>NC_083324.2:78350776-79001520 GCF_963455315.2 Globicephala melas | reverse complement strand
CTAACCCTAACCCTAACCCTAACCTTAACCCTAACCCTTTCCTTTGAATACTGGGTTGGGGATGAATTACTTGTTGTCGGTAATTTGTTGGAGGATTGCTACACTGACTTGGAGCTGGAATGATGTGTGGCATATCCAGTGTGTCAGCTGTCATGTTGACATCAAAGATAGGGTCTGTGAGTCAACATCCATTGAAAATAGCTCCCTCTGAAAGTCATCTTCAGTCTGGTGCTTGGGTTTGTCAGGTGATAATCTTTATGTCTTCTTCTTCTTTCTCTGGTTGCTTCCCAAGCACATTTCCATCCGGGGTGCACCAGAAGAGGAATTCTGCCTTTCTAAAGTGCTGCTTCCATAAAGGGTTGAGAAATCCTGGGCAGGAATATCTTTAAGAAGATTCATGAGCTTCGGGTGGTTCTTGGTGTTTCCAGCCTTCGAAGAGACAGGTGGCGGCATGTGATGAGGAGGGTCAGACTTGAGCCAATGGTAGACACCCCGTTCCCTGTTATTTGCAACAAACTGGTAAGAACTTGGTTCTGAGACACCTTGCTGAAGTCCTCCCCATGGCTCACAGACTCATGCCTATCTTTGATATTCATGCTCATATTAAACAAGGTAATATGGACCCCCAGAAATGTGTTGGTTGGTGTAGTGGTACCACTCATTGGGTTGTTGCCTGTGGTCATGCCATACCCTGGGCTGCTAGCCAGGGGCAGATTCTTTTTCACCATGTCTTCAACTGTCTCTGCAATGAGGGACAGTGCTGGGGTGTTGGTCTGAATGGTTTCAGCTTTCTTCCAAATAGCCCTCATTGTTACAGGGATGGACATACATATTTGAACAACTTTGGCAATGAAGTCATCTGTGAAGATGAGTGCATCTGACAGTCCCTTGTAGAGTTTACAGCTCACATGTTTTGAGTCCTGTATATCCATTACCACAGACACCAGGGAGTCATTTACAGGGTGCTGAAAAGATATGCTGAAACGGGACTCTGAGAGCGGACACACTTCAAATTGGAGGAGCCCAGGAGAATCTTCTTTCAGAATAGTTCTTTTGACACAGCTTCCAATTAGGGTGTATTAAGCCCCTTGGTGTCTGATCAGATTCAGGATAAGGGGAACCCAGCCAGTGTGCTGAAAGGTGATTTTGCTAACAAGGTTCCTGGTAGATTTCTACCATCTGGAAGTGGAGCATCCTTGTTGAGGAAATAGCAGTGTGGCTGACCTGGAACAGCAGCATAAAATCACATGTTGTGATTCAAAGGTACAAGGTCAGGGTCCTTTGACATCTCAAAGTGAGTGATCGGTTCATAGATGGGTACATAAGTTGCCTGGGTTTCAAACAATGGAATTCCTGTGCAGTTCTGAAGTTTCTGAACAAATGCTCTAGATACTGGGATTGGCTGGGGAAATTTCAAGAAGAAACAGGCAGGAAGATCCACACTCTTCGCACTGGTGATTGAGGAGAAGGAGGGAGTCCATTTGTTGTCAACTGGATGTGACCCCATAATTAATGGTGCAGTTGGGAGTTTATACATAATAGATGTTCCTTCAATTGTCACTGATGCATTCATGCCCAAAGATCAAGGAACATTATTCTTGTGCAAAACGATAGGGGATGTAGTCTTATCATCCAGCATGTCAGAAGGAGAGGCATAATACTTCAAGTTAATTAAATGACCCCCACTTCTTGGAGTGAGATAGCCAACAGTTCCATGAAGAATCTTATCCAAGGGACCAGCATTCGTTACTTTCCAATACATAACTGCCGTTTTAGATAGATCTTGTTCTAGGGATTGGAGAGCCAAGAACATTTGGTCTTCAGTTTGTTATCCCCTGGAAGGTTATAAAGATTAACAAGACCCTTAAGTTGCTTAGAAAATTCATCAAAATTTTTCCCCCTTAGCTGCTGTACAAACTCTGGACAGATCACAGGATTCTCTCCATGGTGAGCCACTTTTACATCACAAACCTGTCCTGTAGGATCTAACTGCACTTCCACATAGAACATATCTGATGTGATGTAACATTCAGTGTCACTGGCACTGAGATGACAGCCCAGTCCATTCTGGCTTGCTATAGACTCCAGTCAGTCATTGCTGGTAAAGATGTTACATGAATTGATGCACAAGCTTAATGGTTTCACTCCAAGTTCTACTTTGGTTAAATTTTGCATGGAGCCATTCCAAGAGAGAACTCATCTTACTCACACTTTCGGACTCCTCGGTTTCCCCCTGAGCCCTCATCCTGACAGCAGGGAGAGCCTGAGTCCTACACAAGAGGATATGCCCTTCCCCACCACTAATTGAGGAACCAAGTTGGTTAGGGCTCCTGGGATGCAGGGCGCCTGCAGTCACCGCTCTTCCCGGGAAGGCTCAGTCAGAAGTCCCTGGCCGCAAGAAGAGAAGGGTGCTCTTGGCCGCTGCTGTCTTCCCCAACAGAACCTGTACCACATCTTCTTTATCCATTTGTCTGTTGATGGACATTTAGGTTGCTTCCGTGACCTGACTATTGTAAATAGTGCTGCAAAGAACATTGGAGTGCATGTGTCTTTTTGAATTATGGTTTCTCTGAGTATACACCCAGTAGTGAGATTGCTGGGTCATATGGTAATTCTATTTTTAGTTTTTTAAGGAAACTCCATACTGTTCTCCATAGTGGCTGTATCAATTTACATTCCCACCAACAGTGCAAGAGGGTTCTCTTTTCTTCACACCCTCACCAACATTTTTTTTTGTAGATTTTCTGATGATGCTCATTTTAACAGGTGTGAGGTGATACCACATTGTAGTTTTGATTTGCATTTCTCTGATACTTATTGATGTTGTGCAGTTTACATGTGCCTCTTGGCCATCTGTATGTCTTTGGAGAAATGTCTATTTAGGTCTAATGCCCATTTTTGGATTGGGTTTCTTTTTTTTTTAATATTGAGCTGCATGAGCTGTTTATATATTTTGGAGGTTAATCCTTTGTCCATTGATTCCTTTGCAAATACCTTCTCCCATTCTGAGGGTTATCTTTTTGTCTTGTTTATAGTTTCTTTTGCTGTGCAAAAGCTTTTAAGTTTCATTAGGTCCCATTTTTTAATTTTTGTTTTTATTTCTATTTCTCTAGGAGGTGAGTCAAAAAAGATCTTCTGTGATTTATGTCAAAGAATGTTCTTCCTATGTTTTCCTCTAAGAGTTTTATAGTGTCTGGTCTTACATTTAGTTCTTTAATACATTTTGAGTTTATTTTTGTTTATGGTGTTAGGGAGTGTTCTAATTTCATTCTTTTACATGTAGCTGTCCAGTTTTCCCAACACCACTTATTGAAGAGGCTGTCTTTTCTCCATGGTATATTCTTGCCTCCTTTATCGAAGATAAGGTGACCATATGTGCATGGGCTTATCTCTGGGATTTCTATCCTGTTCCATTGATCTATATTTCTGTTTTGTGCCAGTACCATATTGTCTTGATTACTGTAGTTTCGTAGTATAGTCTGAAGTCATGGAGTCTGATTCCTCCAGATACTTTTTTTCCCCTCAAGATTGCTTTGGCTATTCGGGGTCTTCTGTGTCTCCATACAAATTTCAGGATTCTTTTGGTCTTGTTCTGTAAAAAATGCCATTGGTAATTTGATAGGGATGGCATTAAATCTGTAGATTGCTTTGCATAGAAGAGTCATTTTCAAAATATTGATTCTTCCAATCCACGAACATGGTATATCTCTCCATCTGTTTGTATAATCTTTGATTTCTTTCATCAGTGACTTAGAGTTTTCTGAGTACAGGTCTTTTACCTCCTTAGGTAGGTTTATTGCTAGTTATTTTATTCTTTTTGTTGCAATGGTGAATGGGATTGTTTCCTTAATTTCTCTTTCTGACCTTTCATTGTTAGTGTATAGGAATGCAAGAGATTTCTGTGCATTAATTTTATATCCTGAAACGTTACCAAATTCGTTGATTAGCTCTAGAAGTTTGCTGATGGCATCTTTAGGATTATCTATGTATAGTATCACGTTATCTGCAAACAGTGACAGTTTTACTTCTTCTTTTCCAATTTGTATTCCATTAATTTCTTTTTCTTCTCTGATTGTCCTGGCTAAAACTTCCAAAACTATGTTGAATAATAGTGGCGACAGTGGACATCATTGTCTTGCTCCTGATCTTAGAGGAAATGCTTTCTATTTTTCACCACTGAGAATGATGTTGGCTGTGAGTTTGTCGTATATGATCTTTATTATGTTGGGGCAGGTTCCCTCTATGCCCACTTTCAAGAGAGTTTTTTTTTTTATCATAAATGGGTGTTGAATTTTGTCAAAAGCTTTTCCTGCATCTATTGAGATGATCATATGATTTTTATTCTTCAGTTTGTTAATACGGTGTATCACATTGATTGATTTCCATATGTTAAAGAATCCTTGCATCCCTGGGGTAAATCCCACTTGATCATGGTGTATAATATTTTTAATGTGCTATTGGATTCTGTTTGCTAGCATTTTGTTGAGGATTTTTGCTTCTATGTTCATCCGTGATATTGGTCTGTAATTTTCTTTTTTTGTAGTATCTTTGGTTTTGGTATCAGCATGATGGTGGTCTCCTAGAATGAGTTTGGACGTGTTCCTTCCTCTGCAATTTTTTGGAAGAGTTTGAGAAGAATGGATGTTAGCTCTTCTCTAAATGTTTGATAGAATTCACCTGTGAGGCCACCTGGTTCTGGACTTTTGTTTGTTGTAAGATTTTTAATCACAGTTTCCATTTCATTACTTGTAATTGGTCTGTTCATATTTTCTATTTCTTCCTGGTTCAGTCTTGGAAGGTTATACCTTTCTAAGGATTTTTCCGTTTCTTCCAGGTTTCCATTTTATTGGCATGGAGTTGCTTGTACTGTTCTCTTAGGATGCTTTGTATTTCTGTGCTGTCCATTGTAACATCTCCTTTTTCATTTCTAATTTTATTGATTTGAGACCTCTCCCTCTTTTTCTTGATGAAGCTGGCTAAAGATTTATCAATTTTGTTTATCTTCTCAAAGAACCAACTTTTAGTTTTATTGATCTTTGTTATTGTTTTCTTTGTCTCTATTTCATTTATTTCTGCTCTAATCTTTATGATTTCCTTCTTTCTACTAATTTTGGTTTTTGTTTATTCTTCTTTCTCTAGTTCCTTTAGGTGTAAGTTTAGATTGTTTATTTGAGGTTTTTCTTGTTTCTTGAGGTAGGCTTGTATAGCTATAAACTTACCTCTTACAACTGCTTTTGCTGCATCCCATAGGTTTTGGATCATTGTGTTCTCGTTGTCATTTCTCTCTAGGTAATTTTTATTTCCTCTTTGATTTCTTCAGTGATCTCTTGGTTGTTTAATAGTGTATTGTTTTGCCTCCATGTGTTTGTGTTTTGTACAGTTTTTTTTCCTGTAATTGATATCTAGTCTCATAGCGTTGTGGTCAGAAAAGATGCTTGATATGATTTTGATTTTCTTAAATTTACTGAGGCTTGATTTGTGGCCCAAGATGTGATTTATCCTGGAGAATGTTCTGTGTGCACATGAGAAGAAAGTGTATTCTGTTGTTTTTGGATGGAATGTCCTATAAATATCAATTAAGTCCACCTGGTGTAATATGTCATTTAAAGTTTGTGTTTCCTTATTTATTTTCTGTTTGGATGATCTGTCCATTCGTGTTTAGTGGAGTGTTAAAGTCACCGACTCTTATTGTGTTACTGCTGATTTCCCCTTTTATGGCAGTTGGCATTTGCCTTATGTATCGAGTAGCTCCTATATTGGGTGCATAGATGTTTACAATTGTTATATCTTCTTGGATTGATCCCTTGATCATTATGTAGTGTCCTTCTGTGTCTCTTGTAACAGTCTTTATTTTAAGGTCTATTTTGTCTGATATGAGTATTGCTACTCCAGCTTTTTTTGGCTTCCATTTGCATGGAATATCTTTTTCCATCCTTTCACTTTCAGTCTGTATGTGTCCCTAATTCTGAAGTGGGTCTCTTGTAGACAGCATATATGTGTGTCTTGTTTTTGCATCCATTCAGCCAGTCTGTGTCTTTTGATTGAGGCATTTAATCCATTTACATTTAAGGTAATTATTGATATGTATGTTCCTATTACCATTTTCTTAATTGTTTTGGGTTCGTTTTTGTAGTTCTTTTCCTTCTCTTGTGTTTCCTGCCTAGAGAAGTTCCTTTAGCATTTGTTGTAAAGCTGGTTTGTTGGTGCTGAATTCTCTTAACGTTTCCCTGTCTGTAAAAGTTTAATTTCTCAGTCAAATCTGAATGAGATCATTGCTGGGTAGAGTAATCCTGGTTGTAGATTTTTCTCTTTCATCATTTTATATATATCTTGCCACTGCCTTCTGGCCTGTACAGTTTCTGCTGGAAGATCAGCTGTTAACCTTATGGGGATTCCCTTGTATGTTATTTGTTCCTTTTCCCTGCTGCTTTTAATATTTTTTCTTTGTGTTTAATTTTTGTTAGTTTGATTAATATGTGTCTTTGTTTCACCTTGGGTTTATCCTGTATGGGACTCTCTGTGTTTCCTGGACTTCATTGACTATTTCCTTTCCCATGTTGGGAAAGTATTCAACTATAATCTCTTCAAATACTTTCTCAGACCCTTTCTTTTTTTCTTCTTCTTCTGGGATGCCTATATTTCGAATATTGGTGTGCCTAGAGTTGTCCCAGAAATCTCTAAGACTGTCCTCATTTCTTTTCATTCTTTTTTGTTTATTCTGCTGTGTGGCAGTTATTTCCACCATTCTCTCTTCCACCTCACTTATCCATTCTTCTGCCTCTGTTATTCTGCTATTGATTCCTTCTAGAGTATTTTTAGTTTCAATTATTGTGTTGTTCATTACTGTTTGTTTGCTCTTTAGTTCTTCTAGGTCCTGGTTAAATGTTTCTTATATTTTCTCTATTCTATATCCAAGATTTGGTATCATCTTTACTATCATTTCTCTGAATTCTTATTTTTTAAATTAATTTATTTTATTTATTTTTGACTGTGTTGGGTCTTCATTGCTGCATGTGGGCTTTTCTCTGGTTGTGGCGAGCAGGGCCTACTCTTTGTTGCAGTGCACAGGCTTCTCATTGCAGTGGCTTCTCTTGTTCTGGAGCATGGGCTCTAGGCACACAGGCTTCACTATTTGTGGCACATGGGCTCAGTATTTGTGGCTCAACGGCTCTAGAGTGCAGTTTCAGTAGTTGTGGCACATGGGCTTAGTTGCTCTGTGGCATGTGGGATCTTCCCAGACCAGGGCTCAAACCTGTGTTGCCTGCATTGGCAGGCAGATTCTTAACCACTGTGCCACCAGGGAAGTCCCTGAATTCTTTTTCAGATAGCTTGCCTACTTCCTCTTCATTTAGTTAGTCTTGTGAGGTTTTACCTTGCTCCTTTTTCTGTAAGATATTTGTGTGTTCTCATTTTGTCTAATTTGCAGTATTTGAGGTCTCCTTTCCCTAGGCTACAGGGTTGTAGTTCCTTGTGCTTCTGTTCTCTGCCCCTGGTGATGGGGTTCTTCTAGCGTCTTGTGTAGACTTCCTGAGGGGAGGGACTGGTGCCTGCGTTCTGGTGGGTGGAGGTGAGTCTTTTCCCTCTAATGAGCAGGGTCATGTCAGGTGGTGTGTTTTGGGGTATCTGTGAGCTTAGTATGACTTTAGATAGTTTCTGTGTTGATGGGTGAGTTTGTGTTCCTGTCTTGTTTGTTGTTTGGTGTGAGGTGTCCAGCACTGGGAGCTGCTGGCAGTTGGGTGGAACTGGGTCTTGGATTCAGATAGAGGCCTCCATGAGAGCTCTTGGTGGTTAGTCTTCCCTGGGACCGGGTATTCTCTAATCATCCAGCATCCTGGACTTGGTGCTTCCACTCCAGAGCCTCAGGCCCGACTTCTGGTCAAGGTACCAAGACAACACAAGTGGCTTGTCCTGGCAATAAAGGGGATTAAAAAAAAAAGACTAACAAAATCCCAGGCAAGTGGTAAAAAGTAAAATCAAACAAACAGAAACAGAAACAAGGAAACACACACACACACACACACACACACAAGAAACAAAAACAAAACCAAAAAGTCAAATAGCAAGGGAACAACCAGATAAACAAAAGAACCTAAGAATGAAATCAAACAATTAAGAAGAAAGCTGACAAAAACTCAAAATCAGAAACAAGACCAAAGCAGAGTGCCAACTGAAGAATGAAGCAAAGAAACAAAACTGACAAAAATGATATAAAAGAAAAAGAAATAAAAAGAGAAAGGGGAAAGAACACAGAACAACAGAAAAGCAATGCAGAAACAGAAATATAAAGATATATAAAATATATTGAAGAAAAAAAAAGATAAACCCCCAGAGAAATGGTGAAAACAAACAAACAAAAACAGAAACAAGGAAACACCACACATGTAAAAGAAACAAAAACAGAGCCAAATACAACAAAAAGCAAGAGAACAACCAGACAAATAGAAGTCAAAAATGAAATCAATAAGGATTAAAACTAACAAAGACACATAACCTAAAAACAAAACCAAAGCAGTGTGCTTACTGAAGAATAAAGCAAGGAAACAGAACAAACCAATAAAAAAGATTAAAAAGATAATAATAATAAAATTAAATTAAATTTTAAAAAGACAGTACAACAGAAAAGCAAAGTAGAAATGGAAATTTAAAAAAGAAGAGAGAAATATATTAAAGAAAAAAATAAGGGAAAAGAACACAGAATGACCAAAAAGCAAATTAAAAATAGAAATGTATAAAAATATGTTATAAAACATGGAGATCCCAAAAGACTAAATTAAAAAAACTAAAACAATGACAAAAGAAAGAAAAAGAAACCCAAAAAAAGCTAGAACCAACAGCAGAATGAATCAAAACATAATAAAATTAATAGTCATAATTATCTTTCCCTGGGGTCTCCTCTCTAAGTGTCCTTGCACATGCTGTGAGCCACAGCCCACCTCCGCCTCCCCAAGAGGTTCTCCTCTGCCTCTGGGCTGGTCTCTAGATCTGCTGTGGGCCTGTGGGGACCACTCAGACTCTGATCTGGCCCAGTTCCTGTGTGTACTTGCCCCCAAAGTCCACAGCTGCCAGAGCTAGACCATTTTCATTTGTGGGAACAGTCATTGTCTACTCAGATATTCCATAGACACAGGGTCTACTTAGCTGATCATGCGGATTTAATCTGCAGCTTGTACAGTTGATGGAAAGATTTTCCATCCTATTCCTTAGTTGCCCCATCTCTGGGGTTCAGCTTTGGTTTTATCCCTACCTCTGCATGTGGTCCACCCACAGGAGTCTGGTCCTGAGGCTGCCTTGGAGCTCTTGGGTCCGCCCCTGTGAGGACCGGGCACAGAGGTGGTATGACCGCTTGGATCGCAGGAGCCCCGGTGGCACCAAATGCAGAGGCAAACCGGTGGCCACAGACACAAGAGATATGGCCTGAGTGAGGGCCTTTTCTGGTGCCCAGCATTAAGGCACGTGAAAGCCAGCCCTGTCCGTGGATTTTTCTGGCACCTGGCAGAAGGCATGTGGGGGCCAGCCCTGAGGGAGCTTTTTTTTATTATTATTGCCCTGCAGGCAGTGTGTGAGGGCCAGCTCTGAGGGGACTTTTTTATTGCTGTCAGCCGGCTCACAAGAGCCAGCCCTGAGCGGGCTTCCTTTATTTTCATCAGTAGGTACCGGCATGTGGGGAGAGAGAGGCTACAATAGTGGCTCCTCCCCCTGCATGTGACTCAGCAGTAGCGCCCTTCTTCCATGGCAGTCCAGTCTTCCTCCATAGGCATGCCCTGCTGCAGATGTCCTCCCTCCCGTCCCCTCAGTCCATCTCCCCACAGCCAACGGCAGTTCTCACTCTGGGCCTGTTCTCCAATTCCCACTCACCAGCTCCCAGCCCCTTTGCACACCTGTGAACGCAAGTCCCAGTCCAGTAGGGTCGTGGTACGGACCATCTGTGAATTTCTTGTGTTTCTCACTCTGTCCCGTCTGCTACAGATCGGCTGCTTCACCCTATTCTGACCGCCTCAAATGCTTCCCTTCTGTACCAATCAATTTCCCCATCAGACAGGGGGTTTCCCTGAATTCGGGAATCTCTCCTCTGTTTCAGCTCCCCCGCCCTGGGGTTCAGGTCCCGTCCCACTTCCTCTCCTCCTCCTTCTCCCTTCTTTTTTTCCATTCTACCCAGTTATGCAGGGATATTTACAGTCCTTTCCTGTGTCCAACGTCTTCTTCTAGTTTTCAGCCAGTGTTCGGTGAGAATTGTTCCATCTATAGATGTATTCCTGATGCATCCGTGGAGAGAGATGAACTCCACATCCACCTACTCCTCTGCCATCTTGAATCTCTCTCTGTAATATCCTTTAATACAAACCTTTCCAGCTAAAACTTGCCAGAAATAGATTCTTTAATTCCAATTTATAATTTTGATGGAATCACAGTTTCCCCAGTCTTGAACACTTTTCTTTAAATCTCCTGCCCATTTTTTTACTTTGGAATTCTTTTCACTATTCAACTGGACTGAATCCACTTTCTTAGTTTAGGCTCTCATTTCTGTGGAGTATTATCTTCAATATTTTCCTAAGAGAGTGTGCAGTAGGAATAAATTTCTGAGACCATGCATATCTTAAGTATTATTTTTCTAAAATATTATTTATATTTTAGCTAAATATTAAATTCTTTATCACCTCAGAAATTAGAAGGCATTTTTATTCCACTGGTTACTATTACATAATGCTGCTGATGGGAAACGAGATGCTAGTTTGATGCTAGTCCTTATACAGGTGATCTTTTCTTAGAGATTTATTTGAAGATTTCTTCAGGTTCTCCATTATTTTGACCAACTATCAACCCTTTTTAATCTGAAGAATCCTTTATTTTTCCTCATATCTGGAAGATTCTCTTCTATTAGTTGTTGAATAACTCTTCATATTTCCTCATATATTTGTTTCTTTTCATTGTTCCCATTTTCAATCAATTCTTTCTTGATTTATAAATAAGTTAATTAATTTAAGAATTGCAGACTCCACTATGTATGTGTTTATTTATGTATACATAAAAAAGTGAAAAGTGAAAAGTTCAATGGAATTCTTGCGATAAAAATAGAGTGTATTCATTTGTTATGGCTGCTGTAACAAAGGCAACAAACTAAATGGTTTAAAAAACAAATGTTTAGCCTCTTCAATAAGTGGTTCTGGGAAAACTGGACAGCTACACATAAAAGAATGAAATTAGAACACTCGCTAACACCATACACAAAAATAAACTCAACATGGATTAAAGACCGAAATATAAGGCCAGACACTATCAAACTCCTAGAGGAAAACATAGGCAGAACACTCTATGACATAAATCACAATAAATGCTGGAGAGGGTGTGAAGAAAAGGGAACACTCTTGCACTGTTGGTGGGAATGTAAATTGATACAGCCACTATGGAGAACGGTATGGAGCTTCCTTAAACAACTAAAAATAGAACTACCATACAACCCAGCAATCCCACTACTGGGTATATACCCTGAGAAAACCATAATTCAAAAAGAGTCATGTACCAAAATGTTCATTGCAGCTCTATTTACAATAGCCAGGACATGGAAGCAACCTAAGTGTCCATCATCAGGTGAATAGATAAAGAAGGTGTGGCACATATATACAATGGAATATTACTCAGCCATAAAAAGAAACGAAATTGAGTTATTTGTAGTGAGGTGGATAGACCTAGAGTCTGTCATACAGAGTGAAGTAAGTCAGAAAGAGAAAAACAAATACCATATGCTAACACATATATATGGAATCTAAGAAAAAAGAAAAGGTCATGAAGAACCTAGGGGTAAGACGGGAATAAAGACACAGACCTACTAGAGAATGGACTTGAGGATATGGGGAGGGGGAAGGGTAAGCTGTGACAAAGTGAGAGAGTGGCAGGGACATATATACACTACCAAACATAAAATAGATAGCTAGTGGGAAACAGCTGCATAGCACAGGGAGATCAGCTCGGTGCTTTGTGACCACCTAGAGGGGTGGGATAGGGAGGGTGGGAGGGAGGGAGATGCAAGAGGGAAGAGATATGAGAACATATGTATATGTATAACTGATTCACTTTGTTATAAAGCAAAAACTAACACACCACTGTAAAGCAACTATACTCCAATAAAGATGTTAAAAAAAATTTTTTAACTGGAAAATTCACAATTATGTAGAAATTAAGCAACACACTCTTAAACACCAATGAGTTAAAGAAGAAGTAACAAAAGAAAATTTTGCAAATATCTTGAGTCCAATGAAAACAAAAATGCAACACATCCAACGTCTGAGATACAGTGAAAGCAGGGAAATTTATGGCTGTAAGCTATTAAAAGAAGAATTAACATACCAAATCACAATTAAACTTCACAATTTAAGGGGCTTTTAAAAAAAGAACAGATTTATCCCACAGCTAGCAGAAGAAAGAAAATAATAAATATTAGAGTGAAGACAAACAGTAGAAAAACAATAGTGAAAAGCAATGAAACAAAAAGTTGGTTCTTTAAAAAAAAAGCTATTCACCATTTGATCTAAGATGGCTATTTTAACATTTTCAGTACTTATTCTGATTGCTGAATGTTAAGGACTTCCAATATATGAAAACAGCTTTTACCTTCTCCACAATTTTCTCCATTCAAAGCTAAATGTCATTAGTCCCTTTAAATTTTCAACTTATTCCAAGTGTTCAGACCCTTCACAATTCTGTATATTATACCTTTGACATACTCCTTATTAAATTTTTTTCAAATTCAATTTCCCAGCACTAAGCAAAGAACTCTAGCTAAAAATATGACCATAGAAAAGTACATTGACATCTCTTGCTTGGAGATTACTTCCGCACTGAGAAGCTCAGAATATGCTCACCTCTGTTCTCAACTCAAGGGTAAATTATTTTAAGGGGGGGTATTTCCTTTAGATCACAAGATGATTCTGACTTACCATTTTCATGTGGCTTCTAATACATGAAATAACATGTGATTGCTATCAGGATTTATATACATATGGCCAGACTGATATTGCATAAATTATTCCAAGATGGATATCTAAAAAATCCACTTCAGATGTGTTTATGGTGGACTCACTGATCAAACAATGTTACTTCTTAGTTCCTTCCTTTCAAGGACACTCTAGATACACAGCAGAGCTTGGGCCTCCCCCAGAGTTCAGGCAACCCCCATCTCTCTCCAGAAAGGAGACATTGAATTGATACTGGGGAGAGCTTGGGTAAATTGATTTATGAATTTGTGTGGCTATGAAGGATACTCTTGCCTTGGTGGACAATGAGTGTGTTACATCATGTGGACCAGAGTAAGTGAAGATAACATGTCTACTCTCAGAGGAAGCGTCAAGCAGTTCACAGTGATAATCATATCCATAGAAGCAAAAAAAGTGTATAAATCTTATGTGAAGGTAACTTGAATGCCACCCCATTAATGGCAAGAAATAGCTTTTCTTATTTGGGTAAACCTTTCCTCATTCACCAGTTGTGCATGAACAGACATTGGTAACCTGTAAACTTTGTCAAATCGTTGTTTATCTTTCAAGACAGAAAAGGTTAATCATTTGTTCAAAGTCTCATTTTATATACTTTTTCACTACTCAATATGAACTGGAGCTATAATCACTAGAGACTGGATTTCCACTCCACCCTTAGAACCTCCAAATAGTGCACATTAAAATGTTTTGATCATGCATATTAATATCCACTTAAAATTCCATATCAATATATTATTTTAAAGGTTTGATTTCATTATTTTGCAAGGTGCCCAGTATGAGAGTATTGGTTTTCAATTTTACAAGGTGATTTTTTCCTACTTTTGGAATATAAAAATGAATGGATTAAAGTGAGATTACTCAAGGAGTTTGAATTGTGAGTCTGGAGTAGAGAGAAGATTCAGAATATGCAGGAAGCATATTACCAGAAACATCACAGATATGAAGAGGAGAAATATGGGAAGAGTGATAGTATCCACAAATTAAAGTGTACTGAAAGAAGTGAGGTAGAATAAAGAAGTGGAAGAAAAATCAGTATATAATGAGAGATAGATTGGTGAGGTAAGAACTATTTAAAGATGGCTAATTAGGGAATGAGAAGACAGGCTGACCAGACCTCAGAGTAACAGCTCCAACCCCTAGGCCTTGTACCCTGCGGTCTGCTCTATCTTTGTGGCCCAAATACTTTTACAGAGACTCTAGATACATAGATTCATATATACATATAAAAACAAACAATAACAGTAACAAAAAATCAAACTTAACTCTCAGAGTTTGTAAACAGTTTTCTAAACCAACTCATTGAGTCAGAAGGGCATTTGTTTCATGTATGTCACTCTTGGTCCACAGGAAATTCCCAGCTTTATTCTGATCTGGATTGCCAGAGTTTGCAATGTCTTTGTGCTTCCTATACCAGTACAGAAGAGAGGGACTATATCACCCAGGGCAGTATCCTTGGGGCAGAGAGCTTCAGACACGTGAAGCACGTTTCTTGCTCCTGAGCTCTGTAGCCAGGTAGAGTATGGAGTATCTCAGAAGCAGGGAAGGAGATTCTGGACTTTTGCCCTTGTAGGGTGATAAAACAATATTTTAGTTGAAGGTATCCATTTGCTCACTTGAATGCACAGACAAATTATCACATATACACACAAAGTTCAGTTGATAAGTGGCTTTTTTTTCCCTTCATGCAGATAAAGCCCAATGAGACTATCTAGTGCTGGAAAAGGAAGAAATTTTATGTTCACTTGACAATCTATGAAAACCAATAAAACTTAAGCCAGGATTGTTACAGAGTAGGCAGTGATTCTGGGTTCCTTTCCTTTTTCCCCAAACTTTATCTGTTGATTCCAGTCCTTGCTCCAGGATTATACTTCTGCAGTCCAAATTTAGGACTAACCTCTATCTTTCTCAAATTCTGCCTGTAAATGTAAACCTAGACTCTGCTTTGTATATTTCTAATCCTTACATGGGTCCACATTAATTTTATGGTGGAAAAATGTGCCATTGTGTGGCTGTACCACATTTTGTGTATGCATTGATAGACATTTGGGTTCTTTCCACTTTTTTGGCCGTTGAGAAAAATGCTGCTATGAACATTTTTGTACACATTTTTTGTGAATATATACTTTAATCTCTCTTGGGTATATAACTTGGAGTGAAATTACAGAGTGACGGTAGTTCTATGTATAACTTTTTGAGAAACTTCCAGACTGTTTTCCACAGTGATTGTGCCATTTTTCATGCAACAAGCAATGTATAATTTTTTTTTTAAATTTTATTGGGGTATAGTTGATTTATAATGTTGTGTTAGTTTCAGGTGTACAGCGAAGTGAATCTGTTATATGTATACATATATCCACTCTTTTTTAGATTCTTTTCCCATATAAGCCATTACAGAGTACTGAGTAGAGTTCCCTGTGCTATACAGTAGGTCGTTACTAGTTATCTATTTTATATATAAAAGTGTGTACATGTCAATGCCAATCTCCCAATTTATCCCTCCCCTCCTTACCCCCTGGTAACCATAAGTTTATTTTCTACATCTATAACTCTATTTCTTTTTTGTAGATAAGTTCATTTTTGCTCTTTTTTTAGATTCCACATATAAGCGATATCATATGATATTTGTCTTTGTCTCACTTAACTTCACTCAGTATGACAATGTCTAGGTCCATCCATGTTGCTGCAAATGGTATTATTTCATTCTTTTTTATGGCTGAGTGATATTCCATTGTATATACGTACCATATCTTCTTTATCCATTCCTCTGTTGATGGACATTTAGGTTGCTTCCATGTCCTGGCTATTGTAAATAGTGCTGCAATTAACATTGGGGTGCATTTATCTTTTCAAATTATGGCTTTCTCCAGATACATGCCCAGGAGGATCATACGGTAGCTCTATTTTAGTTTTTTAAGGAATCTCCATGTTGTTCTCCATAGTGGCTGTACCAGTTTACATTCCCACCAACGCTGTAGAAGGGTTCCCTTTTCCTCACACCCTCTCCAGAATTTGTTTGTAGAATTTTTGATGATGGCCATTCTGACCAATGTGAGGTGATACATCATTGTAGTTTTGACTTGCATAGCTCTATGAGATTTCTAATTTCTCCACATCCTTTCCAATACTTGTTATTTTCTTTTTTTTTTACGGGGGTGTAGGGAGGGCATAGGACAGACATTCTAGAGGGTATGTGTGATATTACATTGTGGTTTACATTTCCCAAATGACTAATTGTGTTGTACATTTTTTCATGTGCTTATTGACCATTTGCACATCTTCTTCAGACGAATGTCTATTCAAATCATTTGTTAATTTAAAAAATTGAATTGCTTTGCTTTTTATTGTTTAACATTAAGAATCTTTATATATTCTTCATACTAAACTCTGATAAATAATTTGTAAATATTTTTTCCCTTTCTATGAGTTGCCTCTTCACTTTTTTGATAGTCTCTTTTTCAAAAATCTATTTATTTTATTTATTTTTGGCTGCATTGGGTCTTTGTTGCTGTGCACAGTCTTTCTCTAGCTGCAGCCAGTTTGGGCTACTCTTTGTTGCGGTGCGCAGGCTTCTCATTGTGGTGGCTTATCTTGTTTCAGAGCACGGGATCTAGGCACGCAGGCTTCAGTAGTTGTAGCACGCGGGCTCAGTAGTTGTGGTGCACAGGCTTAATTGCTCCTCAGCATGTGGGATCCTCTTGGACCAGGGCTTGAACTCGTATCCCTGGTGTTGGCAGGTGGATTCCTAACCACTGTTCCACCAGGGGAAACCCCTGATAGTATCTTTTCAGACACAAAACTTTAAATAAAGTCAAATTTATTTATTTTTCCTCTGTTTGGTTGTGCTCTTGGTGTAATATCTAAGAAGCCAGTGCCTAAGTCAAGATTTACACGTATGCTTACATTTAGATCTTTAATCCATTTTCAGTTGATGTTCTATATATGATGTGAGATAGAGGGCAACTTTATTCTTTTGCCTGTGGATGTTTATTGTTTCTTCACTATTTATTGAAAAGGCTATTCTTTTCCTATCAAATGGATGAAGTGATTTTTTGATGCTTGTCAAAAATCAGTTGACCATAAAATTATGAGCTTATCCTGGACTCTCAGTAAATTCCATTGACTTATTTGTTTATCCTTATGCCAGAACCACACTGTATTGATCACTGCAGCTTTGTAGTAAGTTTTGAAATGGAGAGATGAGAGTTTTCCAACTTTGTTCTTCATCAAACCATCTTGAGATGGTTTTGGCTTTTCTGGGTCCCTTGAACTTTCATCTGAACTTTATAATCAGATTGTCTATTTCTTCAAAAAATTTGTTTGGCATTTTGACAAAGATTGCATTGAATCTGTAGGTCACTTTGGATAGCATTATCATCTTAAAAATATTAAGTTTTCCAATCCATGCACATAGAATATCTTTCCATTTATCTATGTCTTTGTTAATTTCTTCCAACATATTTTGTAATTTTCAATTTGTAATCTTACACTTCCTTGATTATATTTATTCCTAAGTATTTTATTATTTTGATGCTGCTATAACTAAAACTTTTTCTTAATTTTATCTTTGGATTGTTCATTGCTAGTGCGTAGAAATACAACTGAATTTTGTGTGTTGATCTTAAACTTTGCTGAATTTCTTTATTATCTCTAATAGTATGTGTGAGTGGGGATGTGTGTGTGCGTACTGTATGTATTGTCTGTATAAGAGGCTTTGAGTCTATAAATGATGTAGACTTCAGGAAGCTTTTTCATGTGCCAGGAGCTGCTCTGTAGTCCTTCCAGGTGCATAAGGCACAGGTAATATCTGTCACTGTAAAAGGATACTTCTGAATATATTCAGCTTAACAAGATGCATGTTCAATTTCAACTTAAGGAATTTAAAGAATTCTTATATTTAATAAATACATTATCTAGACTCCGCAGTTTTTATGAGGCCTCAATTGATGACCATAGATATTTTCCATATATTTTAAAATGTAACAATGTTTCAACATGTGGTTGTGAGATTGTAAAACTTTAATTCTTGTTCACCTTAATGGGATGCCTTCCTAGCCTCTAGAACTGTGAGAAATAAATTTACACTGTTTACAAACCACTGAGTCTATGGTGGTTTTTGTTATAGCAGTCTAACAGACTAAGAGTGATTTTTTTTCTTTCTTTCTTTCTTTTTTTTTTTTTTTTTTTTTTTTGCTGTGTGGCTTGTGGGATCTTATTCTCACAACCAGAAGTCGAACCTGGGCACCATGCAGTGAGAGCACGGAGTCCTAACCACCGGACCACCAGGGAATTGCCCTAAGAGTGATATTTGGATCTTGAGTTTATAATGATCAAATTTAGAATATACTTTAGACTCTCATTTTCTCAAATCTTTTTTCTGTCCACACACCTCTCTCTTCAAGGTCTCTAATTACTTTTGTTTTAGGCCCTTTAAAGTTTTTCATCAAATCAGTGATACTCTTCATTTTTAAAATTTTTTTTGTGTACATTTCATTTTAGATAGTTTGAATTAATGTCTTCAAGTTCACTAACCATTTATTTATGCAATGACTAATCTACCATTAATCATATCCAGTGAAATTTTCATCTCACACATTGTACTTTTCATTTCTAGAAGTTCAATTTGGGTCTTTCTTTTAAATGTATATCTCTAGTGAATTGTTTGAACATATTTAAAACTATTTGGAATACAGTTATAACTTCTGTTTTAACATGTCTATAAATTTGAATACCTGTACCAGTTCCATGTCAATTTTAACGTATTGATTTTCTGTTCATTATATGTTGTATTTTCTTGCTTCTTTCCTTGCCTGGTAATTTTTGATTGAATGTCAGACAGTGTGATTTTTTTATCCTGTTGAACTTTTCTCTGGAATGAATTTAAGATACTTGTAAACAATTTGGTCCATTAGAATCTTGCTTTTAAATTTGTTCATCAATATTGGATCAATATTTAGTCTAGTGCTAATTATTCCCCATTACTAGGGAAAGATTTTTGTGGGTACTCTACACAGTGTCCACTGCATTTACAAGGTTTTCTAGTCTGGGTGGTAGGATGACATTCCCTTCTCACCCTTGTTTAAGTATTAGTTATTGTTTCCTCTAATCATTTCATTTTAATGCAATAGATAGTTTTGATTGGGGGGAGAGGAAGGGCCTTTCCTTACCTTTGCTGGTGGACATACTTAGAATTCCCCAGAATACAAAGCAGTCATTCTCCTTATTAACATCTTAAGCAAAGCAATCACCTTTCTCTCTCATCATTCAATAGGATAAATACCTCAATTTGCTCTCAGTTGATTCTGGTTTTCCCAGACCTCCATCATGTTCACATCACCACATTAGTTAGAATTGGATTGTGATTGATATTTATTTTTTTCTTTCTCAAATTATCCTTGCATTTAAGATATAGTTTAGCTTGTTATCAAATTACAGTTTAACTTTTCTACTTCAACATTTGAAAATAGAACTCTTTTGTCATTTTTATTCAGTGTTGAGAAATGTGAGGAAGTGTATCTAATTTTTATTCCTTGAGCAGTGCTACTAAAGTGTGATCCTCAGACCAGTGCATATTTATAAAACCTTTCTTACTAGTTCTTTATGAAACAAATACAGAAATATAGTATTACAAAACTTTAGAGCAAATTAACAGAAAACATTAGTTATATTTTATCTAATAATAAAATTACCACTTGTATGTCTGTTTTTAACTCACTTCATTATTTCCAGTAATTTATTCAGAAAAGTATGTCTGTGATATATAATGCAAGAAACATTTACAACAATAACCAAAAGAAAAAAAAAGATTCTTCTCTGTAGATTGTTTGAGAAACACTGCCTGATGTGGTTAGAAACTATGGTCATGCAGTTTCATGGAGCCTTAAGCCAAGAGGCCTCATAATCAGTGGTCCTAGGGCTTACAGAGAATGGGCTACTATCTTCATGGTTTATAGGTTCTTCTTCTAGGTCACTTAATATTGTACAGATGGGGAGAGCTCCATGGATTTAAGTTTGAAGTAAGGATAGAGTGACTCAGAGAAGTTGGTCTGGGTGAAAGAGAAGATGTGGGTTCTGTCAGTCATGTTATAGAAAGAAATGTCACTATCCTCATAATCCAAGAAAATCACAATCTTTCGTGGACACTTTTCTATCAGGAGAGGCTCTTCCAGGAAAATTTCTGGGGGAGAACAGGTGAGAGCCCTGTATTCACGTCCCTTCTTCTCTAAGACGCTGAACTTCTTCTTTTGTAGATGGCTGAGTAACCCACTCCTCTCTGTGGGCTTCTCATAAATGCCTAGAGTCCACTCATCAGTGTCCTCAATGTCCACCTCCCAGTAATGTCTCCCTGAAGTGAATTCTTTCTGACCAAGTTTGATAAGGTTGCCGTCTCCTTGCTTATTACATAATAATACCCGTGTTTCCTCTCTGATGTTCTCTTCTCTCTCTGGGTCAGAATTGTCCTGATGAAAGTTTTCATGATTTAGAGTCACAAGAGCTGGAAGAAAAAAAAAGGAAAGGAAAAGGCCAACATTGTATATTTCAGAAAACTGTTTCCCCTGTTTCTTTAATTGTTTTGTTACAAGGGAAACCTTAACAAAACAGAGCAAATGTGTAAGGAGTAGGGATAGAATGCATCCCCTCTGAACATGTGTGTTGGGGGAGGTGGTGCTGGGAGGCGGCTGATGTGCTCTCATCTTGAGTTCTAGGCTACTTATCTTATCCTATCTATGCAGTTATATAGGTCAGTGTCTTGGCAGAATGCCAGAGTGAGCAGGTGACTTGAAGTGTTTATTGGAGAATGGTGTTCTTTCGTGTCCTCTGCAAATTAGACCTATGTTCCTCAATTAGTAACAGGATCCAAGTGAGCTGACCTCTCTACAAAGAACAACTGAATTGCTATTTTGAGCACTTCTTACTTAGTTTGGGGTCTCCTCAGCTGAGGGGCTATCTTAATTTCTGTTTTAGAACCAAGTGGACCCCATAGATGAGGAAGCTGTGCCAATATATTGAAAATGGAATCACGACCAGAGTAGATAAGCCTAGCAGCAATTTTCAGTTCAGGCTAATATTTAATGATTTTGATGTTTCTTCCCTCTCTTTACCAGAACAATAGTGCCCCTGTCTTTTCAGCGAGGAGATGATGTTAGGAAAGAAAAGTGGGGTCTCAGAGGGCAGGTTGGAAGGGAGCCAAAAAGATAAAGAACAACTTACCAGGTTGGAACTGTTCCTTCCTCCAGTCTGAAAAAGAGCAATACAAGTTGAAACTGGGACGGAAGCATACCCAGGGAATGAAAAGGAGGTAAGGTGCTTCCTTCCCTGACTCATCACCTTCTCTTGTCAACATTCTCACCTCCTCTAAACCCCTCAAGCTCTGGTAGTATCCAGAAACTACAGGACAAATAGTATGCTTTCTGCGCTCTGTCTCACACTAGAAACTATCACATATTTCAGCCCGAAGCTGGGGTGTATTCTCCAGTCTGAGCCAGGTTTGGAGACCCCTGGAGCACGGTCTAATGCTCTACATGTCCCTCTACTATGCTCTCAAGACCTTTATGGACCTCCTCACTATGAGAGCTATAAACTGTATTTTTAAATTTAATTTAATTTTATTCTATTCCATTTTATTTATAGTTTTTCTAGCCTGTGATCTCCTCAGAGTAGAGTTTAAGCTTATGACTAAGGCATTTAAATGGGCCATTATTACTTTGACCCAGATTGTAATCAGATTGCTTATATTTTTCTCCAGGGACAGATTCCTCATGAGAAATAGAATTGCTTCTGCCTGTGGCCACTTCTCTTATGACAGGACTTGTGATTTTATTTAAAGATTGGGTATTCTCATAAAGTCTTGGGACAATAGGCAGATAAGGACATATCCATAATTCTTGATTGGAGCAGCACTGTGGTCTCTCACTAAACTGCGCTCCTGCCAGAAGTGTAGCACTCAGATGCATAGAATCTATGAATATATGAGTCAAGGAGGACATCTGAGATCATGTATTCCAGTCTTTTTGTCTTAGAGATAAGGACACTGAGCTCAAAAAAGAGAAAAGAACCTGATTTCTCAGCTGTAATTGGTAGAGTTGGAACTAAAAGTCAAAAGTCATTCTTAGTACTTTGTTCACTCCTTTGGAAACACGGGATTATTTTTCAGTATCTCATGAAAGAAAACTCAACAGAAACTGCTTAATCAACTTTAATCCGTGGGAGGACCTCCTCTTATCAAAGCACTTATCAGGCTGTGTGTAGTTGCCTGGTTCCTGGCTTACTTCCCCCAATGGACTTTGTTTCACAGGGTTAGAGTATAATAGTTTGTACCACCAACATCTAGCACAATGTCTGGCATATAAAACTTGCACAGATACATATTCAAGAAATGACCTGGTGTGCTTTTGAGGTCCAACTCTATATTACACACACACACACACACACACACACACACACACACAAGTTATAAACCCACAGAATACATGGACAAATTTTAGAAGGTATAAATATAGCCAATTTCCCCACCACCAGATAAACATATTTTTGCAAATCATATACAAATATTTTTAAAAGTTGTTTTTCAACTTTTTTACACATAAACCTTCTCCCTATATATTGAATTTTACTTTTTTATTTCAAATAGGTAAAATAAGTGAAATCATAGTTAATATATTTTTCCAAATATAAAATATAATACATTTCCTGCTCTTTTAAACTTTATTTGTAGAATAGAAGTGCTGATATAATATAGTCTTTATTGTTCCCAAATCTCTCTTTATTCATCAAAATCACTCTGAGTTCTGTCCCTTCCTTCTTCATAGTGGATGAGCTAACAATTCTTGCTGAGTCCTACCCTAGCCATGTGGTGGGACTGACCAGGCAGCCATTACTTCTCCTTCATCATTAGCTCTGGAAGACAACTGATTATTTGAGCCTCCAAATACAAAATACTACAGAGTGATACCAAATAAATTTTCACAACTTTCAAGTGTGTGTGTGTGTGTGTGTGTGTGTGTGTGTGTTTATGACTCTGCTTATTATGCTCAGAATACCAGAGGCACTTGGCAAGACTAGGTCCATAGAGTTACGTACCAGGATATAGCAAGGCCTTCTTCCAATCTAAAACAGAAAAAATAGAGGTAAGACAAGATGAGACATTAATCTGGGGCCTTGAATTTTTCTTCCTTCCCCTTATTTCTCTTCCACTAATCATCATTCAATCCTTTAGTCTTTTCCTCTAAGGATAGGGAGCTGAGAACCTGTTGGTCATCAGGACATCAATTGACATGACAGAGTCTCTTACCTTTATTGTATAATGCCTTTCGACTTTCTGAAAGAAACAACATTCAGTGAGAGACCCAGAACAGGTGTGAAAAGGGGAACAACTTCTACACAGGGCATGAGAAGAAACAAGACTCACCAAGCTCTGCCTTGAGGTTCACTGGAAGAGGAGGAGATATAAAATCCGTGAAACTGGGTTTTAGCTGCTCCTAAGTTTGGTGAGTAGCTAAATGAATTCAATTTGACCTTCTCTTAAGGGTCCCATAGTTAAGTAGGTGAGAAAGATTAGCAAACATATTTGTCAAATGTAAAAGGACGGGCACTAAGAAACGTTAACATGGGAAGTATCATGGGGTCACACAGGAAGGAGAGCCCATGCTTCATAGGAGTTTAAGATTTCTTAGGTGTTTCTAAAGCCTATTCTTGAAGGACAAAAAGGAAGAGAAGTTAAGGGAAGACATTTCCACAAAGAGAAACAGGTTGAGGCACAGTGGTGTGAAAAGGCATGGTGTGGGTTGAGCCGCAATTTGGAGGCTTCGTGACCACTGCCCACAGACCTCCTAACTTCCCACATGATTTTCTCCTTTCCATAGGACTCCCAGCTCTGTAGAATTCTTGGTACCCTGCGTTTTCCTTGGGATCCTTCAGTAATCTTTTACTTCCCCATCCACCCTACACAACCTGTATCTGCAGCTTTTCCATGAACCTCTGATTTGACCTGCTGCCCTGATTTACTTTTGACTCTAAGTGCCACTTCTTTTTCTCTCTTCATCTCCTCTGTGTTATGAGATTCTTCCTGCCTTTTCTTTACTTCTCTCTCTTTGGCTTTATGTTCTCTCCAGCCAGTGTAGCTGATCCCGATGAGGAGAAGCACCAGCAAAGGGAGCGTCCCAGCCAGGGCTGTCTTCCACAGAGACGTCCTGGGGAAGAAGGGCTCTGACACAGGCATGTGGAGACACAGTGAGAGACTGACCTGGAGGAAGCCCTGCCCTCTCTTCAAGGCTCCCTTCAGCCTTCCTTCACTCCTACTTGCCCTTAATGCACCCAACTCTGCCTTGGAGTTTGTGCCGTACTGACCTGGGAGGAAGATGGCTGACACTTTCTCCTGGCCAGAGAAGGGGTTCTGGATGGAGCAGGTCACATTGTCCAGAGAGCTGTCCGTGACCACAAGCGATGCCTCCACATAGAACAGCCCATCTCCATCTTGGGTCTGAGACTCAGAGAGGGATGGTAGCTTCACTCCCACCATGTTGCTCCACTGCACCCTGGGTTTTGGGAACCAGCCACCTGAGGAGCACAGAACTCGGATCCCGCGATCCTCAGGCCCCATCATGTAAACGTGAGGGGCAGAGCCCAAGCCTGAGGAGAGAAGACATGTGCCTGAGGGCTGTGGTCCTCGGGATTCAGGAGTCCCTGAGGCTGAAGGTGTAACTGCCTTTCACTAGGCTGATGAGCAAACTGAAGCTCAGAATTCAAAACTGCTCATGGCCAAAGTTAGGCTTACCTGTGATTCAGTTTTTAAATCAACTTAATGCTTTTGCACTTTACTTGGACTGAGAGAGCTTTGAGATCATTCCAAGAAGAAAAAAGAACAGGGACAATGAAAGTTAGAAGAAAGGAGTTTAATTCTACAAGTTGTCTCTCTCTCCTGATTGGGTCAAAAATATTTGAAGGCCTCAGTACCTATCTGAATTAATACTAGTTAATTAATTTTTGTGATCTTTTGGATACTAATATATCTTCAGAAGGATTGCCTCCTTTATTGTTTAAAAGCAGAGTACATAGTCTTATCCTCACTGTACAGTTTAGGAAATTGACATTCTACAAGGCAAAATATTATATAAACATATGGAAGATCATAAGAAATGCCAAGTTAGGAATCCATATGTTCTCACCCTTCCCTTTGCTTTACACCATGACACATACATTCTGTGCTCAGTTAACTTACCTATCACACGCAACTCCACAATGGCTTCTTGGGAGATGTGACCATCCTTAAAATGACACCGATATTGGCCATCATCAGAGGCACGGATGTGTTGGATCAGCAGGGCCACCGCGCCTTTGCCAATGGAGTCCCCCACCAACTCTGTCCTGCCACGGTACTCCAGCATTTGCTCCCCTCCTTGTTCCTGTCCATTCTGGTACACAAGCACTGTGGAGGAGAGCTGGGCTCGGTACCACCGGATCTGCATGTGGGCTGCACTCTGCTCAGGAGACAGCTGGCAGGGCAGACTGGCATCTGCCCCTAGCAGGACCATGATGGGCTGAGCTGGTCCCTTCACGGAAAACCCAGACACTGCATGAAAATTAAAGACAAATTGGGGGAATGAATGGGGGTGGGGGGCAGGATGAGATGGTAGACCCCCCTGCATTCTTTATGTAGGGACCCAAATGTATTTCTCTCTTATTTGTGTTATTTTTTGACCTCAAATTAAAGAGACAATAACAGAAAATGCCATTATCGTGACTTCATAGCTGGTTCTCTTCAAACCTGGAGTCTGAAAACTTCATCTTGAGGGGACCTTTTATTTTATGAAGAAAGGACTTATGTCCCAGAAAGAATAGATGGGTTGTCCAAGATCATAAGCAGATAGAGCTTAGGGATCCTGAGTCCAAATTCTTTGTACTCAGACTTGGGTTTTCTTGACAGTGAAAACATTACAAAGTATGGGAGTTTTATGGTTTTTTTTTTTTTTTTTTTTGTGGTACACAGGCCTCTCACTGTTGTGGCCTCTCCCATTGCGGAGCACAGGCTCCGGACACACAGGTTCAGTGGCCATGGCTCACGGGCCCAGCCGCTCCGTGGCATGTGGGATCTTCCCGGACCGGGGCACGAACCCATATCCCCTGCATCAGCAGGCCGACTCTCAACTACTACGCCACCAGGGAAGCCCTACGAAATATGTTTTAACAAACAGTTACATCAAATTTAAACAGGCTAAAATCAGTAGTACGCAATAAAGACTTAGATAAATATTATAGCTATGAGTTTTGCGAGGTCTGCTCAAAGGATTAAGATGTGTTGATGTGAAGGAGATCACTCCCACCCTTCACCCGACCCTTCAAGCCTTCTGTTAGCAGCAGACACAGCCACAGTTTCCCCCAGAAATAACTCGTTTGAGAAGATGCAAAGTTGGGACTGATGGACCCATTATATGAGAAGAACCACTGAAAACACACCTACAAATAAAAAGTATGAGGGAGAACACTGACCTGGGGAGCACCACGTGGACACCTGGAGAAGGAGAAGAGTGGGGAGAAAGCCAGCAGGAAGGAAGCTGGGAAAACCCGCCATCTTCTTCAGAGCAGAAAGTGGAGCAGGTGGAAGCACAAAATGTTCACTCTGACAATGAGGTACTCTGTTGGAGAAGGTGCTGAGAAGCTAGCCAAGTGAAAGTTCTTGGAAAACAAAAATCCCGTGTTCAAAGACATACTTTTATACACAGGTTTTTGGCTATTTTCCCTCACAGACCTTGAGAAAAACACCACCAATGCCCAACCGTTCCCAATGGGTTTTGTTTTCTTCCCTCCTTCTTCTTCTTCTTTTTTTTTTCCTGAAAACTGGTTCCCCAGCAGGTGTAGAAAACTGTAAACTGTTCTCTTGTGTCCTGTGGGCTCACTTGCTTATCTACAGATTCATCTGCTCACCGGGGCTCTCTTGAAACCGAAAACCCTGAGTTCAATGTTGAGAGATGAAGTCAGACACAAAATTTGTCCACTCCACTCAGCCAGACTATTTCCCCCCTTCATTCATTCATTCATTCATACATTTATTTATTTATTTTGACTGCAAATACTCTTGTGGCTTAACTTCTGAAAGGGAAGGGAATTTTGTCACCACATGACTCAGAGCTCAAGCCCTTCTTTTTCCAGTACCCACATGTCCCACAGACACACCTGCACATCACCATATGTTTCTCTCTCACCATCCAGATTGAGCCAAGGGGGGCTGCTGGAAGCTCCTGGAACCTACAAGACCTGGCACCTACAAGACCCAGCTCCAGAGACAATTTGCACCTGGTTGTTCTTGAGGTCAGCCTCCAACGGTGTGGCTTCAGGGACTGGAAACAGCCGGTTTCTAACCCATCCCTGGATTAGGAAAATATTCTTAGGAAGGAGGAAAAACAGGGTTGCCAATAGGCACTGGCATTTGAATGCCTCTCCTGGAATAGGTTTAACGAGAGAGTCACAGCCTGCCTGCAGCTCTTTTACTTACTTTGAAAGTGGAAGTAATAAAGGTCACCCCAGGAGACTTTGGACTGGGCTGAGCTATAGAATGATAGGAACTCTAAAGTTGCTTTGGTCAAAAATGCTCAGTGTAGCTCCCCCCCCCCCACCACCTGCAAAGGACTGAAATGACATTATTTGGGGAGAGGGAGTCATCTTCCTGTATACTACTCAGTTCGGCCGGTAATCCAAATGTCCATCTAACAAAGCTAGCTGATTTAGAGGATAAGCCCAGGAGAAGCATGCTTACTCTCACCACACCATGATTGATATTGGAAGCCACGTGCAGAGCTGCACAGGGGGAAATAAGAAGTTGAAAATGGAGGGCTCTCTGCTCCAAGAATAGGTCTGTATTTCCAAAAACCTTAGGGCTCCCCAAAGTAGAATAGATATAACTACACAGTTTTACCATGCTAGATACAGAATGCTCACATGGCATTTTCTTTCCATTTCACACTCTTTCCAAGTTTGATTCATGTTTCTTCATGTCACACAAGGTTTACAGATAATCAGAGACACAAATAGCAATTGCACAAATATTAGTATGTAAGTCCCTAACTGTCTGGCTAAATGAATACCAAGATCCTAAACAAATATTTTCTAGAGACAATGAGGTACATTTGCCTTTTTAAGAAATCAAATGTCTTGAGATATAATTTGCATGCAATGGAATGCATGGTTTTAAAACATGCATTTGAATGAGATTTCACAAACGCTTACACTCATGTAACCACCACCTCCATCAAACTGTGGAACTTTTTTGTCTCTTGAAAATTTTCCTCATGTCCATTGTCCATCAATCCATTCCAGGGGGTGGAAAAACAGTATTCTGATATAAATCATGATAGCTTAATCTTGCCTATTCTAAAACTTCAACAAAAATGGAGTCATACAGTATGTATGCTTTTGTGCTTGGCTTCTTTGGCTAAACAAAATGTATTTTGGGATTCAACCACGTTGTGTGTATCAGTACATTAACATTTTTTATATTGTTGCATAATATTACATTGTTTGAATATAGGACCATATATTCTTCCGCAGTTCTCTTCGGGGCTGTCTCCCCACCTCATGCATGACCTCTCTTTCCACTCAAATTCTTTCCCACCAAGCTGGGCAACCCTCCTCCGTAAGGCCATCCTGTCTCATTTGGGGTCTGACACATACCGTATGGTTAGGGTCTGAAATATTGAGGAATGGGAAGGGAAAACTGAAGGAGAGAAGGAATGGGCTGAAGACATGACTTGCTTTTTTTGTTTACTTTGAAATGTATATATTTGTGTGTGTATTCTATCTCAAACTGTAAATATTCTATTCACAAAATAAATTTGAAAAATTTATATACATACTTATATATTTTTCCCAATAATAGATAATTGTTTGTGTAAAATCAGTTAACCTGTGGAGAATATTTTGAGGAATTTCGTTGAGTACATACCAGTGTTTGTGTGAGAGAGAAAAGTGAAGAGGGAGCAAGAGAGAACTACAAGATATTATTGATTTCAAAGAGCAGTTTTTAAAACAGTATGATCTTGTTTGCGAAAAATAGGATAGACATCAAAATCACAGAAAAATAATGATATGGTATTCCTTTTTTTTTTTGGAAAGTACTTTTTTTAAAAAAATTTAATTATTTTTATTTATTTGTGGCTGTGTTGGGTCTTCGTTGCTGCACATGGGCGCTACTCTTCATTGCGGTGCACGGGCTTCTCATTGTGGTGGTTTCTTTTGTTGTGAAGCATGGGCTCTAGGCATGAAGGCTACTACTGAGTTGTGGCACGCAGGCTTAGTAGTTGTGGCCTGTGGGCTCTAGAACGTAGGCTTGGTAGTTGTGGCACACGGGCTTAGTTGCTCTGTGGCATGTGGGATCTTCCCGGACCAGGGATCGAACCCGTGTCCCCTGCATTGGCAGGCGGATTCTTAACCACTGTGCCACCAGGGAAGTCCAGGGTATTTATTTCTGAGTGGTGCAAATATGGGTGTTTCTATCTATTATTTTTGCTTATCTCTAATTTTCAGATTTCTCTAACATAAAAAGGTAAAGAATAGTGTGTGTATATGAAGATTTTTAATACAAATATGAAGTATATTAGGAAGGATTCCTTCATAGGAGATACAGCATTGAAGAAATAATCAGCATTCTTGGGAATGAAAAATTGGCTTAAAGTAGAAAACAAATGGAAATGTCAAATATCAGAGTAGACACTCCTGAAGGTCAAAATATTGAGTTAGGAAAATGGAGTTACTACATGGTACTTTAAATCAAAGAGATTTTAAAAATTAGGAAATATAAGTTAAGCAAATAGATCCAGAACTTCAACATTCACCTAGAACACTTTCCAAAATGGAAAGGAGAATAGGGGCAAGAATCAGAAGGAAGGGTACTTCACAAAAAGTTGGAGTATTGCAAAAAAAAAAAAGAGTCATATATACATGAATTCTTATAAAGTTTTAGAGCTCCAAACAAACAACTAAACAAAAACCAAAAACCTCAAAGCTTCCAGAGTCCAGAAAAATGTGTTATGTACAAAAGAAAAAAATCAGATTCCATCATACATCTGTCATTCAATATTAATTACTAGAAAACAATTGAAATTAGTCTTTATTTTTGTCGACAAAAATTCAACTAACAATCAAGTTAAGCAAAAAAGGTGGAATTTTATTTGAACCAAACTAAGGATTATAACTTAGAAGACAGATTCAGAAGCTCTGAGAACTGTTCCACCTGTTAGAAGTTGAAGGCACAGTCACACATATTTTTGAGACAAAGGATCACACATATTTTTGAGACATACTGACATTCTACATAAAAGTTCACCAAAGATACATAGTCCAGGTAAGCATGTACAAAGCAAGCAGAGAGTCTCCATGATCGCCTACAGAGTAGGGAAAGAATGCTATTCTTTTAGGAAGTTACATTGCTGTCATCACAAGAAAGAAAAAAATTGATCTTTACAATCAAGCGGGCATTCCCACCTTTGAGGAGGTCGGGTTAATGTATAATGCAGATACACATTGCATATTACAGGGGGAAGAAGGAGGCCCAAACAGACAGAGAGAGAGAATTTTTGTTTAAATTTTCTTGTCCTGCTTTAAAATATAAATTTTATTTCATCACTTTCCTGAGTAGAAACTAGAATTATCTAAACAACAAAACATTAAGTGTAAGAGCAAAAGAAAGAAAATTCTGGACAAGCAAAGAATCAGAAGTTTTCTCCTCACTAAACTTCTCTTATATGAAGAACGAAGGTTACAGGTTTTGAACACAGGGGATTGGAGCAGGGAAAAGGTACAAACTTTTGAGATACATCCCACATTCTGTTTATACCCGCCCTCTGTGGGGTACTGTTATTTGATTTGGAGTAAAGTGGAAGATAGGAGATTTCAGATATTGCGTCCTGGCATTAGTCACCTAGGAATGGAGGAATCAAGGACTGACTTATTCTCCTTTTCTGATAGCTCCTTCCAATAGAGTAGTTGCCTACAAGGAGACTGCGTGGCTTTCCTGCGGTGGTGATTTACTTCATAAATTTAAATCATTTTCCCAAAGTATGATAGTATTATTCATACTCATGTCAAATCCCTGCCTGTTTAGGAAACACAAATCCAAATCTCTAATGAGATTAGATACTTAAGCAAGTTTCAAAAGGAATACTTAGAATAAGCAGATATTTTGGTATTAATTTTATAGGCAGACCTGGGAGAGGATTGGCATTCTAAGCACAGTGGAGGAAAGGGTTAGGTAAGTATCACACCGACTCACTCTACTAATCCATCTTAATTGCCTGAAGTGGATTTCTGTTAATCAAAAACTAAGAGAAACTGTTAGATCTCACCAAGTCATAAAGTAAAAGATTTTATATAGCATAGTTGTTATATTATTTAAAATCTCTGGTTATACAGCAGAAACTAACACACCATTGTAAAGCAATTATACCCCAATAAAGATGTTAAAAATAAAAAATAAAATAAAATAAAATCTCTATAACTTCATTTATACGTTCTGGAATGATTTTGTTCATTTCTGGTTAATTATAATTATAAAGTTTTTTGAGTTCCCAACTGATTTTGTGTTTTTTAATTCTGCTCTATGCCATTAGCACCATGCAATCCTCGGAAGTTATATGCTCTTAATGGATGTCCTATTTGAAGGCACAATCTTGTTTCTTTGAATGATTTCTCTCTGAACTTTATTTTTATTTTAAAATTAATACTACCATGTCTAAAATTTCGTTAGAATATATCTGGTTTATATTTGTTTATTTCTTGTTTTACTATGTCTCTTACAAGTTATACATAGATGTTCAATCTTAGATCCAGAATTTCAAAAAATGTAAATTAAAACTTTAATTTTTTCAGGCTCTAACTCAGAATGTCTTTCTGTCATTCTAAGTAAGAAAAACAATTATTCTAGAACTCATAGGATTTGAAGGATCTTCAAAACAAAAGTCAATTATGTAAACAGAGCACAGCAATCTCATCCTCACCTCTTCTCATTGTTTACAGTATGGAAGGAGGATGAAAGTTTGCAGAGAATCATTTTGGGAATTTTATACCACTTTTCTTTCATCCTGGTTGAGATGGATATAACCGTCACGTCAGTGGAGGAAATTTCTATGTCTGGGAGAAGGTATGAATATACCCATGTCTTTTCAATTCCCTGTCTAATGGAATGAGAGGCCTAACTGATAGGTGAAAATTTTCATCAGAATGGCAGATATATTGAGGTCAATTGAACAAGACATTAAACTAAAAATTGCCAACACTTACACAGAACGTAAAGTTACTGACACTCTTCTAAGTGCTTTGCATATATTAATTCATGTAATCCTTTCTTGGTGACGGGCAAGAGGGAGAATCTGGGCAAGGACCCTGGGGGTTGACAGAGGAGAAGCCAAGTTATATATGTTCCTTCAGCCCATAGGAATGTGTGGGGAGAAAATTGGTTGAGGCCAGAGTAATGTTTATGCTAAAGCCATCTCTCTCAGTGGCTGCTCATTGCCTTTGCTCTGTCTTTCCATCCATTGGATAAAATGTTCTTCTTGAGAGAGTAGTTTAGAGACATTGTGGTCAGATTTATCACATCAGAGCATGGCTACTGAGATAAAAACTGTTTTCTTGGAAAAGGGAAACAAAAGGTCTTTTTTGTGAATGTCAAAGTCTTCCCTGATGTTCCCTGAGAGAGACACTACAGTCATTTGAGCGCTTCAGGAGGCCATTTCTTAGAAGCACTGTGAACCACCTTAGCTATAATCTTTTTTACCTTGTGGATCCCATTTTTGTCTTCACTCCAGCTATTTTCAGGACCTCCCTCTGGGTCATACTGTTCTCTGCTCTGGGAAAGATGATGTGTTCCCTGGACTTCTCTCTGCCAAGAGACCTCTTCTTTATCTTGCTTCTCCAAGTGTCCATATGGGGCTCAGGCGAGAATATTTTATATTTTCTATACCTGGATTCTCTTGCTCTCTGAACAGAAGCATTAAACTACTCCATCATGTCTCCAATATACCTAGGTTAATTTCAAATCTTTTATTTTGATACAATAATGTATTTGTCCATATACAAGGACAAATAAATCATTATATGATTATTTTAGAGGGCAGGACCAGGTAAAATTACTTTACTGATGTCCTGTAATTCGTTTAGATCTCAGATTCTGGAGGAATGCATTTTCTGATGCCCAAGACCTGATTAAAAACTCTATAGCTTCTTGATTTTCCAGCACTCTCCCCTCCTCCTTCATTGAATTTACCACCATGGCAATTTAAAAATCTTCTGTTTAATATGAGATCACTCTGTTGATTGTAAGCTCCACAGGGTGGAAATCCTCCTTGTCTTGTTCACTGCCTTCTTCAGTCTGAATGTGTGCTACAAATTATGGCTGTATGAATGAGAGAGAGAATGTCTATGGGGCTTTACTGGACCAATAATGATGCTGTACTCTAAAAGGTCCAGGCAGGGTATTCTGATATTCTTTTCACTTGTGGCTCTATTCCACAGATTCCTTTTTGGTGATTGGTCCCTCGGAGCCCATTGTGGCCATGCTGGGTGCAGACACGGTGCTGCCCTGCCGCGTGTCCCCAGCCATGAGCATGGAGAATATGGAGATCCGGTGGTTCCACTCCCAGTTCTCAGATGCTGTGTATGTGTATCAGAATGGAATGGAGCAGGCGGGAGAACAACTAGTAGATTTCAAAGGGAGAGCAGAGTTGGTAAAAGACTACATCACTGAGGGAAGAGTAGCTGTGAGAATCTACAACCTCCGGGTCTCAGACAATGGAATATACAAGTGTATTTTTTAAAAAGGAAGTGATTTTGAAAAAGCCGTTTTGGAGCTAAAGGTGATAAGTGAGTAATATCTGAGAATACATATCACTCTAAGGGAAATCTAAGTGTTCTGTACTTGATTTGGGGGAGGAGGATGGTGAACAGGACAGAAGCAAAAAAGCAGTTATCCTTAGAGCTAGTCAATATCTTAGACAGTGGATTTAACCCCAAATCCTCTTCATCTATTTATACATTTATTGTGCTGTACTTTAAAATTAAACTATTTCCATAAATATCTACCATAAAAATTGATCATTTATTTCCCTCTACATTTCTCCTCACATATTTTGAAGGAAGGCACCATGATTAGCAAAAAGTACCATTACTCTAAGAGACCAGAATTCCAGCTGGGTACCATGATGGACAGAAGCTTAACAGGGAGTGTTAGTGGTCCAGAACCAAATCCGCTGTTTGGAGGAAGTGACTGTGAGGGTTTGACAGAGTAGATTGAGGTGCTGGTTAGTTTTTATTGTTTTTTAATTTCACATTCATAGGCTCTTTTATGTCTGGCTTTTTTTGTTGTTGTTGTTCAGCATTATGTTTGAGATTTTTCTATGTAGTTAATTGAATGTAGCTGTAGTTCATTTCTATCTCTTTTTTATTGTTTTACTTTTTACATTTAGATCTTTCATCTATAGAAATGTATTTTTGGTATGAAGTTTAATGAAAAGCTCAAAATACTGTTTCATAATGTATATATTCACTTATCTCCATACCAGTAGTGAATAGTGTAGAAAATCTCCACCAGTTTTCAATGCATTGTTTCCCATAAACTTCTCATAGGTACCAGGGTAAGTCTAAATTTTCTGTGTGGTTATAATGATTTATCTGTCTATTTCTTTGGTGTTTCCATTTCTAAAGCTATATACTCTCTGCCAAGACAAACACGTTGTTTCTTTTTAGTTGTAATGTTTTTCTCATACTGTGACTATGTTGGGCCTACCTTAAATTAATACTTCTCATTTAACACCATCTGACAAGATATCGATATACTCATTTTATCCATCTTCTTTATGTATAACTTGAATGGAAAAAATCTAATCCATTAGATCTTGAAGGAAAGAGTGACAAACTCTCCTGAGCCATGTTACTGTGATCTCACTTCAGTATCCTCCCAGTAAGAGGTCAAAGATTTCATAGTCATGGAAATAACCTCATGCAGGTGACAGCATTTTTCAGTACCTTTCCCATAACAGTTCTTTGACTTATTGGTGTAAAGACAAGTCCAACCTTTAGAAGCAGTTGTTTGATTATATATCCATGCTTATCTTTCACTCATTTAAACTTTGTCTATTTTACAGCCACTTCTAATGCTCAGAAACGGGTATTCCTTCTCTTTCCTCTTTCTCAACATAGATATAGGTTTCATCTGCTTATGTCAACTTGGAACTTCAATGATTATATTCTTCCAGGAAATGCAAGGTCTATTTGGTTTATTAGTTCTTGCTTCCTAGGCTTTGATCTGTTCCATTTTTCTCAGGAGCAGTTTCCTTTTTTCAAGAGAATTGGCAGTTCCTTCAGGCAATTCTGAGAAGATGGATTGTCTTTCAGACTGCTTTCTGTTTTCCAGAAGTATATTCCCCCAGGAAGATCAGGGATTGACAGTAAAAATTATTAGCTCTATTATAATTTTTAGCCAAAAAAAGATGATGTAGCTGAGGTTCCTAATATATTTCCCACAACTGAGAAACTAGAATAGAACTGAGCTTATGGTGGTTCCATACTTCGTGATATCAAGTTTTAAAAAGACAAAATAATATATAGTCTCAGAAGTTAGAATAGCCATCATTCTTGAATAGACAGTGAATTCATCTAGTATTCTGGTGCTGTTATATTTTGATATGGATGTTGGTTATGTGAATCTACTAGCTGACCTAGCCTGTGCGGAGTTCAAGAAGAGGAGGGGTAGTGGAAGGAAAAGAAAGGAGTGAGAATGGAAAAGTAAAAAGATCTTGACTCTTTCATGGACTCACTTCACCTTGTTACCTTCATGTTTTAGATAATCTTTACTCAGTGGAAGAAAGAAAATTTGGAAAAATGACAAAAGGAGATTGTTTAAGGAAGTGACTACATGTAGTCTCAATTTAAGCACAGAAGAAGTCTTCCTTGAGACTCCAATAAATGGAATAGACATATGATATAGATACAGAACAGATATAGATATAGTGGCAACATGTCTACATTGGCAAATTTTACTCTGTTCCTTCCCTATTTTCCTTCTATGGCCAATTGCAGATATGCTTGTGTAGAGGAAATATGACAGGCATTGGTATAAGTTCCAGTATCAGCTTCAATGTTCTTGTAATTTTTGAACTTCAGATACCCATTTATCTCATGGGAAAAGAAAAGAACCCCCTTCCATCCACAGAGAGCTATGGTGCTTTGTCCATCTTCTCCCACTGGTGTAGCTGTGAAACCCGAGGACAAAAAATGTCCAAGTCTGACTGGACCTTGAAGATGGCGGAAGAGTAAGACGCGGAGATCACCTTCCTCCCCACAGATACACCAGAAATACATCTACACGTGGAACAACTCCTACAGAACACCTACTGAACGCTGGCAGAAGACCTCAGACCTCCCAAAAGGCAAGAAACTCCCCACGTACCTGGGTAGGACAAAAGAAAAAAAAGAAAAAACAGAGACAAAAGAATAGGGACGGCACCTGCACCAGTGGGAGGGAGCTGTGAAGGAGGAAAAGTTTCCACACACTAGGAAGCCCCTTCGCGGGCGGAGACTGCGGGGGCGGAGGGGGGAGCTTCGGAGCCGCGGAGGAGTGCACAGCAACGGGTGCGGAGGGCAAAGCGGGGAGATTCCCGCACAGAGGATCGGTGCCGACCGGCACTCACCAGCCCGAGAGGCTTGTCTGCTCACCCGCCGGGGCGGGCGGGGCTGCGAGCTGAGGCTCTGAGGACCGGGTTTCGGACGGAACGCAGGGAGAGGACTAGGGTTGGTGGCTTGAACATAGCCTGAAGGGGTTAGTGCACCACGGCTAGCTGGGAGGGAGTCCGGGGAAAAGTCTGCACCTGCCGAAGAGGCAAGAGACTTTTTCTTCTCCCTTTGTTTCCTGGTGCGTGAGGAGAGGGGTTTAAGAGCGCTGCTTAAAGGAGCTCCAGAGACGGCGCGAGCCGCGGCTAAAAGCGCGCACCCCAGAGACGGGCGCGACCCGCGGCTGAAAGCGCGGACCCCAGAGACGGGCGCGAGCCGCGGCTGAAAGCGCGGACCCCAGAGACGGGCGGGAGACGATAAGGCTGCTGCTGCCGCCACTGAGGGGCCTGTGTGCGAGCACAGGTCACTCTCCACACCCCTCTTCCGCGGAGCCTGTGCAGCCCGCCACTGCCAGGTTCCTGGGATCCAGGGACAACTTCCCCGGGAGAACGCACAGCGGGCCTCAGGCTGGTGCAAAGTCACGCCGGCCTTTGCCGCCGCAGGCCCGCCCCGCACTCCGTGCCCCTCCCTCCCCGCCGGCCTGAGTGCGCCAGAGCCCCCGAATCAGCGGCTCTTTTAACCCCGCCCTGTCTGAGCAAAAAACAGACGCCCTCCAGCGACCTACACGTAGTGGCAGGGCCAAATCCAAAGCTGAGTCCCTGGGAGCTGTGAGAACAAAGAAGAGAAAGGGAAATCTCTCCCAGTAGCCTCAGAAGCAGCGGATTAAAGCTCCACAATCAACTTGATGTACCCTGCATCTGTGGAATACATGAATAGACAACCAATTATCCCAAATTAAGGAAGTGGACTTTAGGAGCAAGATCTATGATTTTTTTCCCTTTTCCTCTTTTTGTGAATGTATATGTGTATGCTTCTGTGTGAGATCTTGTCTGTATAGTCTTGCTTCCACCATTTGTCCTAGGGTTCTGTCCGTCCATGGTTTTTTTAAAAAAATTTTTTTCTTAATAATCAATTTTAATAACGTTATTATACTTTACCTTCTTTCTTTCTTTCTTTCTTTCTTTCTTTCTTTCTTTCTTTCTTTCTTTCTTTCTTTCTTTCTTTCTTTCCTTCCTTCCCTCCTTTAGACAACGAGTCATCCCAAATTGAGGAGGTGGTCTCTGACAGCAAGATTTATGATTTTTCCCCCTTACCTCTTTTAGTGAGGGTGTATGTGTATGCTTCTGTGTAAGATTTTGTCTGTATAGCTTTGCTTCCAACATTTGTCCTAAGGTTCTATCCGTCCCTTTTTTTTTTTCCTAAATAAAAATTTTTTAATTCAATAATTTTATTATACTTTATTTTATTTTTACTGTATCTTCTTTCTTTCTGTCTTTTTTCCTTCTTTCCCTCCTTCCTTCCTTCCTCCCTCCCTCCCTCCTTTCTTTCCTTCTTGCCTTCTTTCCTTCTTTCTTTCTTTCTTCCTCCCTTCCTTCCCTCCTTTCCTTCTTTCTTTCCTCATACTTCTACTAATTCCCTCTACTTTTTCTCCCTTTTATTCTGAGCCGTGTGGATGAAAAGCTCTTGGTGCTCCAGCCAGGAGTCAGGGCTCTGCCTCTGAGGTAGGAGAGCCAACTTCAGGACACTGGTCAACAAGAGACCTCCCAGCTCCACATAATATCAAACGGCGAAAATCTCCCAGAGACCTCCATCTTAACACCAGCACCCAGCTTCACTCAACGACCAGCAAGCCACAGTGCTGGACAACCTATGCCAAACAACTAGCAAGACAGGAACACAACCCCACCCATTAGCAGAGAGGCTGCCTAAAATAATAATAAGGCCACAGACACCCCAAACACACCACCAGATGTGAACCTGCCCACTAGAGAGACAAGATCCAGCCTCATCCACCACAACACAGGCACTAGTCCCCTCCACCAGGAAACCTACACAACCCACTGAACCAATCTTAGCCACTGGGGACAGACATCAAAAACAGCAGGAACTACGAACCTGCAGCCTGCAAAAAGGAGACCCCAAACACAGTAAGATAAGCAAAATGAGAAGACAGAAAAACACACAGCAGATAAAGGAGCAAGATAAAAATGCACCAGACCTAACAAATGAAGAGGAAATAGGCAGCTTACCTGAAAAAGAATTCAGAATAATGATAGTAAGGATGATCCGAAATCTTGGAGATAGAATGGACAATAGAATGGACAAAATGCAAGAATCAGTTAACAAGGACCTAGAAGAACTAAAGATGAAACAAGCAACGATGAACAACACAATAAATGAAATTAAAAGTACTCTAGATGGGATCAATAGCAGAATAACTGAGGCAGAAGAATGGATAAGTGACCTGGAAGATAAAATAGTGGAAATAACTGCTGCAGAGCAGAATAAAGAAAAAAGAATGAAAAGAACTGAGGACAGTCTCAGAGACCTCTGGGACAACATTAAACGCACCAACATTCGAATTATAAGGGTTCCAGAAGAAGAAGAGAAAAAGAAAGGGACTGAGAAGATATTTGAAGAGATTATAGTTGAAAAGTTCCCTAATATGGGAAAGGAAATAGTTAATCAAGTCCAGGAAGCACAGAGAGTCCCATACAGGATAAATCCAAGGAGAAATACGGCAAGACACATATTAATCAAACTGTCAAAAATTAAATACAAAGAAAGCATATTAAAAGCAGCAAGGGAAAAACAACAAATAACACATAAGGGAATCCCCATAAGGTTAACAGCTGATCTCTCAGCAGAAACCCTACAAGCCAGAAGGGAGTGGCAGGACATACTGAAAGTGATGAAGGAGAAAAACCTGCAGCCAAGACTACTCTACCCAGCAAGGATCTCATTCAGATTTGATGGAGAAATTAAAACCTTTACAGACAAGCAAAAGCTGAGAGAGTTCAGCACCACCAAACCAGCTTTACAACAAATGCTAAAGGATCTTCTCTAGGCAAGAAACACAAGAGAAGGAAAAGACCTATAATAACGAACCCAAAACAATTTAGAAAATGGGAATAGGAACATACATATCGATAATTACCTTAAATGTAAATGGACTAAATGCTCCCACCAAAAGACACAGATTAGCTGAATGGATACAAAAACAAGACCCATATATATGCTGTCTACAAGAGACCCACTTCAGACCTAGAGACACATACAGACTGAAAGTAAGGGGATGGAAAAAATATTCCATGCAAATGGAAACCAAAAGAAAGCTGGAGTAGCAATTCTCATATCAGACAAAATAGACTTCAAAATAAGGACTATTAAAAGAGACAAAGAAGGACACTACATAATGATCAAGGGATCGATCCAAGAAGAGGATATAACAATTGTAAATATTTATGCACCCAACATAGGAGCACCTCAATACATAAGGCAAATACTAACAGCCATAAAAGGGGAAATCGACAGTAACACATTCATAGTAGGGGACTTAAACACTCCACTTTCACCCATGGACAGATCATCCAAAATGAAAATAAATAAGGAAACACAAGCTTTAAATGATACATTAAACAAGATGGACTTAATTGATATTTATAGGACACTCCATCCAAAAACAACAGAATACACATTTTTCTCAAGTGCTCATGGAACATTCTCCAGGATAGATCATATCTTGGGTCACAAATCAAGCCTTGGTAAATTTAAGAAAATTGAAATTGTATCAAGTATCTTTTCTGACCACAATGCCATGAGACTAGATGTCAATTACAGGAAAAGATCTGTAAAAAATACAAACACATGGAGGCTAAACAATACACTACTTAATAATGAAGTGATCACTGAAGAAATCAAAGAGGAAATCAAAAAATACCTAGAAACAAATGACAATGGAGACACAACGACCCAAAACTTGTGGGATGCAGCAAAAGCAGTTCTAAGGGGGAAGTTTATAGCAATACAAGCCCACCTTAAGAAGCAGGAAACATCTAGAATAAACAACCTAACCTTGCACCTCAAGCAATTAGAGAAAGAAGAACAAAAAAACCCCAAAGCTAGCAGAAGGAAAGAAATCATAAAAATCAGATCAGAAATAAATGAAAAAGAAATGAAGGAAACAATAGCAAAGATCAATAAAACTAAAAGCTGGTTCTTTGAGAAGATAAACAAAATAGATAAACCACTAGCCAGACTCATCAAGAAAAAAAGGGAGAAGACTCAAATCAATAGAATTAGAAATGAAAAAGGAGAGGTAACAACTGACACTGCAGAAATAAAAGAGATCATGAGAGATTACTACAAGCAACTCTATGCCAATAAAATGGACAATCTGGAAGAAATGGACAAATTCTTAGAAATGCACAACCTGCCAAGACTGAATCAGGAAGAAATAGAAAATATGAACAGACCAATCACAAGCACTGAAATTGAAACTGTGATTAAAAATCTTACAACAAAGAAAAGCCCAGAACCAGATGGCTTCACAGGCGAATTCTATCAAACATTTAGAGAAGAGCTAACACCTATCCTTCTCAAACTCTTCCAAAATATAGCAGAGGGAGGAACACTCCCAAACTCCTTCTACGAGGCCACCATCACCTTGATACCAAAACCAGACAAGGATGTCACAAAGAAAGAAAACTACAGGCCAATATCACTGATGAACATAGATGCAAAAATCCTCAACAAAATACTAGCAAACAGAATCCAACAGCACATTAAAAGGATCATACACCATGATCAAGTGGGGTTTATTCCAGGAATGCAAGGATTCTTCAATATACGCAAATCTATCAATGTGATAAACCATATTAACAAATTGAAGAAGAAAAACCATATGATCATCTCAATAGATGCAGAGAAAGCTTTTGACAAAATTCAACACCCATTTATGATAAAAATCCTGCAGAAAGTAGGCATAGAGGGAACTTTCCTCAACATAATAAAGGCCATATATGACAAGCCCACAGCAAACATCATCCTCAATGGTGAAAAACTGAAAGCATTTCCACTAAGATCAGGAACAAGACAAGGTTGCCCACTCTCACCACTCTTATTCAACATAGTTTTGGAAGTTTTAGCCACAGCAATCAGAGAAGAAAAGGAAATAAAAGGAATCCAAATCGGAAAAGAATAAGTAAAGCTGTCACTGTTTGCAGGTGACATGATCCTATACATAGAGAATCCTAAAGATGCTACCAGAAAACTACTAGAGCTAATCAATGAATTTGGTAAAGTGGCAGGATACAAAATTAATGCACAGAAATCTCTGGCATTCCTATATACTAATGATGAAAAATCTGAAAATGAAATCAAGAAAACACTCCCATTTACCATTGCAACAAAAAGAATAAAATATCTAGGAATAAACCTACGTAAGGAGACAAAAGACCTGTATGCAGAAAATTATAAGACACTGATGAAAGAAATTAAAGATGATACAAATAGATGGAGAGATATACCATGTTCTTGGATTGGAAGAATCAACATTGTGAAAATGACTCTACTACCCAAAGCAATCTATAGATTCAATGCAATCCCTATCAAACTACCACTGGCATTTTTCACAGAACTAGAACAGAAAATTTTGCAATTTGTATGGAAACACAAAAGACCCCGAATAGCCAAAGCCATCTTGAGAACGAAAAAAGGAACTGGAGGAATCAGGCTCTCTGACTTCAGACTATACTACAAAGCTACAGTTATCAAGACGGTATGGTACTGGCACAAAAACAGAAAGATAGATCAATGGAACAGGATAGAAAGCCCAGAGATAAACCCATGCACATATGGACACCTTATCTTTGATAAAGGTGGCAGGAATGTACAGTGGAGAAAGGACAGCCTCTTCAATAAGTGGTACTGGGAAAACTGGACAGGTACATGTAAAAGTATGAGATTAGATCACTCCCTAACACCATACACAAAAATAAGCTCAAAATGGGTTAAAGACCTAAATATAAGGCCAGAAACTATCAAACTCTTAGAGGAAAACATAGGCACAACACTCTGTGACATAAATCACAGCAAGATCCTTTCTGACCCACCTCCTAGAGTAATGGAAACAAAAACAAAAATAAACAAATGGGACCTAATGAAACTTCAAAGCTTTTGCACAGCAAAGGAAACCATAAACAAGACCAAAAGACAACCCTCAGAATGGGAGAAAATATTTGCAAATGAAGTAACCGACAAAGGGTTAATCTCCAAAATTTACAAGCAGCTCATGCAGCTCAATAACAAAAAAACAAACAACCCAATCCAAAAATGGGCGGAAGACCTAAATAGACATTTCTCCAAAGAAGATATACAGACTGCCAACAAACACATGAAAGAATGCTCAACATCATTAATCATTAGAGAAATGCAAATCAAAACTACAATGAGATATCATCTCACACCAGTCAGAATGGCCATCATCAAAAAATCTAGAAACAATAAATGCTGGAGAGGGTGTGGAGAAAAGGGAACACTCTTGCACTGCTGGTGGGAATGTGAATTGGTTCAGCCACTATGGAGAACAGTATGGAGGTTCCTTAAAAAGCTACAAATAGAACTACCATATGACCCAGCAATCCCACTACTGGGCATATACCCTGAGAAAACCGAAATTCAAAAAGAGTCATGTACCAAAATGTTCATTGCAGCTCTATTTACAATAGCCCAGAGATGGAAACAACCTAAGTGCCCATCATTGGATGAATGGATAAAGAAGATGTGGCACATATATACAATGGAATATTACTCAGCCATAAAAAGAAACGAAATTGAGCTATTTGTAATGAGGTGGATAGACCTAGAGTCTGTCATACAGAGTGAAGTAAGTCAGAAAGAAAAAGACAAATACCGTATGCTAACACATATATTTGGAATTTAAGAAAAAAAATGTCATGAAGAACCTAGGGGTAAGGCAGGAATAAAGACACAGACCTCCTAGAGAACGGACTTGAGGTTATGGGGAGGGGGAAGAGTGAGCTGTGACAGGGCGAGAGAGAGTCATGGACATATACACACTAACAAACGTAGTAAGGTAGATAGCTAGTTGGAAGCAGCCGCATGGCACAGGGATATTGGCTTGGTGCTTTGTGACAGCCTGGAGGGGTGGGATAGGGAGGGTGGGAGGGAGGGAGATGCAAGAGTGAAGAGATATGGGAATATATGTATATGTATAACTGATTCACTTTGTTATAAAGCAGAAACTAACACACCATTGTAAAGCAATTATACCCCAATAAAGATGTTAAAAAAAAATGTCCAAGTCTCAGATGAATGACTTTCCTCTCCAGGTTTGGGTTCTGGTACTCATATTTTCATGGTGGGTCCAGAAGATGAAGGAATAAGGCTGAAGTGCACAGGCAAGGGATGGTTTCCCCAGCCTGAAATACAATGGGAAGATGCAAAGGGAGAGAAGATCCCATCTCTCGCTGAGGACAAGACACAAGATAATGATGGGTTGTTTCGGTTTGAGGCATCCCTTATGTGAGAGACAGGTCAAAGACAGAAGTGTCCTGTTCCATGAAGAACCCTTTCTTTGGACAAGAGCAAGTGGAAACCATTTTTATCCCAGGTCAGTGTTGCTCATTTGGGGGGCAGGACAGAAGTAAGGAGGGGATATTTATGACCTGGGTTGGGCTAGACTTGCTTGGTGTATGTTTTTAATCAGGTTTGGGGGGGGGGGTCCTGTGTCAGAACACTTCTTCCCTAGGACCTCTCCTTGGAAGGTAGCATTCATTGTGACTTTGGTGATACTTGGGGCTTTCATTGGTGCTGTTGTGTATTTGGCTCAAAATGAATGACAGAAAAAGAAGAAACTATCAGAAGTCAAGAAGGAAAAGGAGAAAGAAAGTAAAGCCAAAGGTAAAACTGTGAATCAGACTTGGTGGGGATCTGTGAATTTATGGGTTTGTTAACATGATTGTGCATGTGGATGGCATCTTTTGGGAACAAAGAGATATGTGTAAGGATGAGTTACAGCGCCAAGACCTCCTATAAAACATGGAGCCCAGGACCTCCGTGAGAAAAAAAAAAGTATTATAAAGTCCATTGGAGAGAGAAAATATCACTGGTATAAACATAGAGGTTTTTTTTTTTAATGGTCATAATAATTCTCAATTAAGGTAATTTTTTTGTTTTAGGTATATGGAAGTAGCACTTAGGATCTGGGCTTAGTAACATAGTCTAGAAAATATTTATTTTCTGTTAAATCCATTTTGTTATTTTCTTTCCTTTTTAGAATCATTTGAGAAAGAGCTTGGTAAGTCTTCCACTTTCTTTGCTCTAATAGAGGAAATAGAGTCATTACTGTATGCTGTATGTCTGGCCTCTCACAGGCTGTTATTCCTTTCAGCCAGAAGGAAGAAACTGTATCAGCAAGGTGAGTTATACTGATGTTATGGTTGGATGAACCATTTTATTGGCCCCTCTGTTCTGGCCACCTCCTATTTACCTTGTTGGTGAGGGAGGGATCCCATACCCTAAACAGTATAAGATGTTCAAACACATGACACCCAACACTGGACAAAAGAGATTGACAGCAGTTTTTTAGTCACATGTACCCACATCCTGGGGAAGAAAGACACCTCATGCCATGCAGGGCCACATGGATACTGCACCTGGGAGCAGAATGAATTAACATGGTCTGTAGGAGCCAGGCTTTTCAGGAACAAGAGAATGAGGTGGCGCTGTTTTCTGTGGAAGTATGTAATTGGCTTGTTTGATATTTTTTGCAGGCTGACAGGGAGGTAAAGTTCATTAGGTTGAAGACCAGCTGTGGTTCAGCTGTTTTGGCCAACAGGGAAATTAGCTGAGAGGGGGAGCTTTTCCTGCTGGGTGGAGGGCATACCTGGTGAGAGCAGGAGAACTCACAATTAGGCATTTGGAGCCCTGTGACGCTCAAAGGTATCAAGGCAACACATAGAATTTTAGGCTTTCCAATAACTCTCACAATTTAAGCCTACTTTTCCTTTCTTCCCGCAAAAAACCAGACCCTCATATTTTAACATAGATGTAGAATGTGGAAAATGTGAGAAATAAAACAGGAGATGTAAAAGAGGGCAAGTACATCAGAAATGTCATTAAGATAATGAATGCAGAAATATAGTACTATCATAAACTCTCAGATTTCTTGTGGTCACTGCAATTTCACACCCTGAAGTGGCATTCCAATGAATGAGAGAATCTAATTCCTTTGTTCTATTTCAGATTGGAGAAAAGCAGAGTTATATGCCGGTGAGTAACTGATGTTGTCTTGGGGCTTCAGGTACTTCAGGATTTCATGAGGCATTTCCAGAGAATTTTTCAGATAGGTGCCATCATCTGGAGATTTTACTTTGAACCTGGGAGTCCAAAAAAATACAAGAGGTAAAGGGATAAGCATCTCACTAGTTCGGAGGAAACGTCCTTAGCATATTTTCCCATATGATTTTCTTTTTAGACTGGAGAAAGGAATAGTTCAAAGCAGGTGAGTGCCCTTACTATTTTGTCTCACTTAATCTCTTTTATACAAATGAGAAACTACTCTATTTGTATAAACTCCCAGTAATACCTAACTGGTTTTTCATTTCATGGCTTTCATTTCAATCTCATGCAGAAATGTTAACAGATTTCTTACTGTTCTTACACCGTTCATTCATCAGCCTAAAATTATACAACTATTTATTCAGTGCCAAATAAATAGAGCTGGTCTCTAACTTCACGGGAGAGCGCATGTACAAACTGTGATGAATCTTATGAAGGAATAAAAGATTGCCATGAGAAAAAAAAATCATGGATTAAAGGAATTACCCCGAGGAATTGATATTTAATCTGAGACTTAAGTGATATGGTAGATCTATTCATGTGAATAACATTGAAAGAATAGTTCAGTCAGAGGGAAGTCTATTACATACCCAGTCTGATACACAGAAGAGCTTGTTGCATCTCAGTGGAAAAATGGCCCCTGACCATCTTAGGGTCTTTCCAGAATTATGAGTCGACTCTCTATTTCTACTGCTTGCTGCTTCACTCTGAATATCCCTGTATCCACACACATTTCCCAGTTAAGTTAATCCTCCAAAAATTAAAATATATCATAATTGCTAACATAAAAACTCTTATGAGAAAACTTTTAATTATTGAAGATGTTTGGTTTGACAAGAAGCAGATTAATTACTACTAGTATTAGCACTATTGTTATTATGAGTACAGGTATTAGTGTTATTACAACCATCAGAAGCTAAAATTTACCAATTGTTCATCATGGACAAGATGTAGTACTAAGTTCTCTACACATTAGCTCGTTGACTTTTCACACTAGTCCTGTATGTACTGAGGTACCAAAATGATGTACATCTTCATGAGATTAAAGTGGGACAGAGAGAGACAAAGTAACTTCAACATCACTGCTACGAAAGACAGAGTGATTATCAAAATTCAGCTCTTTCTGACCACACAGCCTGGAATTTCAACCATTAGAAATATAATAAGAGTGTATGAGAAGTAGATGACTTAGTTTTTACATAAGCCTAGAGAAAAATGACACCAAAGAAGCTTAAATGAAAGTGGGTACACTGTGATTGGAAATAAGGCATGGCTTAACTATTAAGAGCAAGCAGTAGAGCAACCAGCATTTGCAGGAGGTTAGAGAAACACCAACTTGAAATATGTGATCCTGGAGATTTTCAGATGAGACAGACTTCTTGGCTAAATGGTCTCAGCCTGTCTGGAACACATGGTTACCCAAGGTCCTATCCATCCCTGGCCTTCTATGATCTGTACATCATGTGTCTCCTATGAATGAACATAGGAGAGAACATGCATTGTTTTACCTAATCTTCCATTTCTCTCCCTTTTATTTTTCTTCATTCTCCTTTCCCAGTAATTTGCATCTTTCCTAAAACTAACCAGTCTCCACTGTGGAATGACCTTTATTTTTTTCCCCCATACCTACAGTGGTTTTTACTCTGGATCCAGCCACAGCTCTTCCCAACCTCATCTTATCTGAGAGCAGAAAACATATTTATTCAAAAGAGAGTGTTTCTCAGAATGGTGATGCCCCAACACGCCAAGAGCAAGGGGAGTCTGAAGCCATCTTCAGTGTTCTGGGCAAGATTTTTCTTACTGTGGAGAGACAATACTGGGAGGTAGAAGTAAATATTGGGACAGAAGTTGGATCTAGAGCTAGATGGGCTCTGGGTGTTTGCTCAGACACAGCAAAGAGAGAGGGGTGGTTTTTAGAATGTCCAGAGAAGAATTTCTGGGTGGTGGTATACAAGGCAGGAGAATTCATATTTCCCACCTCCCAGAGAAAGCCTCTGTCACTGAGGCAGCACTCCTGCAAGATAGGAGTTTTCTTGGACTGGGATGCTGGGAATGTGTCCTTTTACAATATGATCGATGGGTCCCACATCTATCCTTTTACTGGAATCACCTTCTGTGGGACCCTTCGTCCTTATTTTAGCCTTCAGGGTGCTGGCGCATCTTTGACCATCTGTGCAGCTTCAGATCACACTGAAAATTGTCTTGATTCTTCTCCAAAGACCTCTTTAACTCATTTAAGTAGTTGTGATACAAGCGTCCCCCAAGAAACTCTCTATTACCTCCATAAGTGAAGTGTCAGCACCTCTGCTGCCTCTGCTCAAGCTTCTTATATGTATGTTGTCCAAGAAAGCTCTTCTTCTTGAAGAGTAGGTCATTCTCACTAGGTATAAATCCGACCCCTTTCAAAGAGAGGTAGAGGGAGAAAGAGAAATGGCACAGCTAGAAAATGTCTGGGGGAATTTCCTCCAGTGCTCCCTTTGGGGAAATACTCTTTCTGGGCAGCAACGATTTGTCACGAGAAAGCTCCAAGTTAATTCATGAGCCTTTCTTCAGTTCTGGTACTTACTGTGTTTTGAAGTAAATATGTTTAAAGCTACATTTAAAGAGAAAATCTCTCTTCTTACTATTTTTGTTATCAAATATGGAAGAGGGAGTGATGTTTAAAGGGGAGGGTCTCAGTTGAGCAGTACTGTTGGAGATACCCACAGAAATCTGTTCAAGTCTTTTAAAAGTTAATGGCTCAGCTTGTTCTTTCTTCAGACTTTGGTGTCCATCAACTTCTAAACTTGGACTTTACCAAGGTGTGTTGAAGACTGATAAATAACTGTAAAACCATTTGAGGAGAACAAGCCTCCTGGGAAGGAAGAGACTTTTTTTAAAAAAAAAAAAAACAAGTTCTTACTGGTCAGCAAGTCCAGAACTGTATGTGAATAAAAAAGGAATGGATGTTACAATTTATGTTTTCAGAGAAAAAAAATCATCAAATAGGAATGGAGAAACATCCTCAGACTTCATGAAGAAAGAGTCATCATTAACATTGCCTATTTTTTTCTTTCTGACCAAGTTCTTCCCGCTGTTGAGGGTTTTTCCTTTGCCTTTAATGCAGCTAAGCCTTCTCCAGGTGTTTATCACAAAGCTTACGTTTTCAAGAATATAAAATATGAGCTTCTCCTGTTAAATGAACCCTCTCTTTCTGACAGTAGATGAGATCAACTTAGATCCACTTAGATTTTTCTGCACTTCTAGCAGATCTTTAAGTGACAAGTCCCTTTAACAACCTCTCTTAGAAGGTATACTGCCATAGCAAAAGTTCCCTAACACACAGCCACTAAGTGGCAGTCAGTATTTGAACCCAAGAAGAATAAATCCAGAGTCCAGAATATTAACTTTACTGACAATAAAGGAAGGGCTTAAATAACAAGCAAGATATAATAAAAGCAGGAGAGAGGTAAATGAACGGTGGGGAAAATATTAATAGGTATAATCAAATGGACATGTGGATGAGGATATGTGAGGGTAACAACAGAATGGGTACAAATGGTATTGGAAGTATGATATGGAACAGAAAGGACAATGCGTTCAGTTTGGGATATTTTACTTTTGTCATATATATATGTGTGTTTGTGTGTGTGTGTGTGTATATATGTATATATATATCACACAAAATGTGAACCCTGATGTAAACTATGGACTTTAGTTGAAAATAACGTACCAGTATCAGTTCATCAGTTGTAACAAATGTACCACATCAATGCAAGTTATTAATAATAGAAGAAACTAAGGGGTGAGAGGGGAGGGATATGGGAGTGCTCTAGATTTTCCACTCAATTTTGTTGTAAACCTGAAACAACTCTTAAAAAATAAAGTCTTTTAATTTAAAAAAAAAGGATGCAGTACTGGTACATGCCACAACATGGATGAACTTTGAAAACATTACACTAAATTAAAAAAATACAGACACAAAGAAATCCATATATAGTATTTATGATTCCATTTATATGAAATACCCAGTATAGGCAAATTCACAGAAACAAAGTATATTAGGGGCTGGAGGGAGGGAAAAATGGGTGTAACTGCTTAATGGTTATGGAGTTTCCTTTTAGAGTAATCAAAATATTCTGGAGCTGGATACTGATGAAGGTTGCACATATTGTGAAGGTAAAAATACCACAGAATTGGACAGTTATTTTTTTCTTTAAATAAAATTCTAATGGATATGAAAATTAAATACACTTTGATTACATTCCTTCCTAATTTTGATTGAACTCAGATTTGAGACATCATTTCAGTAATTATATATCTTTCTCATCTTAGTAATAACATCTTTCCCATTTTGCATTCTGCCATTGAGATTACTCTCTTCAAGAAACTGTAAGATCAGAGTCTAAAAAGGCCTGAAAACTGTTCATGATTTTTGGTTCCCTTTAAGTTAAAACAACAATAAGAATTGGACACTTTAAAATGACTAAAATGATGAATTTTATGTGTATTTTACCACTACTGGAAAAATTTAAAAACTAAATAAAATAAATGTTAAAATACTTGTAAAATAATAATACTACAGTATTACACTACATAGTTTCAAACATAAGTTTATGTGTTTAAAAATAGAGAAAACATATCATGACCCAAAAGAGAAAATTCCAGAATGCCACAGATGAATAATCCTCAAAGGACAGCTAAAACCGTGATGTCTGCCTTCCTAGAAAGCAGCAGCCTGTCATTTGCAGGTATTCCTCATTCACACTTCAGAAGATTTTAAGACTTCTTCCAAATCTTTATTTCTTCACATTCTTTCTTCTCCTATGTGTGGCTTCTCTCTTTTAATTCATTGTGACTTTTAAAATATTTTTATTTCCGTTGCATTTTATTACTTGTGTTGCATTAATTGCTTATGTTTATTCTATAATTGTTAATTTTAAACTGTGTGCTTTTTTTCACTCTAAAACAGAAATTGATATTTTCATAAACATCACACATAACACATTTTTCTCTTGGACTAAAATTTCTGAAAAATTTCCTTACTCCACATTCTTAATTAACTTTCTGAAAAAGTCTGGTGCAGGAATTACACACTTTATGTGATTTTCAAGATTATGTCTTAGTGATCAGATTTTTCTCCTTATATTCAGCTGTATTTTCTTTACCTCATTTTAACCATATTTTTTGTTTTCTCACCCCCACTTGGATAATTAATTGTCACTTTCCTAGAGAAACCGATCAAATATTTGATCATTCCTTGCACTTCCTCCTCTAGGCTAAATTGCATTTCCTATTGGATTTTCTAAGGGTCTTTTATCACCAGATATCAGATTGTGATCCGTAGGCAGGATATCAGAGAGCTTGGGATATGATAGGTCACAGAAGGGATCAGTCTCCAGGTCAGATTTGATGCCAGAGTAAAGTTAAAGCCTCTTGATTAGGTAAATGGGTGATCGTGTGAGACCCCTTCAAGCGGTTGGTGAAAGGGGAAAAGAGCTGGGACTTAGAATATAATCCTGGTTTCCAGAATCCAGGGTTATTGTTTTCCTTGGAGGTGTTTCTGGGGCTCTCTTAGGTGCAGGGAAAATGTCAGGAGAACCTACAGTAGGGGACCAAAGAATGAAGGGGGTCCAGAATTTCAGAGAAGAAAATTAGGGGGGTATAGATAAGGCACTTGTTCATGTTACAGAAGGAGAGACATCCAGAAGTGTAGTCCAGAGAGATTCTAACCTGTCCCAGAGACATCTTCAGAGAGCGGAGGCTTAGAGGAGAGGAAATGGCCCAGTACTCATTTCCATAACAACTCACTGCCCGAACCCATTCTCAGTTGACACAAAGATGACTCCTTCACGACACCGTCCTTGACAACACTCAGGACCCATACTGTCCTGTCCCTAACCTCCGCTTCTTGTAACCACCTTCCTGAGATGAGCCCCTCCTGGCCCATCCCAGTGAGGAGGCCGTCAGATAACTGTAGTAAGTCTGGCTGCGTGACCGTCTGTGGGCTACACGCTCATTTCCCTCAGAAAGGATCAGTTCTGAGTGAGCTGTATTTGGATCCAATGTCTCATTCACTGCAAAGAAAGAAAATCCATTCTGATAATAATCAATACAGGAATATTCTAAAATATCAATTTCATGATATTAACATCCAAACAGGAAAACAAAAGTTACAATGACTTAAGAAATTTAAAGTGGAAGAACTTTCTAGGGCACACAAAACAGCCTATCAATACATGAGAAGTCCTTCACTGGCAGAGCAGGAATAGCCAATAAGCAAGTCGCCATATTTGTAATGATCTTAGTGAAATGTTCATGCCAACAGAATCCCAGTTAAGTCTCAACTTCAAAGTGAGGATGGCTTTGCCACTTTTTTTCTTCCTCTCCCTTAACTAAATCACTTGGGAATGTGCACTGGGAGATTAAATTATTGTCTTTTAATTCTTTTGCTTCTATTATCACTGTAAACTGAGCTCTTTCAGCACTGATCCTCAATTACATGAATGTAAGCCATCAACTCTCATGTTTCATCAATTATTGCCTATCCCCTGAATGTCTCTGTGCTTCAGTGCCTGCTGAAAAGAGAGGTTAGGGAAAGTGTACAGTAAGGCTCCCATCACAAAGTGTGCTCCACGCTGTTTCTGTTTCCCTAACTTACCTTTTCTACAGCTCTTCCTCCAGATCAAGCCTACAGCCCCAACAAGAGGAAGCAATCCCAAAATAAGCAGTATCTTCCATGAAAAAGTCATCCCAGGCTCTAAAATGGAAACCCCAGAATCACATTAAATCATGAAACTGGGAAATTTTCAAGATCGTTCTTTTCATCTGAGAGCTCCTAGACTGGAGAGGAAGGTGAGAATTAGTCCTGTCAAGAAGAAAGTGGGTCTGCTTCTCCCTGCTCTGCAGAGGCTGAGGAGAGGCTGGGGGTTTATGCTAGCTTTCTTGTTTGCTCCTCTCAGAAACACACACACACACACACACACACACACACACACAGAGAGTTCTCCCCCTTCTCTTTTCCAATTATACCACCACAATCACTGGAATAATGAGGGCAGCAAAAGGATAAATTTACTGAGTCCACAGCCATGAAGATGGTGTTAAGGAAAATTAATTTCTAATCCAGAAGAAAACCCATCATGAGGGGGAAAAAATGATGTCATTGTTTTCACATTAGAAGAAAAGAGATTATAGATATAGTGATGATAGAGTCAGTTCTTGGAATTCAGTAGATAATAATGTAACCATATAACCTTAGGGCTTTAGTTGGGAATTTCAGGAAGAAACTCTAAAGAGTAGAATCTCTAGGTGTCCTGAAGACCAGCTTTGCAAGAGATAGCAAGAGACTTCATCAGAAAGAAAACATAAAAAACAAAAAATAGAAAAGCAATAAAATGAGTAAGTTTGGGTTGGTCTTCATATTTATTTCCCAAAGCTGAGAGGAGCACATGGAATCACTAACCTGAAGGAGAAAAAGTTGTCATTTTCTCCTCACCAAGAAGGGGGTTGCTGACGGAGCAGGTCACATTCACAACAGAGCTGCTTTTGACCAGTAGAAATGCCTCCACATGGAACAGGCCCTGGCTGCCTTGAGTCAGGTCCTGGGAAACTGATGGTATTGTCTTTCCTTCCATGTCCCTCCATTGCACATGGGGCTGTGGGAACCACCCTTCTGAAGTGCACTTCAGCTTTGTTTCTCCATCCTTCAGTGCCTCCATGGAGATCCGAGGGGAAGAACCCAAACCTGGGAATAGAGATCAAGGAAGGCAATTTAGAGTCTCTGCAAGTGGTTACACAGTCAGTGATTGCACAGAGGGGGAAGAGAAGGATTCAGAGACTTGGAGAAGAAAGCAAAGCTTAGGGGGGAATTATACTCTACTCAGGAACGAGACTAGCTGGAGCCTTTACTTGTCTCCTTTTGTTTGCAAATTTTTATTTTTATGCTTTGTATTCCTAAAATCATTCTGGGACAGATTAAAGGATACAATACATTTCAAATCCAATTTTTTTCTTCTATACCTGAAACAAAATAACTTTGACCAGGTAGGTCATGAGTCACATGGCCAGAAAAATAAAAAATAAAAAAGACAGAATATCCTCAAAGAACAAAATCTTATAAATACATGCATCCAATGGCAGAAAATGATGAAGTTCATTAAAAGTTTTAACATGTGCTCTCATGGATGTTTTCTAAACATATTTATTAATTTGAATACACCATCAATGGGAGAAACAAGTAGATTTTCCACAATTTAGGCAATGTCCTCAATGGCATTTGCTAACCTTGGAAAATCAATTCTCACCCACAAACATAGGCAGTGGGAAATCATGATGCAGGGATTGATTTTGTCTTTCCTCCTCCGTCCTGCCAATACTGTCAATATTTATGATTTTTGCTTATATGGTGGATCTAGTTTAGCCTTCAAATCATCATGCTTCCTAATAACTACATATTTCCCAGAATTTTAAAAACACACTGAAATAATGAGTCCTGTGTACTTATGGAGTAAGAATCTCACATTTTACTAGGTGTATGGCCACTTTATGGAGATCCTGGGAAGGATACAAATTTACACACAAAGGATCAAATCTGGTCCTTTAGGGTTTGTGGACTTTATGTATTTATTACAGCTCCTGCACATGGGAGAGTTTACTAAAAATTTGACGAGTGAATGGACATTAAGAAAATTTCAGGTGCCAGAGAAATTTTCCATGAACTAGCAAGTTAAAGCAGTGGGAACAAATGTTGATTTCAAAACATCTATCTAGAATCCTTACCTATGATCTTCAGATCCAAATCAGCCTCCTGGTAGACACCATCTTTTTCAAAAAGGCACTGGTACTTCCCATCATCTGAAGTCCTGGCATTGTTTATCTGCAGGGTCAGCCTCCCCTCATTGATAGCATCACTCACCAATGCAGTCCTCCCTCGATACTCGGCCATCTGCTCTCCAGCCACATCGTCCCCATCCATATAGACATAAACAGCAGGATAACGGTGTGATCGCACCCACCTCACCTCCATGCTCTGTGCATCAGTCTTTGGGGACAGGGAACAGGTTAATTGTATGTCTTCTCCCACTCTGACAAGGATGGGCTGGGAAGGTCCAATCACTTTTAAGGAAGCTGTTAAATACAGCAGACAAAACGCAATGGAAGATCCAAACTGGAGCAAATAGTGTCATCAGTAAGAACATCTTGAGTAGGGTTTAGAACCCAGGGACACCCCAGGGGAACCCTGAGGTTCAAGGTCATCCCTTGGAGAGGTAGAGGTTTGGTGGAATCAGGATAGAGGTTGTCCCTATTCAAGGCAGAACCATCCCATGATGTGTGTCTGTCTGAAAATTATCACTAACAGAACCCACACCTGCAGCCCCTACCTATAATCTTATTCAGTTTATAGCCCAATAAGAAAATAATTTTGCAATTAAAATCAAATTAAAATTTTATCATTTTAAATTTGCACAACCTTAAACTACTTCTTAATCTGTGTATGTCTCAGCTTCTTATACCATAAGACAAATATATCACTATCAAAATCATAAGTGTTTACTGGAGTTAAACAAAATAACCATATAAAGAGTTTGATGACCATGCAGTGTGAGTGGAGCCCTAAGATTATAAGACTTGAGGTCATTGGAGCCAATCCCACTCTAGACCTTGATAATGGGAAGGGAACAAAACTGAGTCAGGTGGCTTTTTAGTAATGAAATGTGAAGAAACCTTCCCTAGTTTGTTTTATAATACCTTATAAGTCAGATCCAGCCACCGTATTTCAGTTTCCCAAGCTCCCACATATGTGGGGCGCTAAACACACAGCAGTCAATGTTCTCAAGTGATCTTGAGAAATGTTATAAGATCAAGAATTGGGGAGATTAGCAAAATACGAAGCACAAAGCAAGAATGAATACATAAAAATGAGTCTATTTCCCCCATTATGAAGAATGGAGATTTTCTCTGAGGGCTTTCCTGGCTTTTCCTGGACCCAACTTTCAGTTCTCATCAGGTCCTGGCCATGTTGATTATGCTTTATACTATATTTAGAGTCATCCTTTTCCATCAAATGGTAGAACGTTTTTACCATTCTAATGCTGAAGTGTAATGATCATTTATAAAGAAATACAAGCATAAATTTGTAAACTGTCTGGACGGGGAGTCAATGATCAAAGGCAAAATGTCCTCATTATGTATTTAGCCAAAATATTCTAGGTAGTTCTCTAGAGAGGAAACTTGTTGCCAACATAATTTTAATTTTCAGATCATTTCATTCTATTCTTGCTAAAATTTGACTCTCAGTTATATCCAGCATGTTGTTTGCTTTGTTCTTCAATTTTACCTAAAACATATTATCTCTACTTCATATGTATCTGTTTAAATATAAAGACAAAAGTAGGAATCAGAAGGAAAAAAAAGAACTAGTAGTTAGTTTGCTGCTATTTCTCCATCCATGTATCTTATAGTAATAAAGCAGACTGTTTCCTCATCTCTGTTATCCATATGAGGTTTTTTTTTACTCCTGTCCATGATCTGTGGTACAAATCAACTCTCAAACTGAATTACTCTTCCAGAGATTGGTAATTAAGAGCTAAAATTGACTGTTTCCCAACTGTAAAATGATGATAAATCTATTCACCTTTAAATTATTGTAAGAAAAGAAAATAATTCCTGAAAAGCACTTAGCATCGTCCCAGGCACGTTATTACCATTTCAAAAACTTAGTCATTATCTGTATAACCAACAACATTATTTGCCAGAGAAGGGAACTAGGATTTCAGTCTCAGGACTTCTAAGGAAATCTCGGTTCACCAGCAGCCTCTGAGCTCTAATTCACAAGCTCTAAAAACACGGAGGTAGCTGTGAATCTCCTACTCTACTCTCTATTAGGAGCTCACCCTCAAAGCTCCTGAGGGCACAGCCCTCCTCCTGACAGGGAACCCACGGAAGCTTTGTCTTTTCATATTGTTTCAATGTGGGCCCAGAAGGTGTGCACAACTTAGAAACAACAGGACATCAGATTGTATTTTGTGTGCTAGGTGTCCAATGGGCATGTCAATTTGGTTCAGATAACTTAGAGAAATGAGTCTTCACTTAAATTTTTCTTAAGGGACAGAGACGTGGGTCAACCTGCCCAAACACTGGCTTGGCTTTCTGATCTGTAACTAACAAGCTCTGCCAGCCAAGGTTTCTGTCCTATCACAAGCAGATGTCACCTGGGTGGGAGGGTATCCGACTTGGAAGGTAAGACTCGCAGATGTGCACTCTCTTCAAACTGTGGAGTTACCTTTGACCATCCCAAGGCCCTTTCCTTTATCTTTATGGTCCAAAGGGGTCCAAAGTGTCACACTAGACTCTGACAGAGATTGGGGTGTGTTCGCCACCCTAATTTTCCTCAAAAACTCCTACATGGGCCGAAAAGTGTGCTTAAACTCACCTAACATGTGCACAGGCACGCACCCACATAAGCATATATTCCTGTAACAGGTGACTTGAGGGAAAGCAGAGTACTGATGGAAGGAGAAAACGAGCAGGTAGGGGGCAGGTTGGTTGTCATGGGCTGGGAGAAGAGGTCACAGAAATGAGGAACAGGAGGAAGATGATAAGGCAACAAAGGAGAAACTGAAAGAGGTTCAAAAATCAGTTGGTTACTGTTTAAACCACTTATCTTAGGTACAGTAAAATCATACCTGCAGTCCAACTATTAAGTAAAGAAATAAAAAGGAAAATGATCACCCCAAGCACAGGGTCCCAGGCTGCATCTAAGAAAGTCACAGCTCCCTCCCGACAGTGATGAGGTCAGGCTTACTGGGGTGAAGAGCAGGTACAGAAACCGTAGCAGGGCCAGAGGTTGCAGGCGGTGGGTGAGGACCACCAGTTATCATGACGGCCCTGCTTCCTCGCACTAGAAACTCACACTAGGGCCTCCAGAGCTGGGCCAGCTGTCCTTTGCCTTGCCCTACACACTCCCTTTCCTCCCACCCAGAAGGCCAGAGCTTAGGTCTGCACCCATTTTAGGCATCCATCTGAGGCTCATTGGGGTCCCATGAACACTGAAAGTGGCAGGTTACGAGGTGCAAAGGTGCCTTCAGGAAGCTGCACTTTGCTGGTCCCTCTACTACTAAATGTGAGACTTGGGAAGGTCATGCCTCAGTTCCTCATCTGGATCACGAGGTGTCACCTTCTCTGTGCACGCTTTGTCCAAGGAGCACCACCCTCCCCTGGAGAGGACAGAGGCTCGTGTATACTTGTGAGAGCCACCACCTCTACTTACCCAGCTCTGTCTGGAGTTTTTCTGGAAAAAGAATGAAAATAACATATCAAGGAATTTGGTCTAAGGGAAAGGAGAGAAAATATTTCCCCAAAAAACCCCCCAAAGTTCTACATCTTATGGAAACACTTGATTCATACGAAAAATAAAATGTAAAAAAATAATGATTTTTCCCCATCCACCTCCTGGTGGTCCAGCTGTTTTTCCCTTTCTCTGCACAACAAAAATGCTCTCATTTCTACCACCCCATGATTCTGCTTGTTTCTGCTTATATTTAACATATCGATATTTAACTATTTCATAAAAATAATAATATTCTTTTTACAAATGCATGAAAAGTATAAAAATATATGGACATAGACAATTATCACCCATAATTACAAACTGAGAGATATATAAATATATATGTATATGTTTTGCAATTATGTATATATATGTATTGTTCCTTTTAACATTAACATATAATATTTATTTTAACTTTTTTTCCTGTATCCATTTATATGAATAACTATGTACTTATTTCTTTATATCTAAATGTAGAGGGTGTCCCAAAAGTCTTAGTGAAATTTTAAGTTATTTAAAGTCAATAATCTTTCCATGATCGGAAATACCTATTTATAGATAGATAGATGACAGATAGATAGATAGATGTAATCTTTATCATTTAAGTAGTCCATCAGGGGAATATTTTCAACCATTAAAATTATTTGAAAATACCATTTTTCATCAATGCTATAAGTAACATAAGACACTTAACACTCCACTGCTGTATTGGGTTTTGGGCTGTTGTTTTTGTTGCTATTTATAAATGAGGCTATGATAAAGATGCTGCTATGGAAGCAGCTGTCTCCATCTCTGATTATGTTCAGATGATAAAAGCTCCTAGAAGTAACTGGCACAAATACAGCACAAGAAAACATTTCAGTTGAAAGAATACAGTTGTATTTCCTTTACAAGGTAACACATACTTGTGAGTAAAGAAAATTAATAAAGAAAGAAGAAAAGGCAGAATCTGAAAGAAACTGGAATGCCATTAACAATAGCTATATAGTGTATATATTTCCAGCCATAAATGTTTTATAGTTTTTAATGCGTATTACAAAATATTAGATATTCTTCTTGATTAAAAAATATTAAGTGCTATGGAACAATCCCTGCAACCTTTCCTGCTAATCAGAGCATCTTGGTCCTAGAGGCAGAGCACTGACCTGGGATGGAGATGTCTGAGCCCCTCTCCTCAGTGAGTGTGGGGCTGTGGATAAAGCAGGACACAATCTCTGTAGAGACATTCCTGACCACAAGAGTGCTTTCTACATAGAACAAGCCATCTTCATCTTGGATGCTATGCTTAGAGATAGTCAGCAACTTTTCTCCCCTGATGTCTTGCCAAGAAATCTGAGGTTCTGGGAACCAGCCTTTTGCAGTGCACACAAGCTGGAGTCCGCTTTCCACAGATCCATCCATGTGGATGTAAGGGTCAGACCCCAGACCTGTGGTGGAAAGACACAGCCCTGAGTCCCGAAGCCCATGGAGGCACAAATCACAGAGGCTGGGAGTCCAATGACAGTGCATAGGGAGAGAGCAGAAGTTCAAGGTTCTGGGGAGCAAAAGATGGCCCAAAGTCCTCTTCCCATTCAAACTGGAGTTCACATATACTTTATTTATACCTCAGTCTGGATCCTTAAATTTTAGCACATGAGCAGTATTTTTATTCAGACCCAGACATGAAAATAAGAGAAAGGGACATAATAACATTTTGCTTGTGTCTCTAGCACGGCAAACTAAGATGTGTTAAAATTTACTCACGAACTCCCTCACGCCACAGACTCTGCCTGTTTCATCTTAATATTATTGTGTCAGGCACTTTGACTTGTTGGATAATATCTTGACTCCAATTAAATAGAATATTTAATATAAAGTGAGACATCATTTCCAGGGAGAATATTCTTCTCATTTCTTTTGTTGGTGGTTGTGAACTTGGGGTGCAAACAGATAATCTGGGTCATGTAAAATGGGAAGCTTCATGTTGAGTTTCTGTATCTAAATATTCTATTCCATGGGAAAATGTTGTCAAGACATCCCAGTTTTATATAATCATGAAATTCTTTCTCTATTCAACACAACTCTCAAACCCAAATGAAGAGGATTCTATTTTCCATAGATGGTATTTCTGTCTCTATCATTTGCTGGGGACAGAGACACCTTTTCTTCACCTAGAGGCTTAGAAAATGCATGGTTTCTTTTCAAGTGTCCCTGATAGTGAAATGCCTTAGTACGTGCCCTCCCCACTCCACATCTCAGAAGTATGTGGATTCTTTCATCCATCTTGAATCAACTTGAACATAATAACATTAATAATCATACATAGGTGTTGAGACAAAATGTGTTAGGGAACAGAAAGAGGTCACATCAGCCAGAGATGTTAACATCTCCAGAGAACTATTTCCCTGATAAGGCAAGTGGATTTGCCTGATTTTCTCTTTAGCACATGGAGGAGTTACTCCTGCCAGGGAACCATACGATAGTTTACTTTTCAGATATTTGTTTCTCCACAGAGACATCCTTTCTTCAGTCTTTCCCTTCTTCTGACTCTGTCCTACTTTGCTAACACAAAAACACCATGCAGACCCTTGTCACTCACAATGGGTATGTCCCCAAAGCATCTGTGAACCCCCAATTCACTGAACACTAGTATACAGTAATCTCCATAAAAGCACCATGTTCTTAATGTCTTAGTCTCATCACTAACTTTCTAACTTGAGGTGGCGTTACACAAAGAAACAATGTGTTCACATCTCAGTGACTGTGTACTTGAGGCTGAGTAGAGAACATGGATGCAGGGCAGTCCGCTAGGGTCGCTCACCCAGCAATTGACTTGCCCTTGTGCACTAGCATATATGGCACAAATTCTTGCCTCAGCAAAACTGCTAGTGACTACATGTCATCAATGTTAAATAATCCTCAAGAATAGTCAAAACTGTGTAAGTTAAATTTGGGGGAATTTTTTGTGAGTTCACTTTAAAGATTTCAGAACCACCTGCCTCCAAATGAATCAGGATAGAGGACTGGACAGGAGCAATTGCCTTGATGATTCAAAGGGAATTCTTCAATTGGAACCAAGCTTAACACAAATTAATATACTTCTTCTGAGCCCCTATGTCTTTTCTGAGATACTCACCTGCTACGTTGAGCAGCAAGCTTGTTTCTCCACAATAGTTTCCCTCTTGGAAACGGCACCAGTACTGCCCATGATCAGATGGCCGGATGTTGTGTATCTTCAGAGCCACACTTCCCTCAGTAACGTTGTCCTCTATCCACTCTACCCGGCCTCTGTACTCCTCCATCTGCATCTCCGTCACCTCAGCTCCATCCCGATACAAAAACACAGGTGTGCTGAGCTCTGAGTGGTACCACCTCACCTCCATGTGCATCGTGGTCCTCTTAGGGAGGAGCTGACAGGTTAGTAGGGCATCTTCCCCGACCATGACCAGGGTAGGATGGGCAGAACCAATCACTCTAAAGTCATCTACAAAAGAGTGACAAAGAGAAACCGGGAAATGCCAACCGGAGGATCAATATGATTGCTTTGGGATGTCTACTCTATGAAAATGGGGGCACCTGGAGGAGGGAAAGTTTTATTTGCAATGTTTTAGAGAAACCCAGCATTATGATTTGCATCTTTGGTTGTACAGAGACAATCTTGTGTACCGAAAATAACATGCAGTTCAAAAATTTTAGTGTGATGGGCTTCCCTGGTGGCACAGTGGTTGAGAGTCCACCTGCCGATGCAGGGGACACGGGTTCGTGCCCCGGTCCAGGAAGATCCCACATGCCGTGGAGCAGCTAGGCCCGTGAGCCATGACCACTGAGCCTGTGTGTCCGGAGCCTGTGCTCCGCAACGGGAGAGGCCACAACAGTGAGAGGCCTGCGTACCGCAAAAAAAAAAAAAAAAAAATTTAGTGTGAGTGCTAAATCTATTACTTACCAGCTGTGTGATTCAGGGGCAAATCTATTATTCTCGATGAGATTTTAAGATTTGCAATCTCAATTTATTCATCTTTAAGATTTTAAAACCACCATCTCTGGGTTGCTTTTATTCTCAAATAAGTTAATGTGTAAATTGATTTTTTAATTGGGAACTTTATTAGTTAGTGATTTATTTTATATTTTACAGTGATTTATTTTCTAGTTAGTAATTTCACTTTGGTGACTAACATTGTAATCACTTTTCCTAAAATTTAGATAATAGATTTATTCAATAGATTTTTCAGCTTTTCAGAATTGTTTTTGTCTTATCCTATGTAACGAACTGGGTTTGTTTTGCTTTGTTTTGTTTCATTTTGTTTTTGTCTGGACCGGGCAAGACTCCAGTTACTGGGGCTATGTAAAATGCAGTTTTTGCAAGGACATTTTGTGGTGGATTAAGGGTAGTGATTAGTGAAGTAAGTCAGAAAGAGAAAAACAAATATCATATATTAATACATATATGTGGAATCTAGAAAAATGGTACAGATGAACCTATTTGCAGGGAAGGAATAGAGACGCAGAAGTAGAGAATGGACATGTGGACACGGGGAGAAGGATAGGGTGGGACAAACTGGAGATTAGGATTGACATATATACACTACCATGTATAAAGTAGATAGCTAGTGGGAGCCTGCTGTATAGCGCAGTGAGCTCAGCTCCACGCTCTGTGATGACCTAGATGGGTGGGATGGAGGGGAGGGGGGGAGGGAGGTCCAAGAGGGAGGGGATATATATATACATATAGCTGATTCACTTCGTTATACAGCATAAACTAACACAACATTGTACAGCAACTATACTCTGTGTAAAAAAAAAAAAAAAAAGAAAGAAAGAAAGAAAAAAAGGGAGTAATTAGTATAAAGAGTTCAAGCCTTCCAATAAAATTTTAAGTCATGTTTGACGTCTTCTTTATCTACAAATTGAAGAGCTGTTTAATAATTCTGTATGTTCCTATGCTTAATAATTTCATATGTCATGTATATTATGTTTTTTCTCATCCTAAAATGCTCCAGGACCATTTGCACTTTGTGCAGATCCAACCCTCCTAAGAAGGAACTTCATCTCGTTTAGTTGATGCTCAACATCAAGTAGATGGTGCTCAAAAGGTCACTATGGAACATAGATAGACGTCTGCTTGCATTGTGTTGATGGAATCCGAATATAAAGCTAGAACTGAAGTCATACCATTTGGGTGACTTCTTTTACAGGTTAGGAAGGTGCATCCCATAGCAGGGAGGGAAGCCTCACCACATCATATAGTTTCTGACAGCCTCAGTCTGGAGCCTGTGTCTTCTGATGTCCTATCCAATGTTTTTTCCCACCTTGCAATCCTGCATTTTCCTTGGGGTTCTGATATTACCCACTGACATTGAATTTTCACAATCCCTTTTCAAGGTACAATATTTTGACCAACAAAATTCAGCTACTGAGATTTCCAACCCCATTTCTTAGAAGTCTCCTTCTAGTTCCTTATTTCCAAGTACTTTTATGCTGTTTAATTTATGGTAAGAAGCAGCCACTTTTTTCTCACCCCGGAAGTGTTGTCCTAAATAGAAGCAGGAGAATGGATGACTTACCATGTTCCAGGTACTGATTCAAGTGTTTTCTATGTACAGCCTGATTTAATCTTAAAGGCTGTGCTAAGCTTTGAGATGTAGGTAGGTTGTTATTCTTATCATGAAGATGAGAAAACTAAGGCAGAAGGTATTCAAGTAACTTTCCAAAGGTAACACAGCTGGAGGTGGAGGAGCCCTTTTTATAACACAGGTGCTTTGACCCCTGAATCCCCACTCTTAATATTGTACTAGCCCTTTTGAATTTAGAACTCTGCACCCAGACTGGACCTCTGAGACACTCGAATATGCAGTAAAGGGAAGAAGAGCATCCTACCTGACTGCTTCATGCTGAGCAGTACAAAGAAAAAGGAGGCAACTACACCAGACAGACTGTACCCTGGAAAATCCACCATCTTCCCTGGAACAAACACAAGAGAAAATATGACTGTACCTAAATGAGGCTGTAATACAGCAAGCACTTCTGTGGTTTCCAGTGGTTACGTAGACATAAAGAAAAATCAACATCAACACCTTCCACAATCAAATGATGAAATGGGCTTGGTTCCCTTTCTCTGCATTTATCGATCATTTCCAACCTCTTACTTACTGTGTTGTACTTTAACATATTTGGGGTCCCCGAGGGAAGATTTCTGATTTAAATGAAAATGTCTTCTGGGCCAAAGGGACAATAATATTTAGATAATTTTTAAAAATCTCCTTAGACCCATTTATTCTGAGCATGCAGAATTTCAGAGACCTCCTTCCAGTCCCTCCTGCAAAGTCCTTCATCTCTACGGTCTCCAAGATGTAAAGGAAAGAGCAGAAAGGCTCTGCATCCTCATGCTATAGCCAGGAAGCCATTACTAGGGCCTTGGGAGGACCCAGGGACAAGGGATGCCTTGGAAAGGAAAGGAAAGAATAGTGGAAATGGTGATACAGAAGAAGACTGGCAAAGAAATGATTTGAATGACCTTTCAGTATCATCTAGAAGACGTATAGAAATGAATTTTTAAAAATAGCCCAACTGGCAGAGATGGGCAAACCCAACATACCCATTGTACCAGCATTATAAAAATATTTCTACACAGGGCTTCCCTGGTGGCACGGTGGTTGAGAGTCTGCCTGCCGATGCACAGGACACGAGTTCGTGCCCCAATCCAGGAAGATCCCACATGCCACGGAGCGGCTGGGCCCGTGAGCCATGGCCGCTGAGCCTGTGCGTCTGGAGCCTGTGCTCCGCAACAGGAGAGGCCACAACAGTGAGAGGCCTGCGTACCAGAAAAAAAAAAAAAAAATGTTTCTACACAGATTTTAAAAAGTTTTAAAACTACCAGGAAAAAAGAATAGAATGCTAACTTTAGTTTTGGAAAATGAAAAATTCAGAGTGAAAGACGTCTAAGACTTATTCTATCTGCTGTGTCAAGTGTTTATGGAAAGAAAAACTTGCTTCGTACCAAATAGAAGAACCTGCACAGGAGCAATGATAAGTTACTGCTTCTATCACCCCGTAAACTAATGTCAATACGATTTTATAGAGTGGGGCGGCGGGGGGAGCAACAGTCATCTGAAATGGGGATGATGAACCATGTGGTTCAGGAGATTATTTTTACTCCATTATGACTATTTACTTTCTAAAGTGATGCATACTTTCATCTAAAATATCTCTAGGAAAAGTGATACAAACCCAGTCACAAAGCCACAATACCTGAAAGAGTGCTCAAATATTTACGGAAAATTAGACTGAGCATTAGAAGACGGCACAGAACAGTACTAGTTTGCCACTTGAAATAGATCAGTCATGTCCCCTCAGATGAAAGGAAATTGCCGTCTTGACTCCTTGACTCCTCCTGTGAAAAGCAGAAACATGTTATTCCACCAAGTAAAAGCAAAGAAAACCCACAAAGACCGTGCTAAGCTTCACTGCCCTTCCCTGTGAGATAAGAAGTACTCACACTTGCTACAAACCAGTTTATAGGTTTGTGTTCCTTTAGGCTGTTTATGTGAAAGCCAAGGGGAAACCTACAAATGCCCTCTAGAAAAAAAGCTGTCCAAATCATTGAAGCTTTTGAAGAAATTGTGAAAATGCATCTTAACAATCAGTGATGCTCAGAAAGAGATTTGTGAGAGAGTATAACCAGGGTGAATAAATGCCTTAGACCAGGGTTCTCAACGGGGATGGAGATGGTTTTGCCCTTGAAGGACATTTGGCCAATGTCTGCAGACATGTTTGGTTGTCACACCTCAGGGGAGGGGACGCCCAATGGGTGTTAGCCAGGGATGTTGCTAAACATCCTACAATGCACAGGAAAGCCCCTACAGCAAAGAATTACACAGCCCAAAATGTCAATAATGCCAATGAAAAGTATTGCCATAGACCATCAGCTGTCAGCGTGCTGAAAATCTTTGGCACTTTTTTTGGTAAATAAATAACTGGACTCACATTGTAAGCGTTAAATCAAAACATTTTAATCATAAGCTTTTGACATCTCCACGTTACGACTTGAATGTAAGCCAAGAATCTTCTGAAACCGCCATTGATATTAAATATGGTAAACTTTGATATTGTCAAGTGATATGACCTGATATGCATGTGTTTCATCAAATTCTCAAAAATCCATGTTTCATTTAGTTTTCTGGGTAAAGTGCAACTGTTAAAATGAGGTGATAAGTGGTGGTATTTAGGCATTGGGTAAATAACAATTCCAGATTTCAAGGTCTATGCATGCTCTATTAAAATTCATGCCAAAGAAAATTACAAGTTTCTACATGTCATGGGTTGTTAGAGGATTTTTTTTCAGTAAAAAACCTCAAAAGTTAAATTCTCAAAATGCCAAGTAACCATAGTAATTAACTGGTGATAATGAATTAAATCAGTTCATGAAGTTTGAAGCTTATTTACCTACATACACTTGAACAACAGATCCCCATTTTATAGAGAGAAAGCAAAGTAACATGAGATTTCTTGGAGCCAAGGTGACTTGGTATTTACTTCCGTGACCTTGAGAATCTCACTCTATTTCCTTGAACCTCTCCTTTCTCTCCTCTCTGAAGGAGACAGTCATTCCTAAAATTTTTCCAGCTGTATCATCGCCATGTGACAGACAAGGAAGCAAGGCTCAGAGGCACAAGCACAACATCCGACATGACAACGGAGTCATGTGATCCTGGTTTTCTGAGGTTTAATCTAGAGCCCTTTCCTCACCCAGCCTGCTTCACAGCAATATTGTGAGGCTCGAATACACTATGGCAGCACTTCGAAAAATGTAAAATGGAGTTGAGTATAAAATAGAAGTAGGGGGACTTCCCTGGTGGTGGAGTGGTTAAGAATCCACCTGCCAATGCAGGGAACACGGGTTCGAGCCCTGGTCCGGGAAGATCCCACATGCCGCAGAGCAACTAAGCCCATGCGCCACAACTACTGAGCCCACGTGCCACAACTACTGAAGCCTGTGCTCTAGAGCCCACGTGCCACAACTACTGAGCCCATGTGCTGCAACTACTGAAGCCTGCACTCTAGAGCCCGTGAGCCACAACTACTGAGTCCACGTGCTGCAACTACTGAAGCCCGCGCACCTAGAGCCCATGCTCCACAACAAGAGAAGCCACCGCAGTGAGACACCCGTGCACCACAACGAAGAGTAGCACCCGCTTGCCACTACTAGAGGGGAGCCTGTGCACAGCAACGAAGACCCAACGCAACCAATATTAATTAATTAATTAAAAAAATACAAGTAGGTGATATGACGACAAGGGGCAGAGGGCCCCTGACAGGTGTCTCTATGCCCTGCTTCATCATCTTAGCCAACTTCCCTTTCCTCCCCAAGCTGTCCTCCACCAGAGAGTCTCCAAACCACTCACGTGTCCCCCTCTTTGCTTGGGGGAGAAACCTGGGGCTGCTGGGGCTTCTCCTCACTGCATCTCAGCTGTACCCTGCATCAACAGAGCAGATGTCCAAAGACAGGTCAGAGCTTGAAGTGCTGACTGGAGCAAGAACTGAGGGACAGGCAGATGGGGTGGAGGCAGCCCCCGTCCCCCAGGGCATTGGGTGGAGGAGGATTTAAGCCATCTCACCCAAACTGAAGGAAGAGCCCGATCCCTGAAGATGAAATTCTAGTCAGAATCGCATGTTAACCTCCTGGCTGTAATCCTCTGGAAAGTGAAACTGAGATGGTGAGTGAACTTTGGCTGGGTTTAGTTATGAGTTCTTTAGAGCTGCAGACCAAACCGTGACATTTGCACTCCTCACCCTTCCCCAGAAAGCCAGGTCCCATCGGACACCCATCTGTGCCATCTCATCAGGTCCTCACACAGCACCTCAGGCTGTCTGTCTACAGCATCCCCTCTACCTACACACACGTCAAGGATTTCCATCTACTGCCAAGTTTCCACCAGAATACAGTGCGCATGGGGCTTAGAGTTGGAAGCACGACTGAACACCAAATATCCTTCCCCTCTTTTATTTATTTATTTATTTTTTTTGTGGTACGCGGACCTCTCACTGTTGTGGCTTCTCCTGTTGCGGAGCCGCTCCGCGGCATGTGGGATCTTCCCAGACCGGGGCACAAACCCGTGTCCCCTGCATCGGCAGGCAGACTCTCAACCACTGCGCCACCAGGGAAGCCCCCTTCCCCCTCTTTTTACTGATGAGAAAACAGAGGCCCAGGGAAAGGAATTACCTTCTCAAGGATCAGAGCACCAGGCCAAGGTCTAGTCCGTGCTAGTTTATTGCTCTTTTAACTTTGGTTCTTTATCTTTGCTGGGTAATAAAGAGTTTAATTATTCTCAGACATTAAACCAAAGAAATTTAATAAGCTTCTCAACACAATGTTCAGGCACAAAAATTATAATGATGGAAGTTATAGGTACATTTTGTGTGTGTGTGTCTGTTTTGGTTTAAGTTAGATTTTCCTTTAAAGTCCACTTAAGTCCATTTTCTTGAATCAGAGTGCAAGTACCCCTGGGGGTCTGCAGATACAGGCATACTTCCTTTAATTATGCTTCCCAGATATTGCATTTTTTTTTAAACAAATTGAATGTTTGTGGCAACTCTAAGTCAAGCAAGTCTATTGGCACCATTTTCCCAACAGCATCTGTTCACTTCATGTCTCATGTCACATTTTGGTAATTCTTGCAATACTTCTAACTTGTTCATTATTATTATTTTTGAATGGTGATCTGTGATCAGTGATCTTTGATGCTACTCCTACAGCTCACTGAAGGCACAGATGATGACTAGCATTTTTTAGCAATAATGTATTTTTAATTAAGATATGTACTTTTTTAGACATAATGCTACTGTACACTTAATAGACTACAGCACAGTATAAACATAACTTTTATAAGCACTGGGAAGCCAAGAAATTTGTGTGACTTGCTTTATTGCGATACTTGCTTTGTTGTGGCGGTCTGGAATCACACCAGCAGTATCTCTGAGGTATGCCTGTATATTCTCAGGAATTCAAGAGTTCTCCAGAACAATTTTTTCTTTTTTAAATTTTTATTTATTTATTTATTTTTGGCTGCATTGGGTCTTCATTGTTGCACGAGGGCTTTCTCTAGTTGCGGCGAGCGGGGGCTACTCTTCGTTGTGGTTTGCGGGCTTCTCATTGTGGTGGCTTCTCTTGCTGCTGAGCATGGGCTCTCCGTGCATGAGCTTCAGTAGTTGTGGCACACGGGCTCAGTAGTTGTGGCTCTCGGGCTGTAGAGTGCAGGCTCAGTAGTTGTGGCTCGCAGGCTCTGGAGTGCAGGCTCCGTAGTTGTGGAGCACGGTCTTAATTGCTCCACAGCGTGTGGGATCTTCCCGGACAAGAGCTCCAACCTGTGTCTCCTGCATTGGCAGGTGGATTCTTAATCACCACGCCACCAGGGAAGTCCCTCTCCAGAACAATTTAAATTTAATTTAGGTGTTCATTTCAATGTAAAATAGAAGCATATGCAACATTATGGTGTGGTAGTGTTTAAGCTGATTTTTTTCCCTGAAGTTTCTTCCTCTCCTCTGGTATGATCAGCCCATATTTGGGCCATCTAACTTGAAACTGCTATTCTTAATGAAGAATTTTTTCCCTCCAATCTTCAGTGTAGATAAAGACCCTTCCCATTGTGGAGGATGAGGGGTTTGAAAAGGAGAAAAAAATAATTAAACATTGGTGAAAGTTCCTTTACCCTGTTTCTTTCTCTCAATGAGGGTAGAAGGGACCGTGCTCCACTTCACCTCTGATTCCCAGAATGGCAGCGGTGCCACAGACGTCTCTCTCCTACAACAGAACCAAAGAGCAGCAGCAAAGGGAAAGCTATCCAAGGCAAGAAGAATTGGGCCCTGGAAGCTTCAACTATTAGAATGAAAATTTGCTGCCTAAAATGCTGGCATGGGATGATACAGGAAGAGGAGAGCGATGGTATGGATATAACAGTCATCATCACCAACGTGGGAAGGGCAGGGACGAGCAGGGGCAGTGTGACCATGACATACAGTGGGAGCCAACGCTGTAAATATGAGGAGAGCCTTCTGCACCAGTCCTGCACCACCTCCTACCTGGGGACTTAGAAATAACCCTGGGCAGAGAGCTGTTTTTAAATTATTAATTGTTGTGAAAGCCACGGAATTTTCTGGAAATTACTAGATTGACCCTTTTGCTCTAAGACATTATAGGGCTTGACATAAAAATTAGGATCAGTGGGCTTCCCTGGTGGCGCAGTGGTTGAGAGTCCACCTGCCGATGCAGGGGACACGGGTTCGTGCCCCGGTCCGGGAGGATCCCACGTGCCGCAGAGCGGCTGGGCCCGTGAGCCATGGCCGCTGAGCCTGTGCGTCCGGAGCCTGTGCTCCGCAACGGGAGAGGCCACAGCAGTGAGAGACCCGCGTACCGCAAAAAAATAATAAATAAATAAATTAGGATCAGTAATAGGAAAACACAGAAATTTATTTTTTCACACCCAATTTTGTGGTATGAAAATATTCTACTCATGACACATATTCTGTATCATCTTCATGGTATATGCTGTCGGAATTTTCCCAGGACCTTAGGACTTGTCTTTGCGCTTTTTTTATGGTCAGTCACATTAGCACCAACTGACCACTTAAAGAAGCTCTATTTAAAATTTTATGCATCTCTTCACAAAAGGTCCGTACATACACTTTTTCAAGGCGACCCCAGTTTTGAAATAAGAACTGTGTCCTGAATTATGCTGTGGATTATGGATATTCATTTTGTGTAGGGACATGTTGGTATGTGGAAGAGAGAGGCATGAAAACAAGACAAACGCTCCTATCAGTGAGGAAACCAGGGAGAATGAGGATTCCAGAGAAGGCAGGAGGGAGGATGGAGGGAAAGGGTGTCATACATCAATATGGCCACCAGAAGGCAGCAGAGACATGTTCACTGTCTGCCCCTCAAGGGCTTTTGTTCAAAACCTGATTCACTTCAGACCTTTCCTCCTCCAAATGCTACTGTCCTGTATGACACACATTCATGACTCTCTTAGCTAGTAGATGACAAAAGGAGCCCTGAGCTTAGGATGCCTGAGATTTAAATTCTAGTTTTGCTATGAATTTGGGCAAGCTTCTTCTTTGGATAAGTCTGTTCATTTCTGAGGTTTCAATTTCATTAGCTTTAAAATGTGCGCTACTCACATTTAAACATTTCTAAAGGGTATGTGAAAATATAACTGTGACACAAAATCCCTATTTAGGTTTCATTATTGGGAGTAGAGAGTCTTGGAAAGGCCAGAGGCTAAAACAATAGGGGAGATAAATGAAAATAAGAAAAATAAAAAGTCTTATTGAGAGAGGACATCAGGACTCTGGCTATGAATTCAGAGAAATTCAGGTGATCACTGTCAACTTCTATTTGGGGGACCTGGTGGAAATCTATTTTGAGAGTTGTCAGGTGGACTCACCATAAAGGTAATAATTATTTCATGGAGTCCCCTAGCAATGGGTCTTAAAGATGTACAGTTCTCTCTGTGCAAAAGAAAGAAAAAGTATCAACTCAACTCTCATGTCCTGGTGGCATAGCAGTCTATCATTCTACTGTCTTCTTCGTTTGTTTTCTGACTAGAGGGGAGAAAGCACTGGCAGGGCTCTGAGATGCCCACCCAAATGCTGAGGCACGTGTCTAATGGTCCCCAAAGCACAGAGTGGGGAGGGGGGTTGATGCTCAGAGTTGGACGGTGGCCTTTCTTCATATGTATGACCACAGTGCAGTTGGCACCTCGGGAAGGGTAACCTTCTATGTCTCTCTTCTCCATCACCCTTGACGCTCTGGAACAACTGCAGATAGGAAAGTCTGACCTCACTATTGTTTGGAAGAAGCCCGAAGCTCTCAAATCTTGTTTAAAATAACATTTCTTGTATCTGTTCCTCTCACAAATGTGTTTTTCTGACACAGGATAAAAGATAATTAGCTTTGATAGAGAGGGATGATTCCCTCACTTGAAGGTAATATTTGAGCCTAAAATGAGGAGTTCAAGCTACCCGTAACAGGGACAGTAGGGGAAGGAATTAGACCCACCAGGGGGCTTAGTGTGCAGGAGGAAGCTGACCAAACAGGTGCAAGTCAGCCACCCTGACCTCTGGGAATGTTGCACCCCAAAGGGTGGTGTGTTCCCAGGTATAAACAGCCTGAAGATTAACCCAAGTCCTGAAGGGGTAGAAGCAAGTTACTCTGTGTCCGTGGCCATATTGGAGGCACTGCTGTGATATCTCAGGTCCATAGAGATGAAGGTGATGTGGTAATAAATGCTCGGGGAAGAGCTCTGAGGACTCCTTGGTGTGTATGCCTCCCTGTCCTATTCTACCTTATCCAGTGTCACCTTGGCCTCAGTAGGGGACACGATGGACATGGAATTGTGCTTCCCTTCCGGAGATCTGCAGGGCTTAGGGCCATGACCATGTTCCTTTAAATCAAAGGGAAGCATGGCATTGCCGTCTGGCCAAAACCCAGGAGGAAAAAGAATCAGTGACAAAGTGAGATCCTACAGACTGAGGAATCATTTAAAGGAGAAGGAAGAATATAGTGATTTCTAAAGTTCCTGCCACAAAAATAGGGTAACTGCAATACTGTGATTGGCCCCAAGGACTCTCATTCAGATCCAGCTTTCTTAATAAAATCTCCCCATCTTACAGATTTTCCACCAGAAGTCAGTATAAAAATAAAAAGCAGTAGAATTTCTGCACAGCGGTGCTTAAAATACCAAAACATTTAGGGTTGGGGGACTGAGCTAAATCCTAGCTGAAGAGCTCATTGTACTGTTAGAGCCATCCCAGTCTTAGAATCCAAAAAGTGTCTGACAAACCAGTTCCTCCTCTGAAGTGTTTAAATTTTTTAAAATGTACTTTTAAATTTCAGTTTTTACTTTGAAATTTACTTTTGTGAGAAAGTTACAGAAGTGTAAACACAGTCACTAATTATCATCCATGACTTTTCGAAAGTGATAAAATTATGTAAAATTGATTCCGCTGCAGGTTTAGCCTGTAGGAGTGAAGCTCATGGGAAGAGTTGGTGAAACACACACTAACTCACTAGCAAACTAGCACAGATGCCTCAGTTTGGGAATTAGGAGGACCCCAGGATGTGTCTTAATAACTGCAAAGTCCTCCCAGGACCCCAGAGAATGCACAATCACAGAGATAGCCAAGCATCTCACACCGGAAATAGGAGAACCTTCTGAATGTTGGGGAAAAGAGGGTTAAAGAAAAGCACACCAACCTAGCAAGCCTCCTGCCTTTGCACCCTTGTACCCTGCCATACTTCCTTGGTTCAAATACGGCGCTTGGCCCTCTGGCACAGTCCCAAGCAGGCTATTGCAGTTCCTCATGTGACCAGTAGATGGCATGTTTGTCCAAGAACGTGCACCAGGTTTCAAGGAGGCTAGCGACTTTCTGAGCGAGGTGGGGAGGGCTGAGAGCTGGGTCCTAAAATGTCCCAGATCCTAACTTCCAATCTCTTCCTTTCATAAACTTTCCGAAATGGGAGCAGAAATAGGAAAACTGATGCTGCTGAATCTGCTCCAGTCTCCTGGGGCTCCAGAATTCGGTGACTGAACCACCCTGTAGATACTGGTGGGGATGGGAAAAGAAGAGAAGGAGAGAAAGACACGGAAAGAGAGACTGAAGGGGAGGAAAAAGGAAAAAGGAAAGGTTTCTTGAGAGAGAGGCTGCTTCCTTATCTTACATTCACTGTTACCGTGTTTCATCATCAGGTACTCTTAAAGAAGCAACGATGAAAAAATTATAAATCCAGTTCTCAAGGGCATTTACAGTTTTAAGAGGAGAGAACATAGGCACTAAATTATAATAGTTCAGTGACGAATGAGGGAGTCAAGAAAATCTTCATGGAGGAGATGCTTCACGGGATGGAACATGAGGCATAGTTCATACTTCACTGAGAGCTGTGAGCCACAGGTGTAGGAGCTGGCGGGTGTGGAGCATCTATCAGGGACACGGAGCTTTCAATATCAGAGAAATATCTACTTGTGGACACATGTGAGAATAAAGAATATTCCAGATATTGGCAGAGAGAAAGGAAATCTACACCCTGAAGGCTATGAAAATTATTTAAACTGGAACATGGAAACAATTTGTGACTAGTTCCATGATCATGTCTAAGACGTTTAATTAACTGTATCTGGTTGTAATTTAACATAAAATTGGGTATGAGAAACAATCTTTAAAATATTCTTTAATGTTTTTGATTAATCAGGCTTTATTTCTCAAAATAATATTACTTTAAAGTTTAATATGAGCCAAGCAGATTTCCCGTTGTTTCAGACTCTTTTTGACAAAGAATGAACATTGCAGCCTGGAAAGCATTTTATATGATTACATAGAAAACCCTAAGAAAGTTATTAAAATGTCGATAATGTGTGAATTTAACGAGGGCAATATACAACAAAACAAGAGATGAATTTAACCAAAATATGTTTGCTCTCTCTACAGTGAAAACTATAAAGCTCTGATGAGAGAGATTAATGAAATCTCAAATATATGGAGAGATAGTATATGGCTGGTTGTGGAAGAATTGATATTGTTGAAACACCAGTTCTCCTCAACATAATCCTGATCAATGTTCCCAACAGGTTTGCTTTGTAGAAATAAACAATTCTAAAACTTATAATATGCAGGGTAAAAAAAAAAAGTGGTAAAGGCAAGAGGAAACATTCTACAGCAAAGATACCTAAATTATATACAAATATGAAAAGTTGTTCAACCTCCTCAGTACTAATCAGAGGATTGCAAACCAAAAACACACTGGAAAAATAATAAAAATGTCAAAACATATCAGTTGTAAGCAAGGATGTGGAACAGTGTTTCTGCCAGTATACAGCTGATGGGAGTATAAATTGATGCAGTCATTTTGGAAGTCAAAATTACATAGTAACATTGAAAATATGTACATGCTGCATTATGCCTTAAATATACACCTAGAAAAACTGTTGAGAGCTCATAACAACTTTATTCATAAGAGCAAAACATTGAAAACAACTTAAGTATCTGTTAACCATTGAATGGTTAAATAACTTTATATATCTTCATATAAATTATAGCTACATTCACAAACATAACTAAGTTTTTTAGGGCTATTGAAAGTGACCTTCACCTGGATTTTCGGAGTGCTGCATATTCGGCATTGGCTCCCTCCTGCTGGCCACTGTGTAGGGCGTTACAGTCACTCTCGCACGGTAACCAATCACTTTCTGATAGTGTTCCGTGCTGACGGTCCTCTTAAGCAGCACAGTAATCATAATTCCCTTATGGACGTGACCACCCCCTGGAAGAACTCAGCAGTCCCACAATCCTCACTTCTTGCCTAAATAAGATCAACTTAGCTGAAATTAATTCCTGGTACATGATGACTGGCGTGTAGTTGACATAATCAGAAGACATAAAAGCAGGAAACCACCAAGGAGGAGCATGTCCACGTGGGGAGAACACTGTCTGCAGCTGCTCACATGGTCAGATTTTTTTCTCTGGTCTGGAAACCATTCAGAGATTTTTATCATAAAGAAACATTTACATCAGCGGAGGAGAAGAGTGAGGGAAAATCCAGGAACCGTTGGTGAAATTAGGCAGCTCTCCACGATAAGCCCTATGTTTGGCTCCATGGTCCAGTGACGTTATTTCTTCTGGGAACCAGTTCCAGCTTCTGCCTTCAGTTGTAGCTTCTGCTGCTCCAATTACCGATACCTGCAAAGCCCAGGCCAAAAGTCCCTTATTCTAGGGCTTCTCTGCTTGTCCTCTCCTCCCTCATGATTACTTTTAACAGCTTCATTGCACTGTTGTGTGTCTGTACTTTATTCGTTCAACCTGTCACTTGAAATGGACATCTGAGCTGTTTCCAGTCTTTTCCTACTGCACATAATTTTGCAGTAACTAGACTCATATGCCCCTTGGGCAATTTTTCTTGGGGAGCAATAAGACTGGCAGGACCGAGGAGAAATAAATCTAAACAGAGAAGAGGAATGGCAAAAAAATTTTGTCAGGAAAGTACCAAAGTCCCCTCCAACCCTTGCCTGCACCCTAGCACATCAGAGCCAATCTGAGAGACAAACTTTATAGGCTTATGGACCCTGACCTCCTGCACCAAACTTGCTCCAACTTTCCAGAGCCATCACCTTGAAGCATGCTGAACATATAGGCAGATTGTCAAGGGTGAGAGATGCCTCCAGAACAGGAATATAATCCAAAGAACCTGCTTCTCTCTCAGGGCAACTCACAATAATATATCAGATCCTTCACAAAAGAAAAAAATATGTATATCTCTAGGGCTCCTACCTTTTCTCCAGGGTCTTCTGTGTTGTGTACTGGACCTCTGGTGAGACCCATCCTTGTGATTTCAGATTTGGGGTCTGAACAGGCTGAGTGGGTATGGGGGCCATTGGCAGCCCTATCACCTCCCCTCCACCCTTATCTCACTGCCCAGCACCACACAGCCATCCCTACTTGAAACTTTACCCTTATACCTTCTCCAGGTGGGAGCCAGCATAAAGCAGAAATTGATTCTTTGTGCAGGGTAAGTGCCTGATCGTCACTCCTGGCTTTCCCTCTTGGTCTCCAGACATGCCCACAAGGCTCTGCATAAGCAAGTATGGGTCTCTAGCTGCTGACCATTATCAGCAGTTGCTCTGCTGTCTCGTCCAGGGCCAAACAGCCCATGCTGCAGCTGAATATGTTGAGTTATTTCCCCACATGTGACATCAGTTTCACAGAAGCCTGACAGGAAGTCCACCCAATTGCAACAGGAGTGCCACTGAAACCAGCCTGATGAGGGGACACGTGGGAACAGTGTCATCCAGTGCCTGGTTGTTTAATGATGCCCAGTGAGTACACTGGTGCATGATCCAGGTGTGACATGGTGCAAGCAATATGAATGGAACATACCTCCACCATTCATGTGGGGTCACCATCAGGGACACATCCTAAGTGTCATAAAAGCTCCTACCCAAGCCTAGGTTTTCCAGATCATGGACTTTACATGCCTAAAGGTTTAATGATGGTAACTCTTACCTCACTTTTTCACAGGAGACTTCCTGTTCACTGTATGTCCCATCCCTTTCCCCAGAATCCCAGGGATATCTGCAGAGTCCAGGTGAGCAACAATCCATGTGAGGGATGGAGGACCCTTTGCCCACACCTTCCTTTGGGGGCTCTAGAGAGCTTTTTAAGGAAAGTCCCAGCTTTGTACTAGGGAGGAGGCTACAGCGGTGGTACATCTCCCCGGCATTGAGCATCAAGACGATCCCAGACAGGGTAATGCCAGAGGAAGGGGTGCTCTCCTGTGCTGTGAGTGCTTTCAGAGTAGACAGAAACATGTTTCCTGCAATCCACATATACTGAAAACCTAAATTATCCATGCAGGTAGGAGCAAAGCAATTCACAAAGAGAAATGGTAGAATTTCTTGATTCCCAAAGCAGCGTTGATAGACAGCAAGAGTGACGCCATGCAAAAAAAATTTATGAGTCTAAAGATGGAAATAGCATCTTAAGGATATTCAAGTACCGATTCCAAAAGTATTACTAAAAAAAAAATTTTAGTGTTTTCACGTGATGTACATTGGGACAAATCAGAAGAAATACAAATATTAAATGTCATATGGAAGTTAAACCCACTGGTTATTAGACTTAATCATGAACATATAGGGAAACTACCTGCCTCAAACTTTCTGCCACTTTGATAAATCACAAAGTGGTGGCGATAAGGAGACTTGTTTGGGGCTATGGTCCTACTACAGGAAAATGGGGGAAGAGTGATCAAGGCAAGATGGGACATTAGTAACCCCTTTATCTGTGTAAATGTAGAAGCAGACACTTCTTAGAGGGGGATCTCTAATAACACTGAGGATGTCTCATATACACATATTTGTGCAAAAACTAAATAAAACGAAAACGGTCCATGTATGAAGGCCCAGGGAATCTTCTTAGGTTTAATCAAATACTCAGGCTTACTTAGCTCTCAGATTCACTCAGAAGGAGAGCAGACAGAATCAAAGCATTTCAAGGGAGCAGCATCTGATCATTCTCTTCAGTGGGAGAAGTTCTTGAAACAGTCCATAATGCAGACCAGGTGCTGGTCTCTGCCCACCTCGTCCCTAAGTGACAGCTCAGGTGCAAGATGAATTTATACCTGTGAAAGTAGCAGCTACCCTGTGGTAGAATCCTCATCACTTTGGAGTCAACGCCTTTTGCATCAAGTTCATGTGCATAGCTTCCAGACCCCTGGTAAGTGCATGCCCAATTACAAGGGTCACTGCATTCAGAGATGCCCAAGCTATGTATGGGTTCCCACACTTGTTATAATTCATCAGATATTCCTCCTAGCCAAATACAACTTACCAAGCAAAAGCCATTTTTACAATAGATAATTTTGTCTAGAAAGTTAGCTGACATTCTTCCTTTCTTAGGTTTCCTAAAAAGAGCTAGAGATTTAGTCTAAGATTAAATTTGTCCTGGAGAAATAGAAAGGGTATTAAACTTTTACCCACAAGAATGAAAGTGACTTACAGTTACTTGTTTTCTTTATCAAGCATCATTTTATTTTTCAAATTACTTAAAAGAAACACATTCCATGTTTTGTTTGTGTGCTTATCCAAAAAAAAAGCATTGTGATGCTTACTGTAAAAAGATTTTAAAGGTTTTTAAATTGTAAACCATTTAAGCAACCTAATTAGATCAAACACATCTGGGAATTTCTGAGTATGTACACGAGGAAAATATTAGTTAAAGCATCCTGACTTTTAAAATCTTGGATTATTCACTAGCTTTCTGAACGCTCAATGTCAAAAAAACTGATATGAAGAATTAAATACTATTGACCACAAGAGGGAAGCCTAGTCCCGCTTTCACTACTCTTTAGGAAAAAAAAAAAAAAAAAACCTCAAAGGAAAGCCATGTTTATTAAGAACCTTTAAAATATTCACCAATAAACACAGTTTACAAGACAAAACAACTGTCATCCCCACCTGAGGCTGCATTTGTGATGGGAGTGGTTTTAGTGTTTTGAATGGACTCGTTCTTGGACTCCACATATTACTGGCTATAGAGTTAGAGACGTGATTTACAAAACTACCTTCCCACTTCCTAAGTGAGGTATTGACCAAAGGTCTAGACTTCTGTAAATCTTGGTTTCCTCAGAATAAATTGGAAATATAATGGTAGAAAATATAATGGTAATATTTAAGATGATATTTACTATTTTATTAGTAATATTTTAATTGGTAAGGGAGAAAGACCGCACCAAAAAAAAAGACTTTCAGTAAAACCAGTGACAGTTCTCTGGCCGATTTCTCACCTTTCTTTCTACCATAAAACTTCAAAGTTCAAAAGTAACCTTATATCAAAAATAGGTAATTCTCTCTCATCACAGTTACATAAAAACTTTGATTTTGCTAAAGCATTTTACGGCATTGGTCATTTCTCATGTATTATCCTATCTAAGTCTTGAAATGCCCTGTGTGTTAGATGACATTCATCCACTCATGTTCTCCCGTGTTCTACTGTGATCATCTAACAAACTTCCCTCTTACACTGTACGCTTGACCTGTGCTATGTCAATGCGAACGAGAGCCACCTTCTCATCATGACCTCTATTTTTTGAAAATTTCTTTCATTTGTCATAACATTCAGACTTGAAACCTAACTACAAGGTACTTTTTGATCATTTTCTACCACCTTCCTTATCCTAATCCACCCAGTAAGCAGTCCTAGGGATTCATTCCTCACGTTTAACTTTGCCACGGGGTGGCAAAGATGATAGATGGAGCTGGAAATGGCTCTGAAAATAATTTGCCAAAACGTGGAAGGAACAGAAAGTTGAAGGAGTGAATCAGCCATTGTCCAGGCGCAAGGAGGCAGCTGGTGAAGGCAGCCACTCTCAGGCTTCACTGGTGATTTTTCGAATGAAACTTTTCCTTCACAGTCTCTCAACTACCAAGTTCAGCCTATTAGAAGAGACAAGAAAATTGGGAATTATAAAACAATCTGAATCTAGATGCTCAAATCATAACAATGGGGCCTGTGGAAATATTCTGAGATGTGGATTTGAAGTTTCCAACCCCTCTCCCCACGTGTGTGTGTGTGTGTGTCTGCAATTCCTTATTTACAAAAGCTACACAAAGAAAAGTGATTTCGCACCCCTAAGAGCCTGTACAAACTCAGGCCTTTGAAACATCAGATTTCAAGTGGAGGTAAAGAAAAAAATGAATCAAACTCTCAAACTCTCATCCTCCCAGGGTAGAGATGAGCCCAAACACCACGGACCCCTTTATTCACACAGGACATCTTAGGAAGGTCCATTAACCCATCATCCCAGCACATTTGTTGATGTCATCAGTTGGCAGTTTTCAGTCTGACACAGGTTTTTTTCAGCAGATTAGCCTTTGCCCCCTCTCAGGATGGAGAGGAGACATGATAGAGAACAAGGAGAGTTTTTTACATGGGGACTTGGGGAGGAAATGCCTAGATCAATATCCTCAAAGATCCTCTGGTAGGAAGTCCTCAGCAGGAGAAATACCATGAAGACTCTGAGTGCTAGAGGGAAAAGGAGGGAAAGGCAGATAAGGAAGGGGCTGGAGGCTCTCAGAGCTCAAACCACACAAACACGAAGCAAAGAGGTCCCAGACTTGACCTGGGTCCAAGGAGAAAGCGATCTCATTTCCAAGCCCTCGCCTTTTACTCCAAAATAACATTTTCTCTGGTTCTAAGTTTGGACTGTGGGGAGAACCTGAGTGAACTATGGGGGAAATAGAGATACAGAGCTAGAGGTAGAGAGATATATTTGCATTTAGTAGTTTTTTTTTTAATTCCTATTTGCTTCTATGGTCTTGTCTGTATAGTAGGGAATAAAACCAAGAATATTACATTTCCCAGGCTCTCCCTACCCCCGGTTTCTGAATGTGGTCTACATTCTGCCAGTGAAACTTAAGAGTGTGAGATTCGGGAAGCAGAGACAGGCTGAAGGTTTCTCAGGTCGTGGATACAAGGGTTCACAGACAGGGATCTTGTGTTGGCAGCATCCTTGTGTTCCCAAGACATTCCTTCCCCCTGAGCTCTAAAGGAGCCATGATGTCAGCAGTGGCTCCTACAGGTCCCTCCCTCTCAAAGTTAGGGGTCTGTACTGACTTGTGCTCCTCCAGGCTTCCAAAAGTTTGGAGGTGTAATTCCCTATAATAGAGTAGAATTGTAATAAATAATCCCATTTAGGGTGTCCTCAGGGATTTCTACTTCTTGAATGAACTCTGACTAGTACAGAGGCTCCTCGCCTTTTAACGTTACCGAGACAACCTCATTCAGGTGCCCTCAGAAATTCCCTCAAACACACAGGAAGTTAGGGGTCAGGAGGAAACAGGGAACCATGATTAATGTCCAAATAGAAACTTCTTTCTCATCACAGAGAAAGGGAACTCAAAGTCTATTCTAAAGACTCCCCAGTTTAGTAATCTCATGAGGAGAACCAATCAGTGTTTTAGGACTAAACGACATCATAAGTTGCTGAGCAACATCTTGGGTTGAAGGTGCTATTACAACATGTAGAACACAGAGACATATATAGTCTCTGAGTTTACTGTACATATATTGAGCATCTCGTAAGAACAAGGCATTATGGCAGCCAGCAAAGGGCAAGCACAGAAAAATTATATTGGTTAGGTGTGATTAGAGGAGGTTAGGATAGAGGAGATGACAAACCTAAATTATAGGATCAGACTCTCAGCAGAGACTGATACTGTAAGTCTCCTCTGGCCCATTCCAGTGCCTCCAGGACACACAGTCCTCAACAATTTTAGGGCAGAACTGTGTGTGCGTCCTCCCAGGCACCCAGAAGTTAGGATCAGAGGATGTTCAAAGCCCTTAGATACCTGCTTCCCTGGTGGCGCAGTGGTTGAGAGTCCGCCTGCTGATGCAGGGGACACGGGTTTGTGCCCCGGTCCGGGAAGATCCCACATGCCGCGAAGCGGCTGGGCCTGTGAGCCGTGGTTGCTGGGCCTGCGCGTCCGGAGCCTGCGCTCCGCAATGGGAGAGACCACAACAGTGAGAGGCCAGCATAACGCAAAAAACAAACAAACAAAAAAAAAAAAGCCCTTAGATACAATCCAAAAATCAGCCATGTGTAGAGTCTTGGCTCTTCTGAACTGGGAGGGGAGTAGTAGGGCAGGATGAGACCTCAGCAGTGTAGAAAACACTGTGGAAAACCCACTCTAAGTATATGTGTCATGACTGATCTTCAAGAGTAAACTCACCATCTCATGAGCCGCCGCACTGCCAGGTCTCTCCTCCTTGGAAGTATTTGGATTCCAGCCCTTTCTAGGGTTGGTTTAACACTTTCCTTTCTGTTTTGCTATATTTTCAAAAAATGAGGGTCAGTCAACATGTGCTAACTTTCAGTATTCTCAACAGTGAACATCAAGATAAATTCTTTGAATCAGAACTTTCATCATGAGGAAGTAATGGTAAAGCCCTCCTACTGGTTGTTATCTCTAGTCTTCCAGGTAAAATAAGCTCTGCCCCATTTACTCTCTTTATTCATCTCTCTGATTCTTCAGGAAAGGTATGTGCCCAAAAGTCTTTTCCAATCTCAGGACACATTTAAGGTAATGGGAGTTAGGAATAGGTTTCCGCCTTTCCGGTCTACTATCTCCAGTAACCACTACCTACGTTCCAAGGTGTAGCTTTCCATACATCTCCAGCTTTGGGAGTGTTGGAACTCAGAGTTTCTCTTCTGATGTTCTCCTGAACTGTCAGGGATCCCAAACTCTTGGGTAGAGTTGGCCACCTTGGAGTCTAGGACACTGGAGGGAGCCTGAAGCAGTAACAGGCGCCTTAAGGGCAGCTCTATCACCCAACACTGCCAAGATTCAGGCATTCCTCATAGCCTGACCATTTACCTTCCTTTTAGATGAACTACTGTCCCTTAAATAAATTCCCCGGCTGTCACAGCACAGAGACATGATCTGCCACTAACTCTTATCTTAGGATATTTCCATTGATTCTATTCTCACTAATGTGCTTCAGGCAGATCCATTCCTGGCACTTGGATTGGGATGGAAGAGTCTCTGAGTGATTGCCCATCATTCTTGAAAACTCGATTCTTTTGTTCTTTTTGTTTGGTTGTGAGTTTGTTTGATTGATTAAGAAGTTCTTTTTCATCTAATGAACAAAGCATCACCTTTCCTGGACCCTTTGCAAAAGTCCATCCCTTAGCAACAGCAGTGTCATATCAAATGATTTTTCTGATTGGCTGCAGCTCAACTGATTTTAAATTTTAGTCAGTCAGGCTCTGAAACCCTACGTTCTCTTTACTTGTATTCCAGTCTGTTGTGACCCACCTTGAGCTCTACTGACCCTCATCGAGACACCTAAAAAGAAAATGGCCATAATTGGAGTCCCAATACCAGGATTTTTCATCACTGTCCTGATAAGCCTTCAGGAATCATGGGCTATCACAGGTAAGTGCTGAAAGAATCAAAAGTAGGGATAAATAAGTTCTGAGAGCATCGGAGAAGTGAACTGTGGACATTTGAAAGACAATCTTTGGAGTGAAAAAGAAGAGTGACAGGTATTTTCTCGGTCTAACTCTAATGTTATAATAAATTGTAGTTAGAAGAGTTCTCTGCTCACCAGCAATTGAAGTAAAATTTAGATTAGAGAAGCAAAACTCAATTGTATACTGATTAATACTATTGACTTCGATATAAGCCAAACTTTCAGGGAAATATTTTCTGACAGGCATTAACAAGATACCTTTCTGCTCTTTAACTTTTCATTCCTGGAAAATTAGTAAAAATTAAAAACCTCATGTAATTTCATGAGGATTAAATCAGAAAAAAGTATGAGATTTCTTGGCACCTGTTCTTAACTATTTTTGCCACGGTAGCTATCTTTTGGTCTGTCAATTCTGTCAGTCTATTTGGAGCATAGACATTATACTAAAGATCACTAGAAAGGAAAATCACCAAAAAGCAACCATTCACCCAAGGGAGGGGGAAGGGCAGCCATGCTGATATGAATTGCATTTAATTTACTGTCTCTTGGGACGGTGATAACCCCAGTTACAGTGGATCTTAAAAGGATCTTTGGTTGCTGTAACTTAGTAATATTCTTAAGAGAGTAGAAAAATTGAGTAAGGAAGTGAAGTGTCTGATATTACTCTCTACCATCTCCAGAGCAAATAGTGTGCCGTTGTGAAGGTGTATTGTGAAAAAACATTCTTCGCCCAGAGTGACCCCCAAAGAAGGTGGCAGGTAGACTGGAAATAAGTAAAGTAATAACCTAGCTCCAAGACCCATGATGACAGTGTAGGTTTCTATTGCCCAGAAAGAGCCACATACAAGGATGCCTTCCAGGAAAGATAGCTTCCCTTGGAGCTAAAAGAGGAAGTTACAATGTGTGTGTGTGTGTGTGTGTGTGTGTGTGTGTGTGTGTAGCTGCAAATGCTAAATAAATCCCTAGGTTTATCAATATACAGTCAGATTTTAAAACCCCCCGCTCATTTACATGCACCACAGAGGCAGCATACTCTTCAATTGTAGCTTTCTTATTTCAAGTCCATTATTCCCTTGGTGTAGATTATTCTCACTATCAACCATAATAGAATATGTCCCTCAATGACAGTCTCAATCTAAAGATCTTTAAGGTGCAAGGGAATGTTGGTGAGGTCAATCCAAATATAGTACTTCTCTCAGAGGGATGCAGGGTGTGGGTGTGGATACAGGAAAGTGAGTGCTCCACAATGCTACAAGGTCTCAAACTTAATTATTTGGGTACCACAATCTCCAGTCATATAGTCCATGGGTCTGGCCCTTAAACATAAAGCAGTTTCTGATGCTAAAGTACTTGTTGTAATCCCGATGATATACTAAGAAATTACTTAAAACTAGTCTCATTTCATCTTAAAAACAAACCCAACATGGAAGCAAAACCATAGTAGAATATAATGGGAAAACTACATATAAATAGATAAAGTAATCTACTCAAGATCACTAGGTAGCTGAATGAGAATTCGAGATTTAATTTGATTCCAGATTTCAAACCCAACCTTTTAAACATTGTTTCTCTCTTCTTAGAGTTATGGTGCTCTGAGACATGCCCTGGGATTCTGGCTTAAATTATTTAATTCCTAGGTCAAGAGAGTGAGAGAACATTTCTCTCTTAGGGGCTACTGCTGAAATTCTAAAGAGGGAATCATTTCTCAGGCAGTAACATAGAGACAAACAAAAGCTTCATGAGACTCTAGTTTTTCAGCCCTCATTTCCTCAATCCACACTCTCTACATTGAACCTTTGCTTGTCCACTCCCAGCTCTGTTGTACACGAATGTCCTTCACCCAGGCCTCATCTTCCCACTCATCCCTACTCTCCATCACTCCTCCTTTCCACTTGGCCCTCTCTTTCCACTACCCCTGCCCACATGTGTGTGTCTCACATCCTGGATTCTTCTTCAACTCTCTCTCCTGGTTCCCACCCTAATTCCCTTTCTTGTCTTTTCAGAGGATCACGTGATCATCCAGGCTGAGTTCTCTCTGTCCCCTTATCAATCAAACGAGTTTATGTTTGACTTTGATGGTGATGAGATTTTCCACGTGGATATGGAAAAGAAGGAGACAGTGTGGCGGCTTAAAGAATTTGGAAATTTTGCCAGTTTTCAGGCTCAGGGTGCATTGGCCAATATGGCTGTGGGAAGAGCCAACCTGGACATCTTGATAAAGCGCTCCAACCACACCCCAAACACCAATGGTAACTCTCTCTGCTGCACTCCTAGGCTTGGGAATTGTAGCTTTAAATAGATACTTCAGCTCTTTGTGTTATGTTACTGTGACTGCCTTTCCCTCCCAGGGACCTGTTCTTGCCATATGCAAGCTCCAAATTCTCATGCCACCAGCCCAAGAACTTTATAAGTTTGTTTCTTTCTTGATGTGCTCACATCTCGTCTCTAGCATCTACAGTCTCTCATAAAGTCATTGCCCTGAATCCATGCCGGGGGAGCCAGGAATGAGGTCCTTGGGTATCTTACACCTCAATGTTGGTTCCCGTTAATGGGGGAGGGTATCAGAGCTGGGTATCTGAGACCATGACACAGATTCTCAGGGCACAATTTCAATTGCTTTTTCAGCCTTGGTGGGAGGGAGAAGGGCAGGGTTAAGCAGGGAAGGCTAACTTCTGTCACCTGTCCCCCAGTACCTCCAGAAGTGACTGTGCTCTCAAACACCCCTGTGGAACTGGGAGAGCCCAACGTCCTCATCTGTTTCATCAACAAGTTTTCTCCACCAGTGATCAATGTTACGTGGCTTCAAAATGGCAAACCTGTCACCACAGGAGTGTCAGAGACAGTCTTCCTGCCCAGGAATGACCACCTTTTCCGCAAGTTTCACTACCTCCCCTTCGTGCCCTCAGCCGAGGATGTCTATGACTGCAAGGTGGAGCACTGGGGTTTGGAGGAGCCTCTTCTCAAGCACTGGGGTAAGAACCATCCTTCAATCTCCTGTATTTTATGGTTTTCTCCTGTGATGCATGTGTCTGGCCCTTTGGGGCCACAAGTCCCCTAACTGTTTCATAACAGCTGCTCCAATTCCTGTTCCTGGTCTCCCATTGCTCAGCTTTCCCCACTTGTAATCTGTAATTCCCTTAATACGTCATCCTGTCTTCCTCTTATTTAGTTGATGAAAAAATATTCTTTTGACTAAGTACCCTATATTTGGTCCTAAGTGCTGCTCCCTACCACATGCATTACTTCTGTACTCTGATTTATTTTTCCCCAGAGTATGAAGCTCCAACCCCCCTCACAGAGACCACAGAGAACGCCGTGTGTGCCCTGGGCCTGGTTGTGGCTCTGGTGGGCATCATTGTTGGGACGATCTTCATCATCAAGGGTGTGCGCAAAGGCAACACTGTTGAACACCGAGGGCCTCTGTGAGGCACCTGCAGGTGGGTTTGATGTGGTCAGAGGAAGACATATATGGAATGATCCAGAGGAAGGAAACAGAGTGAGGGAAAGGACATGTGATGCCTTTAAGGGAAAACAAGTGCAAAAGTCATGGCCCTTGATTTATCTTTGCTGGACAAAATCAGACATTGCCGTCATCTGATATTCCAAAGCCTCACAGTCCTATGTCCCTTTCCATACATGTGCCCCTAAAACCACACCTCCTGTCTTAGAACTTATCTCCAGTGCCTAAAATAATTGTTTCACATTAGAATACTGAGTCCTGTGATCTGGGAAAGTCAACTTCAAGATTAAGACTCTTCCTGGCTTATATTTCCTGAGCAGGATATCTGTTCTGAAGCATTTCCAGAGCTTCACTCTTTGGGGTTTAGGGTAGATTCATTGTGTGAAGTGGAAATCTCTTGGAGGCCAAAGCCTGTTTTTGCCCCTCCATTCTGAAAAATAGTGTCAGAAGGTCTAAGAGAAAGTAAAGCATGGTCTGCTCATTCATGCTTACTTGGAAGGTTTGAAAGGTTGTATATACAAGAGGTCACACAAATACTGAGAGACTGTTCCAAAGTCAAAGGATTAAAGGTGAAGAGGAAGGAATCTAAAGGTGAGAGCTCAAAATATTCATCTTAAACTCTATAGTAACTGTGTGTGTCCTGCTACAGGTAATGGACTTTGTTAAAGAGAAGATCGGTGAAGATATTTCTGCTTTAATAGCTTTACAAACCCGGCAGTACTCCGATTTTTCACCTCGGTGACAGCAACCATCCTTCAGCACTTCCCAACCCTTTAGCTACTCTAAGAGTAAAGACGCCTTCTACAATCTCCAAATTCTAATGTCTAGTTATTTCCTGTCTATTGCTCCTTCTTGTATTGGCTTTCCCTCCATTTTCCACTGTTTTTTTATTATCACCATGTAATGCCTTTAGAATAGAGCCCATAGGATCCTTTCTCTGCTATGGAACCTTTTGAATGTTCTATGGGCTATCTCTTGTAAACTTATTATTTTGAGTTTCTTCTGACTGCAATTGTGATTTTTCTGAATACAATAAACTTTGAGTCGGTCTTCAGTGGAGTTTTTGGTATCTGAGCCAATTCTTCATGGTGGCTGGGGAGTATATGTGATCCTTTCATCCTGAAATGTCTGAATGTTAAATGTATCTTATAGGCTCTGTAGTTAATCAGAGATAGCCTGGTTCATTAGGACTCAAGTCCATTCCGAGGATCTTCCAGCAATCCAGTTGCTGTGGTCTGGTCCTCATATAGAAAACCCTAGAGTAGGGTTTATTTGTTGAGAGATGACTTAGCAACAGGTTCATAATCTGGTTTGGATTCTTCAGCCTCCAAATCAATGAGATATCTGGATCTTCAGGAGAGTGAATCTTAAATCCTAAGGAAGACTTCTGATAATGGATGAGACAGATGGTGGGGAACAGATGGTGGTGGAGCAGTAAGCAGAATAGAGGAGCGTTCATATACATAACAGGATATCCAAATCAACACCACGCATTTTAGACTTAAGGAGGCATGAGATTGACATTACCATTTTCTTCTCTTTTTTTTAACATCTTTATTGGACTATAATTGCTTTACAATGTTGTGTTGGTTTACGCTGTATAACAAAGTGAATCAGCTATACATACACATATATCTCCAAACCCCCTCCTTCTTGCATCTCCCTCCCACCCTCCCTATCCCACCCCTCTAGGTGGTCACAAAACACAGAGCTGATCTCCCTGTGCTATGTAGCTGCTTCCCACTAGCTATCTATTTTACATTTGGTAGTGTATATATATTAATACCACTCTCTCACTTCATCCCAGCTTACCCTTCCCCCTCCCCGTGTCCTCAAGTCTATTCTCTATGCCTGTGTCTTTATTCCTGTCCTGTCCCTAGATTCATAGGAAGCATTTTTATTTTTTTTGATTCCATATATATGTGTTGTGTTAGCATGCTGTACTTGTTTTTCTCTTTCTGACTTACTTCACTCTGTATGACAGACACTAGGTCCAACCACCTCACTACAAATAACTCAATTTTGTTTCTTTTTATGGCGGAGTAATATTCCATTGTATATTTGTGCCACATCTTCTTTATCCATTCACCTGTCGATGGACACCTAAATTGCTTCCATGTTCTGGCTATTGTAAATAGTGCTGCAGTGAACATTGTGGTACATGACTCTTTTTGAATTAATGTTTTCTCAGGGTATATGCCCAGTAGTGGGATTGCTGGGTTGTATGGTAGTTCTACTTTTAGTTTTTTAAGGAACATCCATACTGTCCTCCATAGTGGCTGTATCAATTTACATTCCCACCAACAGTGCAAGAGGGTTCCCTTTTCTCCACACCCTCTCCAGCATTTATTGTCTGTACATTTTTTGATGATGGCCATTCTGACCAGTGTAAGCTGACACCTCATTGTAGTTTTGATTTGCATTTCTCTGATGATTAGTGATGTTGAGCATCCTTTCATGTGTTTGTTGGCAATCTGTATACCTTCTTTGGAGAAATGTCTGTTTAGGTCTTCTGCCCATTTGTGGATTGGGTTGTTTGTTTTTTTGATATTGAGCTGCATGAGCTGCTTGTATATTTTGGAGGTTAATCCTTGGTCAGTTGCTTCATTTGCAAATATTTTCTCCCATTCTGAGGGTTGTCTTTTCGTCTTGTTTATGGTTTCCTTTGCTGTGCAAAAGCTTTTAAGTTTCATGAGGTCCCATTTGTTTATTTTTTTTAATTTTCATTTCTCTAGGAGGTGGATCATAAAGGATCTTGCTGTGATTTATGTCATAGAGTGTTCTGCCTGTGTTGTCCTCTAAGAGTTTAATAGTGTCTGGCCTTACATTTAGGCCTTTAATCCATTTTGAGTTTATTTTTGTGTGTGGTGTTAGGAAGTGTTCTAATTTCATTCTTTTACATGTAGCTGTCCAGTTGTCCCAGCACCACTTACTGAAGAGGTTGTCTTTTCTCCATTGTATATTCTTACCTCCTTTATCAAAGGTAACATGACCATATGTGCATGGGTTTATCTCCGGGCTTTCTATCCTGTTCCATTGATCTATATTTCTGTTCTTGTGCCAGTACCATACTCTCTCGATTACTGTAGCTTTGTAGTATAGTCTGAAATCAGGGATCCTGACTCCTCCAGCTCCATTTTTCTTTCTCAAGATTGCTTTGGCTATTCAGGGTCTTTTGTGTTTCCATACAAATTGTGAAATTTTTTGTTCTAGTTCTGTGAAAAATGCCATTGGTATTTTGATAGGGATTGCATTAAATCTATAGATTGCTTTGGGTAGTATAGTCATTTTCCCAATGTTGATTCTTCCAATCCAAGAACATGGTATATCTCTCCATCTGTTTGTATCATCTTTCATTTCTTTCATCAGTTTCTTATAGTTTTCTGTATACAGGTCTTTTGTCTCCTTAGGTAGGTTTATTCCTAGGTATTTATTATTTTTGTTGCAGTGGTAAATGGGAGTGTTTCCTTAAGTTCTCTTTCAGAATTTTCATCATTAGTGTATAGGAATGCAAGAGATTTCTGTGCATTACTTTTGTATCCTGTTACTTTACCAAATTCATTGATTAGCTCTAATAGTTCTCTGGTAGCATCTTTAGGATTCTTTATGTATAGTATCATGTCATCTGCAAACAGTGACAGTTTTACTTCCTCTTTTCCGATTTGGATTCCTTTTATTTCTTTTTCTTCTCTGATTACTATGGCTAAAACTTCCAAAACTATGTTGAATAATAGTGGTGAAAGTGGGCAACCCTGTCTTTTTCCTGATCTTAGATGAAATGGTTTCAGTTTTTCACCATTGAGAACAATGTTGGCTGTGGGTTTGTCACATATGGCCTTTATTATGTTGAGGTAAGTTCCCTCTATGCCTACTTTCTGGAGGGTTTTTATCATAAATGGGTGTTGAGTTTATTAAAAGCTTTTTCTGCATCTCCTAAGATTATCATATGGTTTTTATCCTTCTATTTGTTAATATGGGTTATCACACTGATTGATTTGCATGTATTGAAGAATCCTTGCATTCACTGGATAAAGCCCACTTGATCGTGGTGTATGATCCTTTTAATGTGCTGCTGGATTCTGTTTGCTAGTATTTTGTTGAGGATTTTTGCATCTATGTTCATCAGTGATATTGGCCCTTAGTTTTCTTTCTTTGTGACATCTTTGTCTGGTTTTGGTATCAAGGTGATGGTGACCTTGTAGAATGAGTTTGGGAGTGTTCCTCCCTCTGCTATATTTTGGAAGAGTTTGAAAAGGATAGGTGTTAGCTCTTCTCTAAATGTTTGATAGAATTTGCCTGTGAATCCATCTGGTTCTGGGCTTTTGTTTGTTGGAAGATTTTAAATCATAGTTTCAAGTTCAGTGCTTGTGATTGGTCTGTTTATATTTTCTATTTCTTCCTGGTTCAGTCTCGAAAGGTTGTGCTTTTCTAAGAATTTGTCCATTTCTTCCAGGTTGTCCATTTTACTGGCATATAGTTGCTTGTAGTAATCTCTCATGATCTTTTGTATTTCTGCAATGTCAGTTGTTACTTCTCCTTTTCCATTTCTAATTCTGTTGATTTGTGTCTTCTCCCTTTTTTCCTTGATGAGACTAGGTAATGGTTTATCAATTTTGTTTATCTTCTCAAAGAACCAGCTTTTAGTTTTATTGATCTTTGCTATTGTTTCCTTCATTTCTTTTCCATTTATTTCTGATCTGATCTTTATGATTTCTTTCCTTCTGCTAACTACAGGGGTTTTTGCTCTTCTTTCTCTAATCGCTTTACATGTAAGGTTAGGTTGCTTATTTGAGATTTTTCTTGTTTCTTGAGGTAGGATTGTATTGCTATAAACTTCCCTCTTAGAACTGCTTTTCCTGCATCCCATAGGTTTTGGGTCATCGTGTTTTCATTGTCATCTGTTTCTAGGTATTTTTTGATTTCCTCTTTGATTTTTTCAGTGATCTCTTAGTTAACTTTTTGTAGTGTATTGTTTAGCCTTCATGTGTTTGTATTTTTTCAGCTTTTTTCCTGTAATTGATATCTAGTCTCATAGCATTCTGGTCAGAAAAGATACTTGATACGATTTCAATTTTCTTAAATTTACCAAAGCTTGATTTGTGACCCAAGATATGATCTATCCTGGAGAATGTTCCATGAGCACTTGTGAAGAAAGTGTATTCTGTTGTTTTTGGATGGAATGTCTTATAAATAATCAATTTAGTCCATCTTGTTTAATGTGTCATTTAAAGCTTGTGTTTCCTTATTTATTTTCATTTTGGTTGATCTGTCCATTGGTGAAAGTGGGGTGTTAAAGTCCCCTGCTATGATTGTGTTACTGTCGATTTCCCCTTTTATGGCTGTTAGCATTTGCCTTATGTATTGAGGTGCTATGTTGGGTGCATAAATATTTACAACTTATGGATTGATCCATTGATCATTATGTAGTGTCCTTCTTTGTCTCTTGTAATAGTGTTTATTTTAAAGTCTATTTTGTCTTATATGAGAATTGCTACTCCAGCTTTCTTTTGAGTTCCACTTGCATGGAATATCTTTTTCCATTCCCTCACTTTCAGTCTGTATGTATCCCTAGGTCTGAAGTGGGTCTCTTGTAGACAGCGTATATACGGGTCTTGTTTTTGTATCCATTCAGCCAGTCTATGTCTTTTGGTGGGAGCATTTAATCCATTTCCATTTAAGGTAATTATTGATATCTATGTTCCTATTACCATATTCTTAATTGTTTTGGGTTTGTTTTTGTAGGTCTTTTCCCTCTTTTGTGTTTCCTGCCTAGAAAAGTTCCTTTAGCATTTGTTGCAAAGCTGGTTTGGTGGTGCTGAATTCTCTTTGCTTTTGCTTGTCTGTAAAGGTTTTAATTTCTCCATCGAATCTGAATGAGATCTTTGCTGGGTAGAGTAACCTTGGTTGTAGGCTTTTCCCTTTCATCACTTTACCCATTTTCTTAACTTAGACTGAAACTAATTTTTATCACATTGAGTTATTATGAAAATTTCAAATTAAAATGCAAGCAAAATAGTTAGATATCATGCTTAGTGATATTATAAATTCCATTAGTTTTCTTCAAAATTTTTACAGCCTTTTGATAAAAATCTAAGGGAAGCAAAATAAAAATAAGCCAAACAAGCACAAATCATGGCAGCATGACCTTGAAGGGTAGCAGAATATGCCACCACACAATATGCCTCTTTGGCATAAGGATTATTTTGACCTCACAGGTGGTTTTAGATAATAGAATTTAAATTACTTGTTGGCCACAGGAGTCTGCAATACCAAATATCTCCTGTGAATACCTCTGGTATTATAGAAACTCAAATACAAAAAATTATTAAGGCACTTGGCTAAAAGAGATTAGTGCCTCTTCGTGTACATTCTTTTATTTATTTGGTACAGAATGGTTTGGTTCATTGGGCCTATGAATAGATGCCTATTTCAGCCCCTTGGTATTTTCCTTCTGATAGCCATCGTTGTTGACTCCCTGACGAGCTGTGTTCTCTCAAGGGTTTTATAGGTGTTCACAGCACCATTAGTACATCAGATTGTCTCGCTGTGCTTTGAGAAAGAGAAACAAGATGAACAATGAGATGAACAGCAAAAATCTTCTTCAAAAGTGATTTCATAACCTGTAAGTTTCACAGCGAAACAAGTCACCCTGATGATAACTGAGTGTGCTAATAACAAACACATGAGAGGATGACCAAAAGGGGGGAATTGCTGAAGTAATTACACAAGGAGGCCATTAGACTGAGATGGCTTGAATACCTTGGTAGCCTGCATAAGCAAACCCAAACCCAAGCCAGATCTAATATCCGTTAATGCACTCGTATCCCAGAAAATGAATTTAAGAGCAACCAGTCACAAACACCCAACTAGGCTTTTGCAAGTAAGGCGGCCACTTAAGTTATAGCCAATCAAATAATTTCCTTTCTTTCCTACTGCCTCATTTTTATAAAAGTCTTTCCCGCAGCTTATGTTGATGGAGTGCTCCTAACCACTTTCAGTTTGGCACTGCTGGATTTGAGTTGATATTCCCTCAAATAAAGTCTTGAAAAAAATTTGGTGGGTCTCAGTTTACCAGATTGTAAATGATATTGTATACTTAATTTTTGTTTAATGCCTTCATTGCCATATATAGAATATAAATCGATTTTTTGGGTTGATTTTGAATTCTGCAACCTTGATGAACTTTCTTATTAGTTGTAGCAGTGGGGTTTTTTTTGAGGGGGGGAAGCATTCCTTGGAATCAAGAAAATGATACCATTTGCAATAGCATCCAAAAATGTCAATTATCAAGGAATAAATCTAATAAAAGATGAGTGAGATTTCTATAGTGGAAACTACAAATCATCATTAAGAGAAATTAATAAAACTACATAAATGATGAGAATACAAAATTTGGAGATCGATCATAAGAGTAAATATTTTAAAGTTGTCAGTTCTTTCTAAATTAATCCAAATTCAGTAAAAATCTCATTAACATCATGGCAAGGAATTTTGTTTGCTGGCTTTCTTGCTAGTTTTGTTTTGTTTCTTCACTGTTTTGGGGTTTTCTTGGTGGTGGTGGTGGTGGTGGTGGTGGTGGTGTGGGAGGATTGCCAAGCTGAATTTAAAAATTCACATGTAAATACTATAGTCTTAGATTAGCCAAAAACATTTTGAAAAAAAAAACTGGAAGAAATTCAGCACAAGATAATGAAAGCTATATGAGTTAACATTGTGTGATATATTAATTGATATAGTGTGGTGTTGGCTCAAGTATAGACAAACTGCACAACAGAACGAAAGAGAAATTCTAGAAATAGATCCCCTCACAAATGCAATGCTCTGGTCTACGGTGACACTGCAGAGCAATGGGGGAAAGATGGTCTTTTCAATAAATGCTGCTAGGTCGTCTGAAAGTCCTTTTAAGGAAATTTAATGTGACACCTACTCAAATTTCAATAAAAACCAATTTCAGATGGATTGGAAAAATTTAGTAAGATTTAACATTGAAGCAAACGGGGCCTTGGATTTCAATTGACGGATGATCTAAATTTCTTTACCAGATGTACCACTATACAGATTGTCTTCTTTTTTTTTTTTTTTTTTTTTTTTTTTTTTGCGGTACGCGGGCTTCTCACTGTTGTGGCCTCTCCCGTTGCGGAGCACAGGCTCCGGACGCACAGACTCAGCGGCCATGGCTCACGGGCCCAGCCGCTGCACGGCATGTGGGGTCTTCCCAGACCGGGGCACGAACCCGTGTCCCCTGCATCGGCAGGTGGACTCTCAACCGCTGCGCCTCCAGGGAAGCCCCCAGATTGTCTATTTTGAGTCAGTTTTGGTAAATTATATGGGGTAGATTAAAGAAGGGTACAAATTATTTGCATTTATCTCATGGAGACGTAGATTTTATATCCCCTCCCCTTAAATCTGGACTGACCCTGTACTCACTTAGACCATTATAATGTGATGGAAATTACTCCACACAAGTTCTGAGGCTAAGTTTGAAGAAGTCTTGTATCTTTTACTTTCCTTTCTCGGGAGTCCTGAGGCATCAGTCTTGTCTTCACAGCTGATGGGACCACATAGCCCACGTTAGAGGCACTGGAACTTCATGCAGAGGGAGAGAGTGTCTCAGTGTCCCAGATGAGCCTCCAGAGGACCCCAGCCCCAGTTACTGTCTGACTGCAGCCATGTGAGAGACCCTCCATGGAAACCACCCACTAAGTTCAACCAACTCTTAGAATTGTGAAAAATCATCAAATAGCTACAGTTTTAAGTCACTAAGTTTGGGGATGATTTGTTACACAGAAATAGATCATGAAATTTAGTGTTTTTCAATGAACTTCATCTAAAATATCAAATCTACTGGCATAAAATTCTTTATAATATCTTCTTCGTATCTTTTTAATGCCTGTAGGATCTTTAGGAATATTATCTTTTACATTCCAGGTGTTAATAATTTGTAATTTAGATTTTTTTCTGCTTTAGCAATCTTGTAGGTGATTTATTTAAAAAGTGAAAGAAAGAAAACCTTCTAGTTTTGTTAATTTTCTTTATTATACATTTATTTTCAATTGTATTAATTTTCTCTTTTACCTTTATTATTTCCTTTCCTCTATTTTTCAAGTTAAATTTACTTTTCCTAGATGCTTAAGATAAAAGTTTAGGTCTCAGGCTTCCCTGGTGGCGCAGTGGTTGAGGGTCCGCCTGCCGATGCAGGGGACATGGGTTTGTGCCCCGGTCCAGGAGGATCCCACATGCCGTGGAGTGGCTGGGCCCGTGAGCTGTGGCCACTGAGCCTGCGCGTCCGGAGCCTGTGCTCCGCAACGGGAGATGCCACAGCAGTGAGAGGCCCGCGTACCGCAAAAAAAAAAGTTTAGGTCTCTGATTTTTATATATTTTTCCTTTCATAATATAAGCATTTAAACCTATAAATTTCCCTCTGGAGATTCCTTGGGTTGCATATCACATGTACTGAAAATCTATTTTAACATTCCCGTAGTTTTCTAATTTCTCATCTGATTTATTCTTTGATAAGCCATGGATTATCTAGAAGTGTATTACTTCATTTCCCAAAACCGGCTACTATCTCAGCTAAATATTCCTGATTACAGAATACAGAAAACTCAAGATAAAACAGAGAATGAAGCAAAGGAACCTACCAGACCCACATGTGACCAAAATTCAGGAATAAAAATAAAAACAATTATTGAAAACCTCTTGTTGGGGCTCAGGGAAGGCTGTTCCCAAATATGCCACAATGGCATATTGATTATTTTGAACTAGTTACTTAAGAAATGGCCAATGCAAGAGGGACACTCTGACCCTCCTTCTGTCTCCCTGAAAGCAGGAAATAATCTCTCATGTGAAAGACGCACTCCCTGCATCTGGAGGTATGACACACTTATCACCATTCAGACCAAGAAACCTATATAAACAAACCTTGTTGCATCTTTAATTTGTTGATACTACCTCAAGCCCAAACTTTGGTTAGATTCTTCACTATTAGAGCACCCAAAACCTAAGTGTCTTTGTCCTGTCAATTACTCACAAACTTATTGTTTCTTTGTCTAAAAAGCATAAAAGCTACCTGCTTTGACCACTTCTTAGGTCCTATTTCTAGAGACCTCCATGCATGTGAATTAAAATTTGTTTCTTTTTCTCTTGCTAATCTGTCTTGCATCAATTTTATTAATAGTGTAGCCACAGGAACTCAGGAAGGATAGAGAGGGAAATTCTCACCCTCCCGCTGCCCACCCTCCCCACCAGACACTCCCTTTCTCTCTCTCTCTCTCTCTCTCTCTCTCTCTCTCTCTCTCTCCCTTTTCGTTTTTGCCTACGTTTTTCCTTGAAGCTCTATCAGGCAGATGCTTCTCACTCCACGTTTATTTGAGCAAAACTTTGTAAAGAAATGTGGGTTAAAGATGTGTTCACATGAAAGGGAGGCCATAAGGCTTCAATATAAAAGGGACCAGGAAAGAATGAAGATAGGATACTGCTTTCAATATTCCAGATTTCCAGGTCAAGGGGCAGGGGCTGAGGAAGCCATCAGGGAGGAGATTTTCTGCAGGAGCAAACCAGATCTTGAGAAAGTACTCTCTTTGTGGATTAAAAGCCCAACAGGAAACACTTTCATGCTGCAAAGTAGCTAAGCCAGAAGGTTCTTTCTCTTATGAGTGTCATTATCTTCACTTCAGTTTAGGAGTCCTGCAAAAGACAGAAGATAGCGTTGTTTTTACTACAAGCTAATTCTACAAGCAGCTTCTTTCCCCCTCGCCCAGGGTCTCATGTTAAAGCAGTATTGCAAGAAGGGGGGAAAAATTCCTAGATCTCCCTGAGCCAAAGCTACTTTAGGGAACTGGCCTTTTGTTAAGTGGCCAGAAGAAGTTTAGAATTCAAAGTCTTTCCCATTATGTCTGTCTTGTCTTCTCTACAACCAGTTCTAGGAGACCAAATCTATCTCTAAAAGAGGATTAAAGGGCATTACCTGTTGGCTGAAGTCCAGAGTGTCCTGGGAAAGAGAAGAGAAGATATATATTTAAGGATATGGAAGGAATTCTGTCCCCAGCCCCAGGCCCCCACCTGATATATCTCTACCCCACAACATATATCCCCTAATGCCAGGGTAGACAGGAGAGCAGACACTAGGAGCATGTGATCCATGAAGTTTCTGTCACACAAATCCAGTGTAATTTCATCAGCCTTTGTGTCTCTTCCCGCATTTGCCCCAGGATCTCCACCCAAAATCTCCATGCATGTTAACTCTTCTTTTATCTCTACAGGCCATCACCTCTTATTTTTCAACCATAAGTAACCATGAACTGTTGATTTCTGGATTTCCGGAAATTTGAGGTCAATAAAGGGGAAATAAAAGTTTTACACAGGGTCACTGATATACAGTGAACAAACTTGAGCAAAAAAGTCTGTGGGGCATCTCAGCTGCCAACAGGTTCCTTACCTTTCTGATTCCTGAAGTAGATGAACAGCCCCACCCCAAGGAAGAGCAGACCCAGAACAAAGGCCCCGATTCCACTCAGCATCTTGCTCTGAGCAGATTCAGACTGTGCCCCTGAGGAAAGAAGCTAGTTTTAGTGATTCTTATCCCAAATCCAACTTCTCTAACTGAGATTCTGAGATTGAGATATTTGAGAACGGGGAAAGAAGGATGCCCTGGAAGAACTAGATTGACTGGGCATTTCTGGAAAAGAGGTTAAAAATACAGAGTAGCTACAAGGTTAAGACATTGAACCCATTTAAATATCACAGCCCTGACGTAAGGCCATGACTACAACATCTGATGGGTGAGGACCCTGGGGCTGAATGAGGTTAAGGAGCTTGTCTAGGGTGACAGAGCTAATAAAAGGCAGAACTGAGGTTGGACTCCCCTCATGTCAGGAAGGTTCCTATGTTGTAGAGGATGTGCCCCTTCTCAGATCACAGTGAACATCTCAGAGAAACAGTGTCAGAAGTACAAGCCCAGCCTGAGGCAGAAGACTGGTGCCCAGGGCCATGTAGTGACCATGACCTGAGATTTCATGGAGGCTCAAAACAGGGACACCTGTTTTCTGCATGTCAGGCAGAATTGCCTCCCAGGGGGTGTAGGTACTTGTAGAAGATATCATAGGATATCTGTAAACTATCAGAGGATTTCTATCACAGGATATTATAAGGTTCCTGTGATATCCTCAATAATAACCTCAGCTGAAGGAGAGGAGAACACAGAGCAAATGAACACATGCTGTGGGAGAGGAGAAACCTGTCACTCAGGGGTAAGCAAGCCCTTCCTTGGTAGGTGAGGAACTTATGAGGCCAGAAAGCTTCTCACTCCATTCCACTGTGACAGGGCTGGTCTGGCTGGGGTGCTCCACGTGGCAGGTGTAGACCTCTCCACTCTGAGGGACTGTTTCAAGCATCACCATGGTCTGGAAGGTCCAGTCTCCATTAGGGATCAGGCCTGTGGAGACCACCCCTGCCTCCTCTTCCTGGCCGTTCCGGAACCACCTGACTTCAATGTGGCCTGGATAGAAACCATTCACAGAGCAGACCAGGAGGTTGTGGTGCTGCAGGGGCTGTGTCTTTGCAGGATACACAGTCACTGTAGGCGCCACTAGGAGAGAAAAAGGTAGAGGGGATAAGTGAGGGAGACAGAGTAAGTCTCATTGGTTGGCTGCCTTTCTGCCCCCAGTCTCCAGTCTCCGGCAGGCCTCCCTGAAGGCTGGCTGTGTAGCCCAACAGAAATTAGTGCCATAAGACTTGACTTTAATGCTTACAGTATGGGCCCATTAGATCTGACAGATGTTCAGGAAATTTGTTTTCTATTGTTTTGTTTTTCATAGCATGAAAGAGTTATTCATTGTTGAATTGATGTGTTTACAAATCTTTGCACAGTATATAGTGTATTATTAATAGCATGATTTCTGGAGCCAGGGTGCCTGAGTTCAAATCCAGGCTCTGCCTCCTACTGATTGATCCTAGGTGAGTTTTAAAATTCCTCTGTGCCTCAGGTTGCTCACCTGTAAAGGGGGATAATAATACTAACTTACCTCTTAGGGTTATGTGAGGATTAATGTACCTGAAGTATGTGAAACGATGGCTGGAACTTAGTCTTTAATATATGTTAGCTATTTACTATCTTCATTTCCTTGGAGAGAAAATATGACTCAAAGCAGTGTGGATAAATTAGGGGGCAGCTTGGGGTAGATGGGGAGACAGAAGATAAAATCCTGGGAATGCTACACTCACACCTTAGAACACCACAGAAAGGGTTCTACCCTGGGAAGCAGGAATAGACAAAGGTGACTCTTGAACTCTGAGTTGAGTTCCAAGGAAAGCATGATTCCTGAAAGGGAGAGAAAGGACCACGTAAAGTCACTCATTAAAAAAAAAAACCAAACAAAACCAAAACAAAAGCTTATTATTACACTCAGCTGATCAATTCTTCTGCTTTGCAAAACAAGCAGATCTATTACTGGAATTGTATCATTTTACAATTGTCTTTCTTTTTAAGCTGGCATTTCAGTTCAGGGCAGGGTCTGAGACTCATTAATATGTGTGCTTAGTTCCTGAGACAACCCTTGACACCACCAGCCACAATAAACACAATTATTATTTGCAAAAGAGAAACCTGGGGGGAAAAACATTTTTACAATAATGCAAAGTGGTAGATTTAAGATTGATGGTAAATCATCACTAACAATTTTGCAGTATATTTCATTAAATAAAAATGTTTAAATTCCTAACTTGGAATATAATGAACAGAATCAAAACATAAACCACAGACTGGAGAAAAAGCTAAATCAAATGTCAGCAACTTGTTAATCTTAATGCATAGAGAACTCATAAAATCACTGAGAAAACCGCCAGGACCCAGAGATAGTCAACAATAGATAATTCTTAGAGCCATAACAAAGGTCAGCCAATAAATATGTGAAAAATGTTCAAGAACCTTAGAAATCAAAGAAATTTTAAATAAAAACAAAAAGATATAAATTTTCAACTGTTTGGTAATGTTGAAAAAAGATCTAATAAAGGGGAATGTAAAGTAAAATGAGGTAAATTGTTACAAGTATAAAAAGGATAATATGTAACTACTCAAATACTACTAGCGTTATAAAAAATAGTAACATCACCATATTAAGTAACAAAATTATAATTCAAAAAGTTGATTTCACAATCATTTCAACTATGTAAAATATATATACTAAGGAGGAAAAAAGCAAGAAATTTAGACCTGAAATAAGCTTCAGAGAGATCAGAGGTGCCACAGAGGCTCCCCTGCCCGCACCTGTCAAAAAGTAGTCTGACACCTTTTTCTCAGTGAAGTGCTCCTACACACAGACAGACGCGGCACACTTATTTCCGGGGTGTCAGGAGTAAGAGGGTGTGTGCCCAGAGCACGCTGTGACTCTTCTCCTCACAGGCTCCCAATCCTTTCACTTTCCTCACTTCTCCTCCCCCAAACCTTCCCCCAACCATAGACACCTTGAAGTCCCTCCCGCATCTCTAACCGCCCACCCCAGTTGGGGTTTCCTCCCCTCCCCTTTCCCCTCCCCTCCCCCTCCCCTCCCCCACAGGGACCACCAAGGACGCCCGGAGCCTCCCTCCTGCACCCCTCCCGCCACACCTCCCCTCCCTCCCGGGCCTCCCCACACCACACACGCTCTCTCCCCTCTCACAGTCACTGACAAAATCACACACGGTCTCCAAACAGGCTCTCACAGGAACCCGCCTAACTTGTACTTGCTCACAGCCCTACACACCCCCCGCCCCCCGAACGCAGTCTCCTCTGTCCCCGTCTCCGTGTCTCTCTGTCTCTGTCTCAAACACACACTCACACGTACTGCGCCCCCGCCCGCTGGCCGCCCAGCCCCGCGCTCACCTCGCCGCTGCACCGTGAAGCTCTCCCCAACCCTGTAGTTGTGTCTGCAGTACGTGTCCACCTTGGCCTGTTTCTGCTCCAGGAGGTCCTTCTGGCTGTTCCAGTACTCGGCGGTCCGCCGGCCCAGCTCGGTCACCGCCCGGTACTCGCCCACGTCGCTGTCGAAGCGCACGTACTCCTCCCGGTTATACGTGTGTCTCACCACGAACCGCACCCGCTCTGTCCCATTAGAGAAGTGACACTCGGACTTAAACTGATACATGAAAAGTGCTGTGGGGACAGGAAAGATCTGATTACCTGGGCGGGCTCCTGGGAAGAGATTGAAGGCAATAACCACAAATGCAGGGCACCCAGACGGAGGACGGGGCACTGACACTCCCTTATTGGCCCCACTGGCACCCCCAACTACCCCACGGGTTCATCTTTGATCTTCAGGGTCAAGAGAGACCATGGTGGGTGGAGGAGACCCCTCTGATCCTAAGGCATTTGGGATGCCATCAGCTCTGTACTTGGCTGGAGACCTCCAAACCGGAGCCGGACGGGGATTTGCCCCATCACCACCTCCTCCTGAATGCCTCCACCAGAAGAACACTCTCTGCTTCCTCCTCTCATCCCATGACCCTTTAGCTGTTCCTGAAACACTTCCTTACCTAGTGCTGACCTTGTGCCAAGCCTGTGCTGCTGCCCCTGGGATTCCACAGAAGGAAAAACAAACATCTCCCCTACCTTCTAGGAGCATAAAATTTAGTGAAAGTGATGGACAAAACCCAACCACACAAGAATTAATTATACAGGAGCCAGAAATGTCACAAGAAAAGCGTGGAGATCTAGAACAGAGAATAATTTATGTTAGGGTGTCAGAGAAGTAGTCTTTAAAGACTGATATTTAAGATGTGACATGAAAGGTTAAGTCGATGTGAGCTGAAAGGGAGAGTGGGTGTAGGGGGGTGTATGTGAGGGAAAGAGGAGGCATATTTCAGGTAAGGGTAATATCGTGTGCAGAAGCTTGAAAGACATGATGAACTTCTGCAAGAAATCAGAAAAAAAACCCAGTTTACTGAGCACAGAGAGTGAGGAAGGAGGAGGGTAAAAGACTAGACTGGAGAAATGGTGTGGGGTACTTAGAAGCCTTGGAGACAATGTTAGGATTTTGACTTCATACTAAATGTAATGGGAAACCCTAACCCTAACCTAGGTTAGGTAGAGATACGTGAAGCTACTGAAGCGTTACAAGGAGGGTCATTTATGTTTACTTTTAGGAAATAATTGTAGGTACCACATAGAGATTGGATTTTAGGAGTTCACAAGTGGAGACAGGGAGACCATTTAGGAACATGGTAGAATTCTCCAGTGAAGGTGTGCTTGTGGCTTCATTTAGTGTGGTACTGACAAAGACAGTAGTAAAAATAGAGTGAACAGATTTGGGGTAGATTGTTGTATGACTTGTTAATGAATTAAATGGTGGGGTTTGGTGGATAGAAGGTCAAGCTTATCCCTCAGGACTCTGTCTTCACATATCTCCACAAATAAAAATCAAAGTTCTCACCATGACCATCAGGGCCTAATATGATCTGGCTCCTGATTTCCTTTCCAACCTCATCTTATTTCACTCCCCAACTTGTTTGCTCTGCTTCAGTCACTCTAGCCTTCTTTCTGTCCCTTAAACAGCAAACATCTTCCCACAGTTTGGCCTTTCCCTTGGTCCCTCTCCCTGGAGCATCTGTCCCTTAGATCCCTCACATGTCTGGCTTCTCCTCATCATTTATGTCTCAATTGAATGTCACCTTTCCAGGGAGAGCTCCCTAGACACTTGAATTGAAGGCAGGTGAATCCAATACTCTCGTCCCATAACCTTGAACTATTCTTTTCAGAGGACTTGTTGCTCTCTGAAATGGTTTTTGGTTTTGTTGGTTGTCATTGTTGTTGTTAAATGTTTATTGGATTGTTGTCTTTCTTATCATTAAGTAAGTTCCAAGATAATTGGGGATTTTTCTATCTTATTCAAATAGGATTGTCTGAGCCCAGAATAGAGCCCAGCATATAATAATAGTTGCTCAGAAAAATATTTGTAGTCTAAATTAATAAACCCAGGGTTCTAGGAAATGATTTTTGTGGGCATCCCAGAAAGCAAGAAAGGGTTCAGCTCCAACACTCTTTTATTCTGATGACACATTATATCCTTTCTACTTCTCATGAAAAACCCAAATTTCCTCTTTCTTCTTCTACTAGTTGGAAGGAACATTCACAGGTAGAAAATGGTAATTTTAAGGGAAGGGGAAGAGTTCATTATGTTCGAAATCATCCAGTGAACCTGTTATAATGCTGAGGGTTTGTGCATACTTTGGGGGTTATCAGATCTGGTGATGACATAGCTGGGGAAAATAGGGAGGAACTAAAATTTGAGGTAACCAAACATAGCTGATAAAGGAAAACAGAGGGCATGATGCATGATCTTATGAAATTTGGGTCCAAGACTCCAAGAGACCAATGAGTTCCCTTGAGTTGCTTACCAGCTTTCAGCCCAATGGGATGGAAACAACTTTCACACTGTCTGTACCCTAATGAGGTACATGGTTTCCCATGTAAAACTGCAGATATTTGACTATCTGTGAACTACAAAATCAGATTTCATATAATTTATTCTATGCCTCGGCCAGAGAAGGGGGAGATAGGAGGGAAACGGATAGTATAGAAAGGCTCAGGCTTCCCTGGTGGCGCAGTGGTTAAGAATCCGCCTGCCAATTCAGGGGACACGGGTTCGAGCCCTGGTCCTGGAAGATTCCACATGCCGCAGAGCAATTAAGCCCATGCACCACAACTACTGAGCCTGCACTCTAGAGCCCGTGAGCCACAACTACTGAAGCACTCATGCCTAGAGCCCATGCTCCGCAACAAGAGAAGCCTCCGCAATGAGAAGCCCACGCACCGCAACGAAGAGTAGCCCCCGCTTGCCACAACTAGAGAAAAACCCACGCACAGCAACAAAGACCCAACTCGGCCATAAATAAATAAATAAATAAATTTTTTTTTGAAAAAAAAAAGAAAGGCTCAAAATAGATTCATAATGGTCACTAACCTGTGTTGGGTGTTCAGAAGATGGCTTACATTTTTTAAGGCATCAAAGAACAACCCATAGGTGCTCTTTATCTACAGGGTCATTCCAAGTACTAAGAATCCCTGCTTCAGCTCCAGGGTGCCTTACCCAGGAGCAATAGAGAGAAAACTAACCCCAACTTCTGTCCAAGAACTCCTAGTACAGGGATTCAAACCTTATAAACATTGGAGTTCAGGGAAAATGGAAAGAAGATAATGGGGGAGTTCCCTTGATACATCCTCATATATTAGGGAGAGGTAGCAGCATCACAGATCCTGTTGAGGACATAACACAGGACCTTCTAGGAGAGATCTTCCTAATTATTTAGATTCTCCATAAAATCTTCAGAGAAACTTTCCCTTTTTCTTGTACATTCAACATAATAAAGAGATCTGTTAATGGAGAATTATTTTAACATCATTTTTTCTAAATCTTTTCAAACACCTGAAGGGATGGGATGCAAGGCTGGGGAAGGTTCATTGCTGGACACTTGAGAAGAAATAGACTATAGATATGGAGGCTACGTATGCCACACTCATTGAGAGGGCAAGTATCCAGGCACCTTTTGTGGTAGATAGATTGGAGATCCATGTGATAAAGATAGGTGGTCACTAAAAACAAAGTCACTGCACCACCAGGGAAGCCTGAAAAGTCACAACTTTTAAAGAAGGCTGGTCTGGACACAGAGATAAAGCTAACTCCCTTCCTTCCCCCACCCCACAATAGCTCACCCCCCAAAGTGTTCACTTACATGGGGTCTCCCTGGCCCAAGCGAGGGGCGGGCTCAGCACCATCAGTATCACTGTCAGAGCTGCCATCCAGGAGCCTCCGGAGAAATACAGGGACACCATGCTGGAGAACAGGAGAGGACAGGGTGTGAGGGGAGCAGGCAAGCCTCGCTGAATTGGGAACTGTGACTCTCCTCCACCCAAGTGATACCAACCAAGGAACTCAGTATTTGCTCCTGGATTGGGTTAGCTCAGTGTTGGAGAACCAATCAGAATCACAGACGAGAAACATCATCAGTTACTGGTCAGAGATTCAGTGTGAAGGTGCTCTTCTGAAACTTAGAATTTCCTCCATTAAAAGGATTGTTTTAATTTAGTGCTTTAAATGTTTGATCCAGTTGTATCTGACACATTTTATTTGGGCTTCTCTTGAGAGCCAGCTCCCTGCTGGTCAATGATGTGTCACGTTTGAGCCTAAAGATCATTCATTTCTCTTACTCGAAGACATAGATATTTTGACAAATATATGTGTGAGTGTGTTTAGGAGTTGAGCAGGTAGAGAGAAAGTGATTGCAATTTAGGAGACCTTTAATTTGGTCCTTCATGTACTTGTAGATTTGGCGAAATTATTTAACCTCTGCAACTGAAATGAAGGCACTGTGATCTTTCAGGTATAACAATACTGAAAAATGCTGTGATTCTCTGGATGCTTTAAGGAACACCATCCCCTGGTAACTGATGATGTGACAGAATTATAGCTGTTGTTTAGAGTATAATCTGTACTTCCTGCCAGGCAGGGGTGTCTCTGATAAACTAAAGGAAATGGAAATTTAGTGAATTACTTAACAGAGTGAAAAAACTTTACAGGTTTGTCTCCTGATGCTGTCTAAGTTTAGTGGCACCTCCAGAATATTCATACAGAAAGGGGCTTAGAGGAGGCAATCTGCATGGAATGGAAGATCTTGAAGGCATCTTTGTAACATTTAACTTAACAGTGTGATAAAGCCAGCTGTACTGATCAGAGTTTGCAAGTGACTGAAAGATCAATAAAAAGTCAAAGTCAGCCTTTGACACAACACCTCCTCTTTAGAATAATTAATATTTTATGTAAAATACGTTCAATTCCTTATTCTTGGCTCCCATTAGGATTTTCTTACTTTCTTGGGAACATGTCCTCTTATAATTCACCTTCTCTTGCTTTATCCCCAGAAGATATTATAAGAAGATGTTGCTAATGAATACATTATGGAGTGTTCATAAATAGAACCCTATGAAAAAACTACGAATTATACCCTTTGATGTAGTCATATAATCTCAAAAATGTAATTCTACTTTTAGATTATTATTACACATTATATTAACATAAATATAATATTTCAGATTTAGAATGGACTTTAAATGCAACTATTTATTTAAAATTATGCATTAATTCACACTCTGCCCAAGCCATTTTTTTTTTTTTTTTTTGCGGTACACGGGCCTCTCACTGTTGAGGCCTCTCCCGTTGTGGAGCACAGGCTCGGGACGCGCAGGCTCAGTGGCCATGGCTCACGGGCCCAGCCGCTCCGCGGCATGTGGGATCCTCCCGGGTCACGAACTCGTGTCCTCTGCATCGGCAGGCAGACCCTCAACCACTGCGCCACCAGGGAAGCCCCCAAGCCATTCTTTATGTGCCTTAATATTTCTAGTGACCGTACTCATCATGCTGCTTTAAAATGATTAAAATTTATTGAGTAAACTTTGAGAGCTTTACTTAGTACCCAGAATTATACAAAGACTTTTTACATGTCTTTTTAAAATGTAATTCTCACGTCATCTCAGTGATTCAAGTACCCTTTTTAATCCTGCAAATGGAGAAAATAAAATAGTGGAAGGAGGTTAGATAATCTTTGCAAGGATACAAGACTAGTAAATGGTACACTCCAGATTGAGCCAAGTTACATGTGATTTCAAACCCTGCAAACTCAGCCATCACATCATACCACCTCAGATTTAATTTCTAAAGAAAATAATGTCCCTTACATTTAAACTATTTTTATCACTTTAATTCACGGATATGTGTATCAATAAAACTACTCCTTTTAATGACTGACAGCATCATGTAAATTGAAGTAGCTACAGTATAGCAATTGTAATTCTTTAAAATTTCCCTTCATCAACATTGTAACCCTCCTCTGGAAATGACAGTGTTTGCATTTGTCTTATGTAATAATGCCCGTTGCTCCCCACAAGTCTCCTGCTTATTGAGGTTGCAGAGGCCTCCAAATTCCTAAATCTAATCCATGGTCCCCAATCATTATTTTAGATTTCTTGGCATAATGTAGTGTTAATCTGAACATTTTGGAGTAGAATAGAAATAGTATCTTGCTTACCATGGAATAATATATTTCTATTAATGTGGAAAATTCAAAATTCTTGGAGAGGTTGGGTAGAAGTCACTATTGTCCCTGGATTCCAGAACAATCTATGTCCCTAAGACTCCAGTGGTAGTTCAGTACTATTGGATATTGTGCAGTTGCAACCATGAGAATCTCATGCTTAATTTGACCAAGAGAAAATCATAATTTACACAGAATTAACTAGTTGTGACATGTGAAAATCTGAGAAAGTCAAACTAAGGTTCCCCTTAGATTATAGGATAAAAAGAATGGCAAAGAAAAGTAATTCTATATCAAGAACATACTGAAATAGAATTAAAGAGAACAGTATCAAAACTTGTTCATATAAGTTTGATGTGCAATTTACTAATTGTATAATATATATACTGAAACATAGTTAAAGAGAGTACTACCAAAACTTCTTCATATAAATTTCACATACAATATACAAATCTTACAGATTTATTTTAAAAGAGAATGAACCAATGACCTAAATTCTGTACGTTGTATACATTTATGAATAATAAAAATGTGCTGCTCTAAATATTATATATTTCAACTTTTCTGCAATATTAATTCAATAGAAGGACAGTTCACGTAAAACAATGCAGCAATTGTCACCGAACCATTGCTCCCACAGGTGATCTTGAGGCTGAGCTCCTTTACGGAAGGCAAGAGGAGAAGCAATCCTGCTCAGCTTCTGCTCTGTAAGAGAAGTGTCAAATAAAGGCTTATTTCCTGAAGAAAAGGCAGTTATACTGGTTTCTGGAAGAGAGTGGTTATCAGTACAGAAGTTCTAGTATTTGCTCTTGTTGTGTGAGACCACAGATTTGTTTTTATGGAAAATAAATTGCAACACTCGTGCAAGCAAACAAGTGGCATCAGAAGCACAGACTTGTTGAACAACAGGAGAACTGAAATTTGTATCATTACATGAGATGTTTCCTTTGTCTGTCCCCCTCATCTACAACCACTGAAACAGCCACAACTCAACAAAGATGGCCCTGCCTGACACACCAGGATGCCGGAGAATTCCACACATCTATATATCTGCAGGTGGGTGGACTGGAACACACAAAGGAGGCAAAGCGGGAAAACAGTGAAGGTGGCGCCTGTGATCCAGCGCCCCCAGCCTAAGCAGCTGAGCTCACAGCCCTAGAGAACCCAGCAGCCACAGGAGAGGTGGAGCACAGGACTCTAGCCTCCTGGCCACAACAGTGCCCACAGCCACAGGGAACTAAGCAGCAGCAGTAGGGGGATTTACAACCCCATCCTTCCATCACAGAGGAACCCACAACTCCATCCCCCCGGCCTCTGCCCACAGTGGTGGTTCCAGTGTACCTGACAACTCAGGACAGAGTAGAAAAGCTCTTGACCCTGGCCCCCTTTCCCCCACCCTCTTCGTCCCCTCCCAACAGCAGCAGAGCCTGTGATTCAGGAGACCCCCATGCTCCATCCAGAAGTGCCCATCATCCCATTGCCCCAGGTGGCAATGCCAGTGACACTAGCAGCTGCAAGGTACCAATGACCCAGGAAGTACAAGCAGTAGCAACGAGGGTACTAGGTGGCCAACACCTCTGACAGAGGCAGTGAGAGGTGGAAATTGCCAACTCTCAAACATAACCAGAGGCAGCGCTAGTAGGAGAAACCAAAAACCTGTGCTGTAGCACCACCTACTGGAAACCACAGAAAGAACTCAGAATTAAAGTTTTAAAATTTTTTTAAAGCTTTACCTAAAGAAGAAAGGTGTTCACTACTTCAAATACACCAGCAGAGGAACAACTCTTCAACCAACATGAAGAACCATTGTTACATGGTACCACAAAGAGAAAATGACAAAATGGCAATTCTCCAGAAACCAAACTTAAAGTCATGGACTATTGTGATCTGACAGAGATTTCAAAATAACGAGCTACTAGAAAATCCAGAAAGGCAGTTCAATGAGCTCAGGAATAAAATTAATGAACATAAGGAATATTTACAAAAGAGGTAGAAACTCTAAAAAGAAAAAAACAGAAATCCTAGAGCTGAAGAAATCAATAAATGAGATGAAGAATGCATTAAAAGCATTGGAAATAGAGGAGACCATATGGAAGAGAGACTTAATGAGTTTGAAGACAGAAATCTAAAAATGATACAAGTAGAAGAGAAAAGAGACTCAAGATCTAAAAATAAATGCAGAAATTCTATGAGAATTATTTGACTCTTTTACAAAGGGAAAATTAGGATAATGGGTATCACAAAAAAAAATTTAAAAAGAGGGAGAAGGGAGCAAAGAGTTTATTCAAAGAAATAATAGCTGAGAAATTCCTAAACCTGTGAAAGGAACTGGATATGCAAGTCCACAAAGCTAAGAACAAACCTAATTATCTCAATGCAAAAAGACCTCTGCAAGACACATTACATTAAGTCTCTCAAAAATTAATGACAAAGAAAGAATTTTAAAGGCAGCCAAGGAAAAAGGATGGTATACTCCAAAGGAACCCTCATTAGACTATCAGCAGGTTTCTCAGCAGAAACTCGACAGAAAGGTGAAATGACAAACTCAAACTTCTGAAAGGTAAAAACTGTCAGCCAAGAATACTCTATCCAGCAAAGTTATTATTCAGATATGAAGGAGAAGTAAAGGCTTTCCCAGACAAACAAAAGCTGCAGGAGGTCACCAACATAAACCTTACAAGAAAAGTTGAAAGTGCCCTTCTACCTGAGACATAAAGGCAAAAGTATACAAAACTTTAAGTAAGGTGATATACTGACAGACAGAATCAGAAAATTGCAACTCTATATCACAACAGATCTTAAAACACTTCATTATAGCATGAAGGGGAAAGGGAGGAAAAAAAGCAGTAAAAATAGCTATAGCTGCCTCAATTTGGTAACAAGCTCACAACATGGAAAGGGATAATTTTAGACAACAGAAACGTAAGAGAACAAGAGGAGAAGGATGGAACCCATATGGGCAAATGGAGATACGATGCTATCAACAGAAAAAGGACTATTTTATCTGTAAGACATTCTATACAAACCTCAAGGTAACCAAAAGACATAAACCTAGAGCAGACACACGAAACAAAAAAGAGGAAACTGAGAAAAACATTATGCAAAACCACCAAACTAAAATGGCAGACAGAGACACAAAGAAAAGAAATAATGGAGATATAGAGCAACCAGAAAAGAGAAGACAAAATGTTAGTGCTAGGTTTTCATTTATCAATAATCACCCTAAATGTAAATGAATTGAATTCACCAATCAAAGGCACACAGTGGATGGATGGATTAACACACAAGACCCAACTATATGCTGCCTCTAAGGAGACTCTCCTCAGCTATAAAGACAAACAGGCTCAAAGTGAAGGGATGGAAGATGATACTCCAAGGAAATGGCAGCCAAAAGAAAATGGGTGGAGCCTCACTCATATCAGACAAAACAGACATCAAGCCAAAAAAGATAAAGAGACAAAGATGGACATTTTATAATGATAAGGGGAACAATTCATTAAGAAGACATAACTGTTATTAATATATGTGCACATAAAACAGGAGCACCAAAATATATAAACCAAGTATTAATCTATCTAAAGGGAGAAATCAACACTCAACACAATAATGGTAGGGGACTTTAACACTGCACTTATATCAGTGGATAGACCATATAGACAGAAAATCAACAAAGAAACAGTAGCTTTAAATAAAACATTAGGCTAGATGGATTTTAAATATTTGTAAAGACATTCCATCCAAATGCAGCAGAATACACATTCTTCTCAAGTGCACATGGAACATTCTCAAGAATAAACCATATGTTGAGACACAAAACAAGTCTCAATAAATTTAAGAAGATTCAAATCATAGCAAGCATCTTTGCTGATCACAATGGTATGAAAATAGAAATCAACTACAAGAAGAAAGCTGGAAAAATCACCAATACGCAGAGACTGAACAACATGCTACCAAATAACCATTAGGTCAATGAAGAAATCAAAGAAGAAATTTTTAAAGTACCTAAAGATAAATGAAAATTAAAATATGAAATACCAAAACCTTTGGATGCAGCAAAAGAAATACTAAGAGGGACATTTATAGCAATACAGGCCTACCTCAAGAAGCAAGAAAAATCTCAAATAAACAATTTGACCTTACACCTAAAGGAACTAGAAAAAGAAGAATAAATGAATCCCAAAGACAGTAGGAAGGAAATATTAAAGATCTGAGTGGAAATAAATGAAATAGAGAGTAAAAAGGCAACAGAAAGGATCAATGAAACTAAGAGCTGATTCACTGAAAAGATAAACAAAATTGGCAAAACTTTTTCTTTTTTAATTCTCAAATCTTTAGCTAGACTAAGAAAAAAAAAAAGAGAGAGAGAGAGAAAAGGATCTGATAAATAAAATCCGAAATGAAAGAGGAGAAATAACAACGGATAACACAGAAATACAAAGAACTATAATAGAATATTATGAACATTATACACCTACAAATTGGACAACCTAGAAGAATAAACATATTCCTAGAATCACCCAGCCTTCCAAGACTGACTCATGAAGAAACAGAAAATCTGATAGACCAACCACCAGCCCAGAGATTGAAAGAGTAATCAAAAACCTCTCAAAAAACAAAAATCCAAGACCAGATGGCTTCACAGATGAAGTCTACCAAACATTCAATGATTTAATACGTACTGTTCTCAAATTATTCCAAAAAATTGAAGAGGAAGGAATGCTTCCTAACTCATTTTATGATTCAACATTGCCCTGATAGAAAAACCAGATACAACACACACAAAAAAAATTACAGGCCAATTTCTGTGATGAACATACATGTAAAAATCCTCCACAAAATATTAACAAACCAAATGCAACAATACATTAAAAGGACCATACACCATGATGTGGGATTTATTACAGGGATGAAAGGATGTTTCAACATCAGCAGATCAATCAACATGATACACCATATTAAAAACTGAAGGATAAAACTTACATGATTATTTAAATAAATGTATGAAAAGCAGTTAACAAGATTCAATACCTATTTATGATTAAAACTCTCAATAAAATGGATCTAGAAGTAACAGAGCTGAACATAATAAAGGCTAATTATGGCAAACCCACAGTTTACATCATACTCAACTGGGAAATTTCTAGTAATTTTATAGATATGTGCAACTATCGCCACAATCCAGTTTTAGAACATTTCTGTCACCCCAAAAAGTTTCCTGTTTACAGTTAATTCCCACCCCCACCCCAATCCCTAGAGACCCACTGATTCGCTTTCAGTCTATAAATTTGCCTTTTCTAGATGTTTCATGTAAATGGAATCATGTGACAAGTAGTCTTTTGTGTCTGGCTTATTTCACTTAGTATATATTTGAAGTTCATCCATTTTGCATCATGTATCATCAATTCCTTTAAATGTGTTTCACTTGTTCTTTTTTATTGCTAAATAGTTTTCCATTGTATAGATACAGTGCATTTTGTTTTTCCATTCACTGACTGATGGATACTAGGCTTGTTTCCAGCTTTGTGTTATAATAACTAATGTTGCTATGAACATCTGCACATGCATATTTGTGAATTATCCATTTTGTTTAAAGGAATGAGTATGGGCTATACCTGACAAACAACTTGAAACTCTCTATACAAATCTAAACGTCAAATGTCCAGGGATCTAATTCTGGACTTTGTTTTACTGGTGTGTATAACAAATAATGAATGAATGCCAAAAAGTGCTTAATGAAATAGAGGTATAATAGGTTTTAGCATTTTAAAAAGTGAGTCATTCCTCATTATGTGTCTTTAAAAAAAATTTCCCTGGAAAATATACTTTTCCTCACAAAATTAAGAGTCAGTATATGCTCTAAAATCAAGTAAATAATCCTCCTGCTTGCTTGCTTTTTGGGGGGAAGGAAGTGGCTTACGGCTGATAGTTAAGTCTCAATGCTAAAAAAAAATCCTTGCAATGATGCTGTCCATTAAATATCTATCATCCTTCATAAGGAAATCACTAAAAACACAATCTAATACTTCCATACCCTAAAATCATCCACCTTACCCATGGACCATTTCTTTCTCTCTAAAAAAGATGATTTTAAACCTTTTCTTCCCTTGTGTATCACGGGAGGCAGGCCCATGTCACAAAGGATGAATCAAGGTTTGTCTGAGCCTACCATTGTAATCCATGGTCCTCCGAATGTGTGGGGAAGTCGGTCTATTGGGAAAACTCTGGAAGAAGTTTGGTTGCTCCTTATAAAACCACACGAGAAGAAACAGTTCTCTTTTCTTGCCTTTAAGATCATTGGTGATGCAACTGGCCTGATGAATTGACCAACTCTGGAGATTCCCTACCTTGGGTCTATCTGTTATGTGAGATAAATAACTTAAAGAAAAGTAAAGCCAGTTAGATTGGATTATATGCTACTTGCTAGAAAGCATCTTCATAGATATATGCATACCGTATACTTTACTTCTACCTTATCATTTCCCACCACAGGTCTCAAATAAAATGAGATAACGTATTTTTTCATCCCAAAGAACAAAGTGACAGTGAAGGTGCAACCCTGGGATCAAATAGAACTTACCCCAACTGTATGCACATTGCAGACATGACTACTGGTTTATCAAACTCCTACAGGATGATAACCTGTTTCACACAAATAGCACAGTATAATTAACATATGCAAAAATAAGCTTTTAATTTGCTTGAAAATAAAATAATAGTTATGTCTGACTGTGGAGAATTCAACTATTACTTTGAAATAAACTTCTGAATCTATTAACTACTGTTTAGATTTGATTTACATTTGAAACTGACTCTTCAGATGGAATACAATAGCAGAACCCACCGTCTTCTTAACCAGTTTAATTACCTTTCTCTGAGCCTATCCAACTCGCTTACATTATTAAAGTCTTTGGAATTTAGAACTATATACTTATCTACAATTATAGTTCTACAATCTTTTATGCAAGGGTCAAAAAAAGTTTGATTTACTTTTCTAGCTTGTTTCCCATCATATAATTTTTGTCAAGTTTGTTTTAATCATTCCAGTTTGTTTTTAGTTTTTATGTATCTCCTTGTTAAACTTTTGATTTAAAATTTTTATTACATAAAATATTTGAATGTCCCTCAAGTTAAAACTATTAAATATATTCCAAAAAGTCTGGCTTTCATATTTGTCCCCTTCAACCTATTCTCTCATCTGGCCCTAAAGGCAACCATTTTTTTAAAAATTCCTGCCATTGTTTATATTTACAAATGTAAGTAAGTGATAGATAGATAGATAGATAGGGTATAGTGATATATTTCTATTCTCCTCTATCTTATTTTTTTTAAATGTTGTATACTATACAAATCTCCTATACCTACTGAAAGTGCATTTTGGGGATTATTCCTTAACAGGGATTCTCATTTGTCTTCCAACTGCAGGATATTTCATTGTTTGAATGAACATCCCTGTATTCATAAATTTTCCTTTGTTTCTCAGAATTGTCTCTGATTTCTGCTGAGATAAGATCCATACAGGATTTTCCCTTGAAAGACAGTAAGTTTGTGACAGAAACTGGAGGGCCTCAGAAATGCATCTTATTGACATGAGTTGTGGCTCTGTCCTGATGGCCTTCCAAAACCTATTTATGGGGAAGAATGCATCCCAGCCAAAGAGTCAGCATGTCGCTGATGTTTATCTGAGTGACAGAAAAAGACAAATGTTGAAGCCCACCATTAGTCTAATTAAAGAGGTGATCAAGGTGTGAACTAACCCAGGATTAGATAATTTCTTTAAAAATCATGGAAAAAGAGGAAAAGAGCATGATTATAAATTTCGTAATTTTTAAATAATAACAGATTTTTATAAAGTGTGCTTATCTTTGAGATTACAAAGATGCAGGAAACCGTCATGATAGGGTCAATTAAGGGCTTTCTCCTAGCTCAGGAAAACATGCCTAATGACAAAATGCAGAAACCTCGAGGAAAAAACAGGGAGAGAAACAAGGAAACCTCCAGTTCCACAAGTGACCAAAATTCAGGAATATAAATAATAACCATTAATAGTTTTGCGATGAAATCCTCCCTTTCTCTTTTCTTTCTTCTTCTTTCCTTGAAACTGTATGAAGCAGATGATTGTTACTCCATATTTATTTGAGAAAAACATTATATAATAATATGGACAGAAGATGAGATCAGGTGCACAGGAGGCAGTAAAGATTGAAAACAGAGGGAACCAGGAAAGAATGAAGATAAGGTGTTGCAAACAATATGAGGAATGTCCAGGTCAAATGCGGGGGCTGAGGAAACCAGCAAGAAGGACGTTTTCTGCAGGGTCACTCAACCAGGAACAAACCAGATCCTGATAAACACTCTCGTTTTGGAAGAATAAGAGCTAAGCAGGAGACCTGTTTAGGCCATGAAGAAGCCGGGACAGAAGGTTCTTCAGCGGAGGAGTCCTGCAGGAGACAGAGGACAGTGTCATTTCCTGTCTTAACTTTACAAGCAGCTTTTTTCCCCTCTCTCTGTCTCTCAGGCCTTCATGTTAAAGCACTGCAGTAAGAAGGGGAAAAATTCTTAAGTCTCCCTGAGCCAAAGCCACTTTTAGAGTTCAAGCCCTCTGTTTAGTGGAGAGAAGAAGCTTTAATGTAAACTGCTTGATCAGAAGTCAGATCCAAAGTCTTTCTCATTATTTCTGTCTCCTGTCTTGTCACTTCTACCATCTGTTATAGGGAGACTAAATATGATCCTGAAAGAGAGTTAAAGAGCATTACCTGTTGGCTGAAGTGCAGGATGTTCTGGAAAAGAGGAGGGAAGATATATACTTAAAAGATACGGAGGTAAATCTATCCCCAAACACAATGTCCCTGGGCCCAGACAACTCTCCTAAGACTTCTCTAACACCACAACCCACTTCACATGATGCCAGGGTAGAGAGAACAGACACTGAGAGGATGAAGCTTCTGTCACACAAATCCAGTGTAATTTCATCACCCCTGTGTCTCTTCCTGCATTTGCCCCAGGATCTCCACCCAAAATCTCCATGCATGTTAACCTTTTTCTTATCTCTGTAGGCCATCACCTTTTATGTTTCAACCACAGCTAACCATGGACTGTCAATTTCTGGATTTCCAGGAAATTTGAGGTCAACTAGGTAAAGAAAGATTTTATACAGGGTCATTGATATAGAGAGAACTAACCGGTCAAAGTCATATTTCATCCCCAAAACGTCTGTTGGGAGTCTCAGCTGCCAACAGGTTCCTTACCTTTCTGATTCCTGAAGTAGATGAACAGCCCCACCCCAAGGAAGAGCAGACCCAGAACAAAGCCCCCAGTTCCACTCAGCATCTTGCTCTGAGCACATTCAGACTGTGCCCCTGGGAAAAGAGGCTAGTTTCAGTGATTTTTATCCCAAATCCAACTTCTCTACTTCAGTCTCTAAGACTGAGAGCTTTGAGAATGGGGAAAGAAGGCTTCCCTGGAAGAAATAGAGTAATTGTCCATTCCCAGGAAAACATCTTTAAATCACACTGAGTAGCTTCAAGGTTAAGGCACTGAATTCATTTAAATATTACAGCCCTGACATAAGGCCACAAGACTTCAGTATCTGATAGATGAGGACCCTGGGGCTGAATGAGGTTAAGGAGCTTGTCTAGGGTGGCAGAGCTAATAAAAGGCAGAAGTGAGGTTGGACTCCCCTCATGTCAGGAAGGTCCCTACATTGTAGAGGATGTGCCCCTTCTCAGATCACAGGGAACATCTCAGAGAAACAGTGTCAGAAGCACAAGCCCAGCCTTACATTGCCCAAGGGTCTGGTGCCTTGGGCAATGGGGTGACCATGAATTGTGATATCATGGAGGCTCAGAACAGGGACACTTCTTCTATGCCTGCCAGGCAGAATTGTCTCACCAGTGGGTATAGGTATTTATAGAAACTATCAAAGGATATCTACAAACTATCAGAGGGTTTCTATCACAGGATATCACAGGGCTACTCCCAGTAACTTGTGCTGAAAAAGAGAAGAACATGAAGCAAATAAAAATATGGTTCAGGGAGAGGAGAAACCTGACAATCAGTGGTAATCAAAACCCCCTCCTTGGTGGCTGGGGAACTTATGAGGCCAGAAAGCTTCTCACTCCATTCCACTATGACAGGGCTGGTCCGGCTGGGGTGCTCCACGTGGCAGGTGTAGACCTCTCCACTCTGAGGGACTGTTTCAAGCATCACCATGGTCTGGAAGGTCCAGTCTCCATTAGGGATCAGGCCTGTGGAGACCACCCCCGCCTCCTGGCCGTTCCGGAACCACCTGACTTCAACATGGCCTGGATAGAAACCATTCACAGAGCAGACCAGGACGTTGTGGTGCTGCAGGGGCTGTGTCTTTGCAGGATACACAGTCACTGTAGGCGCCACTAGGAGAGAAAAAGGTAGAGGGGATAAGTGAGGGAGACAGAGTAAGTCTTGTTGGTTGGCTGCCTTTCTGCAACCACTCTCCAGTCCCAGACTGCAGCCTTGGGCAGGTCTCCCTCAAAGGTGGCCATGTGGCCCAACTTTAGGAGTTAGTACCATGATCCTGAATTTAACCCTTACCGCATGGACCCATTAGATTTTAGAGATGCTGAGGATACTTGTGTGTCTTTTTTTCCCATTGCATGAAGCAGTTTATTGTTGATGTGTTTACAACTCTTTGCAAGGCATTTAATTAAAAGTGTCATTTCTGAATCCATGTTGCCTGGGTTCAAATCCAGGCTCTGTCTCTTACGGATAGAAAGCTGAATCAAATATCAACAGTGTTAATTTTGCTGCATAGAGAATCTATATCACTGAGAAAAACACCAGGACCCCAGAAATAATAGAGAATAAATAATAGAGCAGTAACAAGGGGCCAATAAATATGTGAGAGATATTCAAGAACTTTAGGAATCAAAGAAATATAAATTTAAAATAAAAAATGTAACTTTTAAACTGAGTACTTGGCACTATATATCTTTGAAACAAGATCTGATAAAGGAGATTGTGAGGTGAATTGTTACACTTATAAAAAGAAATATTATGTAACTACTCGAATACTATTAGCGTTATAAAAATAGTAACATCAGTGTGTTAACACAATTATAATTCAAAAGCTGATTACACAGTCATTTCAACTATGTAAAAATATATAGGCTAAGAAAAAAAAAGGCGAAAAATTTAGACCTAGAAGAAGTCTCAGGAAGATCAGAGGAGTCGCAGAGGCTCCCCTGCCCGCACCTGTCAAAAAGTATTCTGACACCTTTTTCTCAGTGAAGTGCTCCTACACACAGACAGACGCGGCACACTTACTTCCGGGGTGTCAGGAGTAAGAGGGTGTGTGCCCAGAGCACGCTGTGACTCTTCTCCTCACAGGCTCCCAATCCTTTCACTTTCCTCACCTCTCCTCCCCCAAACCTTCCCCCAACCATAGACACCTTGAAGTCCCTCCCGCATCTCTAACCGCCCACCCCAGTCGGGGTTTCCTCCCCTCCCCTTTCCCCTCCCTCCCCTCCCTCCCCTTTCCCCTCCCTCCCCTCCCTCCCCTTTCCCCTCCCTCCCCTCCCTCCCCTTTCCCCTCCCCTCCCCCTCCCCTCCCCCACAGGGACCACCAAGGACGCCCGGAGCCTCCCTCCTGCACCCCTCCCGCCACACCTCCCCTCCCCCACAGGGACCACCAAGGACGCCCGGAGCCTCCCTCCTGCACCCCTCCCGCCACACCTCCCCTCCCTCCCGGGCCTCCCCACACCACACACGCTCTCTCCCCTCTCACAGTCACTGACAAAATCACACACGGTCTCCAGACAACAGGCTCTCACAGGAACCCGCCTAACTTGTACTTGCTCACAGCCCTACACACTCCCCGAACGCAGTCTCCTCTGTCTCCTTCTCTGTGTCTCTCTGTCTCTGTCCTTGTTTCAAACACACACTCACACGCACTGAGCCCCCGCCCGCTGGCCGCCCAGCCCCGCGCTCACCTCGCCGCTGCACCGTGAAGCACTCCACAGCCCCGTAGTTGTGTCTGCAGTACGTGTCCACCTTGGCCTGTTCCTGCTCCAGGAGGTCCTTCTGGCTGTTCCAGTTCTCGGCGGTCCGCCGGCCCAGCTCGGTCACCGCCCGGTACTCGCCCACGTCGCTGTCGAAGCGCACGTACTCCTCCCGGTTATAGATGTGTCTGGTCATGCACCGCACCCGCTCCGTGCCGTTGGTGAAGTAACAGTAGCTCTTAAACTGGAGCAGGAAATTCTCTGCGGGAGACACCGCCGCTCAGTCAGGCCTCAGCCCCAAGCGGCAGCCGACATTACATTTGTTGAAAATCTTGGTCCCACTGAAATTTATATTTTTTAAGAATCCAGACCCACTGAAGAGCTGTTTTTCCAGGAAAATTAATTTGTTCAGGACCAAGGTTTATTTATTTCTTTGCTTGCCAACCAATTGCAAAGTCATAGTTTATCCTTCACATCATCTTTTTTCTTAATTTTTCTGCCTCTGGTCCACTACTTATCTATAGTAGTAAATTACAGCCACAGACATCTTATTCCTGTTCATGCCTCAACGATTTCATTTTCTAACTTTGTCTCCTAGTTCCAACAATACAAGTAGGCATCAAATTACCACCCTTGGCCAGATGTAGAACTTGTTTCTGTAGTCAAGTCTCCTCAGAAGGGGAGAAACTAAGAAGAAGATGATATTCTCATATAGACAGTTTACAAAAAAATGAGCAGGTCCCCAGACTTTAAGTAGAGACCATCACCTAGAAATGATGGCAGAAAGAAGGGCACTCTGCGTCAGACCAGGTCTATTTTACTGTTCAGAAATTCTCAAGTATCTTATCGACACATGACAACAGCATTACAAAATTAAAATGTGTGAAGTTACTGCTCACTGTAGCTTGTATGGTTAGCACTGTTTGTCCAGTTCTTGTCCCCAACTTAAGGTTGCCAGATTTAGGAAATAAAAATACAGGATTCCCAGTGAAATTTCGATTTTGATAAATTACTGTTGTTTATCACAACTTCAGATTTAACTGAGCATCCTGTATTTAATTTGGCAACCTTAGCCCAACTTGCTAATGTAGCCTCAGAAGGAGGAGGATATTTAGTACTTCTTCTTTGTATTCTTTAACACATGCCCATGGCAGGCTGCAGAAAGTGTGGACACATATGGACTTTTCAACGAATAAATGCAGAATGAATGTAAATGTCTCTTTTTTTGTAAATGTCTCTTTTTTTAATGTAAATGTCTCTTTTTTGTCAATAACAACAAAAAAGAGACATTTACATCTTATTTTTTATTGTTTTATTTATTTAACTTTTTATTTTATATAAGAGTATAGCCGATTAACAATTTGTGATAGCTTCAGGTGCACAGCAAAGCGACTCAGCCCTACATATACATGTAACCATTCTCCCCCAAACGCCCCTCCCATCCAGGCTGCCACATAACATTGAGCAGAGTTCCCTGTGCTATACAGTAGGTATGTCTCTTTTGTATTGGATCTAGCAGACCTTGCAGCACCCCTCCACACACACACACACACACACACACACACACACACACGTCCAAGACACACACTGTGCATATGAACATCAGAAATTTTGTCAGTAATTCAGACACAATCAAGCCACTATCCACTAATGGTGGTTAGAATCCCAAGCTGTAGAATCAGAACTTCTGAATTTGAAGATGAGCTCTTCTACTTACGTCAGTTTTAGCATCCATGAGCCTTTTTTCTTGATCTCCAAAACAGATTTGATGATAGTATATCCCTCACAGTATATATATATATGTATATATATATATATATATATAATTTTACTTATTTATTTATTTTTGCAGTACGCGGGCCTCTCACTGTTGTGGCCTCTCCCGTTGCAGAGCACAGGCTCCGGACACGCAGGCTCAGCGGCCATGGCTCACGGGCCCAGTCGCTCTGCGGCATGTGGGATCCTCCCGGACCGGGGCACGAACCCGTGTCCCCTGCATCGGCAGGCGGACTCCCAACCACTGCGCCACCAGGGAAGCCCCTCACAGTATATTTTTAAGTGTGAAATTAAAGAGTGGCACTTCCTAGTGCTGATCATATAATAAATACTCAATAAATATATTGACATTTTTATTTTTATAACCCTATGATAGCAAGCTCACAAGATCTTTTTATTCCTTAACTTCCTAAAGCAAGTAATATCTTCATCATCATTTGGCATTGTCTTCAATTAATTTAATCACTAGTTACCATTTTGAGCAAATAAGAGCAGAACATTTTATATATAATAATGTGGTATATATAAATCTAACACAAAAGGGGTATGCTGACTTAGAAGAAAGGGAATTTCTATATACTCAGACTTGATAATATAATCTAAGTTCTAGAACTAACAATGTGGCACTGGACAAATAACTCAAATTTTTTGAATTTTAGATTCCATAGATATATATGTTTTTTTTAAACATCTTTATTGGAGTATAATGGTTTTACAATGGTGTGTTAGTTTCTGCTTTATAACAAAGTGAAACAGTTATACATATACATATATCCCCATATCTCCTCCCTCTTGCGTCTCTCTCCCATCTTCCCTATCCCACCCCTCTAGGTGGTCACAAAGCACAGAGCTGATCTCCCTGTGCTGTGCAGCTGCTTCCCACTAACAATTTGACATTTGGTAGTGTCTATATGTCCATGCTACTCTCTCACTTCGTCCCAGCTTACCCTTCCCCGACCCCGTGTCCTCAAATCCATTCTCTACATCTGCGTCTTTATTCCTGTCCTGCCCCTAGGTTCATAAGAAGCATATATACACTACCAAATGTAAAGTAGATAGCTAGTGAGAAGCAGCTGCATAGCACAGGGAGATAAGCTTGGTGCTTTGTGACCACCTAGAGGGGTGTGATAGGGAAGGTGGGAGGGAGATGCAAGAGGAGGGGGATATGGGGATATATGTATATATATAGCTGATTCACTTTGTTATACAGCAGCAACTAACACACCATTGTAAAGCAATTATACTCCAATAAAGATGTTTAAAAAAAAAGATTAGCAATAAATCTTTTTCAGTAAAGTCTGGGCTCTTTTGAAATGACTGCGTCTGTGTTAGACCCTGGGGCAAGTGAATCTGTGCATAAGCCCTTTTAAGCGTGTCTTCTCAGTTTGCCAGTGTCCCACAGGTCTTGTAGGTTCTCAAAGCCAGATGTTTTGGAGGGTTGTCTCTCAGGTACAGGTACTAAAAGTTGGATGCCTTGTCGAGGTACGAACACTTTGCTTCTCAGAAAGAATCTCTAGGCCTGTGGGTTCCCTCCCTATTACGGTTGCTGTGTCAGGGTTGGGGTTTATGGCGAGACCTAGTCTCAGCCTCTCCTACCTACCTCCGTGTGTGGCCCTTTTCTTGTCTGCAATGTGAAGTAGCTGCTCCGCTACTTCAGGTCTTTTTCAGAGGAAACTGTTTCATATAGAGCAGTAGATTCAGTGTGTTCATGGGAGGTGAGTTCAGGGTCTTCCTACATGGGCATCTTGGACTGCCTCAACATTTTTTTTTTAATGAAAGGTCCCAAGAGAACTGGAAATATTTTTGTGAATATTAGGGCAGATAAAAGAAGGTAAGTGTAGAAAAGGGAGATAGAGAAGAAACATTTTTTGTGTGTGTGTGTTTTTTGTTTTTTGTTTTTTTTGCGGTACGCGGGCCTCTCACTGTTGTGGCCTCTCCCGTTGCGGAGCACAGGCTCCGGACGCGCAGACTCAGCGGCCATGGCTCACGGGCCCAGCTGCTCCGCGGCATGTGGGATCTTCCCGGACCGGGGCACGAACCCGTGTCCCCTGCATCGGCAGGCAGACTCTCAACCACTGCGCCACCAGGGAAGCCCGAGAAGAAACATTTTTTAAATGCAAATGTTTGGGAGAAGGAATAGGACCTGGGGAAAAAGCTGAGCATTATGTTCTGTGACCAAGAGCACAGATGGTTCACAGGAAGTAGCACATGTGAGCCATAGAAGGACAATAAGATATGGAGAATGAACCAAGATGGTGCCATGGGCCAGGATTACCAAAGTCTAGTCAAGAAAAGAAGAAATACCTCAGCAGCAGCATTAAATAGGGATAGTGAATAATGGGAAAATAATGGGAAAACACTGGGGCAAAGCTATTGATTCCCACAGGATATTCTAGGAAAGCTCCTGACCAGAGGCCCAAAATAAGCACATGGCTAACACTAGCCCCTTTGCACTTCATGGACTCCAGCATTTGGTACAGAAGAATGAGGAGATGAGAGATCAATCTCAAGAGGGTCTGAAATAGGTAATTCTATAAAATATCAGAATACAGTTTTCATGAGACTTTTTGTGGATATATTGAGGACTGGGAGAAAGTAGAATAAAGGACATTCAAAGGACCCAAAGAGCAAGCATCCAGAAAATCTTTTGTGATTAATAATAAATTATGAAATAAGGAGCACAGAGTGTCATCTGGGACATGATCCTGGGACTGGTTAACCCTTGGTCACTAGTCAGTTCATCCTCTCATTTTCTAGGAAGAAATAGTTATCTGTGTCTACGTAGGAGAAATTGTTGGAGCCACATGCTAGGGATAAAAAGATATATATGATTTAGATCGTACTTTTAAGAAAACTAGAACCCACAATAAAGACAGAAATATAAAATTAAAGTAAAACAATGTTACAAGACCTACAGTAGAAACATCTATAAAAAAACAATCAAAATCCAAATTGATAAAACAAAATAATTAAAACCAAGTAAAAACATAATTTACAATAACAAGGAAGCATTTGTAGAGCCGTGAGTTCTGGAGGAAGTGAGACTTAGAACATAGAGGAAGGGGTCATGTTTCAGGTTGTTTAGAGACATGTGGGGAATAGGAACCACAGTGAAATCATATGCGTAGGAGGGAGGGAGTGGTCAGGAGGCAGTAGGTGGTGAAGAGTCCTTTTTGACAGAATTGTAATCCTACCTAAATAATGTTGGGCAATATGAGAGAGTGGATATGCAGAGTTAAACTATGCTAGATAAGTCATTGTAAAAATGGTAAAATTACATCTTTTAGAAAGATGGGAATGAGATTAGAAAAAAATATTAACTAGGAAAACTTTCAGCAACCCAAGGTTAGTTACGAGGGGTTGGGCAAAGAGTGTGACAACAAAGTGTGATGACAGTAGGAATAAACAATATAGGACTCCTAGTCATGTATAATATAAAAAAACTGATACTTGATGAATAAGGGAGGAACATGAGATCTTTTACAAGTATCTTTTCTTTCCTTTTGGAGATAGAAAAATCATCCCTTTTATCGGCCTGTGAGTTGGTTCTTTCCTTCTGAGTGAGACATTTTGGAGAAAGAAAGAGAAAGAGAAAGATTTGCTGGAAAAACCACATCCTTCCTCAGATAACTGTTTGGGGGTTTTTTTCCCTATAACCAATAGGGATAAAGAATAAGGCAGCATCACTTATCTCCAGCAGATACATCTGACCAGAAGGTCTTATTTAAAGTCTTGGGTAGAAATCAGGAAAGGACAGAATGACTAAGTTAGATGTTGATAATAAAAGCCAAAAATATCCTTTAGAGGAATGAATTAGGACATGATTAAGTGGTTAGCGAGGAAAGAGTATTTGCAGAGTAAAGCAAAGTGTGGAGTGAGGATTGGAGGAGATAGGCATTTTGATAGAGACATGATGCCTGACTTTTCATACCTATGTAGGAAGTCCCTGGCTATGATTAACAAGCACAAATAAAAAGCTGTGATGCTGGTATCTCCCTGCTGCTCCTGACCTAGAAGCGATGGGGACTGTTAATGAGATCTACTATCCCAACTCTGGTTGCACAGACAAATGAAGGGAAAATCAAAGAATGAATTATCATTTATTTTCTACAAGGCACTGATTATGTACTTCCAGACGCTTTAGTTCATTTAGTTCTCATCATAGCCTTGAAATGGCTGTGTTGTATCACACTGTATTTTCAATTAACTGCAGCATCCCCAACACATGGCAAAATGCTGATCACTTAGTGATACTCAGTAATATTGACTACAAGGGTCTAGTCAGGAAATTAAACATTTTACATTCTTAATACTTTGTAGTGAAGTAGAACACACATATAGAAAAACACAGAAAGCATAAATGTACAACTTAATTTTTATAGTGCCAATATTCATGAAACCACTGCCCAGATCAAGAAATAGAACACGGGGGACACTGGGCCAACACCCTGTAAGTGCATAATGTGCCGCTTTCCATCCACACTCCTCTCTCTCTCTCCCAGGATAATTCATTATCCAGATGTCTATACCAATCACTTCCTTGATTTTCCATGTACTTTCCCAGCCTGACATTTATTTCTAAACGTGCTTTGTAGCATTATATAAATTGAATTATTACAGTATGTTCTCTTTTGTGCCTCTTTTTTGACTTAATTGTTTTCAATTGAGCAGTTAGGAAAGGATGGTCTTGTCAATAAATGCTGCTGAATCAGTTGGATACCCTTATTTTAAAAAACAGAATGAAAATTGACACCTATCTCACACCATACACAAAACTAATTCCAGTTGAATTGTATATCTATATATAAAAATGCAATGCAATAAAATCTTTAGAAGATAATGTTAGGTGATATCTTTATGACCTTGAAGTATAAAAAGATTTTAAAAATAGGATACAAAGTTCACTAGTCATAAAGAAAAAGATTACCTGGCAGTCACAAGTATAACATTTAAATAGGGATAGTAAGAATTTATTGGGTACAACTAGTGAGTATCATGGGATGTACTAGGAAAACTCCTGATGAGGACCTTCAACAAGCATATCATGCTGATTCTAGAAGCCTCTCACTAGCTGGGCTCCAGTTTCTATGGTTAGGAAAAAGAGGAATAAGAACGACAGAGGAACACACTCTCGAATACTTTGGAAATCACTGGAAGGAAAGGGGCAGTTAAATCTGGGAAGCAAGGTGACCTTTAGGAAGGTGATGAACCAAAGTGTGAAAATGCAAAGAGGGGAAGGAGAGTGGCATGGCAGAGATTACCCCTAAAATCATCACTTCCAAAGTCAGAAAACTCTTCCTTAATGTTCATCTTAATTTCTCCTTGATTCAGTGATATCAATTAAACAGCAAGTTTAATCCTGCTCACCTATGAACGTCAAGCATCATGCTAAGTGCTATGTGGACATAGAAGCATGGAGTACAACTGGTGAAATTCAAAGCGCAAACACTTACTGGATACCTCTTGTATTCAAAAGAGTGCTAGTGGCTAGCAATACCAAGATAAAGATAGGATTATCAATCTCCACCAGGAAAGAAAGAAAGACACATAGAATAATAGCTCTGTGAGTCAGAGACTTTTATCTTCTTTGTGCACCATTCTTTCTCAGTTCCTGGAGAAACACCTGGTTCAGCGGAGGTAATCATAAATAGTTGTTGAATTAATAAACAATACATTAAGAATAAATACAGTGAAGGGGAGGGGCAACATAGGGGTACGGGATTTAGAGGTACAAACTATTAGGTGTAAAATAAGCTGCAAGAATATACAACCCTAAGAATATAGTCAATATTTTATAATAACTATAAAGGAAGTACAACCTTTAAAAATTGTGAATCACTGTATTGTACACATGCAACATACAGCAGCTATACTTCAATTTAAAAAAAAGAAAAAAGAAGACAGACATTTATAATTGCAATGAAAATACAAATGGGTATTATTTTAAAGTAATCAAGTTTAAACATAGTAGAAAAAGGGTATATTCATATAGGTTGGAGTATTTAGAAGAAACTTGAAAATGTAGTTCGTTTGCAGAAGTGAGACTTAAATCAGAGAAGGAGGAAGATATGATTCAGAAGAACAGCAGTGGAAAAGGAACAATCATGAATCATATGAGCAAAAACAGTACTGGCTTGGGGTTGGAAGTACTGGGGGAAGGAGGAATGAAGAAATTTTAGGAGAAGCCCTGATTGCCTGGAGTGAATGTCCACATTGAAGAACAGTGTGGAATAAGAGCAGATAGGCAGAGAGGACCTGTTGTATAAAAGGCCTTAGAGGCTGAGCAGAGCAGTTACTTCTTTAGTAAAGTGATGAACTGAGATATACAAATGCAAAGCAGCAAAATCAACTGTTGGTAACCCAGGTGTCATATAGGCATAAGAAGAGCTTCAATTCTAGGGAGGTGAGAGTGAGACTGGAGGGCTGGTGTCTTCACAAACCTGTAAGGGTACTACTATTGGATGAGTAGGGAAAGGAAATGCAGAGCTTTTTAGAACCATCTCTTTTCTAGACTCACAGACATAGAAGATAAACATATGGTTACCAAAGGGGAAATGGGGGGAAGGGGAGGGATAAATTGGAGTCTGGGATTTACATATACACACTACTATATAAAAAATAGATAAACAACAAACAGTTACTGTATAGCACAGGGACCTATACTCAATATTTTGTAATAACCTGTAAGGGAAAAGAATCTGAAATATATATATACATTTATATATATATTTATATATATATATATAAATATATATAAAGTAACATGACATTGTAAATCAACTATATTTCAGTTTAAAAAAAAAACAACTGCCTCTTTTCTTTTTTCAGGAATAATATCAAAAGATCCAGTCCTTCAATCTCAGGCTGCTTCTCTAGCCTGGGTCCTAGGCTCTTTCTTCTAGGATGAAGCAGGTCAATTTGCTGAACAAAGATACTTTATGGAAATTCTCATTTCTATCACTTTCCTTCCTATACAACCAATAAGTGAAGTAACATCATTTGTCTCCACCAAATAATGCTACTGTAATGGTCCTAGTATTAGTCTGGTTTCAAGATCTTGTGAGAAAGTGGAGTCAGGACAAGTTATGAGTTATGTGGTGAGAGGAAGGTCTAATATCTAGAGTTTGTGAGAAGAAACAGGATATGGCTATGTGGATTGCCAAGAACTCTCCCCTTTTGGTTTTCAAGCATGATTTAGATGGGTCTAGAGTGCTATAATCAGGATATTTATTCCTTTTCAGGCATCTTTGGAAAGCCCCTGGACAGGATTAAATGGAAAGGAAATTGTTATGATGCTAGTATCTCATTGCTGGTAAAAATTTAATCTCTGGTGGAGACAGGACTGAAAGAAGAGAGGTATTAAGGGCCATCTCTCCACCTGCTGGTTATCATGAGAAAGTGCAGGGACAATGATGGAAAAAGAAATCAATAGTTCTGGGTCCTGATTAAGCAGTTTTCAATTATCTCATTTAATCTTTGTAACAACCCTACAAATAACATTTCATACTATTTTTAGAAGTGAGAGTAGGAGTACAGGAATTATATTCTGAATTCAAAAAAGAAAAGAATATTCTCTCTTAAGACTATAAATTTAGTAAAAATGTATTAGTGCTGAAGATTATGTGAAGCATTCTTCAAGGTGCTGACATTGCCAGGATGAATGGGATTTGTAGATCTTGCTCCTAGGAGTTCAGAGCCTACATAGTCTTGTTATAATACACTACAACAAGAGCTTCAATAGATTTGTTTATAACGTATAGTCAGAGCATAAATTGGTGGAGCCATATGTTGTCAAAAGTGGGGAAAATGGATAAAATGTTTTACAAATCTATAAGAACCTTAAAAACTAAAGATTGGAGTTCTCCATTTATGTGAGGTAGTAAGAGTCATGAAAAGAGGAAAGGGGGTATGTTTCAGGTTAATTGATTACAGAGCAGAAGAGGCAAATAAAATATAATGGAAGGATATGCAGGGACAATAAAGGATGAAAGATGCAGGCAGGGAGAAGAGTCCTGGTGGATGTGAGAGAAAAGTCTTCCTTAAGGAATAGAAGGGAAAATACAAAGTGAAGCTACCCCCAACGAAGCAAAATTGTATAGCTGCAAATAGAAGCGGAAATGAACCAAGCCATTTTGGTAATCCTGATGCAGTTACAAGGTTAAGAAGGGACAGTTAGAATGGAAGGAAGGTTTGAATTTACTGAGCACTAATGTTCTCATAATTGCACTAAGAAATATTATTTGATAAAGAGGGAAAGATGAGTCCTTTTAGAAGGAATGCATCTTCTCTCTTTTCAAAGGCAGCACCTACAGGCTCAGCCCTCAAACCCAGAATCTGCCTCATCTGTTATTTCAGGTCCAGGTTAATTCCTTTTTAGGAAGGCATTTCAGCTTTTCATACTGAAACATTGTAAGAAAGAAAGCGTTCCTGGAAATCCCCATCCCTTTAACCTTTCTCTTCAACCAACAGGGATAGAAAATGAAGCAGCATCACTTGTCTCCAAGCAGATGTATCTTTTAAGAAGGTCTGATCTGATCCCACGTCTTGGGGAGAAGATGAAGAGGCAGGATGACGAATATGTGGTGAGAGGAGTGGCTGACAACCTAGTTTCATGGAAAAAAATGATATTCCATGTTAGAGAACCAAAAAAAAAAAAACACATTTTGTAGTTGTGAAGCAGAGTGGAGGGTATCTAAGTATTTGGTGTTGGATGGAAAAAGGAGAGGGAACCTGATATTTTTCATGCATCTGTGGGAAGTCCCTGCTCAAGTTTTAAAAAGAAGGAAATGGCTATGACACTGAACTCTCCGTGATACTGATGCATGAGTACCTGTTGTGGACGAGATGGAAATTGTGAAAAAGTCCATGAACCCACCTGCTGATTGTCATAGGACAATTCAAGGGAAAGTCATATTACCACGTGCTGATGGTTTTGCTCTAGAGAAGCAGCACTTCCAGATGTATTATCTCTCTATTTATCATCATGACAGTCTTGAATTTTTCTTAACTGCTGAATTTTCAGCACCCAGAGTAGTTCTTAGCATTGAATAACCAGCTAGGCAATTAATTAATAAATGAATAGGAGACTAAGATTTAGTGAGTTTAAGAAACATAAGTTCATAATTATTAGGATCCATACTTAGTTCTGCCCAAGTCCAAAACCCAGGAAATCAAATATTAGTTTTTCTGAGGTCAGAAGAGTATCTGGAGTAAGAGTTGAGTGAACCTTCATTCTATGAATTTCATGCACCTCAACTTAACATTTCCTCTTCTAATATTCTTCCAACACAAAGCAACTTTCACTTGATCAGAGTTACCCTGGAGCTCAGTTAGTGAATATACAGTGGGGTGGAAAAAGCAGTGTTCACTGTCATAAGGTCAGAATTCTGGGACCTGATCTGTAGGCTAGTCCAATGACTTACTCTTTTGAGCTTCTCATTCTTCATCATTGAAATTAAGGAATTGAATTACATGATTGCCCATGTTAACACTGGACTGATTCCTCAAACATGATAAATGTTAATAAACATTTAATTTTTATTCCACTGTCACTGATCATTTCAATTAACTGAAAATAATTACAAAAAGGCACTCTCATGAGCAGTAGATGTTGTGATGAAAGGCAATTGGGAGGCAATTCATGGATCTAATGAAGACACATCCTAGGCTATAGGCTGGCTAGTTTGCAGGTAAAAACCAGGGAATAAGAGAGCTGAGGGGTGCCCTACTGGCGTCAGAACAAATATCAAACACTGACCTCAGAAACTATCCCATAGAAAGAGTCACAACTTTATTGGATTAGTTTATAGAGGAATTTATGCTCCAGGGCACTGTTGAAATCGATGGCTGTTGGAGCACCTAAATATATAAAACAATTATTAGCAGATCTGAAGGGAGAAACAGAAAGTAATATAATAAGAGTAGGCGACTCTCAAGTCCATTACCCCACTTTCAACAATAAATAGATCATCCATGTAGAAAATCAATACGAAAAAATGGACTTGAGTGACAATTTAGACCAAATGAACCTTGAGTGACAACTTAGGCCAAATGAACCTTACGGACATATATAGAACATTCCATCCAACAGCAGCAGAATACACGTACGTTCTTCTCAAGCACAAACAGAACATTCTCCAGGATAGATCGTATGTTAGGTCACAAAACAAGTCTTAACAAATTTAAGAAGATTGAACTCATATCAAGTATCTACTCTAACCAAAATGGTATGAAACTTAAGTAAAAATAAGAGAGTAAGATTGGTGCAGGGACAGACATGTAGGCAAACGAACACAAACAAAGGACCCAGAACCAACCCATCCATCTACTGGAGTTGGCATTGGAATTCACTTAGGAAATGGTATAGTTTTTAATAAATCATCCTGTGAGGTTGGTTATCCAGAGGGAAAACTCAGCATTGGATCCAGACCACATAACACATAACAAAAATTAATTCCATGAAGAATAAGTACTTAAATGTGAACAAGAAAAAATTTTAACTTCTAGTGAAAAATTTAGAAGTTTACTTTTATGAGCTTAGGTAAGGAATCATTTCTTAACAGGAATATAATAGCAAAAAAAGTAAAATATAGATAAATTGATTTTATTACATGTTTCTTAAAATTATATCAACCCTAAGGCACTTTTAAAAATACATAACAGGGTTTCCCTGGTGGCGCAGAGGTTGAGAGTCCGCCTGCCGATGCAGGGGACACGGGTTCGTGCCCCGGTCCAGGAAGATCCCACATGCTGCGGAGCGGCTGGGCCCGCAAGCCATGGCCACTGAGCCTGTGCGTCCGGAGCCTGTGCTCCGCAACGGGAGAGGCCATAACAGTGAGAGGCCCGCGTACCGCAAAATAAATAAATAAATAAAATAAAAATACATAACAAATTGGGAGAAATCATTTTAATGCATATAACTTATATAGGAAATTGAGATAGTAAAAACTAAAATCTAACCCCTATAAACTTATTTCTATCTAGACATATTTTTATATATTTATAAAAATAATGAGGAACTTATTGTCACTGGAAGGGCTAGAGCTAGATTATGAAAAGGAAACAGACTAGACCAATACACATGTGAAGATTCCCAACCTTATTAGTAATCAGTAAAATGCATTTTAAAAGCACCAAGAGGCACCATTTAATACTCAACAGATGGAAAAAATGAAAAAGTCTGAAAATACCAACTACTGACAAGAAAGTCAATTAGTTAGATTAATTATACACTGATAGTGGAGGTGTAAATTCATACAACTAGTTAAATCTAGTAAAGCTATAAATACGCATACAATACACAGCAATTCTACCCTTACATATGCTCTAAGGAACTTTACACATGTGGACCAGGAGACATGCACAAGGATGTTCAGAGAGGCAGGGATCATAATAGCAGACAAAGAATAGAAGTAACCAGAATTCTGTTATGGGAAATGTTCTTAGAAACATTCTCAGAATCTCCAGGGATCCACAAGGGTTTGATATGAAGAAGTCCTTCAGATCAAAATGCTCAGAGTAGGGGAAGACATCAGTGCCTTTCACCTAATTACTTGACACAGTGCAGCTGATTTCCCATGACCAACCCCACAAAGCCAGTCACATCCTTCATTTTCCCCAAGGGACATAGTAAGGACTCCCATATTAAGGAGATCTCAATAACTGAGGTACCTAGCAGGGAGATTTATCACTTCCAGTTTGTACTTTAACCTCCAGACTCACCAGCTCATATAAAGGTTGGTAAGTAAACAAAGGAAGAGAGAGATGCTTCCTTTCAGTGTCCAAGGGTCAGAAAGGATTCCTAGTCTTAAATTAAAATTTAGACATAGAAAATCTACTGGAAGAAAGAGATTTCAAAGTTTACAAGCTTAGTTGATAATGCCTCGGCAAAAGTAAGAAAGATACAACAAACTTCAAGAGAGAAAACCCTAGAGAGCTAAAATTGAGCATGTCGTGGTACCAATCTTGTTACAGACTGCTTACTACTGTGTAGATCTTTATTCAGCACTAGAAGAGAACAGGTGTATGAATAGACAGTGAGACAAATTATCTGTCACTGGTAAATCTGCATAGCAATGCATAATAATTCCATTCTTATACTCGAGGTACCACTACACATTGCTCATGAGTCAGCAAGAGTAGCTAGTTGGCTTAAAGTAACAGCCATCACATTTAGCAAATCCTATAATGCGAAGCAAATTAGGGCTGCTTTACTGGATTTACCATTGGGTGGGGTGAAGGGAGAGAGGGCGCTGGCTAATTTAGTCCAGGCCCTGAAGTGTTCACTGTTCCAGAAAATATACCCGTGCCCTTAGTAATGGGCCAGCATATGCACAGGGTTTGAGGTCTGGCCTCCAGCAGGGGTCTCTTTCACCGCTTGGGCCCCACAGCTGGCAGTAAGCATGCTTCCAATCTCTGTTCAAATATGAACTCTAAGATCCAGCACTCTGGATAATGCAGTCCTCACCATTCAAAACCCCAGTCTCTGTCAAATATTGAAACAGTGGTCCTATTTCTGTCTGACCCAGAGCTGGACACAAGCTCACTGTTATACCAAAAAATTGCGGCTCCTTCTTATCGCAATGGGTTTCCCAAATGCTTTTTTCTCTTTTTGAGAAACTTCTACGATGTTGTTACTAATATGTTGGATTCATGTGCTAAGAAGGTGCCCTGTAAAATACTGTCTTAGTGAAAATTTCCTTCACAATTGGGAAGGTTAACCTACAATACATTCCTTTGATAAACTTATGTATAAATAGTTTGTTCTTATGTTCTTCACATCTTGTATGAAGATTGTTGGAGGATTGACCAAAGACTATATTGCCATCTAAAGTTTACATTGAAAACCTCAGAAAAACTAATAATCTATTTGATGCTTGTAGGAAGAGAGGAGCTGTTGGGAAGCGGTTGTTAGACCAGGGCTGTGGTTAAAGAGGAAGGATGATGACATAAATCTTTGCATAAACCACATTTACATGAAATCGTGATGTATCATAAAATACTTTTCTTTCCAGCTAATAAGAAGAAGGAAGGAAAGCAGCATCATTTGTCTCTGGCAGACTAAAATTTCCAAAAGGCATACTCAAAGTTGTGGTGGAGGGCAGGGATGGGGGAAAAGAAATTCCATTTACATCTCAGTTCAGTGAAATTAGTATATGGAATATTTGAATGTGGAGCATTATATAGAATTTCTGAAGTTATCTGCCCATGCCAGCCCCACTGTGCTTATTCCCTACCTTTCTTCTTCTCCCACAGGCATTCATTGTCCCCCTAGGATTGTGGCCATAAACATGTAAGTCTCCAATCTCAGCTGAGCTCTCAAGCCCACTTTTCAATCCTTTCACATACCTTTGGTCTTTTTTTTTTCCATTGAAGTATAGTTGATTTACAATAACATATTCATTTTGGGTGTACAACATAGTGATTTGATATTTTTATAGGTGACACCATACTTTATATAAAGTTATTATAAAATATCTTTAGCCATTTCTACTTCTCATTTCCCTCCAAAATGTTCTTTTTTTAATCAGTCACCTCATGGAACTCAAATAATTACTACTTTGTACCTCAGAGATAAAGAGGAGAGAAAAAACATGAACACTCCCCAAATCTGATGGGCCTTAAATTCACAGTCCATGATCCCTGTGATACCCAAGCAAGCAGACAGAAGAACACTATTGAGATTCACACTCTTTTTGCTGCAAAAGGAAACTTTCAGAAGAAATGTCCAGTCTGTAGTTAAAATACAGCAACTTTTGTGTTGGAACTTCTGGGGTTGGGTGTAGCCTTGACTCTTTGGCCATGTTTAGCAATGGTCTCAGCTCAGGAACATTTCTTTGGTTTTTGATAAAGCTGGAAAGATTTTTTTAGCCTCAATGTGTTTGAGACTATAAGATTTCTAAGTCTAACTGTATAACATTTCAGATTCTTCCACTGATCATGAAGACTCCAAAGTGTATCATCTTTTTAAATAACTGGAAGATAAATGATCCTGGATCTCATCAGGAGTGTTCATACATGCATGCATGAGTCAAATACTGTGTTAAGTATGAGAAACAAAGGGTTACAGAAGACCCCTTTTCTACCCATAGAGAGTCCACAAGAAGAGCTTAGTCAGCTGCAAAAATACAACTTTCCACTTCTTTAGAAGAATTAAGTGGGTGGTTTAACAACTGGTCCAGTGCCTGTGAGGGGAAGTACGGCATCAGTGGCCTTCTGTGCCACAGGGTAGCACGAGGGCCCTCCGGCACATCACTCTGGGGTTAGACTGCCTGAGTTTGAATCCTGACTCCACCTCTTATTAATGCTGTAGCCTTAGGCAAGGATTCAACTCCTCCATGCTACAATTTCCTAACTGATAAAATGAGGAAGGGAAGTAATAATAATATACCTACCTCATGATATCATAAAGAGTAAGTCAGTTAATATAGTAAAAGCACTTCAAAGAGTGTCCGGCATATAGTAAGCACTCAATATATTAGGCCTTTTAGTTATTATCATTATTATTAATTACCATTATCACCATGGCTGGAGGGTAATCTCGCCATCTGTCTTCATTTTCTCACCAGTCTGGCTAATAAGGATCCAACACGTCTGGGGCAGGACCAAAAGCCAAAAGAAGCCTGGCTTTCTTTATGTTTGGGGAGAAAGGGGAAAAGAGAAGGAATTTGAGAGAAATAGCCATTTCATGCTTTAGATTCTGCCGTTGTTCTAGCCACCTCCAGGAAACCCACCAGCTCCCAGACATCAGGGGAAATAGCTGGGTCCATCCCTTCACCCCGTCCGGATCTCCTTTCCACCATTTACACATCCCAGAATTTGTTGGTTGATTCTAAAACTGCAAGAATCAGGTTCACACCAGTAGGTTGAACTCACAGTTGATTTTATGAGCGTGTGCTGTGTAGTAAACAGAGTCTACACCATAAGACCCAACTGGCATATCATGAAACTCACTTGGGACTGAGTGGACATAAAGAAATTAAGTATCCTCAGCATTTCCAGAAGTAGAAACACTTTAAGGTGGTAGTATTTACGGTTCTCATTTCTCTACAGGTGTATGGGTGTGAACCCATCCTTGGTTTAAGCTCTTGATCATGACCTAGATAATAGGGTAGTACAGTACGTGTGGTCTCAGCTGACTGCTAAGCCCTTCACTTCTCTGTTCATGTGGAACATTTTTCTAGACAGAGAAGCAGAGCACCCTAGAAGGCACACCCATGGAGTAAGTGCTATCTACATTTCCTCACCCTCAGTCTCCACAGTGCCACTCCCCTCTAGCCAGACTGTGGTGACAAACAAATTTTGCAGAAGTTGGGTTTAAGTGAAACCAAAATGAGACACTGGAAAGTTTCCTCTCAGGCAAATTAGAACCATATGGGAGGCAGCATCCTTTGTCTCTGGCAGACTAAGCCATGAAAAGTAGTTATAGAAAAAGAAAAAAGTATCTATTTAAAAACTGTAAAATACTAAGTCATACATTTAACAAGTAGTCACTAGTGAAAATATTACAAAACTTTTCTGAGACCTCAAAAGATGAATAAGTGAGGGAGAATACGTTGTTCCCAGAAAGGAATATAACACATAGATTTAATGCAGGTTCAGTCAAAATCAACATGTGATATTGTGTTTCCAAAAATCAATATGAACATTACCTATTTATACAAGGCTGCTACTGTATTGAGCAATTTTAAAAAAATAATTAGCGGGGCTTCCCTGGTGGCGCAATGGTTGTGAGAGTCCGCCTGCCGATGCAGGGGACACGGGTTCGTGCCCCGGTCCGGGAAGATCCCACATGCCGCGGAGCGGCTGGGCCTGTGAGCCATGGCCGCTGAGCCTGCGCGTCTGGAGCCTGTGCTCCGCAACGGGAGAGGCCGCAACAGTGAGAGGCCCGCAAAAAAAAACAACCAAAAAAAAAAAAATAAATAATAATAATAATAATTAGCTTTCCTCTCTACTATGCTGCTTAATTTTCAAAAGTGTTGTTTCTTTTTTGTATTATTTTGTTCTTATATGGAGATGATTTATTCCATTAGCTCTGATCACCGTATTAATAATTATAGTTCCGGTCTAAAGAAATAAATCCTAGAGACAGGTTCAAGGTACCAGAGGGAAAAAAGAAAACATCCAGAGTGGTTTTGCAGTCCTGCCTTGCTCTGCTCAACTCCCACCCACCACCACCTCTTTTCCACAAAGAGATCCTAAGCTAAAGTAGAATTCACTGATAAAGAACATTTGGAGAAGTTGTGTTTAAGTGGAACAGCAAATCTGGCATTGAACATGTTCTCTCCAGCCAATGAGGATCAGGTGTAGGGCAACATCACTTGGCTCTGGAAAACTAAGCTATTCAGAGAACTCAAGAATAGAGCTAACTGTGTACAGAAAAGGTGTCTGTCTTCACAATACCAACAAAATGTAATATGTAGGAAGCAAAGAATGTAACAGAACTTTACTAATGTATTTAATGTAACATGAAGGGCTGAAGAGATAAAATATAAATCAAATGCCACATGAAACTGTAAAATTAACAATGCACTTCTAAAAGTCAGTAGGCATGATAACTAGGCAAGACCAATGAACACTTTCTCTTATTAATTTCACCACTTGGTTTATAATTACTCTCTTCTCAACTACGCTGTTTAATTTTCAAAAATGTTTCCTTTTTAAGAATGCATTTCCTTTTCTTAAGGAGGTTCACACCAGTAGGTTGAACTCACAGTTGATTTTATGAGCATGTGCTGTTTAGTAAACAGAGTCTACACCATAGGCTTATAATAATAATATAATAATTTAATAATATAATAATTTATATAATAATAATTATATTATATTATATTATATATATAATTCTATTATATAATATAATAATTTCTCAAATATTTCTATAGTTTGAGGGGTGAAATAGTTCCTAAAGTCAGTAGCTGGAAGGGACACACAAGTACAAATTAACTCTCCGGCCCCACGCAATAAGACAAAGGCAAGCAGGATTTCCTGGTGTCTGCATTTATCATGGAAGTGACCTTGACACTTGAGTGGTGAATTTCACCTTAGTTCTGATTGTAAATTTACAATCCCTTGTCACCTCACAGCCAGCCAGTAATGTCAGCAGTATATGCGAGGTATTTGAGAAATACAGAGCTGGAAAAAAACCTTCCCAAAACTCTATGATTGCCTCACATGTTTGCAGCCTGGAGGTGAGACCTTGTTGACAAACATATCTACTGTCTCCATACCAGACGCTCAGGCTGTCACCTACAACACTTATATCATCAGTCTTTTAAACTCCATTACCAAGGTATTTTAAAGAAGTAAGCTCTTCCAGGTTTATGACGGCTTGTATTCAGTTATCTGAAGGACCAAGAATCTCTCCTTTTCAGCCCCAAAGATCTAGATGGCTCTAAGGAAAACAGATGCTCATTTTACTCACTGCATTAATCCATGGGATGGGGAGTGAGAAAGCAAATTTACATATTATAGAAGAGTAATTGCAACATCATCTTTTTAATGTGATTAAGGCGCTAAGAACACTGGCTCATTGCCAATTGGGCTGTTTACTACCATGTCCTAAAAGCTCATGGCTTACAGGTCACATGATCTTCTAGCCTCCTAAAGGAGAAAGCCCAGGAGTAGGGGAAGGAAAGCTGTGTACTTGAGCGACATGGTTAGTTGAATCTGGGTTCTAGACTTGTATATGTCTCTTGTCCAGACTTCATCCACTTAATAAAAATAAGATCTATAGGTCCTAAAGCACAACCTCTATGTTTAAAGTATCTAGGTGATTCTACAAAAGTGATTATAGTTCACGGAGAACCTCTCAAAAATATCAGAGGCAATAATTTCATGGGCTACTAATATTTCATTTTGAACTTCAACAGCTTGACTAACATCCTTCTCACCTACCCGCCCAACTCACCTACCACCCCCCCCACTCTGACTGCCATCTGTCTTCTGATAAAGAATCAGAATTCACCTGAACTCCAGCCATACCCTATGTGTTGTGAAAGGCAAGGCATCTCTTAATATAGTCCAACCTGACACACCTGTACGTATTGGAGACAGATGCTTCAACTATTAGGATGACCCAGATCTGTGTACATTATTGACCAGAGACTGTATCTTGTACTTATTTCTGCCATTAATCAACACCAGAGAATCTACATTACTCATTATGAGGGGGGAGCTTGAAGTAGTAAACAGCTTTGAGGCAGAGAAGCTTTGGATAAAAGAAGCTTAATATGCCTAGAATATCAAGTACCACTATGCAAACTAGAACTATCATCTCCTGCAAGCCACCACCAGTATATCCCTCCATGGATCTCCTCTTAAGGAAACTGAAAGGTAAGAGCACCCTGGAGTTCCCACTGTCCAAAGGAGATTCAGTATGTGATGCCCAGATGCACTCTAGATCAATTAATTCTTGATCTATGAGAGAACCAAACATCAGTACCTTTAAAGGCCCCCAGGTGGTGCCAGGATACACCCAACTTGGGGGACTAGTACTATAGAGCAGTGATTCTCAAAGGCAATCCACCCTTACCCTCTGCCAGGAGGATATTTGGCAATGCTGGAGATGTTTTTTGGTTTTCACTGGCATCTAATGGATAGAGGCAAGGGAGGCTGCTAAACATCCTACAATGCACAAGACAGCCCCTCAACAACAAAACATTATCCTGCCCCCAATATGAATAGTTTTAGTGAAACAAAGGTTTAAAATTAAATTTTAATTAAATAAAATAGTGCAGAGGTTGAGAGATCCTCTTCTTAAGTGTTGCCCCTGAAAAAGTGATCTGTAGACTTTGGGAATTTGTTAGAAATGCCAAATCTCAGGACCCACCCAGGCCTAGTGAATAAGAATCCTCATTTTAACAATATCCCCAGATGATTTGGATGTACAATAAAGTTCTAGAAACCCTGCTTCAGAGCAGTGGTCTCAAACAGAGCTGCACATAAAAATCATGTGATGCTCAGCCCTCTTTCCTAGGTAATTAAATGAGAATATCTGAGAGTAGAGCTCAACCATATTTTTAAATCTCCCAGGTGATCTTTATGCCCAGCCAGGGCTGGGAACCACTCACTACACTAAAGCCATAAAAATGGGTATGGCGTGTACTTCACAATCAGTCACAATCAGAGGGGAGGAAAGACCCTGAGCTACAGGCTTTGGGATCCTAGTGAACATAGCAGGAAACACAAAGTGTAAAGTATCAAGTGTTAGTGCAGACGCAGAGTCAAAGGCAGACCTATGGCAAAGGAAGGAAGGAGCAGAACCCTGACCTCAGGCTAAGGTAGCTGACACAGACTGCCTGATCACAAGGTCTGCCTCCAAAAAGCTAAAAATAACACTTCAACAAATCCTGTCCCTAATTTGTCTGTTCCAGAAACTCAGAGCAACTAATTGGCTGTATGTAAGATAGAAACACATCGTTTGTTACTCTGGGAAAGGGAGGAGGGACAATACCAATTACTTATCCCTGCTGACTAAAGGTGTTGAACATTTGTCGTGCATGTGTTGACAATTCATATAATGTCTTTTATTATTTTTATTGGCTTTTTGTCTATTTATTTTGCCTTTATTTTTATTGGCTTCTTTGTCTATTTTTATTACTTTGTCTATTTATTACTGAATAATTGGAATCCTTGATACAGTTTGGATACAGTTTTTTATCAGATATATGATGCATGTGTTTTCCCCTAGTGTTAGCTTGCATTTAGATTTTTTAAATAGTGTTTCTTAAGAAGTTTTCAATTTTCATAAAGTGCAATTAACCAGTCTTTTTAAAAATCAGTCTCTTATGGCTAGTGGTTTTACACTCTAAGTCACTGACTACCTCAAAGTCCAATGACATTCTCCTGCACACTCCATAGTTTTAGCTAATAAGTTCAAGTCAATTTTGAATTAATTTTTTGTGTACATTAGAAGTCAGAGTTCATTTTTTTCTGTACAGATAATAATTTATACAGCACTAAATATTGAAAAGATTATCCTTTCCCTATTGAATTGTCATGGTACCTATGCGAAACATCGACAGTGTATAAGTAGCTCTATTTCTAGACTATTCTGTTCCATTTATTGATTTGTCTATCTTATGCTAATACCAAGCTCTCTTTTTTATTGTAATAATATACTTTAACCCAATACATCCAAAATATTATCATTTCAACATACAAGCAGTACAAAAATAATGAGATATGTTTTTGTTCATACTAAGGCTTTGAACTTTGATATGTATTTGACACTGTGCATCTCGATTTGGATTAATCACTTTGCAAGCATTCAGTAGCCACTCTGCTGAACGTACTGGACAGTGCAGGCATTGATTATAAGTGAAGAGAGTTGCAGAGTAAGTTATATGAGAATCTGGGATTTCAAAGCTGAGCATTTCCGCTTTCAGGACAATGAGTTTTAAGCTTAAACTCAAAGGATCTTGTTGACCTTCATCTGTCATTTTTCCATAAATTAAGGGTTATGCTGTACCTGCCTGATAATGCAAGTGTGAGACTTTAACAAGATAATATCCCTAAAGCACCTGCCATGCCATAGGTTATCAAAAAACAATGGTTCTCTCACTGGCTGCTCCCCTGCTCTCAAACATCCATGAGCAGTTAGCAACCTTAGCCAGGACTGAGGCTCATAATGTTTGAAAGCAATACCAAAAGCATCTTTATAGAGAGTTGTATTTGTGTGCCTTTTACAAAATCTTGACCAATTTTCCAATCCAAATCCAGAAAGGAATTGTTCAGAGAAAGGTATAATGCTATGTGTTCCTTTTAAAGTGTAAAACACTTAATTAGATGCCAAGGATTGAAAACCTTTGATTCAGAGCCCAAAAAGGCTCTAAGGGTTTTTTCCCCCAGCTCTACTGAGATATAATTGACTTATATTTGTAAGTGTAAGGTCCAAATTCTCTTGATTACTATAGCTTTTTTTCCCTAGTAAGTCTTAAAACCAGATAATTTAAGTTCTTCAATTTTTTTCTTCTTTTCTGAAAATTGTTTTGGCTGCTTTAGGTCCTTTGCATATGCATATCTATGTAAATTTCAGAATTAGTGCAGCAATTTCTACAGAGGAGAAAGAAGGGAGGGGGAGGAGAGGGGGTGAGAATCCTGCTGAGATATTAATTGTAACTGCATTGACTCTAAATCAATTTTAGAGAATTGACATCTTGAGTCCTCAAGGTCCATCTATGTTGTTGCAAATGGTGGAATGTCCTTTCTCATTATATATATATGTGTATATATATCTCACATCTTCTTTATCCATGCATCTGTTGACGGGCACTTAGATTGTTTCCATATCTTAGCTATTGCGAATAATGTTGCAATAAACATGGGAGTAACTATATCTCTTCAATGTCTTGCTTTAATTTCCTTCGGGTAAATACCCAGAGGTGGAATTGCTGGATATTGGTAGATTTATTTTTACTTTTTTGAGGAACCTCCATATTATTTTCCACAGTGGTCGAATCAATTTACATTTCCACCAACAGTGTACAAGGACTCCTTTCTCTCCACATCCTTGCCAACGCTTGTTATCTTGTCTTCTTGATGATAACCATTCTAACAGGTGTAAGGTGATATCGCATTGTGGTTTTGATCGTGTACTTCCCTGATGATTAGTGATGTTGAGTATCTTTCCATATACCTGTTGATTATTCGGATGTCCTCTTTGGAAACATGTCTATTTAGTTCCTCTGCCCATTTTTTTAATCTGATTGTTTATTTGGTAGGTTTTTTGTGGCTGTTGTTGTTGTTATTGAGTTGAGTTCTTTATATATTTTGAATATCAACCCTTTATCTAATATATGGTTTGCAAAAATTTTTTCCCACTCTGAAGTTTGCCTTTTTATTTTGCTACTTGTTCTTTTGCTGTGCAGAATCTTTTAAGTTTGATGTAGTCCCATTTGTTGATTTTTGCTTTTGTTGTTTGTGTTTTTAGGTGTCATATCCAAAAAATCATTGCTGGGACCAATGTCAAGGAGCTTCTTCCCCATGTTTTCTTCTAGGAGCTTTACACTTTCAGATGTTATGTTTTAGACTTTGATCCGTTTCTAGTTAATTTTTGTGAATGGTGTGAGATGGGGACCAATTTCATTCTTCTGCAAACATTTGTTCAGTTTTCCTAGCATTACTTGTTGAAGAGTATATCCTTTCCCCTTTGGATGATCTGGGATCCCTAGGCAAATATTCATTGACAGTTTATGAAGAGGTTTAATTCTGGGCTCTCTACTCTGTTCCATTGCTCTATGTGTCTATTTTTATACCAGTACCATACTGTTTTTATTTTTATAGATTTGTAGTATAGTTTGGAACCAGAAGGTGTGACACCTGCAGCTTTGTTCTTCTTCCTCAGAATTGCTTTGGGTGTTCAGGGTCTTCTATGGTTCCTTACAAATTTTAGGAATTTTTTGCTTGTTTATGTGAAGAATGTCATTGGTATTTTGATGGGGATTCCATTACATCTATAGATGACTTTGGCTAATATGGAGACTTTAACAATATTAATTCTTCCAATCCATGAACACGAGATGCCTTTCCATTTGTTTGTGTCTTCTTCAATATCTTTCAGCAAAGTCTTACAGTTCTTGTTTTACAGATGTTTTTACTTTCTTGGCTAAACTTATTCCTATGTATTTTATTGGTTTTATGCTATTGTGAATGGGATAGTTTTTTATTTCTTTCTCAGATATTTCATTATTACTGTATGGAAATGCAACTGATTTCTGTATATTGATTTTATACCCTATAACCTTACTGAAATTGATTAGTTCCAACAGTTTCTTGGTTGAGTCTTCAGAATTTTCCATATACCAAATCATATCATCTGTAAATAGTGACATTTTACATCTTCCTTTCTGATTTGGATGCCTTTTATCTCTTTCCTGGGACTAATTTCTCCAGCTAGGACTTCCAGGACTATATTGAATAAGAGTGGTGACAGTGAGCATCTTTGTCTTATTTCTGATCTTAGAGGTGAAGCTTCCAATTTTTCTTCATTGAGTATATATTAGTTGTGGGTTTGTAGTACATGGCCTTTGTTATGTTGAGGTATTTTTTTCGTCTCGAAAAAGCTTTGGAAGTTTGCATTTTTCAAAAAAAAATGTCCATTTCATCTACTTTATTGAATTTATTGCCATGAAGTTGTTTGTTGCATGTCATTTTTATTTTAATATTTGTATGGTCTACAGGAATGCTCCTTCTTTTTTTCTGATATTTGTAATTTGCATCTTTTTAATTTTTTTCTTAGTTCATATGACTAGAGGTTTATCAATTTTATTGATTTTTTTAACATTCTGATTTTTATTTAATTGATTTTCTGTATTGTTTTTTGTCTGTTCACAATTTCATTAATTTCCTCTTATTATTATTCCTGCCTTCTACTTGCTTTGAGTTTAATTTGATCTTTTTTCTAACTTCTTATGGTAGAATTTAGATCATTGATTTAATACCTTTCTTTTTTTCTAATAAAGGTATTTAATTCTGTAAATCTTCTGCTCAATATTATTTTAGCCACATTGCACACATTTTGATATGTGGCTTTTAATTTTCTTTCAAGTTAAAATCTTTTCTAATCCTCTTTGTAATTTTCACTTTGATAGGTTATTTAAAAGGCTTTTCTTTAAATTCCAACTATTTAGGGATTTTCCAAATATTTTTCTTCTATTGATTGCTGGTTTAATTCCCTTATAGTCCAAGAAAGTATAAACACTATATAATTTCAATACTTTTAAATTTTTAAGATTTGTTTTATGGTCCAGAATATGGACTATCTTGGGAAGTATTCCACATCCACTTGAAAAAAAATGGATAGTCATTGCTGTTGTTGGGTGGGGTGTTCTATAAATGAATCTTAGTCAAGTTAGTTGATAGTATTGTTGAGATATCTTATAGTCTTACTGACATTCTATTTTTCTAACAAATATTGAGAAATAATTATAAAATCTCCAGCTATAAATTTGGATTTTTCTATTTGTCCTTTCATTTCTGTCAGATTTTGTCTCATGTGTTTTGAAGCTCTGTTGTTAGGTGCACACACACTTAGAATTCTTCAGTCTTTTTGGGGAAATAAATGCTTTATCAATAAGTGATGTCCCTTTTTATCATGCCTAATGTTCCTGTCTCAGACATTGACTTTGTCTAGTATTGACATAATTATTCCAGCTTTCTTTTGATTTTGTTTCCAAGGTATATATTTACCCTCCTTTTAAGTTTAATGTAGCTATGTCTTTATATTTAAAATGGGTTACTTGTAGACAGATTATAGTTTGATAATGCCATCTTTATTCAACCTAATCATATCTGTCATTTAATATATGTTTATATTAATTACATTTAACAAAATTATTAATATGGTTGGATTATTTTTGCTGGATATTTTCTATTAATTCTATTAGATATTTGTTCATGTTTTATTCTTTGCCTGCCTTCTTTTGGATTAGCAGTTGCCCTAGGATTTACTATATATAAATATAAAATCTACCTTCAAATTCTAATGCAAGGTATTTAGATCAGTATACTCCAAATTCCTCTCTCCCATTTTTTGTTCAATTATTGTCACATACTTCACTTTTTCATATTCCATAAACACACAACACTTTGCTACTATTTTTGCTTCAGAGAATCTGTCACCTTATAGAGCAGTGATTCCCCAAGTGACATTTGGCAACATCTGGAGATAATTTTTGTTGTCCCAACTGAGGAGGATGCTACTGGAACCTGTTGGGTAGAGGGCAGGGATGATGCTAAACATTGTACAATGCACGTGAAAGCCCCTTTCAAAAAAGAATTATCCAAATCATTGCACCAAAAGGCACAAACTCCCAGTTACAGAATAAATAAGTCATGGGATGTAATGTACAGCATGGTGACTATAGTTAATAATTTACTGATTAGTTATCAATAGTAAACTAATTAGTATCAATAGTTAACTATTATATAATATTAAGATATCAATAGTATCAGTAGTTAACTATTAATAGTTAACTAGTAATTGATTGATTGATTGATTAATACTGTATTGTATATTTGAAAGTTGCTAATGGAGTGGATCTTTTTCTCACCACAAGAAAAAAATTTGTAACTGTGTGGTTATGTATGTTAACTAGACTAATTTCAGTGATCATTCCACAATATATACAAATATCAAATCATCCTGTTGTACACCTGAAACTAATATAATGTTACACGTCAATTATATCTCAGTAAAATAAAATTTAAAAAGAAGAATTATGCAGCTCAAAATGTCAATAGTACTAAGGTTGAGCAACTTCTTTTTCTTAAAAAAAAAAGAGGAGTTTGGTTCAAGATGGCGGAGTAGAAGGATGTGCGCTCACTCCCTCTTGCAAGAGCATCGAAATCACAACTAATTGCTGAAGAATCATTGACAGGAAGACACTGGAACTCACCAAAAACGATACTCCACATCCAAAGACAAAAGAGAAGCCACAATGAGACGGTAGGAGAGGCCCAATCACAATAAAATCAAATCCCATATCTACTGGGTGGGATTCCTAGAGAATCAGACTTTGAAGGCTAGTGGGACTTGATTGTAGGACTTCGGCAGGATTGGGGGAAACAGAGACTCCACTCTTGGAGGGCACACACAAAGTAGTGTGCACATCAGGACCAAGGAGAAGGAGCAGTGACCCCATAGGAAACAACCAGATCTACCTGCTAGTGTTGGAGGGTCTCCTGCAGATGCAGGGGGTGGCTGTGGCTCACCGTGAGGACAAAGACACTGGAAGCAGAAGTTCTGGGAAGTACTCCTTGGCATGAGCCCTCCCAGAGTCCACCATTTGCCCCACCAAAGAGCCCAGGTAAACTCCAGTGTTGGGTCACCTCAAGCCAAACAACCAACAGGGAGGAAACCCAGCCCCACCCATCAGCAGACAAGCAGATTAAAGTGGAACCTAGAAAAATGGTACAGATGAACCGGTTTGCAGGGCAGAAGTTGAGACACAGATGTAGAGAACAAACGTATGGACACCAAGGGGGGAAAGCCACGGTGGGGGGTGTGTGTGTGATGAATTGGGCGATTGAGATTGAGATGTATACACTCGTGTATAAAATTGATGACTAATAAGAACTTGCTGTATAAAAAATATATATAATAAAATTTTTAAAAAAACCAATTATTAGTTCAAATCTCCTTTGAGAAAGCTGTGCTGTGCTTTCAATGGGGATAAAATAAAATTTAGTAGGTGTGCGGGAGGAATTGAGTCCATATGTGGAAGCACTCCAACTCTTACATTCAAAGCTCACTTATATATACCCAAAAGCCAGAGGACATTTATGGTAAATTGCAAAAATAGTTACAGATTCTTTTCAGTTCATCCTATCAAGAAATGCAATCTGTTAACCCACCTCTTAATCTGAGCCAGTGCTCTGACTTGCATTGGCTAGTAGAATGTAAATTTAGGTAGAAGAAGCCCTGCCATTTCTCTCTTGCGCTAGGGAGCCTTCCAGCACCTGGTGGGGAAGCTTCAGCCAGCCTACTGGATGGTGAGCCCAAATGGAGAGAAACTCAGTAATCCCAGCTGAACCAACTGATGCCACAGATGGGTGAACACCTGAAAACATCTGAGCTGGCATAGACACAACTGCCCAAAGGGACCTAGCACAATTTACTGTCTTACAGAATCATAAGAAAATACTAAAACATTGTTTAAAGTTATTAATTATGTTTTGGAGTGGTTAGCTACATTAAGAAATATCTGACTGATACAACACTCCTCAAAGTGTTCTATTTCCTAGTGACCAATTAGTGCTTCTGTGACTCACAGGCTCCCACATACCTAGACTGCAGCAGGGAGAAGGTTGGCTGAATAAGAAAAAAGCTATAGGCTGTCCCTGGCCTAGGCACAGTTAGTATTTGTCATTATATAGTTGTTCTCATTTGGAAATAATTGCTATGTGCCAGACACTGGACTGTATTTAAACCTTATAATTTGTACTTATTTACCATTTTATTTTATCATATTAACTATCATGTAGCAGTTTTTATCCCATTTTATAGTAAAGTACCCTAAAGCTCATGTATTTTGAGTGACTTGCCCAAGATGATGCAGCTGGTAAAATCATTATTGAACCCTTATTCATTTGATTACAAAGTCCATCTTCTTTTTACTTTACTACTCTGGACTCTGTTGTTGTTGTGAAGCATCTTTCATTACTGCAAGATGGTAGAGGCTTGGCGTTTTCAGGAAAACCTCACCAATGCATAATAACTAGGGTTGTGTCAGGAGAAAACAGTTGAAAGTCAGAACCAAAGAATTTGAAAATACACAGCTTCTTAGAGAATTATATAAATGTTAATTAGAAGTAACATGAGTTCTATCTAAATAATTTCTTAGAGGATGCTCAAAGATGTAAGCTATAATGACACATTCCATTTACATTGACAGTTTTAGGTACTAAATCAATGGCAGAAAATTAATGATTTTTAAGAAAATTATTGGTGGGGGGACCTTCAAGATGGCAGAGGAGTAAGACATGGAGATCACCTTCCTCCCCACAAAGACATCAAAAATACATCTACATGTGGAACAACTCCTACAGAACACCTACTGAACACTGGCAGAAGACCTCAGACTTCCCAAAAGCCAAGAAACTCCCCACGTACCTGGGTAGGGCAAAAGAAAAAAGAAAAAACACAGACAAAAGAATAGGGATGGGATCTGCAACTCTGGGAGGGAGCTGTGAAGGAGGAAAATTTTCCACACACCAGGAAGCCTCTTCACTGGCGGAGACAGGGGATGGGTGGGGGTGAAACTTCGGAGCCACGGAGGAGAGCGCAGCAACAGGGGTGCAGAGGACAAAGCGGAGAGATTCCTGCACAGAGGATTGGTGCCAACCAGCACTCACCAGCCTGAGACACTTGTCTGCTCACCCACTGGGGCGGGTGGGGGCTGAGAGCTGAGGTTCGGGCTTCGGAGGTCAGACCCTAGGGAAAAGACTGGGGTTGGTTTGTGAAGACAGCCTGAGGAGGCTAGTGCACCACAGCTAGCCCGGAGGGAGTACGGGAAAAAGTCTGCACCTGCTGAAGAGGCAAGAGACCATAGTTCTTGGGTGCACGAGGAGAGGGGATTCCTTCCCTGTGTACCCACAGCAGGCAGAACACAGACTAAGCAAGCTCTAGAGATGGGCGCAAGTTGTGACTGTCAGTCCAGACCCCAGAGACAGGCATGAAACACTAACGCTGCTGCTGCTGCCACCAAGAATCCTGTGTGCAAGCACAGGCCACTATCCACACCTGCCCCCTGGGGATCCTATGCAGCCCGCCACTGCCAGGGTCCCAAGATCCAGGGACAACTTCCCCAGGAGAACACATGGTGTACCTCAGGCTGTTGCAATGTCACGTTGGTCTCTGCCACTGCAGGCTCGCCCTACATTCCAATTATGACTATACTACCCCTCTCTCCCCCTGGCCTGAGAGAGCAAGAGCCCCCACCGCTGCATTAACCCCCTCCTGTCTGGATGGGAAACAGATGCCTGAGGTTGACCTACACGCAGAAGTGGGGCCAAAGCCAAAGCTGAACCCCAGGACCTGTACAAACAAAAAAGAGAAAGGGAAATTTTTCCCTGCAACCTCAGGAGCAGCAGATTAAATCCCCACAATCAACTTGATGTACCCTGCATCTGTGGAATACCTGAATGGACAATGAATCATCCCAAAATTGAGGCAGTAGACTTTGGAAGCAATGGTAGACTTGCGGTTTGCTGTCTGCGACTCATTGTTTCTGAATTTTATGTTTATCATGGTTTAGTTTTTAGCTCCTATTATCATTTCTGGATTTGTTTATTGGTTTTGTTGCTCTCTTTTTCTAATTTTAATAATTTTCCCTTTCTTTCTTTTTTTCTCCTTTTTCTTCTGAGCTGTGTGGCAGACAGGGTATTGGTGCTCCGGCCTGGTGTCAGGTCTGAGTCTCTGAGGTGGGAGAGCCGAGTTCAGGTCATTGGACCACCAGAGGCCCCCCAGCCCCACATAATATCAATTGGCAAGAGCTCTCCCAGAGATCTCCATCTCAATGCTAGGACCCAGCTCCACCCAATGGCCAGCAAGCTTCAGTGCTGGACGTCCCATGCCAAACAACTAGCAAGACAGGAACACAACCCAATCCATTAGCAGAGAGGCTGCCTAACCTCATACTAAGTTCACAGACACCCCAAAACACACCACCAGACATGGCCCTGCCCACCAGAAAGACAAGATCCAGCTCCACAAACCAGAACACAGGCACCAGTCTCCTCCACCAGGAAGCCTACACAAGCCACTAAACCAACCTCACCCACTGGAGGCAGACACAAAAAACAACGGGAACTATGAACCTGCAGACTGAGAAAAGCAGACCCCAAACACAGTAAGTTTAACAAAATGAGAAGACAGAGAAATATGCAGCAGATGAAATAACAAGGTAAAAAACCACCAGACCAAAAAAATGAGGAAATAGGCAGTCTACCTGAAAAAGAATTCCGAGTAATGATAGTAAAGATGATCCAAAATCTTGGAAATAGAATGGAGAAAATACAAGAAATGTTAAACAAGGACCTAGAAGAACTAAAAGGCAAACAAACAATGATGAACAACACAATAAATGAAATTAAAAATTCTCTAGAAGGAATCAATAGCAGAATAACTGAGGCAGAAGAACGGATAAGGGACCTGGAAGATAAAATAGTGGAAATAACTACCGTAGAGCAGAATAAAGAAAAAATAATGAAAAGAATTGACGACAGGGCTTCCCTGGTGGCGCAGTGGTTGAGAGTCCGCCTGCTGATGCAGGGGACACGGGTTCGTGCCCCGGTCCGGGAAGATCCCACGTGCCGCGGAGCGGCTGGGCCCGTGAGCCGTGGCCGCTGGGCCTGCGCATCCGGAGCCTGTGCTCTGCAACTGCAACGGGAGAGGCCACAACAGTGAGAGGCCAGCGTACCACAAAAAAAAAAAAAAAAGAATTGAGGACAGTCTCAGAAACATCTGTGACAACATTAAATGCACCAACATTTGAATCATAGGGGTCCCAGAAGAAGAAGAGAAAAAGAAAGGATCTGAGAAAATATTGGAAGAGATTATAGTTGAAACTTCCCTAACAGGGGAAAGGAAACGGTCGATCAAGTCCAGGAAGAGCAGAGAGTCCCATACAGGATAAATCCAAAGAGAAACATGCCAAGACACATATTAATCAAACTATCAAAATTTAAATACAAAGAAAAAATATAAAAAGCAGCAAGGGAAGAGCAACAAATAACATACAAGGGAATCCCCATAAGGTTAACAGCTGTTTTTTTCAGCAGAAACTCTGCAAGCCAGAAGGGAGTGGCAGGACATACTTAAAGTGATGAAAGGGAAAAACCTACAACCACGATTACTCTACCCAGCAAGGATCTCATTCAGATTCAATGGAGAAATTAAACTTTTACAGACAGGGAAAAGTTAAGAGAATTCAGCATCACCAAACGAGCTTTCCAACAAATGCTAAAGGAACTTCTCTAGGCAGGAAACACAAGAGAAGAAAAAGACCTACAAAAACCAACCCAAAACAATTAAGAAAATGGTATTAGGAACATACATATTGATAACTACCTTAAATGTAAATGGATTAAATGCTCCAACCAAAAGACATAGGCTGTCATACAGAGTGAAGTAAGTCAAAAAGAGAAAAATAAATACTGTATACTAACACACACATATATATATGGAATCAAAAAAAATGGTTCTAAAGAACCTAGGGGCAGGACAGGAATAAAGACGTAGACGTAGATAATGGACTTGAGGACATGCGGAGGGGGAAGGGTAAGCTGGGATGAAGTGAGAGAGTGGCATGGATTTATATATACTAACAAATGTAAAATAGATAGCTAGCGGGAAGCAGTTGCATAGCACAGGGAGATCAGCTCAGTGCTTTGTGACCACCTAGAGGGGTGGGATAGACAGGGTGGGAGGGAGACGCAAGATGGAGGGGATATGGGGATATATGTATATATATAGCTGATTCACTTTGTTATGAAGCAGAAACAAACACACCATTGTAAAGCAATTATACTCCAATAAAGATGTTAAAAAATATATATTTGTAAAAAAAATGACATAGACTGGCTGAATGGATACAAAATCAAGACCCGTATATATGCTGTCTACAAGAGACCCACTTCAGACCTAGGGACACATACAGACTGGAAGTGAGGAGATGGAAAAAGATATTCCCTGCAAATGGAAATCAAAAGAAAGCTGGAGTAGCAATTCTCATATCAGACAAAATAGACTTTAGAATAAACACTATTACAAGAGACAAAGAAGGACACTACATAATGATCAATGGATCAATCCAAAAGAAGATATAACAGTTGTAAATATTTATGCACCTAACATAGGAGAACCTCAGTACATAAGACAAATGTTAAAGCCATAAAAGGGGAAATTGACAGTAACACAATAAGAGTAGTGGACTTTATCACCCCACTTTCGCCAATGGACAGATCATCCAAAATGAAAATAAATAAGGAAACACAAGCTTTAAATAACACATTAAACAAGATGGACTTAATTGATATTTATAGGACATTCCATCCAAAAACAACAATATACACTTTCTTCGCGAGTGCTCATGGAACATTCTCCAGGATAGATCATATCTTGGGTCACAAATCAAGCCTTGGTAAATTTAAGAAAACTGAAATCGTATCAAGTATCTTTACCGACCACAGTTCTATGAGACTAGATATCAATTACAGGAAAAAAACTGTAAAAAATACGAACATGTGGTGGCTAATCAATACACTACCAAATAACCAAGAGATCACTGAAGGAATCAAAGAGGAAATCAAAAACTACCTAGAAACAAATGACAATGAAAACATGATGACCCAAAACCTATGGGATACAGCAAAAGCAATTCTAAGAGGGAAGTTTATAGCAATACAATCCAACCTCAAGAAACAAGAAAAATCTCAAATAAGCAACCTAACCTTACAACTAAATCAATTAGAGAAAGAAGAACAAAATAACCCCAAAGTTAGCAGAAGAAAAGAAATCATAAAAATCAGATCAGAAATAAATGAAAAGGAAATGAAGTAAACACTAGCAAAGATCAATAAATCTAAAAGCTGGTTCTCTGAGAAGATAAACAAAATTGATAAACCATTAGCCAGACTCATCAAGGAAAAAAGGGAGAAGACTCAAATCAACAGAATTAGAAACGAAAAAGGAGAAGTAAAAACTGACACTGCAGAAATACAAAGGATCATAAGAGGTTACTACAAGCAACTAAATGCCAATGCACAACCTGGAAGAAATGGACAAATTCTTAGAAAAGCACAACCTTCCAAGACTGAACCAGGAAGAAATAGGAAATATAAACAGACCAATCACAAGCACTGAAATTGAAACTGTGATTAAAAATCCTCCAACAAACAAAAGCCCAGGACCAGATGTCTTCACAGGTGAATCTACCAAACATTTAGAGAAAAACTAACACCTATCCTTCTCAAACTCTTCCAAAACATAGCAGAGGGAGGAACACTCCCAAACTCATTCTACGAGGCTACCATCACCCTGATACCAAAACCAGACAAAGATGTCACAAAAAAAGAAAACTACAGGCCAATATCTCTGATGAACAAATAGATGCAAAAATCCTCAACAAAATACTAGCAAACAGAATCCAACAGCACATTAAAAGGATCATAGATCATGATCAAGTGGGGTTTATCCCAGGAATGCAAGAATTCTTCAATATATGCAAATCAATTACTGTGATACACCATATTAACAAACTGAAGGATAAAAACTATATGATAATCTCAGTAGATGCAGAAAAAGCTTTTGATAAAATCAACACGCAATTATGATAAAAACTCTCCCAAAAGTAGGCATAGAGGGAACCTACCTCAACATAATAAAGGTCATATATGACAAACCCACAGCCAACATCATTGTCAATGGTGAAAAACTGAAACCATTTCAATATAGTTTTGGAAGTTTTAGCCACAGCAATCAGAGAATAAAAAGAAATAAAAGTAATCCAAATCGGAAAAGAAGTAGTAAAACTGTCACTGTTTGCAGATGACATGATACTATACATAGAGATTCCTAAAGATGCCACCAGAAAACCACTAGAGCTAATCAATGAACTTGGTAAAGTAGCAGGATACAAAATTAATGCACAGAAATTGTTTGCATTCCTATACACTAATGACGAAAAATCTGAAAGAGAAATTAAGGAAATAATCCCATTCACCATTGCAACAAAAAGAATAAAATACCGAGGAATAAACCTACCTAAGAAGACAAAAGACCTGTATGCAGAAAATTATAAGACACGGAAGAAAGAAATTAAAGATGATACAAACAGATGGAGAGAGATACCATATTCTTGGTTTGGAAGAATCAACATTGTGAAAATGACTATACTACCCAAAGTAATGTACAGATTCAATGCAATCCCTATCAAACAACCAATGGCATTTTTCACAGAACTAGAACAAAAAATTTCACAATTTGTATGGAAACACAAAAGACCTCGAATAGCCAAAGCAATCTTGAGAAAGAAAAACGGAGCTTGGGAATCAGGCTCCCTGACTTCAGACTGTACTACAAAGCTAGAGTAATCAAGACAGTATGGTACTGGCAAAAAAACAGAAATATAGATAAATGGAACAGAATAGAAAGCCCAGAGATAAACCCATGCACATGTGGTCACCTAATTTTTGATAAAGGAGGCAAGAATATGCAACAGAGAAAAGACAACCTCTTCAATAAGTGGTGCTGGGAAAACTGGACAGCTACATGTAAAAGAATGAAATTAGAACACTCCCTAACAACATACACAAAAATAAGCTCAAAATGGATTAAAGGCCTAAATGTAAGGCCAGACACTATTAAACTCTTAGAGGAAAACATAGGCAGAACACTCAGTGACATAAATCACAGCAAGATCCCTTTTGACCCACCTCCTAGAGAAATGGAAATAAAAACAAAAATAAACAAATGGGACCTAATGAAACTTCAAAGCTTTTGCACAGCAAAGGAAACCATAAACAAGACCAAAAGACAACCCTCAGAATGGGAGAAAATATTTGCAAATGAAGCAACTGACCAAGGATTAATCTCCAAAATTTACAAGCTCAATAACAAAAAAACAAACAACCCAATCCAAAAATGGGCAGAAGACCTAAAGAGACATTTCTCCAAAGAAGACATACAGATTGCCAACAAACACATGAAAGGATGCTCAACATCACTAATCATTAGAGAAATGCAAATCAAAACTGCAGTGAGGTATCACCTCACATTGGTCAGAATGGACATCATCAAAAAAATCTACAAACAATAAATGCTGGAGAAGGTGTGGAGAAAAGGGAACCCTCTTGCACTGTTGGTGGGAATGTAAATTGATACAGCCACTATGGAGAACAGTATGCAGTTTCCTTAAAAATCAAAAAATAGAACTACCATACGACCCAGCAATCCCACTACTGGGCATATACCCTGAGAAAACCATAATTCAAAAAGAGTCATGTACCAAAATGTTCATTGCAGCTCTATTTACAATAGCCCGGAGATGGAAACAACCTAAGTGTCCATCAACAGATGAATGGATAAAGAAGATGTGGCACATATATACAATGGAATATTGCTCAACCATAAAAAGAAACGAAACTGAGTTATTTGCAGTGAGGTGGATGGACCTAGAGTCTGTCATACAGAGTGAAGTAAGTCACAAAGAGAAAACAAATACCGTATGCTAACACATATATATGGAATCTTTAAAAAAAGAGGTTCTGATGAACCCAGGGGCAGGACAGGAATGAAGACGCAGATGTAGAGAATGGACTTGAGGACACGGGGAGGGGGAAGGGTAAGCTGGGATGAAGTGCGGGAGTGGCATGGACATATATACACTACCAAATGTAAAATAGATAGCTAGTGGGAAGCACAGGGAGATCAGCTCGGTGTTTTGTGACCACCTAGAGGGGTGGGATAGACAGGGTGGGAGGGAGACGCAAGATGGAGGGGATATGGGGATATATGTATACATATAGCTGATTCACTTTGTTATACAGCAGAATCTAACATAACATTGTAAAGCAATTACATTCCAATAAAGATGTTAAAAAATAGAAAATTTTTGGTCTAAATTAATATTTTAAACTGCAAATTTCATTTCCACCATTAATTTATGAAAAGGGTCTTTTGTTTTCCTTTTAGACAAAGGTCACAAATTGGTTTTTGTCAAAGTGGTACACCATTCCTCTGAGTTTAATTCACTAATAATTTTACTTTATGTTAAAATTATGACCTGAAGACAGAAGCAACTAGAACAAGGTTCATTGTGTGATTGCAGGAAAAGGAGGGACACAAAGTCAAGTTAAGGACAGAAAAGCTCATCTTCTATCTCTTAGCTAGTAACATTGCCTGCTTGGAATTCCCCTGCATCCCACTGGATGTGAAATCTGAGACTGGTCTTCAACTTCCCATCTGAGATACAGTTCTGATCCTGAGTGTTTAACATCCTAACTTCCTAATTTGAGTTGAATACTTTTAACTGTAATATTAGTAGGTGAAATTCTGAAGCACCGTCAGGAAAAGTTTTGACCATTTGCCAAACTGTAAGTGATTTATTTAAGATATAAAGCAGGTAAGTCTGGATCCAGAAAAAAAGCATAGAAACATGTTATTTCTGCATAGAAAGGAGGATGCTGCATGGTAAAAGGAGCACATCTCAAGTAGAACCTCAAAATTTCTCTTGGTCCATAATGGGAGAGACTGGAAAGAATGATAAGGCCACCTGTAGGGTCAAATATTTATCCTAATTATATCAGGACACTGTATTCTGAATCCACGCAGGAGACCCCCTCCCTCCCTCACAGGGACTTGTGGCTTGCCCTTGTCACATTTCAGCTCTGCACTCACCAGCTGTGTGACTTTGGGCAAATCCTCTCACCTTTCTGAAATGTGATGTTCTCCTTGTAAAATGGGGATGATATTAATTTATTACAAGTATAAAGAGCTGTGGGAATTTTTCATTCCAGGTGCAGTATGTCTACGTTCCTCACAATAATCTAATGAAGTGCTGTTAACGTCTTCAGCCAAGGATCATCGGAAGCACATCCATGGATGAACAAGTTGGTTGTATTGTTCATAAACTCACCATGGGGAATCATGGGCATCTCAATATGAAGATGTTGGAACCAAAGAAGCAGAACCTGTTGGTGAGATCTTTTAAGAGATTCACTGCAAAGAATTAGTTTACACAGTTGTGGGGTGGGCTAGGCAAGTCCAAGACCCATAGGGAGGGCTATTGTCAGGAAAGGCAGGCTGGAAATTTCAGCACAGGCTGAAGCTGGAGCCCACAGTGAAATCTCTTCCCCTCGGGGAAACCTCAGGTCTGGTCTTGAGACTTTTCACCTGATTCGTCCAGCCTCACCTAGATTATCTAGAATAATCTCTCTTACATAATGTCAACTGATTTTGGACCTTAATCACATCTATAAGATAACTTCAGAGCAACACGTAGGTTAATGTTTGAGTGAATAACTGAGGACCATAGCCTAGGCAACACATGAAACAGACCCTTAAACTATTATAGGATTTGGGCTTGTGTTAGGTGATCTTGAGGAGGATTTAAGAAACAGAGACTTTGTTCTTAATTGGATTCTGTCAAGAAGTGGGTGGTGAAGTGGGGTAATTCTGTAATCGGGCATCTTAATAAATCTTCCCTAGGAGGAAGGAAGATTATACTGGGGCTAAAGCTGTAATTAGGAAAGAAGCAGAGGTCATTCATATTATCTAGGGGAGAAGTACGCTTGGTCATTTTTGTGATTTGGACACAGTTCATGTTTTGTCTGTGTTGAGACATGATTACTGAGTGGCCTTGTTTTCTGCTTTGATAGTCAAAGCAGAAAGGCTGATGGTCACAGAATGGCTGTCTGATGCTGTTGCTATACGACGTTGCTTATGTTCAGCAAGAAAACACCAAAACCTAGCTATGAGTCACAGGCCAGCTCCTCGCGACACCAAGGCCTAATTAATAGTCCCAGGCAGCTCCCAGATGCCAGGGCTTTTTCTGTCTCACTCTTCTTTATAGTCTTTGTCACTGTGTGGAAAGACAGTGCTGAGAAACTGGGGGCCATCTAACAGGGACAGGGGGATTGATTCTAAATGGAACCCCATTAACCTGTGGTTTCCATAACACACAGAAAATCAATTCTTCTGAAAAAATAAGTTCCCCTCTAAAAATTGTCTTTCACTTTAGCTCAGTCCTTAGTCCCTCACAAATACCTGGGGTTTTAATGTGGCAGGATAAAGAATATTAAAATATCCAGTAGATTAAAGGAAGAACATTTTCTAAGTCAGAACAATTCCCTGAATTCTACCCTCAATATTTGACTTGACATTCTTAAGTTTAAAAAAATTATACAGCATGCCAGCCAGAGCTTTCTTTAATGTAATCAATGCTCTCCAAATTCCTTTAAAAGTAGATAGGTTCACCAAAATATAGAGCATAAAGAATACTCAAGACGGGGAAAAAATTCAAATGAAAGATCATGCAGTTACTTTAGGCAGCATTACACGACATTACAAGTACTTTTATTGCCCTGGGTAATAAAAGCTTTTGAGAGAACGAAAAGAATAATTTACTCAACTGGATTCCTCTAAGTAGAAAAGGCAAAGGTATTCCTTGGCTATCACCAGCAGAAATCACTTGGATCAACTCAATATTTAGAGAATTCCATATGCACTATGGAAACAAAGAGAAAGACAGTTAACCCACATAAGGAGGCAAGAGAAATGGGAGGAGGTGGGGCCTGCCAGGGAGGGGGACGAACTCAGGGGAGAGACCCTGGAAGTTATAGCCTAGAATATCCTGTTGGACACCATATTAGTGATGACTTCATCTGTCCACGAGGCTGCTCAGAAATTCCCAGCCCTCTTGTCACCAGCAGGCATACACATATGTGAGAAGACTCTGATTTAATACCCTCCCTCCTTTCATAGAAAATTCCTTCAGGTCCACTCTGAGTGGAGGCCGCCTCAGAACCAAGGGATTTCCCAGCCCCTTCGAGGCCTCTTGGTACAAAGTCTTCATCTGGCAACTGAGGTGTCATCATAGGGGATTTTTCTGATTGGCCAAGTGTGGTTTGGGTGTCTACAGAGTGTGGTTTGGGTGTCTACAGAGTTCCTTCTCAGCTCAGCCCTCATCATTGCTCTGCAACTCAGAACAGCAACTGCTGAGACCACCTTAAAGTAGGATGGTCCTGAACAGAGCTCTGATTCTGGGGACCCTCACCCTGACCATCATGATGAGCCCCTGTGGAGGTGAAGACATTGTGGGTGAGTGCATGGTTGAGGGATGTGGGGACTAGAGTTGGGGAACAGGGAATTGAAGGGAAAAAAAGATAGAGTTTGGCCTAGAAACAATAGCAACTCCTCAAAGCGTTCTCAATATTAAGCAAATCTAAAACTTAGAGTCATTCCTCCTGCAGGAAACCAGAGTCCAGACCCACTCTCTTTGCTACTTGTGCTGTTGCAGAGCTCACCAAGGACACTATTCTGTTTCTGATATTGGATCCAGTGAATATGTCCTGGAGGGCTCTAGGGCATTCATTCATTATTGCCTCAAAGATTAGAAACGTTTCCATAAGTGGATATTTTGTTACTAAAATTTTATGAACTATTGCTCCTAAATTTCTCTGAGTAAATTTTGAAGCTTTTTGTATATTTCTCCTAAAGTGTATCTTGGGGTAAACAGTTCCATGAATTCTGTATACTGTGTAGATACAAAGAAGGGTGACCTTTTCAGTCTCAGATCTACATACATTTTCATGCTGTCATCTCGCACAGGTGGGGAGAGGGTAAGCAAGCCCAGCAGAATGCCTTTACACAAGGCGTTTTACCACAGGGTCCTCACTTAACCTCAGTTACCTCATACATGTCACCTCACAAATAACCAAGTAAAAGACATGTGTAGAAATGCTTTCTAAGTGATTAAGACACACAAATGTCAAAGATTATTCTTATTTTTTTAGTTTTACCGTTACAAGTGTAGCTTTGCTTTATTTTCTTTAACAAAGTAAGAAATTTCCTTATTTTTATTTTAAAATTGAGAACTTTATGATAAGAAACTTGATGAATCAAATTATATCGTTTTCAAATTGTTAGCCCAAATTACCAGTTCTTTGCCCCATCTAAGGAAGTCCTTCAAGAAGAATGGGCAAGCACAGAGTATTTATTTGGTCCCTTAGGCCCCTCTGCCTTTGCTGTCCCCCTCCTTGCACCCTCTTTTCTTACATTCCTTCGTCTTCCTTTCCTTCCAGGATCCATCCCTGGCCCACATCTTTTATAGACATTGAGTGAGTTTGTAAAAACCAAAGTAGAAAGGCCAGGTAGTTCAAAAGGGAAGTGAAATGGAGGGTTACTCTAACCTTCAGCAACTTTGCTAACCATGAATGCTCCCATTCTAATTGTGTGTGGTAGTGGAAGTTTCACGTACTTCTCCAGAGCACTTCTAAATTTTGTTTCTTCAGCATCACACTAGAGTGTCCTGGTCAGGCTCGACTTCCTCATTGGGCACAGGGGACACAGGCCAAGGGCCTGCAGTGCTTATAGGGCTCCATGAAAATATTTTATTATTTTAATTAGAAAAAAAATGAACTTTTAGGGTAGAAGAAAATGTTTTAATTTTTAGTTTAGCCTAGATTATATTTGTCTTTATACCAGTATGGCCATAAAATATGACTTTTAATATTTTTATGGAGGAAAGCTTGCTTATGCAACAGCGCTTAGGGCTCACAATCATACTGCAGCCCTGGTCACTGCTGATTCTGATTGTCATATAATTCTGCTACCTCTGTGCTTGTCAGTCTTCCCCAAAGTCTCTGTGATCCTCAAGAATAGTAATTGACATTTTGTACTCATTTTTGAACACGCAGCAAGCTAAGTTTGGGGGATGCAAAAATGAAAAGACATGCTATCTGCCCCATGGAGTGTACTAAGATTAGTAATGCTAAGAAAATGGTGCAGAAAAACAGAAGGAGTATTGCTGAGCAGGGCAATGGATGCAGCTGAGGCTGAAGCTGTAAAAGTGAATTGGTTCCAGTTGGCACAGCAGTGCGATGCTCTTCAGTGCTGGCAACTCAGGACAAGTAGCCGATGAAGAGAATAATTGCATACATCCATGGTTGAAAAGGAGTCAAGAATATTCACTACAGGGATAAGGAGGCTACATTGGAAGGCCTTTTAAGTGATCAACCAAGGGGTCATGCTGGGTAATGATGAGGAATAGATTGACTTGAAAGCAGGACACTGGGATGGAGAGGTTGGAGGTTATAATGTGAGCAAAAATATGTGTAATGAGAGAACTTAGCTAAAAAGTTGGTAACTAAGCAGAAACTTCAAGAATGAACTGGGGCTTCCCTGGTGGCACAGTGGTTAAGAATCCACCTGCCAATTCAGGGGACATGGGTTTGATCCCTGGTCCAGGAAGATTCCACATGCCGTGGAGCAACTAAGTCCGTGCACCACAACTACTGAGCCTGCACTCTAGAGCCCACAAGCCACAACTACTGAAGCCCGCGTATCTAGAGCATGTGCTCCACAACAAGAGAAGCCACCACAATGAGAAACCTGATCACCTCAACGAAGAGTAGCCCCCACTGGATGCAACTAGAGAAAGCCCGCACGCAGCAACAAAGACCCAACACAGCCAAAAATAAATAAATTAATTAAATAAATAAATTTTTAAAAAAGAATGAACTGGAGGTGTCCAGGAAATCCTAACAGATAATTTCATTTCAGGGGGAAAAAAAAAAAAAACAGACCCTGCAAAGACCAAGGAACATGAAAGGATAATGTCATTTGGTTTGATTAATAGCTAAGGTCAGATGAGGATGTTGGATACATCCATACCAGAATTCAGCACAGAACACTGTACTTGCTCCTTTACTCACCTGACTCTCCCGTTAATCAATATTCTCCTTGTTGGCAGAGACCATGCCTGATTGATGTTTTACTCTTTGCCTCCCACAATGTCTGAAACCCTGTTGATGCTCAGTAATTGAGGAAGGAAGGAAAGAGAAAATGATAAAAGGCTTGTATGTGTCTGGACAAAATTGTCCAGTCAGGCTTACTTGAGTAGAGTCCAACTGAACCGGTTGCCATTCTGCTTTGGCATCCTCAGAAAAGTATATTGTCCATTTGAAGAAAACGGCAGCACAGTACCTTGAGTCCTCAACAAATACATGTTGAGTCAGAAAAAGAAGTTTAGTAACCTCCTTAAAGAAAAAAATAGGGGTGGGAAGTAACAGAAATCCAAAATAAAACTTCCATTTCTTACTTCAGAAGCAATCAAGCACTCTCCTTTAAGGATCACTACTGTTAACAAAACGGACAACTTAAAACCACTGTTTATTCTTTATATGTTTTGTAATACTGTCACTGTCCTTGTCATACTCGTTCTTACACCCTGTAACAGTAAGAGGAAACTCTTTTAAAATAATAAGATTCCGTGTGCTTTTCCTTGGTTTAAAAAAAATAAGATGGGGCTTCCCTGGTGGCGCAGTGGTTGAGAGTCCGCCTGCTGATGCAGGGGCACAGGTTCGTGCCCCGGTCCGGGAAGATCCCACGTGCCGCGGAGCGGCTGAGCCCGTGAGCCATGGCCGCTGAGCCTGCGCGTCCGGAGCCTGTGCTCCGCAACGGGAGAGGCCACAACAGTGAGAGGCCCACGTACCACAATCAATCAATCAATCAATCAATCAATAAGAAATGAATCTTTTATAGAAAACGTTCTGCTCTGAGCCAGTCCTGAGGGGAGAGGAACCATAATGAATGTGTTATTAACTGATGAAAGAAGTAAGTGAGAAAGAAAACTTATGAAGCAAAGGGAAGTAAACTAACACCATGATCATTCATTCATTCCCTTCTTTCTTCTTTCTTTCCATTATGATATTTATCACAAGCCTACAATGTGCCAGGTACTGAGCTGGGCATGCAGGAAATAGCAGTAAACAGGGCCTGTGAAAAGTCCACCCTTCTGAGCATATGTTATAGTGGAAAGACAGACTGGATTCTAACAGGACAGCTACCAACACTGAGGGCGAAGGAAACAGGTGCTGGGAATTTTGCTTTGAGACTGTGCCAGAGGTGAAGACTACAATGTTTGAGAGTTGTTTCTTCTGTAACTTTGTTTAACATGGTTCTTTCCTCTCCCTCTGTTTTGCACCTTCCTGCCCCTCACCTTCACTTATCAGCTGACCACGTTGCATCCTATGGCACAACTATCTACCAGTCTTTTGGGCCCTCTGGCCAGTACACCCAAGAATTTGATGGAGATGAGCTGTTTTATGTGGACCTGGAGAAGAAGGAGACTGTCTGGCGGCTGCCTGTGTTTAGCGAATTCACAAGTTTTGACCCACAGGGTGCCCTGAGAAACATAGCTGTGGCGAAACATAACTTGGATATCCTGATTAAACGCTCCAACTTTACCCCTGTTACCAATGGTAGGTGTCCACCATTCTGCCTCTCTTTACTGAAACTATTGTTTCATACCAGGCCTCACTCTCTTGTTCCCTAAGGAGAGATACCCTTCACCACTCTATAAAACTCTCTCCTTTCCAAGGAGTCCCCAGATTTTCTCATAGTAATTACTGGACCCTCATCCTCCCTCTTCTCAAAGATCACATATTTCCATGTAATATAAGGATCCCTACTCCCATAACATATCCCTTGAATCCCACAGACCTCCCTCCTTAACAAGCATGCCCACAGAGAACATGGGGATAAAGCAGAGGCAGTGAATAGCATCTCCCAAGCAAAAGGGAAACAAGAGCTCTTCCACTGTCAGACTGGGAAATGTTGGTGGGAGGGCTCCCCCAGGATGCAATGCAGAACCTCAGGGCAGAGCTATCCTCATTTCACATCAGTGCTGTTTTCTCACCACAGAGGTTCCTGAGGTGACTGTGTTTTCTAAGTTCCCTGTGTTGCTGCGTCAACCCAACACCCTCATCTGTCTTGTGGACAACATCTATCCTCCTGTGATCAACATCACATGGTTGAGGAACGGACACACAGTCACAGAGGGTGTTTCTGAGATCAGCTTCCTCACGAAGAATGATCTTTCCTTCCTCAAGATCAGTTATCTCACCTTCCTGCCTTCTGATGATGATGTTTATGACTGCAAAGTGGAACACTGGGGCCTGGATGAGCCACTGCTGAAACACTGGGGTATGTACGAGTTCCACCCCTTTGATACTTTCTCTTCTCTATCAAGTACAGAATGTCCTGCCTTTTAGCCCCTAAATCACATGGTCCAGAGCTTGTTTTCCACACTTCAAGTGTTTCTAAAGATATACTTCCCTCTCTTCCCTAAGCCTGCTGCCCTGAGTCTTTGTAGAATGAACACCACACCTCCTGCCCCATCCCAAACACATGCACATGAACCAACACTCTGTATTCTGAGTTTTACAACTTCACTTTTGCAGAACCTGAGATTCCAACCCCTATGTCAGAGCTGACAGAGACTGTGGTCTGCGCCCTGGGGTTGACTGTGGGCCTCGTAGGCATCGTGGTGGGCACCGTCTTCATCATCCAAGGCCTGCGCTCAGGTGGTCCCTCCAGACACCAAGGGCCCTTGTGAGTTGCACCCTAGAAGGGAAGGTAAGGATTCGGATTTGTTAGCATTGGAGACAGTACAGGAGGAAAGAAAGTGAGAAGAGGTTTGTGGACTCAAATGTGGTTGAAAAGTTGAGGAGAACTGGGAAAGGTCATGATGATTACACAGAAGGCCCCTAGGACTCATCAGTCTCATGTCTGTCCTGTTGCAGGTGCACTGCCCGTCTACCAGAGCAGAAGAGTGGACATGCTAGGTGACCTAGAACTATCTTCATATAGCTTCTCTCCTCTTACACTCCTCCTCTCACCTCTTCTCTGGGACTTATCCCTTAAAGCTCACATATACCTCGGAATTCTCCCCCTGACCACCTGATGATTTTTTTCTGTTCTCAATAGTTACATACCATGGGATCACTGGCGTATTCCACCCAGTTACCTAATCCCTAGTGACCCTGATCCAGTATCATCATGGAAGCAATGAATCCTCCTTTTATTGAAACTTTTCCTGTCTTTCATCTCAAGGCTGACTAGGACCTTGTTCCCTTATGCTTTAGGCCCCTTAATTTCGTTTCTCAGATCATGTTTCATGCCCAGTAACACAAGAGCAACCTGTGTAGCCTAATAATATGTTGTTATCTTAGCTGAGATTATTATTTCTCTCTTCCTTCTGTTCCCATTCTTGGCACTGTCACCCACCCCCCTAATTCAGGCATCATTGAAGATAATATATACTCTTCTCCCATGGTGTAGATTTGTTATAGCAGAAATACAAAAACCAAGAAATAAGTCTGTACTCATCTTAATATAGCTTTTAAAAGTTATGACAGAGGCTTCCCTGGTGGCGCAGTTGTTGAGAGTCTGCCTGCCGATGCAGGGGACGTGGGTTCGAGCCCCGGTCCGGGAAGATCCCACATGCCGCGGAGCGGCTGGGCCCGTGAGCCATGGCCGCTGAGCCTACACGTCTGGAGCCTGTGCTCCGCAATGGGAGAGGCCACAACAATGAGAGGCCTGCGTACCGGAAAAACAAACAAACAAACAAAAAAAATTATTGAGACAATCAGAAATAATTTTAGGTGTGGTAATGGCATTGCTGTTATATTTCTAAAAAGTTGTTATATCTTAGATTTTCATAGTAAAATATTTATCAATGAAATTATATATTGTCTAAGATTATCTTTAAAATAACCCAGTATGCATATAATATTAAATGGGTGGATTTACAAAATTGTCCATGAACTGATCATTTTTAAAACTGGACTGTTGATACATGGTACTATTCTCCCTATTACTGTATATAGTTGAAATGTTCCATAATACAAAGGTTTTTTTAGATATTCCAGGAAAGCCAAAAGAAAAAATAAGCAGAGAAGCATTGTTTGAAGTTATTTCGGTTTTTAAGGTTTTCCTTATTTGTATTGCAGTTAAGAAACACTGAGCATCCAAATCCTGTTCTACACCTTAGAACCCCTCAGAAATGTAACCCTAAAGAGTGTGTATACAACAAAGAACAATAGCAAAAGAAAGCAAAGTAATGCTCACTTTGTTATTGGTTGGGCTAAACCCCAAACTTTATTAAATATAATTACTAGTTCAATCCATAATGTAAAAATGGTCACTTAGAAGCGATGCTGTGATACATACCATACTACATTCTGAGTGTATTAAAGTAATGTGAAAACAGATACACTTATTGTCTTTGAAGAAGTTACATTCCAATAGGAGGAAGCATACATACATGAAACAGTTTCACAAACATCCAAGTACAAACTCTGAAGAATTTTTAATGGAAAAGAACAAGGTAATGTGAGAGAGTATTGCACAGGAACCAAGTATAATTTGGTGTTTAGAGAAGGCTTGTATAAATGTCTGAGATGAAACAAGATGGTTTACAGTAAGTGAAGGACAAGGTTAAAGAGGGCAGAGCAAATGTTTGAGAAATCTAACAGTATGAAAGAGAGTATGAGGAACTTCCTTCGTGATTCAGTGGTTAAGAATCTGCCTTCCAATGCAGGGAACGGGGGTTCGATCCCTGGTCGGGGAACTAAGATCCCACATGCCACAGGGCACGCCGCAACTACTGAGCCCATTTGCCACAACTAGAGAAATCTGCACGCTGCAATGAAGAGCCCGTGCGCCACAATGAAAGATCCCGCATGCCACAACTAAGACCTGATGCAGCCAAATTAATTACTTTTTAAAAAGAGAGTATGACAATAAAATAAAACAAAAATTATTACAGTTTAGTAGAGAAAGTTTATGTAAGAGCAAGCAAGCTATTTCAATTCTTTCTAATTAGAATCCTTAGTGAAAAGCTGGTTCCTCTATAGAAGTAATAATGAGGGGCAAAAAATTGGAAAATGTAATAGGAAGATATAAAAAATAATAGAATAATATAAAAATTATAATAATAGAATTATTATTATGTAATATAAAAATTAAATCAAGAAAACCTCCTTGAAATTTTCTCCCTGAAAAAGAAGACAAAGAAATGTAATATATGGTAGAAAAGATAAGACACAGAGAATAGACCTGGCAACATCAAGTAACAGAGCTAGAGAGGGATACAGAAAAATGAAGGGGGAAATATATGGAAACAAGTAAAGGAAAATTTTCCAGATATAAAAGACCTAATTCTTTACATGGAATGGGGACTTTCAGATATTTAGCAAAATTAATGAAAAAAAACTCATTCTTAGATACATTAAAAATTTTTTAAATTTTTTAAATTTCAGAATCTCAAGTGTTAAAAGAAGATCATAAAATATCCCAATGAGGGAAACAAAACAAACAGACAACAGACACTGTAAACCGTCAGATACTTACATCATAAAGATAATGAGAAAGGCCTGGAAGTTCTAAAGGAAAAGTATTTTCTATTAATAAATGTATACCTTTTCAAAATCACAATTAGGCATGAAGAAAGGATAAAATACTGTTAAACATAAAAGAATATAAAATGTACCTAGCACACATAGCTTTATTGGAAGTTGATTAAGAATATGACTTAGTTAAGTGAGGTTGTTAATCAGGAAACAGGAACGTACTTGGGGAGTGGCATCAGCAACATGGTCGAACAAGATGTCTCTCGTTCATATCCCCCTTTTAACAACAATTTGGTATCCATTCCTGGATAAAGATACTTTTGTGGGAGCTATGGGATCCAACACCATATGCTAAGGAATCCAGGAGGAGTCTTGCCGACCATGCATCAGATAACAAGCATACAGACCTCAGTCATGGCTAGGGACCCTGCAATGGCCCATGAACTGGCTCAGCCCCTCTTAGCTATTATCTGGGAACCCGCAGAGAACAGTCTTAGACAATTACTCATAGGTGAGAGAGCCTTTGTGGAAGTCCAGGTTTCCAGTGGAGAACTTCCAGCACACCACTGGAGCAAAGAAATACAAGTTGGACACACTGGAGAGGGTAGGAGGAACAGCATCACTCCTCCCCAAGGCAGCACAGCTTGGTGCCAAGAGAGACCTTCTCAACTCACAAATTATCCTGTAAGGATAATTGTAAGGAAAGTGAGAGCATGTGAGTGAACACCTGTCTTCCTCAGCTGTGCGGGAAACTGCCATTTCTCTCTCACCCCATCCAGAGTAGTGAGTCATAACTTACGTTACTGGGGGTGAGTAGAGGCCAGCAAAGTGGCAGATAGAACTCTTGGAAGATATGAAAGAGGCGCAGATCCCTCAAGATGTCCACCAACAAGCCACTGGGGATACCTCACCATTGAATCCCATCAGCTTGCCCACAGGCACTCCCAACACCCCATGCACCTCACCCACACACACCCCACACTGTGGCCAGCTCCGTGTGTGCACTCCTGACAGCAGCAAGAGTGAGCTTTGGCAGACAACTAATGAGTAGCACAGAAAGCCAGCCCAAATCTGTAGGCCAGGGAGAGAACATGAACCTGAGCTTCAGCTCCATTCTTGGGAAAACAAAAGGGAAGCTGTCAGCAGCCAGCCTGGTACATTGCAGAATCAAGAGAAGGCATACAAGTTTAAGCATTGTGCCACGAGAGAGCAAGAAGTGTGGTACAGGCATATCCATAAAAGGTCTGAGAGAGTCTCAGAATCCCTAGCAAGACGGACAGACGTGTTTCTCTCCCAAAGTCAGTTAGTAAAGACTGGAGGAGGTGATTGCTACTTCAAATGCAAAGACAGAAATGAAGGACTTCAAGAAACATGAAAAATCAAGGAAACATGACACACCAAAGAATCAAAATAATCTTCCAGTAACTGACACCAGGACGTGGAGGTCTATAATTTACCCAAAAATGCTCTTTTAAGGAAGCTCAGTGAGCTACAAGAAAACACAGAAAGACAGCTCAATGAAATCAGGGAAACAATACATGAACAAAATTAGAAGTTTAATAGAGAAATAGAAATCTTAAAAAAAAAAAAAATAGAAATTCTGGATATGAAAAGTACAACAAAAAATGCTCTTTCTGCCTGATGGAAAGAAGAGGAAGATTCTTTCATCTTCTTTCCATCAAGTAGAGGAAAGAATCTGTGAATTAGAAGACAGGAACTTTGAAATTATCCACTCAGAACAAAACAAAGAAAAAAGAATGAAAAAGAGTGAATAAAGCCTAGAAGATCTGTAGAATACAATCAAATGTAACCCTCTGTCAATTATTGGAGTCCCAGAAGGAAAAGAGATGGAGAAGGGAACATAAAGCTTATTTAAAGAAACAATGGCAGAATCTAAAAAAGAGTGGATATATGTATATGTATAACTGATTCACTTTGCTGTACAGCAGAAAGTAACACAACATTGTAAATCAACTATACTCCAATAAAAATTTTTAATGCAAAAAAATAAGTAAATAAATAATAAAATAGCCCTGCCAGTATCCCTCTCTTTAAAAAAAGAAAAGAAAAAGAAATAAAAAAGAAAGAAAAGAAATAATCACTGAGAGTTTCCCATATCTGAGGTGAGATTTGGATATCTAAGTTCATGAAGCTCATAGTTAAGAAACAAATTCAACTTAAAGGGCTTCCCTGGTGGTGCAGTAGTTGAGAATCTGCCTGCTAATACAGGGGACACGGGTTCGAGCCCTGGTCTGGGAGGATCCCACATGCCGCGGAGTAACTAGGCCCGTGAGCCACAACTACTGAGCCTGCACGTCTGGAGCCTGTGCTCCGCAACAAGAGAGGCCGTGACAGTGAGAGGCCCGCGCACCGCGATGAAGAGTGGCCCCCTCTTGCCACAACTAGAGAAAGCCCTCGCACAGAAACGAAGACCCAAAACAGCAAAAATAAATTAATAAACTCCAACGCCCAACATCTTCTTAAAAAAAAAATTCAACTTAAAGAGATTTTCTCAAAGATGTATTATGATAAAGTTGTAAAAAATCAAAGATAGAGATAATCTTAAAAGCAGCAAGAGAAAAGAAGTTTATAACTTATGAGGGAAACTATAATGCTATCAGATTTCTCAAAAGAAATCTTACGTTTAAGGACAGAAGGTGATGATATATTCAAAATTGCTGAAAGAGTTTGGTACAAGAGGTTGATGAAGGAAGATTATGAACTCACCTCCTCCAATGGACACACCCAGTCTACAGCTATAAATGGAACAATTTCCTCTGGAAAAAAAAAATAACTAAACTAAAAGCTGGCTTAACAACACCTGCACATCAGGCAAATGAGAGGGATACCACATCAAGGCAAGAGAGGCTGAGTCATTATCTTTCCATAAACCCTTCTCCAGGTACAGCAACCCACAATTGGGAAGGAACTCAAAATCCAGAGCTTCTCCCTGAGGAGCAAGGGGTGTGAACACCACAATATAGACACCCCAACTTTTAAGACCTGCACCTGAGAGATGAGTCCCCAAAACTTCTAGCTTTGAAAGCCAATGGCTCTCATGTCCATGAGACAATATTGTAGTGAACCAAGAAATGGCTCTTAAAGGGCTCACACACAGACTCACTCGACCCAGGTCCCAGCACAGAAGCCATTTGAAAAGTGCCCAGACTTTATGGGAATGAGGCTCATTTGATGACCTTAAAGTGTCAGCCTAAGGAGCAGGGGTCTGCTGGGATACTCCCCAGGGATGCAGGCTGGCAGCCACCGTCTTCGCACTCTCCCTCTGCTATGCTAAGGTGGGCAGACACCTTTTTATTTTTTTATTCTACGCCTTTTTTTTTCAGGGATTCCATCTTTACACTCCCACTTTGTATCGCGCTAGCCAGCAGGTGCTATCGTCACACTATTCCTGTGCCACACTCCAGAGCACCAGTATTTCCTGCAGGGGAGCTTTTACTTGGGTCTGGTGTCCTGGTTTTTGTGTCTGGTGTCCCAGTTTTTGTGGCTGCAACCCAGTGGGATGTCTTTGGATCACCTGGTTCTGGAGGGCAGGGAGATTCACACTCCTAGGTCCAATAGGACTGTAACAATCAGATACGGTTCTTGGCAGACTACCACCCCAAGGGTACTGCACAAATAGCAGACTGAAACACATTCCCAGTCTTTCTGAGAAAGAGGCTTATTTTTTGTCCAGGAGTTTTGGCCTGAGGGGCAGGTTTCTGGTTTGGCACAATTCTAAGGGGCCATAGAGGTACTTGCATGCAACAGAAGCCAGTGGACAAAATCTTTGCACTCTCCCCCTGCCTTGCTCCAGCCCACTGGTGCCCTCCACAGAAGCGTATACCTTTGGTGCCCTGATTTTTCCAGCTGGTGCTAGGCGATGCCTCTACATTGTCTGGCTTAGGGTGACACTAGGCTCAGGGGTGACAAAGAACTATAACAAATGTAGAAAAGTTCTTAAACAGCTACCAACCCAGGGCACAGTAAGAAGCAACAGACCCGGGAGATCAGTAATTCTGTGAAAGAGGACTATTAGCTTACCATCATAGCTAAAGCCTGAGGGGGAAGCTTCTAATTAAACACAAATCTAAAGGCTGACTGTAATCCCTTCCAGAGAACTTGGAGGGTGGCCACTATCATTTCACTCTCCTCTGCCACGCTCCACAGTGCCAGTAGCTCTCAGAAGGGAGCTCTTACACTCTTCTGGTGCCCTGGTTTTTGTAGCTGCAAGATTCAACATCTGCAAATCAATCTATGTGATATACCACATTAACAAATAGAAGAATAAAAAACATATGATCATCTCAATACATGCAGAAAAAGCTTTTGGCAAAATTCAACACCTATTTATGATAAAAACTCTCAACAAAGTGGGTATAGAGGGTTCATACCTCAACATAATAAAGGCCATGTATGACAAACCCATAGCCAACACCCTACTCAACATTGAAAGGCCAAAAGCATTTCCTCTAAGATCAGAATGAAAACAAGGATGACCACTCTAGCCACTTTTATTCAACATAGTATTAGGAGTCCTAAAATCAGACTAAAATAAATTAATTAATTAAAGGAATCCAAGTTGGAAGGCAAGAAGCACTGTTTGCAGACAACATGACAGTATATATAGAAAATCCTGAAGGCACCACCAAAAACCTATTAGAGCAATAAATTAATTCAATGAAGTTGTAGGATACAAAATTAGTACATAGAAATCTGTTGTGTTTCTATACACTAACAACAAACTATCAGAAAGAGAAATTAAGAAAACAATCTTATTTACAACTGCATCAAAAAGAATAAAATACCTAGAAATAAATCTCACCAAGGAGGTAAAAGACTTGTACTCTAAAAACTATAAGACACAGATGAAAGAAATTGAAGATGACACAAACCGATGGAAAAATATAACATGGTCATGGAATGGAAGAAGTTAATATTGTTAAAATGACCAAAGCAGATTCAATGCAATCCCTATCAAAATATCAATAGCATTTTTTCACAGAATTAGAACAAATAATTCTAAAATGCATATGGAACCACAAATGATCCAGAATAGCCAAAGAAATTTTGAGAAAGAACAAAGCTGGAGATATCAAGCTCCCTGATTTCAAATATATTGTAAAACTATAGTAATCAAAACAATATAGTATTGGCATAAAAACAGACACGTAGATCAATGGAACAGAATAGAGATCCCAAATATAAACCCATACACATATTTTCGATAAAGGAGCCAAGAATACACAGTGGGAAAAGAAAAGTCTCTTCAATTAATGGCGTTGGGAAAAGTAGACAGCTACATGAGAAAGAAAGAATATGAACCACTATCTTACACCATACACAAAAATTAACTCAAAATAGATTAAAGATTTGAATATAAGACCTGAAACCTTGAAACTCCTAGAAGAAACATAGATGGTAAGCTCCTTGACATTGGCCTTTGTGATGACTTTTTGACACCAAAAGTAAAGGCAACAAAAGCAAAAATAAACAAGTCAGACTACATCAAACTAAAAAGCTTCTGCACAGCAAAGGAAACTATCAACCAAACGAAAAAAAAATTTACTGAATGGGAAAAAAATTTGCAAATTATATATCTGCTAAGGAGTTAATATCCAAAATGTATAAAAATATCATACAATTCAAAAGCAAAACAAAGTCTGATTAAAATATGGGCAGAGGGGCTTCCCTGGTGGCGCAGTGGTTGAGAGTCCGCCTGCCGAAGCAGGGGACGCGGGTTTGTGCCCCGGTCCGGGAAGATCCCACATGCCGCGGAGCGGCTGGGCCCGTGAGCCATGGCCGCTGAGCCTGCGCGTCCGGAGCCTGTGCTCTGCAACGGGAGAGGCCACAACAGTGAGAGGGCCACGTACTGCAAAAAAAAAAAAAAAAAAAAGGCAGAGAATCTGAATAGACATTTTTCCAAAGAAGACATACAGATGGCCAACAGGTAAGCGAAAAGATGCTCAACATCACTAATCAATAGGGAAATGCAAATCAAAGCCACAGTAAGGTATCACCACAAAAATAAATAAATGAATGAATAAATAAAATTTTAAGATTAAATAAATATATTTTTAAAAAAGATATCACCTCACACATGTTATAATGGCTATCATCAGAAAGACAAGAAATAACAAGTGCTGGCAAGGACGTAGAGAAAAATGAATCCTTGTACACTTGGTGGTAATGTAAATTGGTTCAGCACTGTTGAAAGCAGCATGGAGGTTCCTCAAAACATTAAAAATAAAACTGCCATATGATCCAGCAATTTCTCTTCTGGGTATTTATCCACAGGAAACAAAAACACTAACGTGAAAAAGATCTATGCACCCCATGTTCATTGAAGCATTAATTACAATGGCCATGATATGAAAGCAACGTAAGTGGCCATTGGTGAATGCATGGATAAAGAAACTGTGGTGTGTATATATACATAATGGAATATTATTCAGCCATAAAAAGAATGAAATCTTGCCATTTGCAACAGCATGGATGGACCTTGAGGGCATTATGCTAAGTGAAATAAGTTAGACAGAGAAAGACAAATACCATAAAATCTCACTTAACTCATGTGGAATCTTTAATAGAAAAGAACTCATAGATAAAGAGAATGAATTGGTGGTTGCCAGAGGTGGGCAAAAGTCATGAAGGTGGTGAAAAGGCACAAACTTCCCGTTATAACATATGTAAGTCCTGGGGATGTGATGTACAGCATGATGAATCTAGTTAATTATACTCTGTTGTACATTTGAAAGTTGCTAAAAGAGTAGTTTTTTTTTAATTTGCCTATGCTTTAATTGTTTAGACCCAGGATAACCCACAAACCTCTCTGTGACACAAAAGATTTTCATGGTTATTCCCCATTTCATTCAAAATATTGTAAAGATTCTACCATTTGCAATTCTGTTATTTAAAATAATAAAAATAAAATAAAATAATATAGTCCGTAAGTTTCTTTAAGAGGGCACAGTAAACTACAAGACATGGAAACATGCTAATGTGAGTGAACAAATGAAGATACAGCTGCAGCTTTCAGTGATGGAATACTCCTGCTCTACCTACAGTATTCTATGTGACATCTCAGTTGTGACACGAGACTGTCTGATTCACTAGACCTCAAATATTAGTAAGCTTACTTCCTTTTTTTAACTTTTAGATAAAACGCAAATATGAAGGAGATGTCCTTTTCATTCTTCCCACCACTGTGGAATCCACTGATCTGCTCCAGTGGTTTCCCAGCAGAGATTCTCTGGATTCTACCCAGAGCTGCTGAATCAGACTCCTGGGTACAGCCTGCTTCTCAACCAGCTCCCAGCCTGTGTGTTGGTTTGACAGCTGGATAACTATCTAACCTCCCCACAAGGGAGGCGTCCTTCCTGTAACCCTGACAGGTGGTCATTGGAAGAGTAGATCTAAAAAGTTCTCATCACAAGAAAAAAATTGTAACAATCTATAGTGATGATGTTAACGAGACTTATTGTAGTGATCATTTTGCAAAAATATATACAAATACTGAATCATCATACTGTACAGCCAAAACTAATATAATGTTGTATATCAATTATACCTCAATAAAAAATATATGATTAGCATAGGGACTTCCCTATGGTCCAGTGGTCCAGTGGTTAAGACTCCATGCTCCCAATGCAGGGGGCTCGGGTTCAATCCCTGGTCAGGAAGCTAGATCCCGCATGCCGCAACTAAAGATCCCGCATGCAGCAACGAAGATCCCATGTGCCACAACTGAAACCCGGCGCGAGTCTTAATAAATATTAAAAAAATATATGATTAGCATAAACTTAATAAAAAAGAAGGCTCAGGGTATAGATAACTCATATTCATGTTTAATTACGATATACCCTATAGCCAGGTAACGGTTACAATGTGCTTCTCTTGAGCAGTCTGCAGAGGGAGAAAGCAAACAGAAAAATCCCTTGGGGTCTGAGTAGATGTCCAGTAGACGCTGTTGGCAGTACACCGGCAGAGGCTCCGGGGTCAGTGCAGGAAGCAGCATCACAGTCAAATTCTTGGAGCAGGGCAAGGGGTAACCTGGTGACTGTGTTAGAGTTAATGGAGGAACCTGATCTCAGAGGAACAGGCTGACAGGCAACTGGGAATTCTGGGCAAGAACAGGCAGCTATTACAGAAGAACAAAAACCAATCCCCGTCAAAGCGTCCTCAGGAGTCAGTGCCCTGGAGAAGAGAGAGAGTGATCAGCACATGGCAGCCTGAGGGACGTGCCCCCTCACCTCTTCTCGGCCTGCAGCATCTGACAGAGAAAGCTGAGGTCCGGGGCATGTCACCATCACCTCCCCTAACATCTGTGTAGAGGTGAATCAGCTGAAGAGGGCACAACACTTCAGCCTGACAAAGATGTGTGGAAGGCTGGGGAGCAGCTGTTAGCCTTCTGGGGGACATGAAGACGTCAAACTTTTAATAAATTAGATAATAACTCACCTTCTTTCCACCACGCATAGCCTCTTTCAGTCACTATAAATGCCCACAGGCAGTAGTCACCAACATGTGGCACAAAGTGGGTATCATCTAACACCACAGTTCTGGCTCCAAGTTTCAGAGAAAGAGGCCACTAAAGTTATGGCCTGATTCTGGAGAACAACCTCAGGAGCTTCCTACAGAAACTGGGTGAACTTCTCCCCTAACTCTTGATCCCATAGCAGAAAATAGGCCACGGATGAGACCATTGTGCCCAGGTATACTCACCTCACACCCTTCCCTCTTTTACCTGTCCCCATAACCCCCAGTGAAACAGAGCAAAAACAGTACCTGCAGGTGGAGGCCCAGGAGGTCCCACAAAAGGTCTCATGACACAAACAGCAAGTGTCTCGCCCACCCCAAAGGGAAATGAGATAAGCAACTTAATTTGAAATATATTTCTTCCCTACCCATCCTCTCTACCCACAAGGCCTTAACTGCCCTAAAATAAAATCTCGCCAAATGAATGGAACTGCCACTAGAAGGAAGCCCTAGAATAAATCCCACCTGTCACCTCTGTGAAAGGGCTACTTTTCAACCAGTAAAATCAGACTCCAATGTCTCCCTAGGTCGTTCCATTTCCGCCCACCACCAGCCTAGTCTCCTTCCTTTCAGGGTCAGGAGGAAAGAGCTACATCTAGAGGCACAGGCCTCCCTGAACAGAAGGTCTCAGTCACAGCCCGTCTTCCCCTTTTCCCCAGAGTTACTTACCCTTCTGGCTCCTGTGACGGATGATGAGACCCAGCCCGAGGAAGATCAGCCCCAGCACAAAGCCCCCAACACCACTCAGCATCTTGCTCTGGGCAGATCCAGACTGTGCCCCTAGGGATCAGAGCCTGAGTGTCAGGGTTTGTCCCCACACCAAAGCGGGGTGTCCCTTTGAGAAGCCTAAAGTCTAGTCTGAGATACAGGAGGTGGAGGTGCCAGGGGAACCTAGTTCTCCATTCTGACTACCCCTAGGGGAGGGACCCGCCAACAGATCCTTGGACAGAGTGGACGGGTGGGAGAAGGGGAAAGTGGATCCCTGCTCCTCAGGGACACATCCATAACCCTACGCCCTAAGACTCTGGTCACCAGTCAATCCTTCAGAGCTACCAGGGCTGGGCTCTGGGGCCCTGGTGTGTAGAGTGAGCTCCCTGTATCTGGAAAGACAATGAGATCAGGATTCTTCTGATGCCCTTAATATGAGGCAAGAGGCACTCTTGTGTCCTGGCATTTCCAGCTCAGTAGGGATTCTGGGGACAAGGGATGAGATGGGATGGACCAAGGAAGCTCTATCTGCCCCTGTCCCGTGGGCCCCACGGTGAAAGGAAACCAAGTGCCCCTTACACCACTCCACCATGATGGGACTCTGGAGGCTGGGGTGCTCCACATGGCAGGTGTAGACATCTCCTTGCTGGGGAGTCATTTCCAGCATCACAAGCATCTGGAAGGTCCAGTCCCCATTTCTAATAAGAGGGGTGGACACAACGCCAGCTGTCTCCTCCTGGTCATTCCGGAACCACCGAACTTTGATCTGGCCTGGATAGAAATCTGTCACCGAGCAGACCAGCAGGTTGTGGTGGTTTAGAGCCTCTGTCCTGGATGGGGAGATGGTCACTGTAGGTTCCACTGAGGAAATAACAGACAGGAAAAGACACAGTGAGATGTGAGACCACACAGCAAGTCTCCGCACTGGGAAGAGTCCTTCCCTGGTACCAGGGTGGAAAGATCCTTTTATTCCAAATCTTGGATTTGGATCTAACCTGGACCACTTTATTAGCTTGAATAAAAACATTAGTCAGTTTACTTTTCAGAGTCTCAAGAGACAGTTTTAATCATTCTATGGGAGTTACTCTGTTGACACTAATTGATAAAAATGAAGCACTTTAAAATTATAAATTGCTATATTATACAAGCCACTATTTATAACATTTTTTAAATAAAATGATAAACCTGGACTTGTTCCCCCTCGCTCTCCCATCTAGAAGTGACCATGAGGATAAGCTCTAGTGACTTGTGCTAGGTCAGTGACACTGTTTTCTGTTAGGTTCTGTGCTCCCCACAGTAGAGAAAATCCAGCAACTTTGACTCCCACCTGCTGGCCATGAGATGATCAACAGTAGTCATGGCCCCATGGACTGAGAATTAAGAAAGTACAGACATTTCTATGTCCAGTAAAATGGGACAACAGTGACCATCACATCCTTCCTACAAAGCAGTGCTTTTCAAACAGGCTACATCTATAACCCTCAGCCCTGTAATACAGAATTCGAGAGCGAGAGCACTTCTTACCAGTCAACAAAGCATCCCTCTCAGTTTTTAGCCTCATCTTAGCTCAAATGCCATTCTGTGGCGAACTCCCCACAAAAACTTATATAATTAAATACCTACACTTCCATCTCGAGTTCATTTATGCCACATATACTTTATTTGATTCATTCATTCATTCATTCAACAAATATAAATTTGACAAGCACTGGGGACCCAAAGATAAACAACAAACTGTGGCCCCTGCCTTTACAGAACTTGCAATCTAGTAACAAAGACAAAACAAAAATAAAAACAAAAAAGAACCACAAGTGTTATGTCAAAAGTTTGTAATTTTTGAAGGAAAAGAAAGGAAACCGTGAAAACAAGTAACACTGATAAAACATCATGTTTGCCCATGCCTCGATTCCTTTATCTTCTCAGATTGCTACTCATGGTCAAATATGACACACCTCCCAACCTGTTTTACACGTATTATCCTTTATCTCTGCAGCCATTTTATTGCATCTCCCTCATTCCCTTAGTGCAAAACTATAGTAAATATTTCATGTAGTGTTTTAGCTATTTGATAATACATTATGTACTCTCATTTACTTTTTTCCCCTAATTTTCTTTTAACATTCAAGTGAGCTGCCATCCCTTTGCTATTAATTGCCTTGCTCTGAAATCAGACATAATTATCATGTATGTTCTCTATAGAAAATATTCTGAGACTCTTGCAGAAGTTGGCCCGGGTTAGTGAGCATGTCACATGAACATACAATATAACTGGGACTTGCTGAGATCGGCAGGCAGTCTCGTCACCCCAATAACATGGTACTCGTGAGCCATCATCTGGAAAGAATCATGTTTTCAGTTTGGACTTTAACTCTTGATCAGGTTCTTCTTCCTGGGCTCTGACTAAAGTCATGGTCAGCTAGGTGAACTTATAAAATCTGTTCGTCTTAAACAGATTGGGAGTAAAAAATGGAGGTCACAAGTTCAAGAGAGAAATTTTAGAATAATTTTTATGAAAAAGAACTGAAATAGCAAAAATATAAGTATGTACTTGGTGGCATCAGGATGAAGGAGAAGGCAAGATAGGGTAAAGTAAGCTAAAAGTTATGTGAACATACACAGAGAACACCAGGGTCAGACTAGGGATTAATCAGTGAGTTTTCAATCCCTTGAATGTATCATTTTGTCCCACTAACATTGAAAATAAGCAGGAACAGACTCATTGCTGCTTCTGGTCATAACTGGCTTAAACGAGGCTTTGCTTCCATTAGACTCTATATACATGTAGTAAAGAACATGATGCCTATTGTGTATTTGGGGGAGGCTTCAAGACAGTGAATAACTGTGTGTAATTACTTAAACTGTTTATTATGTACCAATATTAGCATATATAAAGTGGTGATGCTGATTGCTAACACCAAGGAAATTAAGTGGCATAGTATAGGTAGTGTTTGGTAAGACAATTGCCTAGCAATAGGTGCTCATGAAACTGGTATAATTAACTTTCAGAATGTCTACCCCTGCAGTGGATGTTGGGGGAGCTGGCAGGGAGAGAGAGGATAGGCAGGCCAATGGAACCTGAAACAATTTTTATTCAGTAATTAAATGGCATCAACTTATTTACCCCAAAACTTCAGCTCTGATATCAGCCATTTGTTGAGCTTTTCTAAGAAATTAAAACGTTGCCTTACAACAACACTCAAGTACTGTTTCTATTGTTACTAAACACTTTTTTTCCTCAGGCTTTGCATCCACGAATTCTAAATTGTTAAGATCCAAGTCAATAAGAGTTTACTTTAAAGCATTACGCAAAATCGTAAAGAATAATTAATATGGTCAGTTTTTAAGATCCTATTTACCTTTATGCTTTCTCTTGAGCCTAAGCAGCTGGGCAACAGAGAACATTTATTCATTAATTTAAGCAAGGTTTATGGAGCTCATACTACCTGCCAATGTGTCAGGTACTAGACACACAGGGATAATTAAGACAGTCCCTTGCCAGAAAGAGGGCCGGGACAAGTGATACAGTGACATCTATTTAAGAAACCAGGATTAAGATGAATAATGATTTGAAACCAAAACGTGAAAATGTATTCTTTCATGGCTGTAATATATCACCACGTGTGTAAGGTGCCCTGAGAGCAGCCGTGGAACAGCCCTAACTCCACCAGGCTGAGCTCCTGAGCTTCGGGAAGCCAAGAAGCCAAAGGCACGAGGCGGGAACGTGCAGAATTAGTGGAAAGAACTGCGCAGGACGAGGCTCTCGAGAGCTGGGGCCATACTGAGCAGTCCTGGACTCGCCTCTGCGGGGAATTTTCCAGGGCTACCAACCTCCGTCTCCCTGCTGTGCCCTCGGTCCCCGGCCCTCTGCGCGAGACGCCAGGGCTCGCTGTCCCCTCCGCGGGCCTGAGGATCCCACCCCAGCGGCCCCGCCCCCTCACCCCTGCGCGGAGTCTCGGCAGGGGAGGGTGGGCCCCGCGGAGGGCGGCCTGCGCTCACCTCGCCGCTGCACCGCTAAGGTCTCATCAATCCTGTAGTTGTGTCTGCACACCGTGTCCAGCGCGGCCCGTTCCTCCTCCAGGATGTCCTCCTGGCTGTTCCAGTACTCGGCGTCCGGCCGGCCCAGCTCGGTCACCGCCCGGTACTCGCCCACGTCGCTGTCGAAGCGCACGAACTCCTCCCGGTTATAGATGTATCTGTTCATGACCCGCACCCGCTCCGTGCCGTTGGTGAAGTAACACATGAACATATGACGGAACAAGAAATCCTCTGCGGGAGACACCGCCGCTCAGCCAGGCGGCAGCCGCTCGGCAGGCGGGGCGATGTCGGCCCGTGGCCAGCTGGGTCGGAAAAACCTGAAACCCGCCGCTCAACCCCGGGTTCCCGGCCCAGCCCAGCCCTGCGCCTCCCGCTGCGAACCGGAGCCTCCGGGCGGCTCTTCCAAGGCCTCCCGCCCCGTCTGAGGGCTTCCAGAATGACCTTCGTGCGAGGAGGCCTGTCTCCGAGGGGAGCCCTGGGACCTGTGATCCCTGCCTGAGCCTGAGAACCGAGTAAACAGAGCTATCGGGTTGGTTTTACATCCATCTCTGTACTTAGAGGGATCAGGACGTTCTCACATGAAATGTCATTTTCCCTCGAAATCCTGGGAACCTCAGAGACAAACAAGTGTCTACATAAGCACAAGACTTCAAGGGAATCACAAAGGAGCTGTAGAATGGAGCCTGTCCTCGTCCTGACAGGCACATTCTCTGGGTCCCTGGCAAAGTGCCTTCCTTCCCATGCGTGGGTTTCCTCTGCGTTTCTGCCACCCCGACCCGACTCCTTTGTAGTTAGAAGGGACCGACACGGCCCTAGTCCGAAAAACGATGGTTTATTCACGGAAAGTGCACAGACTTTCAAAATAGATAAATTGGATTCCAATTAAACTGAGACAGTTACCAGCTTGGGTGGGTTACTTAACGGAGTATCTGTATCTTAAGTATAATTGTGTAAAAAGTCGTTATATCTACACATAGGGGTGTTAGGAAGATCGACAGAGAATTTATTTGAAGATACTAATCCTGTGTCTGAAATGAATGCTTTCTCAATATACATATTTATCTTCTTACGTTCTCCTTTCTCCTAAATCCCATCCATCCTCAAGTCTCTGAATACCACTCAAGTCACTATTTGACCATAAATCAGTGAAACTTGAGGTTAAGATTCTGTCGGTGGCCACCCAGTCAGCTCCACTCAAATACCAGGAGTTTGCTTCCAGGAACCCTCCACTCAAGAGTCAGGAATGTAGAGTCCTTTTCCTCAAATTCTGAGACTACAGAGACCACTGCTGCCCTACATTTCCCCAGCCCAGGATCCCATAGTATTAAGTCCAGACAAGGTCTTGGGGGATCCTGAAATGACAAGTCCTGCTGTGTCTTTGGAGAAATTCTTTAAAACAAACTACCCATGCTCACTTTGTCCCAGCACTTGTAGTAGATACACACTCTGTCTCCTCCTCCCTGTTATAATGTCCCCAGGCTTAAGCCTGTGGGAGGGGGACTGTCCTCACTTTGTCATTAGAAGGTGGAAATGAGAATGTAACATAGCTCGCATCCCCGAAGAGAGGAAATATTCTGAGATCTCACCCCAGGCCAAGTGTCCCTCAGAGCCTGGTCCCCAGAGTGGTGGCTCTGGGAGCAGCTGCCCTGCACTTACGTGGAGAGTCTCTGCCCTCAGCCTCTGGAGTGCTCAGCACCGTCAGCATCACCATCACAGCTGTTGTCCAAAGGCCTCTGGGGATCTGCAGAGCCACCGTCCCAGACATAATTGAGAACAAAGGAAGAAGTAATGGTAGTGAACACAGCTCACATCCAGTGGATCTGGTGTGCCTACTTTAGAGAATAAAAGCCTATGAAAGCTTCCATGTATGGCAGGATTGGAGAGTCCCAAGGAAAGGAACCAATCAGCACTGGAGCTGAAGTACCTCATGTATCTCTGGGCAGACATTTGTTTTGAAGGTTCTCAATCTAATGCCTGGCACTCTGTCTTCATCAAGTTACACTGGATGAACATTTCGGGTGAAGAGTCCTTGCAGTTTTGAATGATCTGAAGATTGAATGCCTTCGGAGTTTAAAGAACAAGAAGAGAGAAAAAATGATTCAAGAGTAGACATCTCTGTGATATATATTTTTAATTAATTTATTTATATTTGGCTGTGTTGGGTCTTCGTTTCTGTGCCAGGGCTTTCTCTACTTGCGGCGAGCAGGGGACACTCTTCATCGCGGTGCGCGGGCCTCTCACTGTCGCGGCCTCTCTTGTTGCGGAGCACAAGCTCCAGACGCGCAGGCTCAGTAGTTGTGGCTCACACGCCTAATTGCTCCACGGCATGTGGGATCTTCCCAGACCAGGGCTCGAACCCATGTCCCCTGCATTGGCAGGCAGATTCTCAACCACTGCGCCACCAGAGAAGCCCTGTGATATTTATTTAAAACCTATTGTTCTTGGGATTTGGGGTAAGGGAAAATAAGTGGGGATCATATTTCAGGGAGAGAAAATCATTGTCGCAGACAAGTTCACTTTTATTATCTTAGACACGCTGAGGAGCCTTAAGTTGTGGTGGGAAGAGCAGAGTTCTTGAAGGAGATGGTTTTGAGCTGCACTGATGTAGCAAGTGCCTGCTTGCCACCCCAGGTATCTTGCTATGCCTGGCATTGTTGTTGTCCATCGCTGTCACCAATAAAGGCATGGAAGAACAAAAAAAAAAAAAAGTTTTTTTTTGTTGTTGTTTTAAATTTATTTATTTTAAACTTATTTATGTTTTGGCCGCGTTGGGTCTTCGTTGCTGCACACAGGCTTTCTCTAGTTGCAGCGAGTGGGGACTTCTCTTCGTTGCAGTGCGCAGGCTTCCCATTGCGGTGGCTTCTCTTGTTGCAGAGCACGGGCTCAAGGCGCGCGGGTGTCGGTAGTTGTGGCTCGCAGCCTCTAGAGTGCAGGCTCAGTAGTTGTGGTGCACGAGCTCAGTTGTTCTGCAGCATGTGGGATCTTCCCGGACCAGGGCTCGAACCCGTGTCCTCTGTATTGGCAGGTGGCTTCTTAACCACTGCCCCACCAGGGACGTTGTCTACCACTGATGTGCTTTATGAGAGCCAACAAAATACTGAACGCTTCTGCCTCAAACTTCTCTTTGTAAAATGTGAGTCATGCTTCGTGCGTTTTGTATCTAGGCCTTCATATATACAGACTTAAGAGTAATATGACTTGCTTAATATCGCAAAATGTTCCTCAGCGGCCAAGTGTAACTGTTGGCAGTATCAGGTTTATACGTGGAGCAAGAAAACAAAATTTGACAACCAGTCCTGCTGGAAAGTGATTTTTTCATTACACAACAATCTATTGCATTTATGCTCTTTGAATGCAAGTATTTGAAAAATTAAGTTGACTTTTCTCTTAAAATCTCTTCAGCCGCTCAGATCCTCCCTGAACCATCTGATGTCAGCAAAAACACAATCCACAAACATTAACAGCATTCAGACACAGTCACCTTTATTTCTGAGGACAGAGAGCAAAAGACGTGGAGAAGCATTTCCTGCAGCTTGAATAGTGTTAATGAGGGAGCAGATACTTATGGTTACAGATTGTGTACAGTACAATACTATTGTATTGTACAGATTGTGCCAGCCCTAAGCATCAAGTCCCCAGTGGCAGAAGTATCAATGTGTTTTTTTTAATAAATGTATTATTTATCAGGCTCCTCTTGCCCATGACTAAGGGCAGTATTAAATGGTTATAGAGCAATTAGAACAGTGTCTGGAAAACATTAATAAACAAGAAAATAAGTGTTTCTCCCTCTATTCTCTCTCTTCCTGAATTTTAGGTTCTTCTTTCAAAATAGAGGAAAGGATCTACAAGCAGGACATAAAGCGTTTACCAGGTAAAAAGAAACAGGGAAGAGGCAACGACAAGAAGTTTCCATTAGTGGCACATGAAGACAATGAGTTAGTTCAATATTCTGAATTAGGTGCCTAGTCCCAGAGCACCTGAGACTGGGAAATCTGTCACTGGGCTTCTACCAGCAGTGACGCAATCAGGATCAGGGTAATTTCAGAGCAGGGAGGGCTTCCATGGTGGGATGAAAACATAAAAGAGGAACATCAAACTCAGACCGGTAATAGGGTTGGGAGGCAACAAAGAACAGTCAGAGAGGGATTCTGAAGGTGCCTCAGGTCCCTCAGACCTTACTTCAGGGCCCCTTGGAATAAACAGAGGCTTCTGGCCCATGTCCTCCCTCCTGTCCTAAGGGAGAAATTCCCTCCGTTCTGCTCTGGGGCTGTCAGTGGATGCTCCCTCAGACCTGGGGATTGCCTGGTCTTACAGCCCTCTTCACACAGACTTTTCAACAAGCAGCAGCAAGAGTGTCAGCTTAAAATCCTCTTTCTGATTGGCTAAAACCTCATCTGCAAGGCTCTGGTTTGAGCTTCTGCCTGCTGTTTCTCCCAAGCCAGGCAGCATTCTCTACATTTTCTAGAGTTCTCTGTACTGTCCATATCCCTGCTGTGCTACTCAGGGCAGTCACTGCTGGTCTGGCCTGAGAGAAGGCGACACGCACAGACCTTCTGATTCCAGGTGTCTACCTGAATCACCCTGTGGAGGCAGAGCACCTAGGATGAGGCCAGTGTATACCCCATGAGGGTAGACAGTGGCATCAAGAAACAGTCGTTGATGTGGGTCAGGCTTCCAGTAGGAAGACTCTCGTGGTTCATCCTCTGTTCCCTCAGGATGAGAGATAAAAGCTGTGGACAGTTTCCTTGGGGAAGTTCAGGGAGAAATCATCTTCCCTGGTCAACATCCCTCAGAAGCTGTACTTGGTCAGTTAACTGTGAAGGTACTAATCATCTTGTCACCAGAAGGGCCATCCAGGACCCTATTCTACATTCAATTCAGGAAACAAAATACATTGTACATTCTGAAAGATTCCATGACCTTCTTAATGCCAGTAGTAATTTAATTAGTAATACTTCCCCCAGAATATTATTCCCTTCAATAAAAATTTGTCACACCACTATCCCTAAGTTTTTCCAAATCTTTGTGAAGCTACTCACACATGTCCCCTATATGAACACTTAAGTAACCAGTTATATGAATTTTCCATGACATACATAAAGTAGGTCCTTTCTCTTTGCACAGTTATCTCTTTAAAATCACAGTTTACAGAATCTGAAGAAAGAGTCAAATTAGTAACAGAGTGACCATGTATAAGCCATTTCAGTTCTGAAAGCCTTAGTTCTGCCTCATCTGCAGAAAGAATACACATATCACAGGACCACTTCATGAACACAGATATCATTTGCAAAAGTCCACTGCAATCTATGGTGAGTTACATACACACTAGCTTTTAATATAATAGTAGTGAGTTCATCTTTCTTGATGTCATTAAAGTCTTGTTATTTGCCATTTCTACTCAGATGATAGAATCATCATGGTTTCAAATCCTCATTATGGAGAAAAAGAGAGGGGAAAGCACGTTAGGTATATTTGATCATGAATCCACTGCATTTTCCCTCTCCGAAGCTCATGACTACCCTTGCACAGAACTGCCATTTTAACTATAATTTCAGATCTCAGAAACTGGTCCTCTTCTCAGTGGGCTCACAAATGTGGAAACTTGAGTGCAAAACAGAGTTTAATACGAATTGATGAAAGAAGAACGTGAGTGCAGCTTTGTGAACGTCATAGACTGCTATGGCAGAGTCCAGCGTCATATTTCACACATCTTGATTTGATTTAGAGGAAGAGGGACTGGCCACTCCTCATCGTAGCTTCTGCCAAATATCTAAAAGACACGTCCTATGCCACATGCCTGAGTGCCCTGCTTTCCTCACCCTCATTATCAGGGGTCCCCCTGTGTCTGAGCTCTGACACATCTATATGGTTTGGTTTCCAGGAGTTTTGTCCCCCTTCCCAAAAACCCAGCACACCCTAGGTGGTGGTTACTGTCAGTTACCAATATTTTTATACAGCTCCAGAGTTAAGGTCCTGGGTTCCAAAGATGAAAATACATGGATCCTGCCTTCTAGGAGTCCACACATTGGAGGAGAGACATATATGGGGAAAAATAAAAGAGACAGAAGTTTGCAATAGCTACTAAGGGGAATGTCAAATACTATTGACTAAAGACAAGACTGGGCAGTGTTCAAGGTTCAGGGTACATTTAAAACTCTAAATTGATAATGATGCCCATTTGTTCAGTTATTTTCTTTTCCCTTGGAAAGGGTTGGCAACACAGGACTAGGAGGTGACGATTATTTGTGGATTAATTCATAAATAATAATTTTTCAAGATGGTGAGGGTGGGGAGTTAATGGCGTAGAAGTCATGACAGGATTGAAAGAAAGGTTTTTCAGGTGCACTTCTCAGAGGAAGTGATCGCTCAACAGATAAAGGGCTATGATGATTCCAGGCAAAGAGACATACCTGAGTGCAGACCCAGAGGTTTGGCAAGACTGGGGGTGGGGAGACAGGGATCATTCACAACTTGTGGTTTGGTATGATTAGAGGGTGGGATTCAAGTATCCTAGTCTTTGTGAGATTTGATGATAGTACCGTTGGAAGTTGCCTGCATTTTCTTTAGCTTAATGAGAAAGAATAGAGGGAATTTAAGCAGCAGAGTGCCACAACATGCTTTTCTGTTCATAAAACCACCTTGGAAGCAGTGTGAAGGAGACTTTTCAAAGGGACTGTAGATTACTGTGATCCAAAAAGGATCAAGGTTAATCTGATGAACCCAATCCAACAAAAGCCAGTTTAGAAAGGAACCAATGTACCAATGACCACTTTGCTAAATTTACCAACATTAATGTACCCTAAACTCATTTCTTTTTTTTTTCCTACTCCTAAGGTTTGTGTAAATTCATATTTGATGGTTTGGAAGTGTATTAGAGGGCTGAGAATCATAGACTTCCAAGTGTCTGGGGCCCTCCTGCTCTCCCATGGGCCCTGTTCCCCTGCTTCCTGGGACTCTATTCTGTATTTCTGCCAACAAACAGCTCCTGTTCCCATGAAGCTTTATAACAAATGCATTTGTAAAAACAAAATTAAAGCAGGTCAACTACGCTTCACAGGCAATTTCATAGGTTGTTTTCAATGTTTTTAATATAACTTGGAATAAACATTTTAAATAGTTTAAAATGTTTTGATTGAATTTTGTAAATTAATAATTTGGTATAATTAATAAGGACTAATTATAAATTAATCCTTCAGAGATATTAGCAAAAGAGCCCTTAAAATGCTAAAATCTTAACTAAATACAACTTTTAAAAGTATTTGATACCAATATAAATATAAACTGAAAATTTTCTATGTGAAATGATTCCATTACTGTAATGTTCATGTCCTACACAAGGCTGACACTTCAAGAGTGGAAGACGTGAGCAGAAGCAAGAAGAACTACAATCCTGCAGCCTGTGGAACAAAAATCACATTCACAGAAAGAGAGACAAGATGAAAAGGCAGAAGGCTATGTACCAGATGAAGGAATAAGATAAAACCCGAGAAAAACAACTAAATGAAGTGGACATAGGCAACCTTCCAGAAAAAGAATTCAGAATAATGATTGTGAAGATGATCCAGAACCTCGGAAAAAGAATGGAGGCAAAGATCAAGAAGATGCAAGAAATGTTTAACAAAGACCTAGAAGAATTAACGAACAAACAAACAGAGGTGAACAATACAATAACTGAAATGAAAAATACACTAGAAGGAATCAACAGCAGAATAACTGAGGCAGAAGAACGGAGAGGTGACCTGGAAGACAGAATGGTGGAATTCACCGCCATGGAACAGAATAAAGAAAAAAGAATGAAAAGAAATGAAGACAGCCTAAGAGACCTCTGGGCCAACGTTAAACACAACAACATTCACATTATAGGGGTCCCAGAAGGAGAACAGAGAGAGAAAGGACCCAAGAAAATATTGGAAGAGATTGTAGTCGAAAACTTCCCTAACGTGGGAAAGGAAATAGCCACCCAAGTCTAGGAAGCACCGAGAGTCCCAGGCAGGATAAACCCAAGGAGAAACACACCCAGACACATAGTAATCAAATTGACAAAAATTAAAGAAAAATTATTAAAAGCAGCAAGGGAAAAATGACAAATACCATACAAGGGAACTCCCATAAGGTTAACAGCTGATTTCTCAGCAGAAACTCTACAAGCCAGAAGGGAGTGACATGACATATTTAAAGTGATGAAAGGGAAGAATCTACAACCGAGATTACTCTACCCAGCGAGGATCTCATTCAGATTCGATGGAGAAATCAAAAGCTTTACACACAAGCAAAAGCTAAGAGAATTCAGCACCACCAAACCAGCTCTACAACAAATGCTAAAGGAACTTCTCTAAGTGGGAAACACAACAGAAGAAAAGGACCTACAAATACAAACCCATAACAATTAATAAAATGGTAATAGGACAGTACATATCAATAATTACCTTAAATGTGAGTGGATTAAATGCTCCAACCAGAAGACACAGACTTGCTGAATGGATACAAAAACAAGACCCATATATATGCTGTCTACAAGAGACCCACTTCAGACCTAGGGACACATACAGACTGAAAGTAAGGGGATGGAAAAAGATATTCCATGAAATGGAAATCAGAAGAAAGCTGGAGTAGCAATACTCATATCAGATAAAACAGACTTTAAAATACAGAATGTTAAAAGAGACAAGGAAGGACACTACATAATGATCAAGGGATCAATCCAAGAAGAAGATATAACAATTATAAATATATATGCACCCAACACAGGAGCACCTCAATACATAAGGCAACTGCTAACAGCTACAAAAGAGGAAATCGACAGTAACACAATAATAGTGGGGGACTTTAACACCTCACTTACACCAATGGACAGGTCATCCAAAATGAAAATAAATAAGGAAACAGAAGTTTTAAGTGACACAATAGGACAGATTTAGTTGATACTTATAGGACATTCCATCCAAAAACAGCAGATTACACTTTCTTCTCAAGTGCGCACGGAACATTCTCCAGGATAGATCACATCTTGGGTCACAAATCAAGCCTCAGTAAATTTAAGAAAATTGAAATCATATCAAGCATCTTTTCTGACCACAACGCTATGAGATTAGAAATCAATTACAGGGAAAAACACGTAAAAAACACAAACACATGGAGGCTAAACAACACGTTACTAAACAACCAAGAGATCACTGAAGAAATCAAAGAGGAAATCAAAAAATACCTAGAGACAATGACAATGAAAACACAACGATCCAAAACCTATGGGATGCAGCAAAAGCAGTTCTAAGAGGGAAGTTTATAGCTATACAAGCCTACCTCAAGAAACAAGAAAAATCTCAAATAAACAATCTAACCTGACACCTAAAGGAACTAGAGATAGAAGAACAAACAAAACCCAAAGTTAGTAGGAGGAAAGAAATCATAAAGATCAGAGCAGAAATAAATGAAATAGAAACAAAGAAAACAATAGCAAAGATCAATAAAACTAAAAGCTGGTTCTTTGAGAAGATAAACAAATTGATAAACCATTAGCCAGACTCATCAAGAAAAAGAGGGACAGGACTCAAATCAATAAAATTAGAAATGAAAAAGGAGAAGTTACAACAGACACCGCAGAAAAACAAAGCATCCTAAGAGACTACTACAAGCAACTCTATGCCAATAAAATGGACAACCTGGAAGAAATGGACAAATTCTTAGAAAGGTATAACCTTCCAAGATTGAACCAGGAAGAAACAGAAAATATGAACAGACCAATCACAAGTAATGAAATTGAAACTGTGATTAAAAATCTTCCAACAAACAAAAGTACAGGACCAGATGGCTTCACAGGTGAATTCTATCAAACATTTAGAGAAGAGCTAACACCCAAACTCTTCCAAAAAATTGCAGAGGAACACTCCCAAACTCTTTCTATGAGGCCGCCATCACCCTGATACAAAAACCAGACAATGATACTACAAAAAAACAAAACTACAGACCAATATCACTCATGAATATATATATGCAAAACTCCTCAACAAAATACTAGCAAACAGAATCCAACAAAATATTAAAAGATCATACACCATGATCAAGTGGGATTTATCCCAGGGATGCAAGGATTCTTCAATATATGCAAATCAATCAATGTGATACACCATATTAACAAATTGAAGAAGAAAAACCATATGATTATCTCAACAGATGCAGAAAAAGCTGACAAAATTCAACACCTGTTTATGATAAAAACTCTTCAGAAAGTGGGCATAGAGGGAACCTACCTCAACATAATAAAGGGCATATACAACATACCCACAGCAAACATCATTTTCAAAGGTGAAAAACTGAAAGCATTTCCTCTTAAATCAAGAATGAGATAAGGATGTCCACTCTCACCACTATTATTCAACATAGTTTTGGAAGTCCTAGCCACGGCAATCAGAGAAGAAAAAGAAATAAAAGGAATACAAATTGGAAAAGAAGAAGTAAAACTGTCACTGTTTGCAGATGACATGATACTATACATAGGGAATCCTAAAGATGCCACCAGAAAACTTCTAAAGCTAATCAATGAATTTGGTCAAGTTGCAGGATACAAAATTAATGCACAGAAACCTCTTGCATTCCTACACACTAATGATGAAAAATCTGAAAGAGAAATTAAGGAAACACTCCCATTTACCATTGCAACAAAAAGAATAAAGTACCTAGCAATAAACCTACCTAGGGAGACAAAAGACCTGTATACAGAAGACTATAAGACACTGATGAAAGAAATTAAAGATGATACAAACAGATGGAGAGAGATACCATGTTCTTGTATTTGAAGAATCAATATTGTGAAAATGACTATACTACCCAAAGCAATCTACAAATTCAGTGCAATCCCTATCAAATTACCAATGGCATTTTTTACAGAACTAGAACAAAAAAGTCTTAAAATTTGTATGGAGACACAAAAGACCCCGAATAGCCAAAGCAGTGTTGAGGGAAAAAAACGGAGCTGGAGGAATCAGATTCCCTGACTTCAGACTATACTACAAAGCTACAGTAATCAAGACAATATGATACTGGCACAAAAACAGAAATATACATCTATGGAACAGGATAGAAAGCCCAGCTATAAACCCATACACCTACGGTCAACTAATCTATGACAAAGGAGGCAAGGATGTACAATGGAGTAAAGACAGTCTTTCAGTTAGTGGTCCTGGGAAAACTGGACAGCTACATGTGAAAGAATGAAATTAGAACACTCCCTAACACCATACACAAAAATAAACTCAAAATGGATTAGAGACCTAAATTTAAGACCAGACACTATAAAACTCTTAGAGATAAACATAGAAAGAACACTCTTTGACAGAAATCACAGCAATATTTTTTTGATCCACCTCTAGAGAAATGGAAATAAAAACAAAAATAAACAAATGGGACCTAATGAAACTTCAAAGCTCTTGCAAAGCAAAGGAAACTACAAACAAGATGAAAAGACAACCCTCAGAATGGGAGAAAATATTTGCAAGCGAATCAACGGACAAAGGATTAATCTCCAAAATGTATAAACAGCTCATGCAGCTCAATATTAAAAAAACAGACAACCCAATCCAAAAATGGGCTGAAGACCTAAGTAGACATTTCTCCAAAGAAGACATACCGATGGCCAAGGAGCACATGAAAAGCTGCTCAACATCACTAATTATTAGAGAAATGCAGATCAAAACTACAATGAGGTATCACCTCACACCAGTTAGAATGGGCATCATCAGAAAATCTACAAACAACAAATGCTGGAGAGGGTGTGGAGGAAAGGGAACCCTCTTGCACTGTTGGTGGGAATGTAAATTGATACAGCCACTATGGAGAACAGTATGGAGGTTCCTTTAAAAACTAAAAATAGAATTACCATATGACCCAGCAATCCCACTACTGGGCATATACCCAGAGAAAACCATAATTCAAAAAGACACATGAACCCCAATGTTCACTGCAGCACTATTTACGATAGCCGGGTCATGGAAGCCCATCGACAGATAAATGGATAAAGATGCAGCACATATACACAATGGAATATTACCCAGCCATAAAAAGGAATGAAATTGGGTCATTTGTAGAGACGTGGATGGATCTAGAGACTGTCATACAGAGTGAAGAAAGAGAAAAGTAAATATCGTATATTAACGCATATATGTGGAATCTAGAAAAATGGTACAGATGAACCAGTTTGCAGGGCAGAAATTGAGACACAGATGTAGAGAACAAATGTATGGACACCAAAGGGGGAAAGTGGTGGGGGTGGGGACAGGGGTGGTGTGATGAACTGGGAGATTGGGATTGACATGTATACACTAATATGTACAAAATGGATAACTAATAAGAACCTGCTGTACAAAAAAATAAATAAAATAAAATTCAAAAAAAAAAAAGCCTGGAAGAGGTGGCCATTTCAAATAATACATAGAAATCAACACATAGAGAGTCAAGAAAAATGAAGAAAGAATGAAGAAATGTGTACCAAACAAAAGAATAAGTTAAATTCTCAGAAATAAAAAAAAACTTAATGAAAAGGAGATAAGTAATTTACTTGATGAAGAGTTCAAAGTACCAACCATAAAGATGCTCACTAAACTTAGAGGACTAAATGAACACAGTGAGAACTTCAACGAAGAGACGGAAAATAAAAGAAAATCTAAGAAAATTAAAACAGAACACACAGGGCTTCCCTGGTGGCACGGTGGTTAAGAATCCGCCTGCCAATGCAAGGGACACAGGTTCCAGCTCTGGCCTGGGAAGATCCCACTTGCCGTGGAGCAACTAAGCCCGTGCGCCACAACTACTGAGCCTGCACTCTAGAGCCCGCAAACCACAACCACTGAGCTCACGTGCCACAATTACTGAAGCCCACGCGCCTAGAGCCCATGCTCTGCAAGAAGAGAAACCACGACAATGAGAAGCCCGCACACCACAACGAAGGGTAGCCCCCTCTCACTGCGACTAGAGAAAGCCCGCGCACAGCAACGAAGACCCAACACAGCCAAAAACAAAACAAAACAAATAAATTAATTTTAAAAAACAGAACACACAGCTGAAATACAATAACTAAACTGAAAAATACATGAGAGAGGTTCAACAGCAGAATAGATGAAGCAGGAGAAACTCAGAGAAAGTGAACTTAGAGAAAGGCCAGAGCAGCTTGCCTAATCAGGACAGGAAAAAGAAAAAAATAATGGAATAAAAGTAAAGCTTCAGGGACTTATGGGACAACCTCAAATGGACTAACATTTGCTTCTAAAAGTCCCAGAGGAGAAGAAATAGATTGAGGCAGAAATTTTATTTAAATAAATAATGGCTAAAAACTTTCTTAACCTGGGGAAAGAAACAGACAACCAGGTCCAGGAAGCTGAGAGTTTAAATAACATCAATCCAAAGAAATCCAGACCAAGACACATAAATTTTGGTCAACGAAATGAACACATAATTCCCACAGTAGGAGGCAAGCTCTATTCCATCACACCTCTCTGCTGCCCATCCCTGTAGATGCTCTCCCTCAGTTAGATCAAGCACTCTCCTAAAATCACGTCTTTCTTTGTAGGCAAAGAGAACAAAGGCACAGTTTCCAGTCTCCACCTTCAGAAGTGAGGCAGCTCTTTGCCTGTCCCACCTCACCCTAGGCCTCTTACCTGGCCTTTAGGAATGAGTACCTGACGCGGAAGCCTCCCAATACCCTGATGGTAATAACCATGAAGCGCAATCAGCTGACACCATTGTTGAGACCAGAGCAAAACCCCACCTGTATTGCTCCCTGGTGCTGATTCAAGGGTAGTGTGAGATGAAGTTGCAGCAGGCCCATGGGAAGAGCCCCTCCATCCTTGAGAGAAGACTCTGTGCCTTGAGTTCCAGCTTGGCTCCAGGCAAGTCCACCCCTCCTGCCCCAAACTGCTCATTCCTTCACTACCCTGTGCTTTTCCTTCAACCTCCCAGCTCCAAGCACACAGCCTTGCCCAGGTGTGAAATTCCTCCCATCGCAGGGAGCAGTAGCTTCCTGGGCCTTTGCTTCTGAGCTCAGGAAAGAGGACAGAATGGCCGCAGAAGAAATCCCCGGAGGCCTGGACGAGCTGTTCTCTGCTGGGGACAGCACAGATCTGAACTGACCCTTCCCTTCAGCACCTGCCGTCACACCAGACCCACTCTTGTGACTACACTCTGGGGGGCTGGCCTGGCCCCCACCTTCCTCACAGGCTGGCCTCTCCTCACCCTTGACTCCACCAATACCAACTCCCAGCAGCTCTCCCAAAGACGTAGGCCAGGCCCTCCTCTGCACCACCGCATGTGCTGTTTCCCTACCTGGAATTTTTCTTCCTCCTTATCTGTTGGCTGACTCTTCTCATTTTTCAGAACTGAGGTCAGTGTCTCTTAAACCCCCAAATCCTTACTTTGGCCTGTAAGGAGCACAGGGGCCTCCCCAGCTACCTCTCTGATCTCATCTCCTAGCTCCCCAAGCTTACCATGCTTGATCACACTGGGCCCCTTCCTGTCCCTGGAGCTGCCTGGCACACCAGGGCCTTTGTACTTGCCGTCCCTCACTGCCTGGCACAATCCTCTCCCCACTACTCACACGACTCTCTCTTCATTCCAGTCCTCTTCCTACAAATGGAGCCCTCTCCTGAGGCCTTCGCTGACCCCTGTCTAAATAGGGGTCACACACCATCTCGCTCCACACCCCTCCTCTGTTTGTCCTCCTTGCACATACCATGACCTGATATTATGTTACGATTTATGTGTTATGTTCATTGCCCTCCTCCCCCAGTAGTGATGAGTCCTGTGGCTGCAGGGGCTCTCGTGTTCAGCAGTGCATCGTAAGCCTCTAGAACAGCACCCGACGTGCAGCGTGCCCCTGGAAACAGCGGCTGCGTAAAGGTTGTTTCCAGTTTTTTTTTCTAACTTGATATTCTGCTGCCTCTGGGCAGCTCTGTGAATACAGACAGGACTCTAGGTTAGGCTGGTGTGGATTTGACTCAGATGTCATATGTGTTTGTGTGTGTGCGTGCACATGCATGTGGGTGTATGCACACATGTGTGTGCCTTACTGGTTCAGAACAATGATGTGAAAGACTGATTCCATCCTCTCTTTGAAGAGCGTGAAATGATTGTAAGAGAAATTCCTTCACAGTTCTATTTGGGGCCCACTACTCTGACAGTGGGTTGCATTTGTCCATTCTAAATGTGCCAGATGCCAGTGTGAGCTGTCCCTCTACCCAAACTCCACACTGGAAATCAAGGCTGGCCTCAAGGGTGTGGGACCAGTGGCTGCACAGGGCCCTGTACTCAGAAAGGCCCCACGCTTGTTTCAGTGCTCTGCTGCCGTTGGCGTGACTGAAAGTCTTCATCATTTTGAACACTTGGCTGTATACCTGGAAATAACACAACATTGTAAACCAACTCTACTTTAATTAAAAACTTAATTAATTATTTTTTTAAAATAAACCTCAATTGTGATGGAGGCATAGGAATCCAAGAGAAGGGAGAGATCCAAGCGATATTATGGAGAAAGAATTGATAGAATTATATCCAAGATCAGGTAGGAGAGATGATAACTAGAAAAGGGTTGGAGTGAAGGGGATGCTGACGCTCAGGCCTGGAGAGCCGGATACATGATGGGCCATTGAGAGACAAGGAGACATCAGATGAGCTGGTTTGTGGCAATGGGTGGGAGGAGTGTGAGATGTGGGAAATGACCTTTGAATGGGGATGGCTGTTTAGAATTGCCCTGGGGCTGGTTCCACCTCACTGCACAAACCCTGGGAACAGGATTCAGGTAGAATACACTGTGAATGGCAATTCCTGCAGTCGGGCTGTGCCAGGGAGAATCTGAGTCGACAGTGGAATATTCAAATGTGAATATCTAGAAGGAAGTTTGATTCATGAGACCAGTCAGCGGCGGAAAGAGGAACCAGCAAAGATCGAAGCTGGCTTTGAACAGGGGAGAGCCGTGGTGTCAAGATCAGTGGAAATGACAACTCCAGAAGAAGGGGTGGTGACCATGTCAGATGCTGTGGAAGGTCAAGAAAGATGCGGGAAGAGAGGTTTGCGTTCGTTAGATGGGAGGTGCTTGGGGGGATGGTCCATGTTTACGCCTGTTGTCTAGTATAATTATTAGCAGCATCTCCTTTCACTCTGAAAAGATCCCTCTTACAGGTGACCTTTCAAAGAAACAGTTTCAGGTGAAAGATTGGAAGTGAAAGCCAGACCCCATGGATGAAAGAAAAAGACAAAAAATTGGGGATGGAGCCCTTCCTCCTCCACACTCAGCTGTTCCCCAATCAGAACAGTTTGATGGTGACTATAACAGAGAGGAGACTGACACCAGGTTTATACAGAGATGTTCACCCTTCGGTTTACTCGTTTTTGTTTCCATAAAGGTAACAAGACAAAGAAGCCGCCTGACCTTGGACGGACTGAGAACAAGCGCAAGCGCAGTCTTCCGCTACCTGCCAGGTGTTTTTTGGAACCTCTGTGGAAAACCGCCATCTCCCGGTTTTGGGACAGCTAGCTGCCCCCCTCCTGCTGCAACACTGTCTTTGGAAAGCAGGCCTAGCTGGGAGGTGAAAGCTCTCCCTTGTTTGTGTTATTTGACAGAGGGGGATGGAGTTCAGAGCAATCAGAAGGGGACTGCAATGGCTTTTAATTCTACATTTGGGATGTGTGTGTTCATCTCCTTATTTTTGGAGTGTGAAATGATGAGAACCTTTTTAAAACTATGATCTATTTACTGAAATGAACTTTTTACTTTTCTTTCTCTGAGATGAATGAAAGTGTGAAACAGCAGAGAAAGTATACTTGAAAGGGGTTTTTGGGGGGTTGAGGAAACTAGAAAAGGATATTATGTGATGGAAGAGAAAACAGCTCAGTGAGAGGTTGCTGCTTCGTTTGTTTGACTGTACACACAGTTGGGAAAGTTATATAAAGCATACAAATGGTTACTCAAATAACAGGGAAAGAGGACATTCGTGGCTTGACACATCATTTAAGTTAACCCAGTGCTTTTCTCTAGAAAAATCACCTCCCTGATCTTTTTCTTCTGAGAGCCAATGAGCTGGCTGAGAGAAGGTGTGAGGGAACAGCAAGGTGTAACGGGCTTTGGGACTACCTGCCGACATCACGGGGGCTTCATTAGGGCCAGAGCAACCTGTGTGTCTCCCAGGTGAGCTAGGATGCTACTGTGGAAGAGGTGAATGCTGGTAATGCACACAGTGGGTTGAGATACGAAAGTCACAGCAGTTTTCTCAGGAGCGCGTCAAAAAACTGCGTTGACTTTGAGCCTGTGCCTCCAAAATACTTCAAATGAATACGGTACGTGCCCCCTTGTTGCCTGTTGCAACATGTTTCCCAGTTAGAGTTGCCAGATTTAGCAAATAAAAATATAGGTTATCCAGTTAAATTGGAGCTTTACATAAATAACACACAGAATTTTAGGATAAATATATCCCACGTAATACTTGAGATATACTACAAGTTTCTGTTTATCTGAAATTCAAATTTAACAGGGAATCCTGTATTTTATCTGACAACCGTGAGGACCCCACTCCATCTTTCAGCTTCCTCTAAAGTAGGGAGAAATAAGTTCATGTCAGTTCAATAAATATTTTAGCCCTACTAGGAAAGGTCAGTGGGGTAGTGGAGGGATATGCAAAGATGAGGAGATATAACCTCTGACCTCAGGGAACTTACAACCTAGAGTCTTCATAGAGATACGGAAATAACTGAAGCACAAAATTCTGCCTTGATTCCTTTCTGGGAGAAGGCAGGGTAGAAATGCAGAATATATGTTTCATGAGAGATACAAAAATACAATTTGAGAGTTCAAGGGAAATAGAATCACATTGTCTGGTGGATTGAGCCCGGTGGGGCTGTGGAGTGAGAAATGGTAGTAAGAAGGGTTGGTTAAGGGACACCAGGCTTCTTGGGAATGATGCCTTTTAAAGAATGTGGGCTTTCAAAGAAGAAGGGAGGAAAGAGCTCTGTGTAGGCGAAACCAAGAAAGCACGGGGTGGAGGAGAGAGAGAGGGCGGGGCGGTGGGGGAAGATATCGGTTCCTGGGTCAGAAAATTGTCACGTCATATATACACTAACAAACGAAAGGTAGATAGCTAGTGGGAAGCAGCCGCATAGCACAGGGATATCAGCTCAGTGCTTTGTGACCACCTAGAGGGGTGGGATAGGGAGGGTGGGAGGGAGGGAGACGCAAGAGGGAAGAGATATGGGAACATATGTATTTGTATAACTGATTCACTTTGTTATAAAGCAGAAACTAACACACCATTGTAAAGCAATTATACTCCAATAAAGATGTTAAAAAAGAAAAGAAAATTGTCACGTAGGGTGAAAGCATATGGTGGAAGTGGTGAGAAGTAAATTTTAAAACTTAGGTTGAGGCCGCATTAGGGTAGGTCTTAAGAGGGCGGCTGACCCCCTTTTCTCTGTACGACCTGGTTAACACCAGCCTCTGTGCCCCTGCTCAGCCACCTCCGTCGGGTGAATTGGCAGCTACAGCATACTGGGCTGCGGATGGCATCCAGGAGGCCAGATGCAGGTGGCAGCCTGCGTCTCCTTGTCTGCTGGTCTCTTCAGAAGGATCACCTAACTGACACCAGAAAGTAAGAAAAAGGAATAGGTGGAGCCAGGGAGGAAATGAAAGGGACATTTATGGAACCCCTCATAAGAGCAAGACACCACACTTGTTTATACATTCTCTCATTGCACCCTCACAGCGATCTCAGAAGCAGGTATTCTCCCCGTGTTCCAGCTGATGACACTCAGGTTCACAGAGGCTGTAAAGAGTCAGGATTTGAATCCACATCTAACTTGAAGTGGGGATAGAGGCTGAGATCAAGAAAAAGTTTTCTGAAAGAGAATAAGTACGGGGGTGGAAGAAAAAGCAACGATTCAGTCATGCTAAAGCATCAGAGAATGGCTTTGTTCCAAGTTGCTTTAGAGCTGTGGGAAGGTCCTTTGTATAACAGGAAGGCTGACCTGATAGAAACTGTGCAACAGACAGTCCAAGGATTGTGGGGGTTTTTTTCAAAACAAATGGCTTTTTATTGAAGTATAGTTGATTTACAATGTTGTGTTAGCTTCAGGTGTACAGCAAAGTGATTCAGATATACATATATATATATAATATATATATATATACACACATGTATATACTTTTTCAGATTCTTTTCCATTATATGTTATTACAAGATATTGAATATACTTCCCTGTGCTATACAGTAGGTCCCTGTTGTTTATCTATTTTCTATATAGTAGTGTGTATCTGTTAATCTCAAACTCCTAATTTATCCTTTCCTGCCCCTTTCCCCTTTGGTAACCAAAAATTTGTTTTCTCTGTCTGCAAGTCTATTTCTGTTTTGTTAACTAAGTTCATCTGTATCATTTTTTTAGATTCCACATATAAGTGATATCATTTGGTATTTGTCTTTCTCTGACTTTCTTCACTTAGTATGATAATCTCTAGGTCCATCCATGTTGCTGTAAATGGCATTATTTCATTCTTTTTTATGGCTGAGTAATATTTCATTGTGTGTGTGTATATATATATATATATAACATCTTCTTTATCCATTCATCTATCGATGGACATTTAGGTTGCTTCCATGCCTTGGCTATTGTAAATAGTGCTGCAATGAACATTGGGGTGCATGCATCTTTTCTAATTAGAGTTTTGTCTTTTCCAGATATATGCCCAAGAATGGGATTGCTGGATCATATATATGTTAACTCTATTTTTAGTTTTTTAAGGAACCTCCATACTGTCCTCAAGGAGTGTGTTCTTAACTAAGGCAATGAATGTAAACAGACCTTTCATCTCCCCCCATCCACCCTACTTTGCTCCTTTTCTCTTACACGCTACCAAGGGACTAATAGGAATAGCTCTTCGAAGCTGCTGGGTGCATGTTCTATTTTCCATGAAAATTCATTCTTTATTGATCTCATGCTAACGTGCTCATTGGTTCTCCCTCTTTCTCTCTCTCTGCCCCCCTCTCTCTATGTATGCGCGCGCGCGTGCGCGCACACACACACACACACACACACACAGTGCTCATTACTGTTGACTGGGCTTTAGTGCTGTGCAGGTGCGTGTTTACACGCATTCCGTCACTGGTTTAGGTTGCACGTGTGGGCTGTGCTACCCTTGGGTACTGTGAGGATGAAATGCAATGTTGTTTGTAAACTAAAAAGACTATAAAAATGATGCATATTATTTCCCCAAACCTTTGGCCTGGGAGATTTCTTTGCCTCATTCAGAAAGTCATCCCCCCTCCCGCACTCCAGCTCCTTCTCAGGTAATTGAGAAATAATGAAAGCTTGATCTAGTTGTGTGTCAGCTTTGATTATAGTGATTCAGAAGAGTGACAAAGAGCAGCTCATCTTATATTGATTAAAGGGCCCATTTCGATCCTTAACACAACTGTTGAAATCATTTCCTACACTTGACAAATGATGCCAAATGAAATATCTCTTTGTGAAAGGCAGATTTGTCACTGATACAATGGCACAAATTGCTCATTTAGACTGAGTGTGGGATCTAATGCTTCCGAGGGATCATAGCCGACACGAGAGTAGGCTTTCTTTAAAATGTTATACATTTCAAATGAGAAGGTTGGCTGCATGTACCTAAGGAGCACTTCAGTCCTTCTACAGTCATGTTTACCAAGCAAATCACCCTAGACTGAGAGGTCAGAGGCTATGGACTGGCCCTGCAGGAGAGGCCCACCCGCACGTGGAAAGGACACACGAGGACGAGAAAGGACTGTATGGACTGTATGATTGGGGGCAGGCCCAGTAGTGGGGAAAAGATAGAAGTGGAAATCAAGCGTGCAGGCAGGGAACAGTTGGCGGGAAAGGAAAACTACTGGGACCAAACACAGGGGCCAACCTCAGAGAGATTCAGCAAGAGGTAAAGAGAGGGGGAGTATAATAATACAACCACTCTCATTTAATGTGAGCCTTCCATATGCTAGGAAGGAACACTGCATCTCTTACTTAATGCCTGGGACAACACTGAGTGGTAGAAGTCAGGATCCGCATTTTGTATGAATGGGGGTAGTCATTATGGAAATGATTTTAGATAACTGTAGTTCAGAGAAGTAAGTATTGTGCCAATAAGGATTGTGGTGATGAGACAGGCTGGGACCTGGGACCTTGGGACCCTTTGCTGCAGTGTTTGCCCCTGGACAAATGTCTCCTCAAGCAACAGAATACAAAGAAACTATAAGGGACGAAAAATAACTGCTTGCATGCACAATTGAGGTAAATTATGAACAGTAAGATACAAAAAGGCCAAAACCCAACTGCCACTCCTGAGGTGCCGGGAGCAAAAGCAGGGTACCATGCATGATCCCTGCACACAGCACCACCAAGTGGGCCGGCCACCTAAGCCAACCCTCCAGCCCAACCCACTGATCCGCCCCTCCCCTCACCCCGTTTAAGGAACCAGCTCGCCCCCTTGTGGGGAGCGAGCAAAGGCACCTGTTAACTTGTTCTCACTCCCTCGTGCTGCAGCGCGAGTCCCGGTAAAGCCTTGCCTGAATTCCTCATCTGGCCTCTGCTCAATTTCTATTGATATATATAACTGATTCATTTTGTTGTAAAGCAGAAACTAACACAAGACTGTAAATCAATTATACTCCAATAAAGATGTTAAAAAAAAAAAAAGAGTCCAAGAATCCGGGTCAGGAGGAGTGATAGAGGCAAGGAGGAAATGTTGACCTTAGGTCTCAAGACGGAGCCCACCCAAAGGCCTTAGTGCCCTGCAGGACTTAATAAGAGAAAGACAGACTCCCAGTTTTATACAGAGTGGGCTATGAGAACGACGGTCGGTAGAAGTAATCCAGCTTTGGGAAGAAAAGGATTGAAGGGCAGGGAACCTGGCATGTCACCACAAAGAGGCGACATCTTCCAGGCTTTGAAAAAATCATTTATCACTATGGAAACTCTCCAAGTTAAGAGACTACTATAACTGGCCACGTGTAGGAATCATCTCTCCAGCATTTCTTGGTCGTCTCTAGGGTCAATACCGAACTTATCGGGCAGGGTGTACAAAACATACATACACCAACATACTACGATGCATCAAAAGGCCATGTGACCAGTGCCTTTGTTCCCATTCAGTGGTGAGCCAGGCTGGAATTTGGGATAAGAAGGAAACTGAAGAGGTTAAGCAGCAGAAGAATTGGGAATGAAGTCAGGTGAAGTTCCTCCAATCTGCATCTTTTGAGGGGGTTCAAAGAAGAAAGTTATTTTCCACGTGCATGAATGTTCAGTGCAGCACTATACACAACAGCCGAAAGGTAGAAGCAACCCAATGTCCATCCATGGATGAATGGACACACAAAATGTGGCCTATCCAAGCAATGGAATATTATTCAGCCACAAAAGGAAATGAAGTACTGATAGATGCGGCCACATGGGTGAACCTTGAGAACATTATGCCACAGGAAAGAAGCCAGACACAAAGTGTCACATATTGCCTGATTCCATTTATATGAAATATCCAGAGTAGGTAAACAGAGAACAGAATGGTGGTTTCCAGGGGCGGGGAGGAAGAAGCAACAGGAGGTCGAGCCATGGCTTGGACAGGTACAGGGGCTTCTTTTGGAGCGAGGAAGATGTTTTAGAACTAAATAGATTTATTGATTGTACAACGTTGTGAATGAACTAAGGGCCCTAAGTTATTCACCTTAAAATGGTGAATTTTATTTTACATGAATTCCATCTTGATTTTAAAAAATTAAGTTATTTGCCATGAAAATTGCAGGAGAGGCCAAGTGCCTCTACTTCCTCCCAGTAATTTCTTTACTTCTGAACCCACGTTGGTGGGGCCAGTGCCTTTTTAAACTGCGTTCACTTGGCCATACGGACTGAAGGACCACTTACTCAGAAGAGGAAACCAAGGCACATGGCCCAATGACTTTTCCTTTCTGATTTGTAAATTTTTTCCTATGAGATAAAAAAAATGAAACCATGTTTACTCATACTTTAAAAGATTGATTTTTTTAAAAAAATGAAAAAAGTACATGAAATTAGAATCATCCTGGGAATTCTGGGACCTACGTAATATGTCCTTAATAAGACGTTTATAATCCCCATTACCCCAAAGGTCTCTACTTGTACACTGATGATAACCCTGTTCAGGTGCAAGTAACCAAGGTCCAGCACCTACAGTCCTTTCTCAGCTGGCCTAGTAGGAGCCCCATCTACCGGTACGAGCCCGGAATCAGTGTTGTTTTCCTGTGACTGGGGATTTCATATGCACTCTCCAGGTACACACGTGCCTAGATTTCACTGAACTACCTAGGTTTTCTTTATTCCCTATGAATTTAGAATAGTTATAGATGCCCTAACTCTATATAAATTTGAAATTATATGAAAAATATCATGAATATGTATACATTTTTCTGATAAAAGTGTCCATTCATTGTATTAAATCAGTGGTTTTCAAGTTTAACTTGTGTCAGAATCAGCTGGGGGACTTACTAAAGCACCCATTGCTGGGCTCCACACCTGCGGTTTCTGATTCAGTAAGTCTGGGGCGGGGCACATTTTGTATTTCTAACGAGTTCCTGGGTGATGCTGCTGCTGCCAACTGGGACTACGCTTTGTAAACCACAGCATTAGATTCTCAAAGGGGTCTGTGGTCTAGGATCCAAGGGCTTCAGCCTGGGCTCTGATTTGCACTATATTTCCCCCCTAGAGTTAGAGTCCTGTCCTCCATCACAGCACAGTTAGAATCTACCTAGCCCTTGACAGCTCCCTTATCCTTGTAGGTTGGTTTTTGTTAGAAATAATTTAGTTGCATGAACTTGGAACCACTGTGGAAAATCTTGGACCCATCTCAGTCCCCTAAGCAGGCTAGAGTCTAGGGTGCTGTCCCAAAGCAGATGCAGACAAAATGGAGGCAGCTGGACCCCTCTGTCCACATGTACCACCAGCTGCACCTGACTGAGCAGTTTGCCCTGGCTTTTCAGACAGAGACATTGTGGTTGCAGCCAACCTTAGGATAACCTGCCCCACGGCCAAGAGAGTGTCTTTGACCTCAACACCCTCTCCATTAGAGTTACCAAATCCAAGTTCATACCTCTCACTTCACAACAGGCTAACAAGTAGAGAGACAAGGTGTTGGGACAAGGAATAGCAATTTTATTGAGAAGGGCAGCATACCGAGAAGACGGCAGAGAATTCAGGCTTTTTTTTCTTTCTTTTTTTTTTTTTTTTGCGGTACGCGGGCCTCTCACTGTTGTGGCCTCTCCCGCTGCGGAGCACAGGCTCCGGACGCGCGGGCTCAGCGGCCATGACTCACGGGCCCAGCCGCTCTGCGGCACATGGGATCTTCTCGGACCGGGGCACGAACCCGCGTCCCCTGCATTGACAGGCGGACTCTCAACCACTGCGCCACCAGGGAAGCCCCCAGGCTTCTTTTATGTTAAGGGAAAAGGGAAGTGGGAGGGTTCAAGCAGGTTGCAGACTTTTTGGAGCCTCCTGGCCTTCAAGGGAAGTGTAACACTTCTTTGTTTTTCTGCTTGCTCATGTGGGCTAGATCACAAGGCCCCTGCAAAACTTCAACTTGCTAGCAGTTATTTTTACTTTACCATTCTTACCTCTGCTTATTTGAAAGGTTTCTAAGCTGAAAGTGAACTTACCTACAAGTAATAGCCATAACCAACCCGGGACCTTTGAATGGGAACTTTCTTCAGGGAACTTAATGAGCTATTTGGGCACAAGGAACATTCTCTTGGTGTGCAGGGCTAATGTAACAGAATACATAGACTATAGAATGAGGGAGGCAGTTTCAACATGGTGTTAGTTCTGTTCTTCCTCTGTTACATTACCAGATTCCAAATGGCAAATTATGACCCATTAGTCAAGCAATTCAGTGTATTGAAAATAATTGTAATTTTAATGCAATAGAACAGAGAAGAGAAAATATCCCAGTACATTATCATTATTCCTAAAGAGTATTGCTTCTAAAACTTTTCTTTTGTGTGTGTGTGTGTGTGTGTGTGTGTGTGTGTCAGTTTCAGGGAGCAAATATACTGACCATGGTGTAAAATGTACTTCCCACAGTGCATCACAGTCAAAAAATGTTTGAAAGCCTATGCTCTATTTCCTAGCTTGCCTTGAAGGGCAAACACAGCAGTAGGTTTTAATGTCATTCTCCTTAGGTAAAATCATTTGCCTGGTATTTTGTCTTATGTCCTAAGATCTTCTTATTATTCTTGATAGGATAATACGCGTTTTTGTATGTGCCACAGAGTGGATAATGTAAAAAAAAAAGTGTTAACTGTTTCTTGACTATCTATTGACCTATGTACTCATAATTCCACTTCTTTCCATATCCAAAGAATAATAAGATCCCATCCTAATTCGAGCTTCTGGAAATTATTAGCATGTTCTTTGAGACTCACCCTCCTAAGTGCCCATATGTGTAAAGAAAAATTCAGCTAATGAGCTACTTAAGTCCATGAAGCAAATGGATGCAGCTGCCTGCCTAACCTAGCAAGGCATCTTTGCTTGGACTACAAAGACTTATTCAAAGCTGCAAGAAAGCTAGTTAACAATTCACAATTTTTGGCTGAGCTTCCATATTATGTGCTTCAAAGAAACATAGGGGGGGCTTCCCTGGTGGCGCAGTGGTTGCGAGTCCGCCTGCCGATGCAGGGACATGGGTTCGTGCCCCGGTCCAGGAAGATCCCACATGCCACGGAGCGGCTGGGCCCGTGAGCCATGGCCGCTGAGCCTGCGCGTCCGGAGCCTGTGCTCCGCAATGGGAGAGGCCACAACAGTGAGAGGCCCGCGTACCACAAAAAAAAAGAAAGAAAAAAGAAACATAGGGGGAGGCAAAAATTTCAACGTATTTCCCTCTTGTAGGCACTCCTAATGGCTGTTACTAAAGCTGATTTTCATCTCTCCACCGAAGAGGTTTGAACAAGGCTCAGAGTTTCACTACTATGAAGACAGATGCTGGATTAAGAAACTGAGACCTATGATTTATCGAAAAGAGAACTGGTTTCTGAGTTCTGAGCACCCGGAAGACCTGAGAGCTGTTTTCATCCTTAACTGTATTTGGAAGTTGAGAGATTGGGGGTCAGAGATGACCTGTTTCATATTTCTGTGGTCCCAAGACACCACGCCATGCAAAGCTGATCATTGGGCATTCCCTTCTCAGGGCCTGCTGTAAAGCCCAGAAGTAAAATTGAACTTTTACTACATGGTCAAACAGTCCACCAAACACAAGTAACCCAGAAATCCTTTAAAAATATGTACCCAAGAGGACAACTACATGCTTTCATTGCAAAGAGCACACTGGTACTAGACAAAATCACTGCATTGTAATTAAGCTGCAGCGGCCAAGTTAAGCTTAAGGGTGAGGCTCTAAGACTTTAAAGAAGAATCTATAACCAAAGTGGTGTTTGCTTGGTGAGCCTCGGGCTCCAAAAGGGCAATATCCCAGGGATACCTTCCAAGAGAGACCAAGAAAGAATTTTCCTGATTTGTGAATGTATTTGTATAAAAAGTTTTTGAAAGGTTTAAGTTAAATCACGTTTATTTGAAATTGACATCATCACAGAGAAATTATGCTGTTTGATCACTGACTGCGCCAATAGAATCTAACATTTTATTTTTGTGTATATCTCTCCATGAAAAAGGAAATTGGGGTTAACACAGATATTTCTCTGATTTAGAATAGAAACACATATTCTGTATTCTTCCCCGATTAAGGGGCTTGCTTTTATTTCTAAACCCATAGGCATATAAATATAAAAATAATATTTAACCCAGGAAACTGTGAGTCACATTGAATTGGTGGGAGAATGGCCACATAACCCTTAAACTTTTGACTCTCCAACCCCACCTCGACCTCTCACCACAGGACATTCTTTTGTAGGTCTCCACTGAAGTAACTCCAGTTCCAAGGAAAACAAAAGCCTCATCTATTCTTAGTCTCTTAACAAGACAGCGTTGCTGACACTCAGAGACCTTCCTGCACCACTGTGCACGTCCTTGGAGGTCTGAGGAAGCAGCTGCTTCACGTTTATGGGAGTGTGCAAGCAGAGGGCCAGCCCAGGAGTCCTGAGTCTTTTCTGCAGGCCAAGCCTTGAGCAGCCATATCGCTTTAAGAATGTAGTGAGGTGGATGGACCTAGAGTCTGTCATACAGAGTGAAGTAAGTCAAAAAGAGGAAAATAAATACCATATGCTAACACATATATATGGAATCTAAGAAAAAAAAAAGGTCATGAAGAACCTAGGGGTAAGACGGGAATAAAGACATAGACCTACTAGAGCATGGACTTGAGGATATGGGGAGGGGGAAGGGTAAGAGATGACAAAGTGAGAAAGTGGCATGGACATATATACACTACCAAATGTAAGGTAGCTAGCTAGTGGGAAGCAGCTGCATAGCACAGTGAGATCAGCTCGGTGCTTTGTGACCACCTAGAGGGGTGGGATAGGGAGGGTGGGAGGGAGGGAGACGCAAGAGGGAAGAGATATGGAGACATATGTATATGTATAACTGATTCACTTTGTTACAAAGCAGAAACTAACACACCATTGTAAAGCAATTATACTCCAATAAAGATGTTAAAAAAATAAATAAAAATTAAAAAAAAGAATGGTTGAGTTGCAAATGAAATAATGCCATTTGCAGCAACATGGATGGACCTAGAGATGATCATACTAAGTGAAGTGAGCCAGACAGAGAAAGACAAATATCATATGATATCACTTATATGTGGAATCTAAAAAAAAGATACAAATGAACTTATTTACAAAACAGAAACAGACTCACAGACATAGAAAACAAACTTATGGCTACCAAAGGGGAAGTGGGGAGGGCAGATAAATTAGGAATTTGGGAGTAACAAATACACACTACTATATATAAAATAGATAAACAACAAGGACCTACTGTATAGCACAGGGAACTCTACTCAGTATTTTGTAATAGCTTATGTGGGAAACGAATCTGGAAAAGAAGATAGATGGATAGATAGATAGATTTTTTTTTTTTTTGGCTGTACACCTGAAACTAGCACAACATTGTAAATCAGCTATACTTCAATTTAAAAAAAAAATAAGAATGGTTGAACTACTGAGCAAGATAAAGGTACTCCCTTGATCAAAGAACGTTCACATATTCAGGTGTGGGTAAGTCATTTGGGCATATCCATGAGTTATCTTGAATTTTATGCCGACCGGAACAGCCTGGTTGTGGCCTATCAATCATACATTGTACATCTGCTTTAATTATTAAAGAAAAAGGCACACTGACCAGAAGTAAAGAACGTCCAGTTAACAATAAAGATTAAATGCCTCCCTTCCTGGGACACCAATGCTGGCCCTCCTTTGATGATAAGACTCCCTTCCCAGGTGGCAAGGCCATGCTGACTCTCTGTGTATGTGCTGATCTCGTTTTTTTGAAACCCTGAAGGAAAGCATCCCTGACTTGTTTGATGTTCTTTGTTCTGACAAAACATAAAACTGCACTGAAAACCCCACTTCTCCAGAGCAGTTCCTCAGAGTTATCTGAGAGGCTGTCTTCTAGGCTATAGTCCTCAGTGTGGCTCAAATAAAACTCTTTTCTATTCCTATCACAGATTGTTTATTGATTATTTTTGTCGACACCCTCACTGATTTTTTTGAGGCTTACCTAGTAGTAAGAGTACTAGAATACATAAGACATATATAATCTAAAGGAAAACTCACAGTTACCGTAAAGCAGGAGGCAGAGACAATAAAAAGACACTGACGTGCTCAAAGGGATGGTAGACCTAAATGTAAAATGAAAAAGGATACAACTTCTGGAAGATAGGTCTACATATATTTATTTTTATCTAGATAAATATTGATGTATTTAATCTAGATAGAACTAAGGGAACTTCGGTTCAGCAATAATTTTTTAGATACAGCACCTAAAGCACAATCCATGAGAGAAAAAAATTAAGTTGGACTTCATTAAGATTAAAATAACTGCTCTGCGAAAGAATGAAAAGACAAGCCATGGACTGGGAGACTTACCTGATGTCTTGCAAAACATATCTGATAAAAGACTTGTATCTAAAATACACAAAGAGCTATTAAACTCAGCAATAAGAAAACAAACAACCCAATTTAAAAATAGGCAAAAGGTCTGAACAGACTCCTTATCGAAGGAGATACACAGATGGCAAATAAGCACATGAAATCCACTTTGCATCATATGTCATCAGGGAAATGCAAATTAGAACAACAATTAGACATCACTACACACCTATTAGAATGGCAAAAATCCAAAACCCTGACAACAGCAAATGCTGGCAAGGATGTGGAACAACAAGAACTCTCATTCACTGCTGGTGGGAGTGCAGAATGTCACAGCCACTTTGTAAGATTATTTTGGCAGTTTCTTACAAAACGAAACATACTCTTCCCATATGATTCAGCAATTTCCCTCCTTGGTATTTATCCAAAGGAGCTGAAAAATCTACATCCACACAAAAATCTGCGCTGTCATGTTTATAGAAGCTTTATTCAAAATTGTCGAAACTTGGAAGCAACCAAGTTGTCTCTCAACAGGTGAATGCATAGTGTGGTACATGCAAACAATGGAATATTGTTCAGCAATGAAAAGAAATAAACTTGCAAGCTACAAAAAACATTGAGGAAACTTAAGTGCATTCTGCTAAGTGAAAGAAGCCAATCTGAAAAGGCCCCATACCGTATGATTCCAGGTACATGGCATTCTGGAAAAGGCAAAACTATGGAGACAATAGAAAGCTCAGTGGTTGCCAAGAATTCAGGGGAATGGGGAGCGGGATGAATAGGTGGAATAGGCACACTTTCAGGACAATGAAACTATTCTGTGTGATAAGGTAAAGGTGGATACAGGACATGATGAGTTTATCAAAACCCATAGAACTAGGCACTTCCCTGGTGGCCGCAGTGGTTAGGAATCCGCCTGCCAATGCAGGGGATACGGGTTCGAGCCCTGGTCTGGGAAGACCCCACATGCCGCGGAGCAACAGGGCCCTTGAGCCACAATTACTGAGCCTGCGCTCTGGAGCCCACAAGCCACAACTACTGAGCCTGTACGCCACAACTACTGAAGTGCGCGTGCCTAGAGCCCGTGCTCCGCAACGAGAAGCCACTGCAAATGAGAAGCCCGCGCACCGCAACAAAGAGTAGCCCCCGCTCACCACAACTAGAGAAAAGCCCGCGCGCAGCAACAAAGACCCAATGCAGCCAAAAATAAATATAAAATAATAAATAAATTTAAAAGAAAAAAAGAATCTTGCCAGGGGAGATTATCCTGGATTATCTGAGTGGGCTCTAAACCCCATCACAAGTGTCCTTAGGAGAGAAGCAGAGAGATTACACACAGAGAAGAGGAAAAGGCGATGTGAAAATTCAGGCAGAGATTAGCATGACATGACCACAAGCAGAGCAATCAAGCTGCTGACAGAAGCTGAAAGAGACAAGGGATGTATTCTCCCCTCGAGCCTCTAGAGGCCGTGCTGACCTACCGACAACAAGAAGCAAATGCAGATCTTCCTTGACTTATGACGGGGTTTTGTCCCAATAAACCCATCATTAATTTGAAAATATCAAAAGTCAAAAATGCATTTAATACACCTAACCTACCCAACATCATAGCTTAGTCCAGGCTGCCTTCAATGTGCTCAGAACATTTACATGAGCCTACGGTTGGGTAAGATCATCTAACACAAAGCCTATTTCATCATAAAGTGTTGAATATCTCTCATAATTTACTGAATACTCTCCTGAAAGTGAAAAAAAAACCAAAAACAGAAAGGTTGTCTGGGCACAGACGGCTGTGTGTCGGTTGTTCACCCTCGTGACTGTGTGGCTGACTGGGAGCTGGGCTCACTGCTCAGCATCACCAGGGAGCATCTTACCCCATATCACTAGGCCCAGAAAAGATCAAAATTCTAAGTACAGTTTCCACTGAAAGCATATCACTTGCACATCATCATAAAGTCAAAAAAAATCGTGAGTCAAGGCATCATAAGTCAGTCACATCCTAAGCTTGGTACCATGACATATTTGTAGAGTAACTACTGTGTTCCGGTCACTATTCTAAGCATCCATGTGTAGTGATGCATTTAATCCTCACAACAATAAATGAAGTAGATACTGTTATTACCTTCATCCCCATGTTATAGGTGGGAAAACTAAGACTCAGATAGGTTCAGTCGTCTGACCGAGGTCACACCACTAGTATGACATAGGTGGCATTCAAGGCCGGGCAGTCTGGCTGCAGAATCCTTGTGCTTAACCACCAGGTGACACTGTCCTTGGGCAGGAAGCAGCTGTAGTGTATTGAGTGGATACAAATGCACTTTGAGAAGTGAAGCCGTGAGCAGCGAGATAAGGCTAGAGAGGTAACCCTTACCACACAGGGGTCTCGAATGTCATGCAAAGATCAGGCTTGAGCATGCAACATCAGAAGCACCCAGGAGGCTTGTCTGTACCCATATTTCTGAGCTTCACCCTCAGTTTCTGATTCAGTAGGTCTGAGGTGGGGTCTGAGAATTTGCATTTCTGGCAATTCCCAGGGGATGCTGATGCTGCTGGTCTGGGGACCACACTTTGAGAACCAGTGCTCTAGGTGATAAGAAGCTATTCAAGGGTTTCAAGCTGACAGGAACTCTGTTAGAGTTGCAGTTTAGTTACCTAAAGGTACTAAAAGCATTCAACAGTATCAGAAACAAATCTCAATATTTAAAATCGATAAAAATGCAGCTGCTCTGTTTTAATAAGGAAGTGGTAGAGTACTTTCTGGTTCTTCAACTTGTAGGTTCTAGCATCTGTGAGACCTTGGGTAACTTACTGAACCCCTCCCAGCCTCAGCTCTCTCATCTTTAGAGTGGGAGTAGAATCTTGAGGGTGAAATAAGCTGAATGAAGTATAACAATTGACATATAGTAACACTCATTACATAGAAGACATTTTTATATTTAGTATATTGTTGAGGGGAGTAGGGCAAAGCTCCCTCCCCCAGGATGGATTCTAGGTGAGCTGGGATTTTCTTTTTTAAATATAGTTTATTTTAACTTAAATGTGCTTAAAGGAGTACACTCATATTGGTTAGTATAGTGTAATTTAGTTCAACTTAATGAACACAATTTGGACCAAAGTTGTAAATGGTTTAAATATTTAAAAGAAAAAACAAAACAAAACCAGGACTTGCTATCTGTATTATTTTTCACCTATTTTAAGTGTACAGAAGATCCTCCCTCAAATGCTACGAAAAAAGGCAGCATGAACCCTGAGAAATTGGATTTTAGTTTACTTCAGAAAAACAATGTGTTACACTGTAAAGGCTTAAAAATTGGAGCAGCAAAGCATTTTCATAATGTTTCCGTGCCAGCTTACACAAACGCAATAACCATAGCGTAGCCCCCGGGTGGGGAAAGGGTACTTCACGTGTGAGGCAAGTACAACAGCTGTGTGCATCTAGTTGATATTGTGCGTGGCTTCTAAATCTATACCCTCTGAGAGTCAATCAGTTCCCTAGGTCTGAGTTAACACTCTCAGTCGGAGGAACATTTTGAAAAATACTGAGTTAGATCAGTTTTAAACACTACGTTTTGAAATTGTAAGGTTTTTAAGTGAGCATTTTTCCCGAATTAAGTAATTAGACTGATTTTTGCCAGATTTATAGATTCAGGTGCTGAATAATGTGCCTGGTCTTTCAGGGTACTGGAGATATTTTCTGCGTTAGGCCATTAATCTTGATCACATTTCAGTGATACATGGAAAAAGTAGGTCTCATCCTCCTTAAGTTTTAGAAGGAGAATACAGCGCTGAAAGTCTACACATAAGGTCACTGAAGAAATCTGTTTCAGAGCTGCCACTAGGTTCTGGGCCTCCTGAGATCTCTTCCGGAGGACTGTGTTAGATTTCACTGATGACCTTAAATAGGAGAATGCACATGGATTTTCAATCAGGAACCATGTGGTCAACCAAAGTATCAAAAACCTTTGCAAACACTATGTTAAAACATAAAACATGCCAGAGGATTATCAACCTTTTTCTTGTTTGCCAATATACTGAGAAAAAAAAAAATCTCCTTACTGTTCTACTCTGTAGTTCCTTAAGAGATCTTGAGCATCTTTTCGTATAGCCTCTATGAATTGCCTTTTCCAATCCTTTGCCTTTTTCCTCCTGTTACATCTTTTTCTTATTAAGGACATGATTTCACTGCCATATATTTTTAAAAGGCTTTCTTTCTACTCTATTGCTGATATAAAGGGATCACAATCTTTGATGCATGCAGAGAATGCAGATTCTTTATTTTCTCCATTATCCATCACCCTGAATGAGCCCCACTTGCTAAAGAGAAGAGAAAATTAACAAAATGTTAAACCAATGTACCCCTTAGTCTGATTTAACAATTTAAACAGTTCTTTCAGGTAATGTTCACCTTTAGGAGTTAATTGTTTAGTCGGTCTCATTGCTTGCGCCCCACCATCACTACTTACACCTTCACTCCTACTTCTCCCAAGATGGGACTTGGTATATAAGAGGAGATGGGCTAATGTGAGCTAGGAAGAGAGTGCAGTGTCTCAGGGAATATGCACAGTGCTCCAGTCTCCCCAGGGCCATCTGCAGAATGGCTGGCTTGGTACCCATTGGGTTACAGTTTGTTCCATCCAAGCCACATGCATTTTGTAAGCATCTCCTGCAGCTGGTGATACCAAGGTTGATTTATTCCCAACTTGGTGAGAGCCATAGCAGTGACCCCTCCTCACCCCCCACCACCACTGCCTTGGCCCGCTCCAGTCCTTGCTGAGTGGCAGACTCCACTGAGCATCTGCCTCATGTTTTATCCTGCCCTCTGGCTCAGGGTTTGGTGTAGGGCCAACTCACGCTCTTTATAGTGGGCTCCACGGTTCTCAACTCAGTGTGTCCATTTGAAGAACCATAGGAACTCAGAAATGCACTACCCTCCACCCTCCTCTCTCCCTCTCCTAAACTTACTGGACACGACTAAGTTAACACAAGACTTCTACACAGCTGTCTCCTCCAGGACTCATATGGAAGGTGAAGCCAGCCCTTCTGCCCTTGGTGTTTCCCTCAACTGATCTGGCATTACCTCCTCTTAGGACATGTGTCTAATTATCTACTCTCCTGGCATGTTATCCAGTTCCTTTTCCCAAAAATCCCTTAGGACTGGATAGGGTGAGCTTTCCCTGATTCTGCTCCTGAGACCTCTCCAAGGTGAAAATGCTCTGTCTCTAGGTCCCTTCTCTTGATATGCGTATTTCTTGTGGCAAAATCCTATTCTGAATGTCAGATGTTGACTATTAACTCTTTCTCTTGGCATTTTGGCTATCTCAATTATTTTTTAATCCTTTAAACATAATTATGCTGTCATTCATTGTTCACAAATTTCTGAACATTCAAATTTATCAGTCTTTTCCTTCACGGAGTTTTCAGGTTTTCAGTTTTCATAAGAAGACTGTACATAACTCAAGATTATAAAAATATGTTTGTATAGTTTTCTTTGGTTTCTTACTATTTTTTATGTTTAGCTCTTTAAGCAATATGATTTTTTGTATTAATTTAGAGATATGACTTTATTTTTTCAACATGGATAGTTACTTGCCACAATATCGTTTTCTGAATCTAAACTCCATTTATTTTATCAAACTAAATTCCCATTAATACATTGATCCGTTTCTACATTTATTCCCCTAGGTCGGGAATCTCTTGGTAAGCAACAGGTGGGAATGTTCTGAGTCATTTATTCTTCTAAATTGGGTTTTTGTCCTTTGCCTGCTATATTTCTTTTCACTATATATATATGTATATATGTATAACAATATATATGTAGGTATGTATCTATACATATAGATATATGTCTGTATCAGTCACACAAAATTTTTACACATTGCCTTTCATCTTGCTAATTCTTGGAAGCTCTGTCCACATATTCCTTTTGCTCTTGCCTCATTGTGTGTCTTCTTTATTTTCTTTCACTGTATTTGATAATATTTTGCTTTCCTCAATCTATATGTTGACACTGGCTATCTTACTTTTCTATCATCTAAGTGATGATGGTTGGGGTGGGGAAGGACAATTGCTTGCCTGAGGCTTTGTATACTTGTTAGAATATCTGAGCTCCACCTTCTCTCCTGTGATGTGGGTGACTGTCCTGTTCCAGGTTCCTTTCACCTGGGGAGTGAGGAGCTGGGAAACAGCCTATTCCCCTTGGCTTCACTTTAGGGTAAGCGGTGGGAGCTTGGGGTACCCTGAACGCCAGAATAAGAAGGACTTTACTTGGAGACACCAAATCCACACTGGCCATCCTAGTTCATCCCTGTCAGTTTGTTCTCTTTCTTAAGGAAAAAGAAATCCTTCAGTCAAAACTTTGGCCAAGGAGTGAATGCCTAGCTGCCTTTTAGGTTGATGAGACAGAAGAGGTGGGCGTGTGGAGCCATAAATCTGCATCTGAGGGACTTCCCTGGTGGTGCAGTGGTTAAGAATCTGCCTGCCAAATGCAGGGGACATGGGTTCCAGCCCTGGTCCGGGAAGATCCCACATGCCACGGATCAGCTAAGCCCGTGCGCCGCAACTACTGAGCCTGTGCTCTAGAGCCCGCGAGCCACAACTACTGAGCCCGTGAGCCACAACTACTGAAGCCCGCGGGCCTAGAGCCCGTGCTCTGCAACAAGAGAAGCCACCGCAATGAGAAGCCCGCGCACCGCAACAAGAGTAGCCCCAGCTCGCTGCAACCAGAGAAAGCCTGCGTCCAGCAACGAAGACCCAATGCAGCCAAAAATAAATTAAATAAATAAATAACTTTTTTAAAAAATCTGCATCTGAGGGAATTCCCTGGCAGTCCAGTGGTTAGGACTCCATGCTTCCACTGCAGGGGACATGGGTTTGATCCCTCGATAGGGAACTAAGATCCCAAATGCTGCACACAGCCAAAAGAAAAAAAAAATCTGCATCTGAATCTTCAATCAGTCCCATCAATGTCCACCCCACCGTCACTCCTGACTTTTGAATCGGGCCATTCTACGTGTTCTGCAGGGTAGGCCAGCTGCCCTCTGTACTTGTTTTAGCATTTGATCTCCTTGATTTAGCTTTATTATTAAATATCTGCTTTGTTGATGCCCCCTGAATTGTTGAGTTTATACTTTTTTAAACTTCTTTACTATCATTTAAATAGGGGTCTCAGGAGGAAGAGTAGGTCAAAGTTTGTACTCAATCCACCACCTGAATTAAAATTATTTTCAAGTGATTTACATACCTGGTAATTCTTTAGAATTGTAGATCTAAATTCTTCAGAACTGTGGATCTGTTGATGGTGTCTTTTGGTTTCTGGCACTCTAAGGAAAGATGATATAGATATAGGTTATAGGTATATAGATATATAGATTATAGGTACAGGTATAGGTATAGATGTGTGTGTGTGTCCTATGATTTTGAGGGATGAACCTGAAGACAGAATGGTGTGTGCTCAATCTGCATCTTAATCCAGTTTCTCCTAAAGCCTTCTTTTATTGAGAAACAACCCCTCAAAACCCGTATTTCCACGAGTATATTTTAGCGACTGTCAGTCTACAACACACATTCTTTCTTAGCCTCAGACTGGATTTCATTGCCAGCATTTTCTGGAACTGACCGAGTATTGGAAGAAGACTCTCTGGCCCTTCTGACCTCCCTGGAATCATTTAACTGACAATCAGTCACTACAAGCTCCTGGTAGATTTGGGAGTATGAATACCCACATGTGCTGGACATGGCACATATCCCCATATTCTTCTATATATATTATTAAGAATCAAACATATATTTTTCTCACTGAGAAAACTAATACACACTCATTGCTGAGAAATTGGATAATATAAAAATGAATAAAAAGCAAAAATATTACTGCCAATCTCATTTCCCAAAGAGAATAGTTGTTAATCCTTTATTTTCTTTCAATTTTTTTCTATGCATTTTTAAAGAAAGTTAGGGTCGTTTTATACACATACATTTGTAAAATATTACACTCTGCTTTTAAAATATCTTAATGTCATGAATATTTTTAAATGTCATTAAGTATATTTGGAAAATATTAAGTTAAAAAAATTTTGATATTGACTGGAATTAAAGAACTCAAAACAAATTTATGTGCATATTAAGAAGTCTCACTCCATATTGATTCCACCACTGTCACCACCATCACCACCATCACCATCACCCTCTCTAAAGTAACCACTTTCATTAATTTATCTTTCCAGTTGAAAACACTATTTTTAATGGCTGCATAATAATCCATCCCAAAGAGATATAAGATTTACACATTCTCCTAATTTGGGGTATTTGGAATGTTTCCAATTTTTCACTATTATAAATAATATTTACAAAAAATTTTAAAGTATTGCTATGACTTCGCAGAGCTTCCTGACTTTCTATTCACCATATTTTATTTTTCTATCTGGCACCAAAGGAGAAATAAAGGTTCGTTAAATTGTACTTCTGGCTTTTACCAAAACCTTGAAGCTAAAGGGTCTCTTAGAGTTAGACTAGTTTAGTATCAACCCCTCATTTAATAGAAGTAGGAAAGTAAAGCAGAGAATGAGTGACTCGCCCAGAGCCACAAGCGAGTTAGCAGGAGGAAAGTGATGGAACACAGGACAGTCTGGCTGCAACATCTGCCTCACCACTGCCCTCCCCAGGCTGGTAGGGATGACTGGGGTAGTAGACCCCCTAGCCCACCAGTCAGTCCCATAGTCCCGCTCAAATACACATGCTTGGTTGAAAGAGGAAAAAAAGAGGAGTGTTTAAAGTCAAAGTGACTGCATATCTCTGCTAGAACATCTTGGTTGAACCATCTTTAGGCTGAACATCAGGTATATAAGTAAGAAAAGAGATGAAAACTGAGAAAATAAGAAAAGGGACAATTCTAAACCTCCCGTATTGTTTCTAAATCATGCAGCAGAATCCAGCCAGCTGCCAAGGCGAGAGGCATACTGTGAAACTAGATTCCCCCCAAGCTCCCTGGACAACCTGCCTTTCCTTGTTCATTTCTCTTAAGGGAATGTGGAAAATTCCCTGGGATTTAGAAGCCTTTGACTCATCAACACATATGTCTGAGAATTTATTCTAAGATAATACACAGACAAGTACACAAGATGCATATAAAATGATTTTCATTGCAGTCTTAGATATCATAATGAAAACTGGAGAATTCTATTTCTTCAGGATATATTTTATTTGCCTCTGCAGCTTCTCTCAGCCTCACCTGGCTCTGAGACCCTTTGCTTTGCCTTGGCTATTGCTATGGCTGGTCCACTCTTCGAAGACTTCGAAGTCCACCTCCTATGGCCAACCAGCCACACACCCACAGTCTCTGACTCTCCCAGTCACTTGCAAATTCCAATGGAGAATTTCACTGTAGAACCTGAAGTCTTGTTCGGCCAGTGGCTGCTAAAGATGCTGAGTGATGAGAGGGAGTGTGACGGAGTCAACTTCCTGGTAAGGAAAACTTGGACCAGTGGAAGAGAGAAGAGAGGGGCTAGCAGGGAAAGGCCTCTCCCTTCCTCCCTCCAAAACACTGTCCTGAGGCTTGACTTCTCCATGTGGTCCTCCTGGGTACATCCTGCAGGACCAAGCAGATGTACCTACTAAGGAACAGGTGCCTCTTAAAATTGAAAATGATGACATTAAAGTTAAAAATGATGACATATACCTATATTCACTAGCTTGGAAAGAGCTCTGAGTGATATTTCTGGAGGGAAGTTAACCCTGTTTGTTTCTAGATAGTCAGATTTTGGACATTTTCTTTTTTTTAAACTATTATGGATTTATTGTTGCACTTGCTACAAGTATGTATTGAATTTATAAACAGAATAGTTTTGGGGAGTCCAATTTTTACACTAAAATGTTGCCAAATTTTTCACCACAATAAAATTTGCTCTAATGAATACATTTTAAAGATAACTACCTTATCAATGTCACATGTATATAGAAGTAATGTTTACACGTGTAAATAGATATATACATAGTGTATCAGTACCTAAAGCATTTTTGAATGGAACTTTTTTATTAGGCTGTCCACTGACAAACTGCTTTACTCAGCTTCCAGTTTCAGAAATGCCACTGAATAATTGCCTATTCACAAAGAACAACAGTCCCTTTGTGAAACAAAGATTTTTGGCTTGCAGCCTTACAGACAGAGTTCACAGCACTATTATAACTGTTCATACACATTTGTCAAAAAAGGATGGTATCTGGGGTTAGTTCAATCAGTTCCCTACAGAATTCAATAATAAACTTCTAGCTAAACTTAGAAATGCTATTTTATTATTTACATGTGAAGTGAGTTTTTTGGTTTGTTTTTTTTTCCATTTAGGGTATGTCAGCTGATTTAAATAAGCAACTTATACTGAGGAAAGCTTTTATCCAAGTGAGCAAGCTAAATGGAAAAATACAAAACCAAATAAAAAATGCTAAAAAATAAAGATGCTGCCCAATTCTGGACCCAAATGAATTAGGAAATAGATTATCCAATGGTTCATGATTCTAAATTCAAATATGGTGCCAATGTACAGAAATAGTATGGGAAAGATGTTACAGAGGAGTCCGAATCAACTCTGAAATATCATTTTCTGTGGGGAAGAGAGGATGAAGAAATCATTAAAAGCCATGGCTAAGTGAAAAGACATCTTCTAACACACATGTCCCACACCTGGTAAGATATGTAATTAAAAGGGGTATGTGGATAACAACATGAAATACAGAGTAAAGAGAAGAGTCATTATTTCAAGCCTATCCCCTGAAGTCACTAGTGCCCCCTCATTCTCCTAACTGGATTCTGGAGTTTCGTACACATTCTTCTTGCAGTACCTAAAGTTCTCTGAAGCTCAGGGCATCCAACTCACTTGGTCTGTTCTCTCCTGTCCTGTCTTCCAGGCTCCATCTGTGGCCCAACAGTGACGATGCTAAGGAAACTCCCTCATCCAGGTCTCACTTCTCATGTTCATGGTGGAAGTTGAACTTCCTTAACTTTGTGATATATTCTTCCTGTTGCCATTTCCGGCATCAGTCTGGTCACTTCTAAAGGTAGTCTACTGCCTCCTGAGAAAAAGAAAGCTTTTTCCTCAAGCATTTCAACACTTCTGTAGGCCCCAGGAAAATCATGTTCCCATTCTGCTAAGATGCACCTGGAGCCCCGAAGTAGCACTCTCCCGACTCTTTCTGTTCCCAGTCTACCATCTTCACCCTTTTATAGGATGCTCAGTCACACACCCAGCCATTCATTCAACAAGCCTTTTCAGAGCACACTGGGGTCACTGTGCTCAGTTCTAGAAATTTCATGGTGAGCAAAACCAGAAGCAACAACCCCAGGCCTCCTGGAGCACCCCTTCTAGTGAGAGAGGAGACATGGACTGAATCATCCCCAAATGCAGAATTATATAAACTCTAGTAAGGGTTGTGAAGGTAAGTTCCCAAAAGCTAATAGAGCATGTAATGAGAATACTGATTTATTCTGGCAGGACCAAGAGGCATGTCCAAGAAGTCATCTAAGCAAGTATACTCACACTGATATCCAAAGAAGTTTTCTCAGCAAAAAGAAGGAATGTGCCAGGCAGAAGGAAGAGTTTTTGTCAAGTTTGTGACATCCTCAGTGAATGAAAGAATTTCGGTATTTTGGAGCTAAGAAAGTTTGAAAGGTTGGGAGGTACGTACATTCTACAAATTCTGGCCAAGACGTTAAGGGTGAAAAGTGTTTATCGCCCTCCCCACTCCCTCAAGCGCCTCAGTCCCGGAGCTGTCCACTGCAACATGCTCCAGCTCTTTTCTTTCAAGAGGCCCAACCAGGAGGCTTTACGTAAGCACAGGCTCCAGGATCCCAGCCAGACAATATTATGAGCACAGAATGAACCTCTTTCTGGTATAGTACCTTGTACGCAACTTTATAGATGGCAAAGTGTAACCAGTAAGGATCCTAGCAGTAAGGGATGGGGCAGTGTGACTGGCAAGAGCGGAGAACTGTTACCATTCCTAGGCCACAGGGAGCTGCGAAAAGATTGGTTTCTAGAATGTGAACAGATGGAGAGGCTACCTGACCAGAGACAGCACCTTTGAGAATGGGATGCAGCCCACCTCTGGTTACACCTCAGGCAGGCACCTGGGGGGAGGAAGAGTCCAACTTCTCTCTCCTCCCACCCTCTGAGCTCTTGTCCTTGCTGGAACTCAATGAGAGCCGGAGGGCAAGGACACCCACATGGATCATCCCCCCAGGATACAGAGCAGAATGGAGAACGGGGGATACGCAAAGCAGGTGACATAGTCAGGAGGGTTAAAGCATAGTGCCCCAGTTTCAAATATCTGAGGTGCCACTAATAAAGTCCATTCATCTCTAGATGCCTCAATTTCCTCATCTTTAAAATGGAAATGATGACGACGATACACTGGTTTGCTTTAAGCATCCATAAAGTGTTTAGACTAGTGCCTGACACCTGGCCAGTGCTTATAAACGTTCTTACAGAAGAATGTTTATAAATGCTTTTATAGAAGAAACTGAAGTTCACACAAGGTAAGTGACTTACTCAAGCTCCTGCTGTCAGAAGGGGCACAATCAAAGCCAGAATCCAGACCTTATTGTTCTTGTCTGAACACTCTTAAATCTCCTTTAAGCTGTGTCCTCCACTCTCTTCTTCAGAATCAACAGAATAATTACTAAATTGACTAATAGTTAATTCTGTAAGCACATTCTGAATCTTAGCGCTGTTTGTTAATTTGGGGGGTATTTGCATTTTCTCCCAACTTTATTGAGATACAATTGACATATGACATTGTGTAAGTTTAAAGTATACAACCTATTGATCTGATACACTTGGGTATTGCAATAGTGTTAACTCACATCTCCATCTCGTAGCACAATTACCATTTCTTTTTTGTGGTAAGAACATTTAAGATCTACTCTCTTAGCAACGGTTGATCATACTTTTCAAAAATGTATTCACAGAGGACAGGAAAATGTTTCTCCTATTCTCTGTAACTTAATGCAAATAGGAACCTGTACCTTCACAACCGCATAGAAAAGAGGAAGAGAGAACAGCTCTGTCTTCCTCTCTGTCCACCATGTGAGGACACAATGAGAAGGTAGCTGTCTGCAAGCTAGGGAAAAGGCCCTCATCAGGAACTGAATCCGCCGGCACCTTGATCTTGGACTTCCCAGCCTCCAGAAATGTGGGGAATAAATGTCTGTTGTTTAAGCTATCCAGCTATTTTGTTATGGCAGCCTAAGATAACTAATACAAGATCTTCTGTCCATTTTAAATTGGAATATTTATCTTTTTATTTTTGAGTTGTAAAAGTTCTTTATATATTCTAGATACAAGTCCCTTTGCAAACTGTCACTTTCATCTAAGATGCCACCATCTCTCATTTGGACTAATTACCCCATCTTCCTGCTTCTATTCTAGATCTCTGTATTGCATTCCCCACACAGCAGTCAGAGTAATTAATTTTAAATATACATCAGATCGTGTCACTCCTCTGCTCAAAATCCCTTACGGCTTCTCTTCTGATCCAGAATAAAATCCAAAGTCTTTACCATTGCGGACAAGCCCCAACCGATGTTGCCTCTGACCCCTGCTCAGTCTTCATTTCTCCCTTCTTCCCACTGCTTACCCTGCTCCAGGCACAGTGGTCACTCTGCTCTTTCCTAAGCAGGCCAAGCAAGCTACCACCTCTGAGCCTCTGTACTTGCTATTACAATAAGAAGCCAGCCAAGAGAAACTCAAGAGAAAGTATTGTAGGCAGAGGGAAGGTCTAGAACAGTTAGGCTGAAAGTGAGACTGACATGTCCAAAGAACAAAAAGATGTCTAGTGTGGATACAGCAAGTGGAGAAGAGGCAGTAGGTGACACAGATGGAAAGTTCAGTAAGGCTTTGTAAGGCAGGGTAAGGACTCGGGATTTCACCACAATACAATGATGGGAAACCACTGGAGGTTTTTAAGCAGGAGAGTAACGTCTGATTTAAGTTGTAAAAGCATTGTTCAGGATGGGTAGACAGTGGCCACTAGCTTGGAGGCAGGAAGAAAATTAGGATGCCTTACTCTTACCCACTCAAATGTCTCCACTCTACTCCCAACTAGTCTTCTTCTACTTATGCAGATTCTCTGCCCTATATACTCTTCATTTTCCCCAGATGCAAGCTCTTCCATGAATGAACGACTGAATGAATGAACGAGTTTGCATCTTAACATTAATACACCAAAGGAGCTTATTCACATTCAAGAAGCACTTAGTGAGCATTCAAAAATTTTTGAAAGGCACAATACTCTGCTGTGGTTAGTTATACACGTGACCAAGACACTCTCCTTGCCTTTAAGAAGCTTTTCTAGTTCACTGAGGAAGACACTACACCTGTATCTAAAATACCAGCAAGAAGGGTTACAAGTAAAAGAGTTACAGGTAAAGTTCTATAGAGAGTTCAAAGGATTGGATGATCACTTCCAGATAGAAAAATCACAGAAAATGTCCTATTTGAATAGAGTAAGACTTGAATAGGTGAAAATGGTTAGAAAGTGCATTTTAGGTCGATGAAAAGAAACTGATGTAGAATCTGGGAGCAGAATAAGATATTAAAGATCATTTAGTCCAAAACTGATTTTCCATGAGTGTAGCAGATTATTTTATGGTCAATCACAAATATAGAGAACAGACTTGGTTGTCGGGGAGAAGGGAGTGGGGGAGGGAAGGATTGGGGGTTTGGGATTAGCAGCTGCAAACTATTATATATAGGATGGCTAAACAAGGTCCCACTGTATAGCACAGGGAACTGTACTCAATATCCTGTGATAAAGCATAATGGAAACGAATATGAAAAAGTATATGTATAACTGAATCACTTTGCTGTACAGCAGAAATTAACACAACATTGTAAATCAACTATACTTCAATAAATTTTCTTTAATGATTTTACGGCCGAACAAGTACTCTTTCAACTTCACGCTTTCCCATAAAACCGTATATGCAGTTTGGTAATGAGACTGCTACATTGAAGAGCCACAAAATTGTGGTGTAAACCTCCAGGCTATGGCTGGACCAGTGATAAAAATACATGTAACAGTCAGGCGTGGAAGAGAAAACGTCCGGACTATTTGTGAAAGTCTGCTCCATCTACCCCATAATGTTTCTGGTGCTATTCTATCTGTTCTCTCTACAGAATCTACTTTCATGCTTGTATAAAGACAGCTGATGAAATTTAACTTCTGCTTGTCTTGGAAGCTGAGCTAAGTCAATAATAAACATGTACTTTGGAATTTTGTCTATTTGAACATTCACAACCTGCTGCTAGACTTTTAAAAAATCTCAGAAGTTTTAGGCTAGTATAAAGGAAAATCATTATGATATTCACCAGAGAGAAAAAAAATCATTGATTTTTAAACTTTGAGTTGACAAAGTCAATAGAGTATGTTCAAAGAAAAATCAGTGAGTTGCTACAGTCGTGGCTCAGCAACACTGGACTTGAACATGGACTTATAATGAGTATTTATCTTTAACATTCACATGAAGATCGTGTCTGCAAACCTCAGCAGTTTCAGGATACTGCCAGACAAAGATGTTTTCATTTACGTTTCAATTTTTACTGCTTAATCGCATCCCTTACGGATCAAGGATGCATACATTTTCAGGGCTAGAAGATTAGGCATAAAAGTCATTACAATTCTTTCTGTGTCCAGTCTGGGTTGACAAGAAGTCCTCGGCGTTTTTTTCTGACAGTGTTGCTTTGGAGACAACAAAAAGTTAAATCAGAGATATGGGGATATATATTTATGTATAGCTGATTCACTTTGTTATACAGCAGAAACTAACACACCATTGTAAAGCAATTATACTCCAATAAAGGTGTTAAAAAAGAAAGTTAAATCATAAATATTCCAAAGACAATCCTTTATACCTAGCATATCAGTAAGTATGGGTATTAGGGAAAAAGTAAGAGGTAGTTTCTGCCTTCAGGAAATGTACACAATTGTTGGAAAGTTTATGTGTGTATCTATATACTATGAGAAAGAGCCAGAATGAGAGAAAGAGAGACATGGAAGCAAAATATAGACAAATATTTAACAAAATATAGCATTTGTACTACAGACATTAGGAAGGGAGAAGAAACTGTGAGCAGGAGTTAATCAGAGAAGGCTTCATAGAGGAGAGGGTAGGATTCAAGTAGTTACAGTAGAGAAGAGAAAGTATTCCACATAAAGAGAATGGCACAAGCAAAGACACTAAGATATTCCCTCCTTTTTTATTAATCCACTCAACATTTATCAAGCACTTTGCACCAGGACTGCTAACCAGTAGTTTCAAAGATGAGTTGAAAGATGGAAACCATGCTCTCTCCCTTCACAGGAGTGGCTTAGGAGCCATTCAACCTTCTAACCCAGTATCTACTCTGCAATCAGATTTTTTGAACGTTTATCAAAAAGTTGAAGCTTCTGCTACTTTCTCAATGCATCTTCTTTTTTTAAAACCCTCTATCCAGTTCACCTGTATTCTCATATCTTTCATGAGATTATTTTCCACCTGCTGCTCTCACAGTCCACAGCATTAGCAGTTCTGGGAGCAAACACTAGAAACCCAGCCGAGATGTGTGGGTTGATGAAGCTCAGCAATGAAATGACCCATAACCAGAGCCACCCAAGTTCAGCTAAAGGATGATTGTGATTTGGAGCAGCCAAGGACCACTGCCATCTGACAGTGGGGAAACTGACTCCTTGGAGAAAATCAGGATAATGACCTGCCAGCCCCTGCCAACTGGAACTAAGCGTGGGCAGATAGAATCAGACTCCTCTCCCTGCCCTGAACCCTGAACAGTTAGGCTCACATCCATTCCAAGAGCAAGGGCAGCTCCAGAGAACACTGTGAAATGGGTCTTTGGTCATCAGTGCCCTATTACTCTCTTATTTGAGTCTCCTTTAGAGGCTCCTTCTCTGTCCAATTCTGTTTCTTCAGGCCAGCCACAGGCTTCCCAGAGCCTCCTCCCCAAAGTGGGTGGACTTTTCCTTTGCCCACATGGAGGCATGTGAGCATGGCTGGAGATAATCAAGCAATTGGACAGGTCAGTTTCTGTATATTCATCATAACCTTCTACTTCAATAGGAAAATAGAAGTCATCTCCCCTTCCCACCATGAAATTCCCCACCCACCTGCATATACATGTTCATCATCTCCTCTCCTACCATTTCAACACAGAGTTGTTAAGAGCATGGAGTTAGACTACAAAGGTTCAAGGCCTGGCTCTACCACTTAGCAATGTGATCTTGGATAATTGTTTAGCCTCTCTGAGCCTCAGATTCCTTGAGAGTAAAATAGGGGGAATTTTAGAACCACCTCATCAGGTTGTTGTGAACTTATAAGGGAAAGCCAATGACCATTACAGTGATCCATAAAGCAAACCCTAAGTTTATTTATTTGCCAGGCAAGGGAACATGTACCAGTGAAGAAGTTCACTGCAGTGGGGAGAGAGGTGTGTATATAAATAAATAAATGGGCAGGTGGGGCTCCAGTGGTTATACTAATTAAGAATAATAAGTAGGAATGTACTCTTATTCAGAGGATTCAATTGTTTAATCCATGGTAGAGCATTTGAAACATTGCCTGGCATATAAGAAACCCTCAAAAATGCCACCCTTCATTATTTATTACTAACCTGTTCCGAATCTTGTTCTCTCACTATCTCAGGGATTTTACTCTTGAATTTTCAGTTCTCTCCGTCTCTACTGGATCATTCCCGTTAGCATTCAAATATATTCTACAACCTCCATACATAAGCCTTCGCTCTCCCTTAGTAAAGATGAAGATGGAACCTTAAATTCAATGGTGAAAAGATAGATTTATATTATAAATGATTTGGAGAAAACAGGGAGCCAGCTAAAAATAAAACCAAAGTTGTATCAGTACTTCCCACTTTACACCAGGAAAATCTCCTATTGGATCAAAGATCTCAGTTTAAATAATGAAACTATAAATATACTGTAAGAAATCATGAGAGAACTCTAATAAACTCAGAGTGGGAAAAGCCTTCTTAACTATGACACAAAACTCAAGAGCCATAAACAAAAAGATTTATAATTTTTTCTTTTTTTTTTTTTTTTTTTTGGCCGCACCGCATGGCATGTGGGATCTTAGTTCCCTGACCAGGAATCAAACCTGCACCCCCTGCAGTGGAAGCGCGGAGTCAACCACTGGACCGCCAGGGAAGTCCCAAGATTTATAAATTTGACAATATAAAAATCAAACATTTCTGCAAGGCAAAAGCCACCATAGGGCTTCCCTGGTGGCGCAGTGGTTGAGAGTCCGCCTGCCAATGCAGGGAACACGGGTTCGTGACCCGGTCCGGGAGGATCCCACACGCCGCGGAGCAGCTGAGCCCGTGAGCCATGGCCACTGAGCCTGCGCGTCCGGAGCCTGTGCTCCGCAATGGGAGAGGCCGCAAGAGTGAGAGGCCCGCGTACCGCAAAAAAAAAAAAAAAAAAAAAAACCACCATAAACAAATTCAAAAGACAAACAACAAACTGGGAAAATAAATTCCAAAGATAAATAACAAACTGGGAAAACACATTTACATCGTTATATTGCAAACAAAGGGCTACTTTTCCTATAGCATGTATAAAGTGCTAAGAAAAAAAACCCATAACCTGGGGCTTCCCTGGTGTCGCAGTGGTTGAGAGTCCGCCTGCCGATGCAGGGAACACGGGTTCGTACCCCGGTCCGGGAAGATTCCACATGCCGCGGAGCGGCTGGGCCTGTGAGCCATGGCCGCTGGGCCTGCGCGTCCGGAGCCTGTGCTCCGCAACGGGAGAGGCCACAACAGTGAGAGGCCCGTGTACCGCAAAAAAAAACCCAAAAACCAGTAACTTCCTTTTTTGAATGGACAACAATCCCCAAAAAAGGAAATACAAATATCTTTTAAACATAAAAAGATGTTCAATCTCACTCATAATGAAAGAATACAAATTATAATTATCCAGAGCTACCATTTTTCACTTACCAGATTAGCAAAGGTCAAAAGCCAGATAATACTCTGTGTTAATGAGGTTATGGGGAAAGAAAATCCCGCGAGAGCTGCTCGCCCCTGACCCGCGGGCTGCCGGTTCCAGCACAGCCGACTACGCGGGCGCTGCCGGGGCTCTGCGGGACGGGCTGCTGGGGTTTCCACTTCCGCCGCCACGGATTCGCTCCCGGCCGTGGTGGTTTCCTGTGCAGAAGCTGAGGAACCTGCTGGTGTTTTATTTGGAGGCGTGGCTGGCCGACTTGATCTTCGGCCCAGGCCGAGCCGTGGTTCCGGAAATGGAGTGGATGAGCCAGGCCCTGCTGACGGTGGACGCAGTTCACGCCGGGAAGTTGGTGGAAATCACCGTCTTCGGGCCGCCGGCTGTCCAGCGCCGGGTGAAGAGCGTGCTCCTGAGCCTGGTGCCGAATCACCGGGAGCAGCGCGCCCGAGCTGAGAAGATGGAACAACTCGAGGAGTTCTTGAAGCCCCAGGCACCAGGCCCCCAGGTCCCCCAGCGTCCTGTTGCGTAAGTGTTGTCAGGAGCATGAGAACAGTTCTTCTGCTACTAAAGTTCAAGAGAAGCAAATATTCTTAAATCTATGCATTTATTTTTTTCCTGTATCTTGATGGATAGTGGTTTGATTATTTTGATGCTGATTATTATTTTGCTGATTAATTTACATTCCTATGAGCAATGGTTGTTGCTCATAGGAATATAAATTCGTGCAACTATGAAGGAGAGTTTAGCATTATCATTCAAAATCATAACTGTTCATCCCTTTGATCCAGCAAATTCTTTCATTTATTTATTTGAATTTTATTTTTTTTATACAGCATGTTCTTATTAGTTATCTATTTTAAACATATTAGTGTATATACGTAAGCAAATTCTACTTAGAGAAATTTATCCTGCAAATTACACATACACACACACACACACTTCCAAAACAACACATATATAAGGTTATTCATTGCAACATTGTTTGTAAGTTAAAAGCATTAGAAGTAAGTGTGTCCTCCATCAAAAAGAGTTAAATAAACTTTGGTGCATTTGCACAAAGAAATAAGATACCAGCTTCTCCTCTGCCCAGCCTGTGAATGTCAGCTTTCCTCTACACTCAGTCCCAGGTCTTCTTCATTCTCACTCTCAGTAGTGTCTCCCATGCCATGGCTTTAAATGTCTTCACAGAAAATAGCTCATTTCAGAAACCTAATCGTCATCTTTGTTGTTTCACTCTCCCACATTCCCTTCACCAAATACCACTAACCCAGCTCAAAAATATTTTGAGTTTTTTAAACAGCTTTATTGATGTGTAACTGACATGAAATAAACTGCCCATAATTAAGATAAAATAGGTGTATTATTTAATTAGTTTTGACACAGGTACACTCCCAAAACTATCACCACAATCAAGATAATAAACAAATCCATTACCCCCAAAAGTTTCCTAATGCCCCCTTGGAATCCTGCCAGCCCACCCCCCCCATCACCCCACACCCCCATCCCCAAGCAGTAACTGATATGCTTGCTGTCACTATAGCTCATTTTGCACTTTCTTGAACTTTAAATAAATAGAATCATACAGTATGAACTCTTTGTCAGACTTCTTTCATGCACATAATTATTTTACAATTCATCTACATTGTTGTATGCATTAATAGCTCATTCCTTTTTTTTGCTGAGTAGTGTTCCACTGTATGGAAATATCACAATTGTTTAAACTCACCTATTGATGAACATTTTTGATCCTTTCCACATTTAGCTATTACATATCAAGTTGTTATGGATGCAAAAATATATTTAATCCATCCAGTTCCCTTCATTTAAAAAAAAAGTAATATGTTTCTTCTTTCTATTTTTTAAAAAATATTTATTTATTTATCTGGTTGCGCTGGGTCTTAGTTGCAGCGTGTGGGATCTTTAGTTGTGGCATGTGAACTCTTAGTTGCAGCATATGGGATCTAGTTCCCTGACCAGGGGTCAAACCCGGGCCCCCTGCACTGGGAGTCTTATCCACTGGACTGCCAGGGAAGTCCCTCTTCTTTCTATTTTTAATGCCTCACTTAGTCTGCAATTATCTCTAATGAGTAGATGTAAGGTTCCTTAACTGATCTTTTATCTTCTACTCTTCATCCTACCCAATTTCATTCTCCATCCTACAACTACAGTTAACTTCAAAACATATGAGTGCACAGTCCTTTCTTATTTAAAGTCCTTCAATGACCACCACTCTCCACTCTCCTCCCACCCACCCAGTATACTAAGAATAAAACCCAAACTCCATAGCCTAAAGATTATCCATCCTGCCTTACCCAACCTACCCTCTTTAACTTCATATAGTACCACCATCTCTCATGGTTATGCTTCTTGACCTACATGATCTTTCTCTCATTTCCTCAGAATAAAATTAAGGGTTATAAAACAACTACCTAAATTTCCTCCTGCTCTTGAAGAGGTTACAGTGAGATGGATTGACCCATTTAAGAAGTGAAGCAAGGAGTCTTTGATCTAAGGAAGAAGGAAAATGAACAAGGCCAAAAACTATGCAGGTCCTTGATGCTGATGGTCAAGGTGCTAAAAGGCAAGTCCAGGTGGGTCACCAAGTCTTTTCATAGATAAAGGCCACAGAAAAGCAACCCAAAATAAAATATGTACAGCTGAAAACAACGGTATGAAACTTAAAAAGATGAAAATTATTAGTGATGATTACTGATATGGAATACAGACAAGGGAAATCTAATATAAAAATAATTGATATTCCTAAAGAAAAGAAGCAAATGGTAAAACAAAAAGTTCTGAAAGATTTAATGACAAAAAGAGAAGACTTAATCCACCAGAAAATTTTTCCCAGGAAAATCAAAGTGTAATTTTGTGTCCAATCAATTGTACTTGAAACATAAAGGTAAGAAACAGACTTTCTCAAATAAGCAACAGTTCATGAAATTTAGTGCTCACAAGCTCTTTGAGAGTCATCCAACATCAAAATACAGCAAGCCAAAAGAAACTAGAAATGGAGGTTCCATGGCCAATGAATGGTGGGTCATTAAACTCATTCAATGGTTTAAAGAAAAAGCAGTGCTGTGAGAATTATGTTTACCAGAGAGAGCAAATTTATTAATCTTGATAAGGTAAAAGTAAAAATAGGCTTACCAGAAATGTGGTCTTGAAGGGATGAGGTAAGGATAGTGTCAAGTTTCTCATCTTCAGAGCAGGAAGTCCATAGATACTGTTCAAGTGGAAGTCTTTTGGTATTTGGGGGGTTTTTTTGTTTGTTTCATATATTTATTTTATTATTTATTTATTTATTTTGGGCTGTGTTGGGTCTTTGTTGCTGTGTGCAGGCTTTTTCTAGTTGCAGTGAGCAGGGGCTACTCTTCGTTGTGGTACACGGGCTTCTCGTTGCAGTGGTTTCATTTGTTGCAGAGCACAGGCTCTAGGCGCATGGGCTTCAGTAGTTGTGGCATGTGGGCTCATTAGTTGTGGCTCACGGGCTCTGGAGCACAGTAGTTTTGGTGCACGGGCTTAGTTGCTCCGCCGCCTGTGGGATCTTCCTGGACCAGGGCTCGAACCCATGTCCCCTGCATTGGCAGGTGGATTCTTAACCACTGTGCCACCAGGGAAGTCCCTTGTTTTTTTTTTTAAGTGAAAGAATCTTCTGAAATTTTAGACTTATCTTTTAGGAAATAAAATTGCTTGATATGAAGAAATTCTTATTAATCTGAGGTTGAGCAATTCTGTCAATTTCATTTGTTTTTCTCCTGTTAAGTAAAGAAAAATTGAATGCTTTTTATTTTTGAAAAGCATTTATGATGAGATCCTATTTTTTTTAAATAATTTTATTTTTGGCTGCATTGGGTCTTTGTTGCTGCGCACGGGCTTCCTCTAGTTGCGGTGAGCAGGGGCTGCCCTTCATGGCAGTGTGCGGGCTTCTCATTACGGTGGCTTCTCTCGTTGTGGAGCACAGGCTCTAGGCACACAGGCTTCATTAGCTGTGGCACACGGGCTCTAGAGCACAGGCTCAGTAGTTGTGGCACACGGGCTTAGTTGTTCCGTGGCGTGTGGGATCTTCCTGGACCAGGGCTCGAACCTGTGTCCCCTGCATTGGCAGGTGGATTCTTAACCACTGCGCCACCAGGGAAGCCCTCTGAGATCCTATTTTTATAGAATTATATCTATACACGCATAAGGATACATATAAAGAGAGATGATGACAAAGATCTTGTCTGCCAAAAGTTAATGATGATTATTTCTGGGTAGTTGATAGTGGGTTTTGTTTTGCTTGGTTTTTTGTTTTTTACTTTCTTCTTTAACTTTTCTGTAGTACTTAATTTTTGGTGGTAAGCATGAATCAGTTTACAAAACCCATACGTTTTAATAGGGTGTCTGCCTTCTGAGCTATCACAGGGTATGGCTGGGAAGAGGGAAGTTGACCAGAAGGCCCACTGATCATGGGTCTCACACTTTACAAAGACAAGAAACTCAGATTTTTCAATGTTCTCTCCAAAATGAAGATGCACATATTGTAACTGAGATATGTTTAAAACATAGCACATTTTCTTCTTTTTAAAATTATACCTGGAGCTTCAAGATATCCATGCCTCTTTCACACCCTGAGAAGCCCTGCATACATTATTCAAAGTTAAGAAATGCCAGTTTAACACAATGGGAAGGATAGGACCCAGAGGAGGAATCCTGGTTCTCCCTTCCACGTCCTAGATTATGCCCAGTTTTGAGCTTTCTACCAGGCGAATACTATGCAATCCTGATACTGTCATCTACAGAGCTGCAAGCATTGAACAAAACTAGTCCTGGTTAGGTAATGCACAGATTTTGTGTTATGATAGTCATAGCTGATTAATTGCTTAGATTTGGCTTGACTTTGGTCTGCCTTTGATCTGATCACTCGATTTCTAATTTTACTACTTGACTTCAGCACAAATTCACTGCTTTTCGTACTAGATCTATGATTAAATTATCCGCATTTTTTTAAACTTACATCACATCTATGGGTATCAGTTCCTACTTATTCCTTGGCTCACTGTTTCTTGACCCCTGGCTGGCTGTAGTAGTGTGATATTGGACAAAATGGACCAAGAAAGCAGTGCAACTCACTAGCTTATTAAAGTTTCTATAGCAGTGAAAAGTGAAAAGGATTCATGAGAGTGTTGAGAAATTCTGGCCAGATCAACATCCAGGTTGATGAAACTGAGTACCTCGTGGGAAGCTGGTCCTGGGACTCATGGGTTCTCCCTGCCCGTAAGGTGTGATAGAAATAGTTTTAGAAATAGAAATAGAATCAAGTGATCAGATCAAAGGCAGACTTACCCTACAAGGAATCCTAAAGAGACTCCTTCAAATGAGGTAAAAAGACCTTAGACAGTAACTCTAATTCTCACAAAGAAACAAAGAGCACCAGTAAAGGTAGCTACATAGGTAAATATATATAAAAGACAGCATAAGTTTATCCTTGTTAGTAACTTTTTCCCTCTATATGATTTAAAAGACAGATGCAAAAAGCAATAATTATAAAACTGTTGATGGGCTTATAATTCATAAAGATGTATAGTTGTAGGACAATAGTAACATAAAGAAAAGAAGAGCAAAGGAGTGATACTGAAGTAGGAAAAAAATTGGAGAAAATAAATAAAATACAATAAATCCTAGCTCTGCTAGTTGTATAATCTTGAGCAATTTTTTTACCCCATCCTGAGTCTCAGTATTCTCCATACAGAGTGTAATATTTACCTTATCCTTAAGTAAAATAATATTTATTTTACAAGCTTGTTGAATGGATTAGTGAAAACAATTTTCTGGAAACATTTTGCACAATGATTGGCACAGGTGCTCAATAAATGCTAGAACTGCTTCTTCTGAGTAATGGGTACTTGGCAGTTTATTATACTACTTTCTCGACTTTTCTGTATCTTGAAAATTTTTACAGTAAGAAAAAAATTTTAGTGCCAGCTTCATTCCTTTTATGGTCTTTTCTTTGCTTCTTTCCGATTTAACCTATAATTTGATGAATGAGCCTAGAGAAAAAGGACGTTAACTCTAAATGACTAACTAAGTTATCTCCACAAGGATTTTCTGAGGGGATGCAAGCAGATGAAACATGAATTAGGAAGTTCTCAACTCCACTTTGCACAGAGGTATGTCACATAAATTTAAAATGCAAAAATCCAGATTAACGAAGACAATTGTTTGTCTTTGTCCCCTGTCCTCTGGGACAGCCGCCAATGATACACACTTCGTGGTCTCCATGTCTTTGTATAATCCCCAACCCGGAAGTGTGGGCTGGATCTAACAAGTCACGTCTGATAAATAGAATGCAATAAAGGTGATGGGGTGTCACTTCTGAGATTTAGTTATAAACAACTGTGACTCTGTCTTGATGGTTTTCTTTCTCTCTCTGGCTCTGCTCACTTGCTTGCTCTGGTGAAGCAAATGTACATATTGTGAGCTGCCCTATGGAGTGACCCACAAGTAAGGAACTGTAGGAAGCCTCTGGCCAAAATCCACATGTGTGAACTTGGAAATGAATCCATTTCCAGTTGACCTGGAGATGACTAGCTCTGCTGACACCTTGATAGTAGAAAGCCTAAACCACAGGACCCAGATAAGCAGCACCAGATGCCTGACCCAGAGACTGAGAGATAATAAATGTTGTTGCTTTAAGCTGCTAAATGTTGGGGTAATTTTTTATACAACAACACACAACTAAGACACCTGTTTCTTGACAAAAGGAATCAGTGTAGAATGTCTATAAAGATCTTCTATGGATTCAAAATATGATAAGCCTTTCCAGAAATCAACTACACAAATTTTTTTGGAACACTTCTTTTGCAGAAAGTATATTTATATATGCTTTATAGGAGTTATATAAGAGTAAATAGGAGTCACACTGACCACCCAGAACATTCTTATAAAAATTTAAAGTTAAAATTTAAGGTTACCTTAAGGTTCTCCTTGTCTATTTGTTTTTCCCAATCACTCTTATTGTCCCAGTTCCTCGACACAAAATTAATTTGTTAAAAAGAAGGAGGAGCAAGAAGAGGAGGAGGAGGAAGAGGAAGAGGAGAAAAAAAAGAAGAAGAAACAACCAGAGAGGTCATCAACTTTTCATTGGCCAGATGAGATTTACAAACCAGACTTTTAAAAATACTTTGCATGCCAAGAAGATTCACTGAGAAAAGTAATTTCCTACACTGATGGCTATTCTCTACCTGAATCATGAAGACACCTCCTGAATTTTCTGGAACAGTCCCAATTTCAAATCTTCTGCTCCACTTTCCCCTAAGTCAACTTGTACTTGACAAAATCACATGTGCTGATTTGGGTTTGGAAATAATGGGTCCCTAAAATCCTGAATTGCTCTTGAACTAGGCTTGTGTCATTGGTGGGCACAGTATATCAACTCACCTACTAATTATTCACTGAGATCCTTTGATAGCTTCAGTGCTCTGCTATGACAGTCAAAAGAAGGAGCGGAGGGCTTCCCTGGTGGCGCAGTGGTTGAGAGTCCGCCTGCCAATGCAGGGGACACGGGTTCATGCGCCGGTCCAGGAAGATCGCACATGCCGCGGAGCAGCTGGGCCCGTGAGCCATGGCCTCTGAGCCTGCGCGTCCAGAGCCTGTGCTCCGCAACGGGAGAGGCCATGACAGTGAGAGGCCCGCGTACCGCAAAAAAAAAAAAAAAAAAAAGGAGCGGAATCTTACAGAAGCCTATAGCGTATTTGGGGAGACTGAACAGCATATATGAAGGTACAGAGCAATCAATTAACTGGCTTCTGGATATAAGAGGTAACTCAGTCGTTCAGAAAAGGAAGGGATCCTTGAGAACTAAAGAAATCTTAGGAGTCGTCATGGAGGAGGAGGAGGACTTGAGATGGAACAAAGGAAGAGTTGACTTCATTTTTGCTGTTCAGAAGTACAAGGTGGGACACAATGAAGTCACAGAACAATTAAGAAAAGAGAACACGTGTGGAGGCATACCTCAAAGGTAGGTTGAATATGAAGAATGTTCCTAGTCCAGTGCTATGTATCTGATCATTGTAATAATGTTAATCACTCCTTTGACGCCTATTACTTGCCAAGCACTATGTTAAACACTACACGCTTACTATCTCATTTATTCTTTTCTTTTTTTTTAGTTTTTATTGGAGTATAGTTGCTTTACAATATTGTGTCAGTTTCTACTGTACAGCAAAGTGAATCATCATTTACTCTTTATAAATAAGACTTACTATTCTTTACAGACAAGAACACTGAGGGGCCCAGAGAAGTTAAATAACTCACCTGAGGTCACAAGCTAATATGTGGCAGAGCCAAGATTTGTAATAGGGAAGAACAAATCTCACTCCATATTGGATCTGTTTCTTTTACTTTAACCTTTGTTTTCTATTGCTTTTGCTACAAATTAAGAATGTTGCTTGTAGCCTGAAATATACAGGACAGCCCATTCTCAAAGCTCTGACCTTTAAAAGTGTAACACTTTTCCATTGATATAGAGATTAAAAAGTTGCACAACAGCACATTTGTCTTATTGGAGGTTTACAGGAACATCATGACCTGACCTACATGGACAGCTGCTAGAACAAAGGATTCTGACACCAAGAAGTTTGCAACCACTAACCATGCCCCTCCTGTTTAGTATAAAAGAAGCCTGAGGGCTTCCCTGGTGGCGCAGTGGTTGAGAGTCTGCCTGCTGATGCAGGGGACACAGGTTCCAGCCCTGGTCTAGGAGGATCCCACATGCCACGGAGCAACTGGGCCCATGAGCCACAACTACTGAGCCTGCGCGTCTGGAGCCATGCTCCGCAACGAGAGGCCACAACAGTGAGAGGCCCGCGCACCGCCATGAAGAGTGGCCCCCGCTCGCTGCAACTGGAGAAAGCCCTCGCACAGAAACGAAGACCCAACACAGCCAAAAATAAATAAATTTATAAAAAATAAATAAAATTTAAAAATAAATAAGCCTGAATTCTAACTTGGGTAAGATAGTTCTTTAGGACACTAGTTCATCATCTTCTCTGACGCCTGGCTTTCCAGATAAAGTCACTATTCCTTGCCCCAACAACTTGTCTCTCAACTTATTGGCCTGTTATGTGGTGAGCAGTACAAGCTTGGACTCAGCAACTGATTCAAGTCCAGGTATGACTGACACCAAAGCTCAAGCTCCTAGCCATGATGCTATCCTAAAATCGAGTATAGAAAACTGCCCAAGAAACATTAGTGCTGAAACTCTTCTGCAAACTCTTCATAGGTAAGTGTCCCACCTGGCCAACCTGAGAGTTCCATCTAATGGGTAGTGAGGACAGACCAAGTGCAGGGGTACTGCACAGCGTAGGAAGCACATACCCTTCCAGTCTTGGCCATAGTACTCTCCAGCTGTGGAACTCCTGCAAAGCCACTGACTCTTATTTTCCCTGTGTGGTCTTTAAGGTCACGGTCACCTCTAAACTCTATGTGCAGTATTTGTTTTGCATGCAGAAGGCTTACTTCTCATGACTACACCAAAAATATCCTAACACAATGGTGGGATGTACTGATTTCAAACATCCTTTTTTTGTAGCTCTGAGCTACTAACCTACCACCTAATAAACATGTCTTTGTTCTCCTTGGATGTAACAACAAATGCACATAAGTAATTGCATTAAAACTTATGTGTCATCAATTATTACTACTCACTTTGGGCTCAAGAAGTGCAAGGGCTCAAGGCAAAATGGAAGCTCTAACTTATTTTGCAAAGAAGGTAAAAGACAAAAGACGTGTGAATTCTTAAGAAGCTAGAAGGAGGCCTGTTTCTGTCACTCCTAATTCAACTCTCAAACCTAACCTGGTGGTGTTCAAAACATTTCTATGAAGGGAAAATATCTCACCATCTACAGAGACTTCAGTATTCTTTTATCCCAAGGAAACTAAAATATTTCCTATTTTTGTTAATTGGACATATCTTCACATTAGGTTATTGCTTTTTTCTGTTTTGCTTTGTGTTTCCCTGATTGGCTTATTGAACTCAGTTTCACATAATCCTTTGAGCAATATCCCCAAAACGGCAGTGTTGTGTTTAACCTAGTTCTATGACAAAGTAAACTCCTTTCCTTCATACTTTAAATGGAAATGTTTTCTTATTGTTCTAATCCCCCATATTCATTTCTGGGATGTTATTCCTCATAAAAGCTCTTTCTCATTACAGAAAATGAGAAGCATAAACAGCGTGGACCTCCTAATGTAGAGTGATGAGAATGTTCTAGAGTAAATGTGGCTAGATCGCAGCTGGTTCTTCTACGTGTCAACATGCATATTAGGAGAAACTGGAATGGGGCTTGAATTTTATTCTCTTCCAGAATTTGGGATCTCATTCACTGCATTCTTCTGTTTCAGAATTTGGAATACTGAAGGATACTATTAAGTCAGAAACTGAAGGGTTAGCGATTTTACCCTACTTGGAAGCTAACAAGTAAGGCTGCTATATACAGTTGTATATACATGACAGTGACTGAAGAATACACACCGTTTGGACATAGACAAAACTGTTTATTAATCACAACAAAATCAGCACCCAAAGCAATATCTTGCATCAGTTCCCAAAACCCCCATCCCCACAGAGTGACACAGTGGGGACCAGATGTCACCTAGGCAGTCACTGGGGTGCATCGCAAGAGAAATCCCCAAATTAGGAAAAACTGATTTATATAGGGCTACTACTGGCTTGCCCATTCTCCCCTCCAGAGAAATAAAGAGGTTTTATTTTTCCTCTGGAGTGTAAGCAAATCTCTTCAGGGAGAGGAAGAAGATTTTTACTAACCTGGAATGTGTCTAGGGAGGGAGACATTTACAAGCTCTATTATCTCTAGCTTCCAAGGTCATTTGCTCTGCAAACATCCTTGAACCAATGGTCCAAAAAGTATAGGAAATGCCATGAAGAACTGCCTTCCAAAGCAGATAGGACTGGGGACAGAAAGTGAGTGCTGTCTCCAGAAAGCAATTTACCCGAGCAAAGCCCACGAGTCTTGGGCCTCCCTCCCAGACCAGCCCCGACCTGCGTGCTCTGGACTCCAGGCTGCCGGTTCACATCCCAACCCTAAATCAGGGAGAAGCTGAATCCCAAAACCTAGTGAACTCTCAGCTGAAAACCAGAAAAGACCTGGCAGAGAGGGGGGGAAAAATCTGTTAGACAGAAATCAGAATAATCAAATAATAGGTGGTACTTGGGAGAGAATGGTTTTTAGAGAATCTTCTAAGCTGAGCTGAATGCCTCATTGCTTTCTTATATGATATGCATAGGCTTGGACAAGGCAGGGAAGAAACAGATTAAAGTGCCTGTCAGTTTAGACAATATCCCTGGAGTATAGGGATTGCTCAGAGAGCCCTCAGGAGAGCCCAGAGGAGAAATGATATTACCCAAGATGGGTTCAGGGTGGAAGAGAATTTATCCTGTAATGTCCATGTCCACAGTCCATGCAGTCTGAATCTTTATTATGTAGACAGACCTGCCAGGAGGAGCTCGCATCAGCAGCCCCCATGATTATAACCAATTAAGACACTTCATTAGTATATTTCCATTTCTCAGAGTGAAAAACTGGTCTGAAATGGGACAAGCTATCGTTGACAACCCAAGGTACCAATGAGTGTACTGCTTGGAAATATCGTAGTGGTTCTTTGGCGAGAATAGCTTTGAAACTGGGTTATGCTCTCAGCAACAAATCACCGAGTGTTCCTGAAAAATTGAAAGCATCTTGTCTGGGGAAGAGGCATTACTTCTATTTTCTAGCTAAGGTATTTTCTGGCGTTCTGGGGAGGCAAACAGCCAAGATACAGTCTCTTCAGGCTTTCATTTGCTGAGAAAAATGGCCCTTCAGAATCTGTGATATTTTGGGCGCATTAAGCTGAGTGAAATTTGGGGTCATCTAACAGGTTAATGATCCGAATCATTAAACGGGCTACACTAATCTTCCTTCCCACAAGAACAATGTCAGGTGTTTGACTTCTAAAAATGAGGGCACTGGGAAACAGAAGTTGAGATGGGAAAAATTGTGGGCAGCTTGTATGCTCTTTAAACAAGTTCAGGTTCTAATTCAAGAGGAAGAACGTTTACAGGGGTCTTCTCTCTGCACACAAATTATATCTTTAAATATATACACATTGTTTTTTTCCTTTGCTTTTAAAATGCTAGTGCTATAAATTAAGTGTCAATTGCTTGGTTTATTGTCCACCTCTTGTAGTTAAAATATGCTTTATATACTATGATTAAATTAACCTCTCTTTGGAACTTCCCTGGCAGTCCAGTGGTTAAGAATCCATGCTTCCCAACTGGCAAAGGATTAATCTCCAAAATTTATAAGGAACTCATGCAGCTCAATAACAAAAAAACAAACAACCCAATCCAAAAATGGGCAGAAGACCTAAATAGGCATTTCTCCAAAGAAGATATACAGACTGCCAACAAACACATGAAAGGATGCTCAACATCACTAATCATTAGAGAAATGCAAATCAAAACTACAATGAGATATCACCTCACACCAGTCAGAATGGCCATCATCAAAAAAATCTAGAAACAATAAATGCTGGAGAGGGTGTGGAGAAAAGGGAACCCTCTTACACTGTTGGTGGGAATGTAAATTGATACAGCCACTGTGGAGAACAGTATGGAGGTTCCTTAAAAAAACTACAAATAGAACTACCATATGACCCAGCAATCCCACTACTGGGCATATACCCTGAGAAAACCATAATTCAAAAAGAATCATGTACCAAAATGTTCATTACAGCTCTATTTACAATAGCCCGGAGATGGAAACAACCTAAGTGTCCATCATCGGATGAATGGATAAAGAAGATGTGGCACATATATACAATGGAATATTACTCAGCCATAAAAAGAAACGAAATTGAGCTATTTGTAATGAGGTGGATAGACCTAGAGTCTGTCATACAGAGTGAAGTAAGTCAGAAAGAGAGAGACAAATACCGTATGCTAACACATATATATGGAATTTAAGGGGGGAAAATGTCATGAAGAACCTAGGGGTAAAACAGGAAGAAAGACACAGACTTACTAGAGAATGGACTTGAGGATATGGGGAGGGGGAAGGGTAAACTGTGACAAAGCGAGAGAGAGGCATGGACATATATACACTACCAAACGTAAGGTAGATAGCTAGTGGGAAGCAGCCGCATAGCACAGGGAGATCAGCTCGGTGCTTTGTGACCGCCTGGAGGGGTGGGATAGGGAGGGTGGGAGGGAGGGAGACGCAAGCGGGAAGAGATATGGGAACACATGTATATATATAACTGATTCATTTTGTTGTGAAGCAGAAACTAACACACCATTGTAAAGCCATTATACTCCAATAAAGAAGTTAAAAAAAAAAAAAAAGAATCCATGCTTCCACTGCAGGGGCCATGGGTTCAATCCCTGGTTGGGGAACTAGGATCCTGCATGCCAAGCAGTGCAGCCAAAAAAAAAAATTAAAAAATAAATTAAGCTCTCTTTGTAAACCAGCCATTATGCCTTCATTTGTGTATCTTTGCTTCATAAAATACTGTATTCACAATCTTTTAAGCTTCTAACCTTTAGGAGTATTTACTTAGCCATTATGTCATTCAAATTCAGATTTTTCCATTTTTAATCTCGAGGATTATTCAATCCTTGATATCTGGGACAACGTTAAATGTGCTAGAAACAATGCTTCCAAGTCCTTACCTCTCCCTATTTCCTATGTGTGTTCAAGCCATTAAGTCTTTCTTTTTTTTTTTTTAATAAATTCATTATTTATTTATTTTTGGCTGCGTTGTGTCTTCGTGGCTGCACGCGGGCTTCCTCTAGTTGCGGCAAGCTGGGGCTACTCTTTGTTGCGGTGCGCAGGCGTCTCATTGCAGTGCTTCTCTTCTTGCGGAGCGTGGGCTCTAGGCGCGCGGGCTTCACTAGTTGTGGCACGCGGGCTAAATAATTGTGGCTTACAGCCTTTGTTGCTCTGCAACATGTGGGATCTTCCTGGACCAGGGCTTGAATCCATGTCCCCTGCATTGGCAGGCGGATTCTTAACCACTGCGCCGCCAGGGAAGCCCAAAACCATTAACTCTTAAGAAAATATTTCTTCACGAAAAATGTTTTCCCAGACAAGCTTTGATGGTCATCTGAGGTGGACAAACCCAGAGGTGCCACAAGCAGGTCAGTCTAACACAAAGGACACACCATAAATGAGTGGTGATTCTACTCTGGAAAATAAATTTCTACCAAGAGGAGTGGTACTCAGGCATCATCCAGTATTATAGAAGAAGGAAATCCTGTCTCTCTTAAACAAAATAGAATCCAGAACCTCCAAAGTTCATAGGTGGGAAGTGAAAATCCAGATAGGAAAGTCTCTGAAAAAGTGACTTGTTTTAGTCCCACTCTGTGGTAGGCAGAATTCTTAGATGACCCCCAAATAACATGTAATCCCCTCTCCTTGGCATATGGGTAGAATCTGTGAATATGATGAGCTATTACTCCTGTGATTAGATTACATTATATGGCACAGTTGACTTTTTTTAATTGTAAAAAACACTACATAAAATTTACCATCTTAACCATGTTAAAGTGTACAGTTCAGTAGTGTTAATTATAATCAAATTGTTGTGCAGCAGATCTCCAAAACTTTTTCATCTTGCAAAATTGCAACTCTGTACCCAGTGAAAAGTAGTTCCCTATTTCCCCCTCCCTCCAGCCTCTGACCACTTCCATTCTACTTTATGCTTCTATAAATTTGAGAACTTTAGATATTTCATATAAGTGAAATCATATAGTATTTATCTTTTTGTGTGTGACTGGCTTGTTTCTCTTAATGTGCCCAAGTTTTATGAACGTTGTAGCCTATGACAGGGTTTCGATCTTTTGTAAGGCTGATTAATATTCCATTGTATGTATATACCACATTTTGTTTATCCATTCACCCATTGGTGGACATGTGGGTTGCTTCTGTCTCTTGACTATTATGAATAATGCTGCAGTGAACATGGATGTGCAAGTATCTCTTTAAGACTCTGCTTTCAAATCTTTTGGATACATACCCAGAAGTGGGATTACTGGATCATACAGTAGTTCTATTTTTAATTTTTTGAGGAGCTGCCATAATGTTTTCCATAACAGTTGCACCATTTTACAATCTCACCAACAGTACACAAAGGTTCCAATTTCTCCACATCCTTGTAAACACTTGTTATTTTCTGTTTTTTGATGGTAGCCATCCAAACAGGTATGACATGATATCTCACTGTGGTTTTGATTTGCATTTCTCTAGTGATGCTGAGCATCTTTTCATATGCCTTTTGGCCATTTATATCATCTTTGAAGAAATGTCTATTCAGGTCCTTTATTCATTGTTTAATTAGGTTATTTTGCTATGATTTAGTTGAAGGAGTTCTTTATATATTCTAGATATTAACTCCTTATCAGATATATGATTTGCAAATATTTTTCTCATTCCATAGATTACCTTTTTTTTTTTTTGGCTGCGTTGGGTCTTCGTTGCTGCACATGGGCTTTCTCTAGTTGTGGCGAGCAGAGGCTACTCTTCATTGTGGTGCACGGGCTTCTCACTGCTGTGGCTTCTCTTGCTGTGGAGCACAGGCTCTAGATGTGCGGGCTTCGGTAGTTGCAGCACGCGGGCTCAGAAGTTGTGGCGCACAGGCTTAGTTGCTCCGTGGCATGTGGGATCTTCCCGGACCAGGGATTGAACCCGTGTCCCCGCATTGGCAGGTGAATTCTTAACCACTGCACCACCAGGGGAAGTCCCTCTATAGATTACCTTTTAATGTTGATTTTTTTCCTTTGATGCACAGAAATTTTTGAGCTTGGAGTAGTACCCTATGTATATTTTTGCTTTTGTTGCCTGTGCCTTTGGTGTCACATCCAAGAAATCACTGCCAAATCTTAAGGTCATGAAGTTTTCCCTGTTTTTTTTCTAGGAATTCTATAATTTTGAGTCTTACATTCAGATCTTTAATCCATTTTGAGCTAATTTTTGTATGTATTGAAAGATAAAGGTACAATTTTGTTATTCTGCATGTGAGTATCCAGTTTTGCCGGCAACATTTGTTAAGGAGACTGTCCTTTCCCTATTGAGTGGCTGCTTGGCAGCCTTGTTGAAAATCATTTGCTCATATATACAAGGATTTATATTGGGCTCTCTGTTGTATTTTATTGGTTTATGTGGACACAATTGACTTTCAGAAAGCAAGATTATTCGGGTGTGCCTAACCTAATCACATGAGCCAGGTAAGAGCAGAGAAATTTTTCTGGCTGGTCACTTGAGCAAACCAGCACGAGCAAGATTTGACAAAGGCATGTTACTGAGATGAAGGGGGACCTGTGGCTAAAACTTGAGAGCAGCCTCTAGGAGTCGAGAGTGTGCCCCAGTTGACAGCTGGCAACTGCAAGGAAATGAATTCGGCCAACAATCTAAATGAGCTTGAAAGTGGATCTTTTTCTAGTCGAACCTCATGATGATAACACAGCCGATTCAACATTTTTATTTCAGCCTCATGAGACCCTGAACAGAGGACTCAGTTAAAACGTGCCAGACTGCTAACATACAGAAATGGTGAGATAGTAAATTTCTGGTATTTTGAGATGCAAAATTTGTGGTATTTGTTACACAGCAAGAGAAAACTAACATACCCAGGTCACACCTTCCTCTTTTGATGAGGTCATTCTAATCACTGTGGCCATTAGTCCACTGGACTCCATGGCTCCTTTGTTCTGACCAAAGTTGAGACTGAATGAAACCTTTTTCTTTCTTCTCTTTTTATTTACTTATCTTTAAGGAGGAATTTTTTTTTCCAGGGGAAAGTGCGAACGCAGTCCCCCACTACCACAAATTATGCAGTCGAGTTTCCCACATTTGGGGAAATCGCAGGGGTCAGCACATCCGGAGTGCAATGGATAAGCCTCGCCCTGGGAAAACCACCCTCGTGATCATGGTATCTCCCCTGCCAGGTAAGTATTAAGGAGGAATTTTTAAGTTAATGTATTAAGTTTGTAAATAGGTAATATGTTCAGAAATACATGGTTCAGAAATCAAAACAGGTAACATCTCTACATATTACAGTGAGAGTAATCCCTCGTCGGCCTGTTCTGTTATCCCTCATCTGCCTGTTACCACCTGCCAACCATCTCCCCAGGGAACCACTGCTTCTAGTTTCTTGATATCCTTCCTGAGTTATTTTAAATGCATATATGTGACCAAAAAAACTGTTAATTACTCCCAATATCAATTCTCTTCTTAAATAGCATTAGAATTTTTATTGGAGCAAATAGCTTCCAGGAATCAAAATTATATTCCCCAGGGTCCCTTATAGCTGGGTGTGACCAGGTGTGGCAGCTTTCCGGAACCTTCCTTGGTGTATGCCCTTTGTCCCTTCTTCTTCTCCTTTTCCATCCCACTGCCTGGAAAGGAGCTGCTTCCTTGGACCGAGGACAAGGCCATGCCCTAAGAATGGAGGGCAGGTGAGCTAGAAGGAAACTAGCCCTGTGAGTGTGTCACGTAGCAGAGCCCTGACTCCATTCTGGACTGCCTTCCCCTAGATATTTACAGAGAGAAATGATCTTTTATCTTTTTTAAGCCACTGTTCTTTTTGAGTATTATCACTGGAAGCTAAACCTAATTCTTAACTAACACAATATTTTTAAAAATATGAAGATATAGTCTCCCTTACCCCTTCTTTTACCAAAATAATAGAATATTACATAATTCAATATTACATTGCTCTGTATTTTGCTTCTTTGACTTAACAATTTATCTTGTAGCTCTTTCCATTGCGTACTGTCAGGGAGGACAAGAAGTAGATGGCACACTACAAACAGGTGTTAAGGGAAAAATAACAGGACTAATTATAAAGATTTGGGCCGGGTTAGGAGAAACCAGTAAGGGAAGGGGAAGCCAGAGTGGGAAGCCACTAGTACCCTTAGGCCTGAAAAGGTAAGTAGATGGACTGGTTATCAGAACTCAGAGAGATCTGTTGCTGCAGGACAGGGCAACCCAACAGAGGTGTGGCTTTTGATTTAAAAAATAGCCTCCAACCGTCACCTTATTAGGGAAGGGAGCCTGAGGAATATCCTAATCACTTTCTTCCTATTCTCCAATCTCCTGTTGGTGCCTCCTATTTCCTAAATCCAAGCAAAAGCCAGAGGGCAAGGAAGATTGTTGTGATTCACAAAGTTCACCCCCCTGGAGCCCAGAGCAGTATGGAGAAAGGCAAAGAGTGCATCGAGAGGGAAAAACAGGAAATATCCAGCACTATCCACCCATGTTACTTCTCAGCATCTACTTTGTCCTTTGTTTAGAAGAGAAATTTGTGTCCCCAACAAAGGGAACATACAAAGTCCCATCAGCTCCATGCATTCATAGGGTAATGTCTTTCAGTCATATTCCAATATCATTAAACTTTAGCCGTGACATTGCTCTTCATTTAAATCTGCAGGAGGATCTACAAACTCAGTGCAATCCCTATCAAAATTCCAACTGCTTTTTTTGCAGAAATGGACATGCTGATCCTAAAACTCATATGGAAATGCAAAGGACCCTAAAGAGGCAAAAAAAAAAAAAAAAAGAAGGAAACCACTGAGAAAGAAGAGTAAAGTTGGAGGACTCATATCTCTTGATTTTAAAACTTATTACCAAGCAACAGTTATCAAAATATTGTGCTACTTGCATAAAGACTGATATATAGACCATATATAGATCAATGGAATAGATTGAGAGTCCAGAAATTGATTTCAGACAACAGTACCAAGACCACTGAATAGGGAAAGAATAGTCTTTTCAAAATATGGTCCTGAGGCAAGTGAATATCCACATGAAATGAATGAATTTGGACTTCTACCTCACACCATATACAAAAATTAACTCAAAATGGAACAAAGACCTAAACAGAACAGGTGAAACTATAAAACTCTGAGACAGAAACCTTGGTGTAAATCTCTGTGATTTTGGAGTAGGCCACAGTTTCTTAGATATGACACCAAAAGCACAAGCAACCAGAGAAAAAATAGATAAATTGAACTTCACCAAAATGTAAAACTTCTGTGTGGCAAATTATACCATCAAGAAAGCGGAGGGCTTCCCTGGTGGCGCAGTGGTTGAGAGTCCGCCTGCCGATGCAGGGGACGCGGGTTCGTGCCCCGGTCCGGGAAGATCCCACATGCCGCGGAGCGGCTGGGCCCGTGAGCCATGGCCGCTGAGCCTGCGCGTCAGGAGCCTGTGCTCCGCAAAGGGAGAGGCCACAGCAGTGAGAGGCCCGCGTACCGCAAAAAAAAAAAAGTGACAAACTACTACACATACAACAACTTGAATGAATCTCAGAAACTTTATATTGAGTGAAAAAGTCAGACCCAAGAGTATATAGTGTGTAATTCCAGATATGTGATGCTCTGTAGCAGAAAAAAAAATTATGATGAAATCAGAATAGCGGTTACTTCTAGAAGTGGTGGGGATTGACTGGGAAAGGGTGTGAAGGAACATTCTGGTTGATGGAAATACAGTCTACCTATATTTCAAGTGTCTTGATGGAGTATGTGAATTATAAGGGTACATGCCTCTGTTAAAACTGACTCAACTGTACACTTAGATCTGTGTATTTCACTGCATGTGAATTACATCTAAATTAAAAAACAACTTATTTCCTGCAAACAACTGCATTGTGCATCTCTAGCCCTTTAATCCACTTTCGATAAAGAGCACATTAAGATTTGGAGTCTATTCCCATACATGTTTGCCTCATCTCTTAGACTTGTGAACTGTGATGGAGGGAGTTATCATAAATATCATACAGGGAAATAGGGGTCACTATGTCACTAGTCATCAACTGCAGCAGACCAGAATACCAAGTAAAATAAGTCACAGTACCAGTTTCAAATAGAAACAGGCATAAAGTAAAAAGGGAACATTTTACATTTACAAAAGGTACATAATAAAGGGTAATATTTAACCATTTTCAAGTGATAATGCTAGATATTCGAAAGAGTCACGTTCCTTTATTTCCAAGAGAGCAGTGTGTTAAATAACAAGGCAATCTGCATTGCTATTTCTATGCCTCATTAGGAAGTAGTTAATAATGTCCAAGATATTTAAACTAAAATCCAACTCGTAATATTAATTTTTGTTTACCCTAATAGACCAGATATAGATGAAGTAAATAGTTCTTTGTTTGGACTTTAGGAGCACATTTTATGGACAATATATCTAGTTTTTGGTGGTTGGAATTCAGCAGTCTTTTCAGTGGGCAGTGTATAAAATGATCCCTTACCTCATTGCCCTGTAATATTCTTCTCCTTGTCTCAAAACCTTCCATTGAGATCAAAGTGGACATTTTCCCACCTGTTCTTGATTTTTCTTGACCTACAGGCATACCTTATAGATATTGCAGGTTTAGTTCCAGACCACAGCAATAAAGCAATTATCTCAATAACATGAGTTGCACGCATTTTTTTGGTTTCCCAGTGCCTTTAAAAGTTATGTTTACACAATACTGTATTCTAGTAAGTGTGAAATAGCATTGTGTCCAAAAAAAAAATGTACATACCCTAATTTTAAAATATTGCTAAAAATGCTAACCATCATCTGAGCCTTCACAAGTCGTGGTAGTAACATCAAAGATCACTGATCACAGACCACCACAACAAATATAATAATAATGAAAAATTTTGAAATATTCTGAGAATTACCAAAATGCAACACAGAGACACTAAGTGAGCAAATGCCGTTGGAAAAATGGCTCCAATAGACTTGCTTGACACAGGGTTGCCATAAACCTTCAATTTGTAAAAAACACAAAGCCAGTACACCTGTACTGACAAAGGGTCTCTCCTTGAGCACTCTCCAGCCCAGCTCCTCTGAGCCTCTTCTCCACTAGGCCCCAGCCTTGCCCTATAAAGACTGGAACAAACATCAACATAGTTCTAACAGCTCAAGGCCGAATCCCTAGGAAGACCCATTCCCCCTTAAAAGGCCTGCCTGAGAACACTCAAGGCTGTCAAAAGAATTTGATGTGTGTTTCAGCCCCTGTCTCCCAGTCGCTATTGGAGGGGGGTGATGCTGAAAACTCGACCTCTGTGCACCGGTGCAGAGTCAAATCTCGGAGACAGCATGTAGAAAAGAATAGCTTTATTGCTTTGCCAGGCAAAGGGGGCCACAGCCGGCTTGTGCCCTTCACAAACTGTATCCCAGCCTGGGGCAAATTTGATGAGGAGTTTTATAGCAATGGTTCAAGGGCAGGATTGCTGATAAGGATCAGGGTGTGTGCAGGGCCTGCATTCCTTTAATCTGGCCTCAGGTGATCTCCTGATGAGCTTCTGTGGTTCCTTTAATCTGGCCTCAGATGGTCTGATATTCTCTGAAGAATGCTTCATCAAGTAGTTAACATCTTCCGTTTGTTGGGAGTTTTAGTTCTGCAGAAGAGCTCAATGATACTGTTATGTGTATCCCTTGAGGCGGAACTAAGGTCCTGCCCCAAGGCTGCACTCTTGTTTCTCGGCTCCCTCCCTCCTTGTCTCTGCATCCCGCCCCCCTTCCCTGATTAGCCACTGTTTGAAGCTGCCCTTTGGAGCTCAGAGAAGTTCATGGGGGCTAAAGCCTATTCCCTACAAACAAGAAACGGGGGACACAGACAGGCTTCCGTGCCCGGGAGCCCCACAGGGTCCTGCTTGGTTTCACTAGGAGCCAGTTAGCAAACCCAGATGGGTTTCACATGGACCAACCCTTTTTCCCCTCGTATTTTTATAAGTTTTCACCTCCCTGATTCTACGGAGCCCCCAGTCACCCTCCCCTGTATCCTCTCATTCTCTCTTTAAAATGCCCAGTCACCTCTGTTTAAGTCAAAGTTGAGTTCAGTTGACACTAGACCCTTTTCCCTATTGTAATAGTAGATTCCTAACTAAAATCTGCCCTGACCACTTTAGCTAGTGTCCAGCTTTGTCTATTAGCTGTCACCAAAAACGGGTTGAGCAGAGAAGAGCCTACAAGGGGCCGACAATCAAATAACAGACGGGGCCCACATACAACAAATACAAACACAGCTTCTAGAGTGACAAAAAAGGAGGTTAGAGATTTGCAGCAGAAGGATAGTATTTGATTAAGGAAGTCTTTTGGAAAGGAGAAATTTTGAGAAAGCAATGAAAGGGTATTTACAGTCCAGAAAAGAGCCAAAGGTCACATCCGCCTGATGTAGTCTTGTTAGGGTTGGAAATCAGCAGTGGGTGTGGACATTGTTTGAGGGACAACTGTAGTGAGAGTGGAGGGGTGAGGATCACAAAGGAACAAGGGAGCATCGGGAGTAATCTAGATGGTTAGAGTCTGTAACCCAGGGAAACACCTGCTTTGGGTTGTCACAGAGCATATCACAGTGGTCGCCATCTTTAGCTACAATGGCCTCTTCTCCGACTCGCCCGAAGAAAGGCTCTCTCCAGCACAACAGGGTGACTGTGTGCAAACCAGAAAAGGCTTTGCTGCCTCAGGCAGAGACTCTTACATGGAGTGAGAGGAAGGGAGGAGTTTAAAAATACTGAATTAGCATAACGGGGCTCATCCATGTGCAGCCTCTGTGCTGAGACCCTTGGAACACAAAGGACCTGAGTCACTTTGAGGATTGGGGTGGAGGTAGAGATTCACTTTGTCTTCTTTTAGCTTTCAGGGGGTTTTGTTATCTTTGTTTTGGATTGGGGTTTTGTTGTTGTTGTTGTTTGCTCCTCTCCTAATTTGTCTGGCTAAGGCCACAGCCTGAAAACCTTGAGTTTCTCCCAGACGTGATAGCACAGTCTGCACTTATCTATAAACACTCCTCCAAGCACTTTCGTAAGTCCCTGAGTCCTTCCAATCAATTTACTTCTAAAGTATCTCTAAAGGCATTAAGGGGGTTACTTCATTTCTAGAGATTTCCTAATTCAAATCTCCAACAACTCTTACTGTAATCACCAACTGCAGAAGTTTCTTCATTGTTTCTAGCTCTCCTCTCCAGCTCTATCCAATATGTCATGGACCTTTTATCAGAATCACCTAAGACACATCTGATCTTATCACATCCCCACTGAAAAACCCTCAGGGTCTCCCCATTTCTTAACTGATAAAGTGCAAACCCTCAGCACAGAGGCACAGTATGTCCCAAGATCTTCTGCCTCCTTCCCTCTCTGGCCAGAATCCCTCTCCTGGCTTTGAGATACCAGAGAGTTGCCATTTTTCAATGGTGCCCAGCATTTTCGTTTCTCCATGGCTTTGTTTGTATGGTTCCCTCTGCTCTAATGCCTTCATCCTTATACCCCCATGTCTGACCAGCACTCTTTATATACCTTCAACTCCAGCTTAACTGTCCCTTCCTCTGGGAACCAGAGCAACTTTTTCAGGCAAAATGAATCCTTCCCTCCAGACTGCTCCCCAAACCCAATCCCCCTACTGTAAATTCTCATTGCTTTGGTCTTTACTGAACACTGTAAAATTGTCATTTGCTTAAATAGTCTTTTATGAGATTATAAAATCCTCAAAGGTAGAAATGAAGTTACACACATAATTTGACACATAATGACGTACTGTCTCAAACTGTTTCCCTTTTTCTCATGTCTTCTCCTTCCATCTTAGATTGTAAACTTCTTGAGGAGTTAAATCCTTCTCTTCCTCCTTCACTTTTCCAACCCTTACTCTTGTGATGAACCTAATTTATCCTTTTATCTGTAAAAGGATAGATTAGATCACCTACTGGGTTGTATCTTGATGTAACATTTGGTAATTCTGAGGGCAAACAGGAGGAACCCAAGAAATACATCATACTGATTATACAAGGGCTGCTTAAGTGGTATTTATACTTAGGAATTGAATAGTAATTACCTTTTTTAAGTAGGAAAGAGGCATAGAATCAATGAAGATCCTCCTCCTGCATGCTCCTGGTTATTGATGACTTACTACGTGCCCGACACTAATCTAGACATCGGGGATACAGCAGAAAACGAAACAAAACCACACAAAGGCCTTGCCGTCCGTGGAGCTTGCAATCCAGGTGGAGAGACAGAAAACAAAGACGTACATGGTACCGTCAAGTGGCAACGATTCTATGAACAAAAATACCACACTCCCACTGCTAACAATAGCAACGATGATATAAAGCTGGTGAGGAGCTACAGAGTGGTGAAAGGCAGTGATATTTAGGAATGACAATCAGAGAAGCCTCTCAAAGGGGCTGCTAACATGTGCAGGAAACACTGCTGTGGGTCCCCAAGACTATCCTCACAGCTGTCTTAGGAGGAAGGCACTACAGTATGGTTACAGCTCAGAGCTTTGCCAAGAATGGGGCAGACGGGATTGTTTACCTGACAAAGTGAAAACATTTAAGAAGGTCAGTGGACAAACACATAAGTGAGTAAACAAATGGTATAGTCATCATCTGTTCCAAAATAGAACCTCTTATTTTATCAATCATCATAAATGGTGGTTTGGGGCTTCCCTGGTGGCACAGTGGTTGAGAGTCCGCCTGCAGATGCAGGGGACACGGGTTCGTGCCCCGGTCTGGGAAGATCCCATGTGCTGCGGAGCGGCTAGCCCCGTGAGTCATGGCCGCTAAGCCTGTGCTCCTGTGCTCCGCAACGGGAGAGGCCACAACAGTGAGAGGCCCGCGTACCGCCTTAAAAAAAAAAAAAAAAAAATGGTGGTTTGCAGATGTTTTTTAAACTTGGAGAATCTCTGACCCAATAAAATATGAGCAACAAACTATACATAGGTATGACCTCATCTGAATTAAAGTTATAATTACGTACGTGTGTGCACTTCTTTTACTATCACAAAATAGTAATAGTGTCTCTAGCTGGTAGAATTACAGATGGATTTTATTTTCCTCCTTATACTTTTTAATATTTTTAACAGTTTCTACCTCAAGCATGTCTCACTTATACTTTTTCATTTTACTTTTTTTTTAACTTGTGCTAAGATGCTTGAGATATAACATTTTAACAAATAAGGGTACAATGCAATATTGTTAACTATAGGCACAATGTTTCATTTTAATTTTCACTTTTAAAATGATATGTGTGCATTAAAAATACTTCAAATAAACCAAAAGAAATTAAAATAGCAGAGATGTGCAGAAGGTAAAAACTAAACATCTCCCCTGCCCTTACCCACTGGTTTCTCTCCTCAGAGCTTTCACGCTAACAGTATCTTTCAACAGCCTTTTCCATAGCCTTAGAAAATATTTTATGCAGGTCCAAACATATACATATATTCTTTTCCCCCCACAACTGGAATTATAATATATATACCATTATATAAGCTATTCTTTTGTTATTGATTTAAAAAGACTTAAATACATTCCTATGTCAGAACATAAAGAGGTGCCTCATTCTTTTTTCAACTACTGGGTAGAATTCTTTCTTCTGGTGTCCTATATTTTACCTAAATGGATTGTTGCCAATGCTTTGCTATTGCAAATTGAGCTGCAAACAGCAACTGCCTGCGGTTCAAGGGTGTCTCCAGCCAGCAGGGTTATCTGATGTTCGGGGCATCCAAAGACAGACCAACTCAGGAGTGGCCTGCTGACCTGGCTTCACGGAGGCTGAAGTGTCTTCTGCACTCATTTCTAGGTTAAGAGATTATTTCTCAGAGCCCTTCAGCTCTAGAGTCATTTCTGAGATGGGCTGGAGGGTCTGCTGCCATCAGGAGCAACACACACACACACACACACACCCCTGGCAGTACTCTCTCCTGGTTTGCCCTGGGCACAGGCCCTGTCTTCTCTGAGTCCCCTGATTGCCTCCTTTCTTCCCATCTTTAGGCTGAAACCACCCACCAGGTTGGCCTTCACTTTCAGACTCGAAGACCCACACTCTGGGGTTTGGGGTCTGGCTTTTCGGGCAGCCATTGAGGAGTCAGATCACCCAACGCAGATGCATGGGGAGTCCCGATGGGGTGAACCTTAAGCGGTAAGAAAAGAGAGATGAGTAGATGGGGAAAAAAACTCCCCCAACTTTTGTCTCTTCTGCAGACAACTAGGAGGCCCAGTTCTTCCCTCAGCTCCTCCTGAGACATCCTGCCTGAAGTGCCCACCCAGCCAGCCACCAGCTGAGTCCCTTTGTACTTTGTTGGGAAACAGCAGCCAGTGAGGAACCACTGTGTTGCTTCACAATTTTAAATTTTCCTGGCCTTGCTTTCTCTTTATTCCTCACCCACAAGCCCTGGGACCTGCCAAATAAAATGTCAGCACTTTATTTTTGCCTCAGGCTGCTTTCTAGAGGACCTAGGCTAAGATATACATTAAAAGGAAAAACAAGCCTTTTTTTTTTTTTTTAAATAAAACCACTGCCCTATAAGGTGGTTTTAGGAAGAATTCTCAGAAATAGATAAGGTCCCGGTGTGGGTGTGTGTGTGTGTGTGTGTGTGTGCGCGCGGGCATGTGTGTGCCCATGCACACACATATGAGTGTAAGACAAACTTTAATACCTCTTTTTCATTAAAAAGTAATAAATTCTGGTCATCACTGTTTAAGCAATAAAAGAATCAAGGCTGCAAAAAAAATCCTTGTACAAACATACATATCTTTTCTTATGCAGACATATGTGTTATTATATACATATTTAATTTGGTGCATGTTGTGAATTACCCAGAGGATAAATTTCTAAAAGTGAAAATATTGGGTCAAGAGATATATGCATTTTTTTATTGTGATAGGTGTTATTAAGTTGCTCTTTAAAATTTTTACATAATTAGGGCTTCCCTGGTGGCACAGTGGTTAAGAATCCACCTGCCAATGCAGGGGACACAGGTTCAAGCCTTGGTCCGGGAAGATCCCACATGCCTCAGAGCAACGAAGCCTGTGCACCACAACTACTGAGCCTGCACTCTAGAGCCCACGAGCCATAACTACTGAGCCCACATGCTGCAACTTCTGAAGCCCACACGCCTAGAGCCCGTGCTCCGCAACAAGAGAAGCCACCACAATGAGAAGCCTGCACACCGCAAGAGTAGCCCCCACTCACCACAACTAGAGAAAGCCTGTGTGCAGCAACAAAGACCCAACGCAGCCAAAAATAAATGATAATAAAATAAATATTTTTAAAAATCTTAAAAAAGAAAAGTTTTCACATAATTAGCTCTTCACCATAGTGGATTACTCTTTCTCCAAATCCCTTGCCTATATTGAGTCTTATCAAAATTTTAATCAGTTGGGTGGTTTTGACAATTCCTACTGGCATTTTTATTAGGTTTTTATTACTGTGTAGATTAATTTAGGATTGATGCTGTGATAATTGCTATCTAAGAGCAGAGTATGTACATTTTTAATATCTTCAGTAGAATTGTAAGGTTGTCTTCATATAGGATAGGTATTTTTTGTTATGGTAGTTAGTTCTGTTAGACTACAAGGGATCATTCCTTCCATTACACTTTCTAAATATTTTCCATTTTTACATATTAATTTGGAAACCAGCTACTATTCTGAATGTTCCTATTGCTTCTAGAAATGTTTCAGTTGATTCTCTTGGAATAAAGCTATATTATCTACTAATAATGATAATTTTCCCTCCTCTATTCCAAAACAGAACCTTATTTTATCAGTCATTAATTAATTAATTCAACAAATAATGGAGTTTCTATTGTATGCCCAGTGCTGGGCTAGGCTATGAATCTAAAATGTTTGGATACTATTTTCAGAACTGTGTTCACTGTAGCGTGCAATAATACACTTTCTGGTCTTTTTCATTTAATTTTCATACAATAAGTAGTGTTTTTGTGCTTCACTATTAAATGTGAAATGTTATTTGCTTTGAAATATACATATTTTTATCAAGTGGAGGATATATTAATATATACCTATCTATTATGAGAATGTTTATTAAAAATACATGTTGAATTTTGTCAAATCCCTTTTTAGCATTTATTAGAATGATCACAATACGTTTCTTAACCAACTAGTATGGCTGATTATATAATATTAATCCCATTTTACAACTATTTTCGCATTTCTTCTCTGTTGAAATGTGCTGCTAGATTCTACTTGCCAATATTTCAAGTCCCGTTGTAATTTTAATGTAGTAATTTATTCTATGTGCTAATATTTTGTGCAGGATCTTCGCATAAGCGAGATCTGTCTGTAGTTTTTAAAATGATTTAAATGATAAGAAAAGCATGCACTCCCTGAGAGTAAAACACACAACAGTTTCGTATTCTTGTGTCTGCAGAATCCCGACTGGAGAAGGAAACAAGAACAGCAGGAGAAGGCTCACACCCTCTACCTGAAGTCTTGGCTTGGTGTTGCTCTATGAGATTATCCATGAACCTGAAGGCAGCAAAATAGCCTCGCCTTTGATTTGCCAAGATGTAAGGGCTAATCACCAAGAAGTAATGCACACAGCGTAAAGCTTGACAGCTTATGTTTGTAGTCAACCAGACCTGGCTTCAAGTCCTGACTTTGTCATTTCAGGCTCTGTGACCTTGGAAAAGCCCTTAACGTTTCTTGTTCTCCAAAATGGGAACTATCCCTCCAGCCACTTTATAGGGCTGTGATGAAGATGAAATACGGTAAAGCACATACAGTGGTTAACACAGCACTCGGTGTGTTGATATGCTTGATTAATTTAGCTATTAATAACGATTAATAAATGGTTATTGCTATTCTACATAATCATCTAAAGTAAGTTTAAAGAGTTCTGAAATCCACATGCTATAGGTACCCTCACACCGAAACACTTACGCCCTCATCCTCTGACCCACCTTGGTTAACCGTATCTCAAGGAGCAGGTCACAAATTCAGTACTAAGGCATTCTGACTCAGAAAGTTTCCAAATTTATAGAATTTTAGAATATTGTATTTAGAATATTTAGAATTTTTAAATATTTATAGAATATTTATTCTATAAATAAATTTACAGAAATTTATAGAATATTGTCCTTTGCTACGATAACATCTTTCTCTGTCAGAAATTGAAGCGCTTTTGACACAACACTACACAGAAAGACAAGGTGATTAAATCAAGAAATGTTTGAAACACACACACAGCTTTTCTGCCTAAATTAACTATGAGAGTACTTCATGCCTACAACTGGCAATTGAGTTGACATGGGGTATGGATTTGGCAATGGTCGTAGCTGACATCATAGTCAGTTTCAGCTAATCGGGCTGTTCTTCAAGGGACTAAAACAAAAATGGAGTCCTTTCTGAATTTTCAGATACTTGTCTTTAATCACTGACCCACCTTGCTTAGTGAATTCCACAGATGTCAGTAAAGCTTAGAAATGTTACTTCTCTCTTCCTAGCTGACCCTGAAAAGAACCTATCAGAGTGGCCACTTACATATGGTTTACTAGAAACACAATCGAAGTTCTAGGTCTGGGCTCCACTGAAGTGGCCACAAGCAAGGTTTCAAAAAAGAAAGGAGGTGGAGGAGATGGGGGGGGTGGTGATTCGCACTCTTAACTTCCTACTCCCTGAATGCACTAGTCTCTACCTGTAGCTGCAGCCAGTCTTGCACCCTAGAGACCATCAGGTTTATATAAATACAGCTGCAGCAACTGGGGATTCTGAGCATCTGACCAAATGATGACAAATTCTCTGAAAATAATTTTCTTTTTTTTTTTTGCGGTACGCGGGCCTCTCACTGTTGTGGCCTCTCCCATTGCGGAGCACAGGCTCCGGACGCGCAGGCTCAGCGGCCACGGCTCACGGGCCCAGCCGCTCCGCGGCATGTGGGATCTTCCCGGACCGGGGCACGAACCCGTGTCCCCTGCATCGGCAGGCGGACTCCCAACCACTGCGCCACCAGAGAAGCCCTGAAAATAATTTTTAAGGCCTGCATAGACCATTGCATTAGGTATGTTTAATGGGATGGCCCCAGGTCAATCCAAGTTTTTTATGAAACAGCTCCTGGCACAACTTAGGACTGCTCATTTCTATCCTGTCTTGCATTAGAATAATCAAATTATACACTAAGCTACTGAAATGAATGCATATGCACTAGGATACTCTAAACAGAATTGGTAAAGTGGCAAAATTCTCCCTCCTTATATTCATCTGCTGTGCTAAGAATGTGGCCAAAGGTCCCATGCTGACCAGACACAAGGGTTCTTGTATCAAGTAAATGTGTAACAGAGGGAAACAAAGACAGCTCCAAAGTACAAAGGATTTCTTGTTTAAACATAAAAAAACACAAAATTTTCTAAGCAAAATTACAGTGAAAAATTAAGTATGCTATATATATGTATATATATATACACTAAAGTATATTTGTATAAATGGTGTTTTTATAAACAAAAGACAGGAAGGCAATAAAATAAAACATTAATAGTGAATTGTGATATGATGGGTAGTTTGGGTTATTTCCTTCAAACTTTAGCATTCTACAATTCAAGTTTTCTACAAGGAATCTGTATTACTTTTATAAACAGAAACATATACAAAAAGAAAGTAGGAATTTTTTTAAACTTAGATTTGTAACGCAAACAGCTGGAACCAGCATATATTTAAAAGGAAACTCTTATACACTGTTGGTGGGAATGTAAATTGGTGCAGCCACTATGGAAGACGGTCTGGAGCTTCCTCAAAAAATCAAAAATAGAACTACCATATGATCCAGCAATCCCACTTCTGGGTATTTATCCAAAGAACACAAAAACACTAATTTGAAAAGATATATGCACCCCTATATTCATAGCAGCTTTATTTACAATAGCTAAGACAGGGAAACAACCTAAGTGTCATTGACAGATGAATGGATAAAGAAGCTGTGGTATATATGTGTAATGGAATATTACTCAGACATTAAAAAGATGAAATCTTGCCATTTGCACATAACATGGATGAAACTACAGGGCGTTATGCTAAGTGAAACAAGTCAGACAGAGAAAGACAAATACTGTATGATTTCACCGATAGGTGGAATATAAACAAACAAATAAAAAACAGACAAACAAACCAAACAAAAACAAACACGTAGATACAGGAATAGAGTAGTGGTTACAAGATGGGAAGAGGTACAGTGGGGAGGAGGGCGAGGGCCAAGTGGGTAAAGTTGACCAGTGGTATGGTGACAGATGAAAACTAAATTTTTGGTGGTAAGCATGCCAGAGGGTATACAGAAGTGTAAATACAATGTTGTACACGTGAAACTTATGTAATGTTATAAACCAATGTTACTGCAATAAAAAATTTTTTAAATAAAATTTAAAAATAAAAGCAGACTTAAAATTAACACTCCCTGCTGAGCAGATCTGACCCTGATCCTAGGCCATCTCTGCATCCTGTCTGGGATGGGGCAGAGGCTTTGGCTGAGAGATACTGGGAAGTCTGCTGTAGCTGGTGGTTCCAGTCACCCTCCTAGTCCTGGGACAAAAAACAGGAGAATACAGCTGTTCCTGTTTGGTGGTCAGAGAACACTCAAGTTGAAAGCGATGATATGTCAGCTCTATTGAAAGAACACAGAGTCACACCTCCTGAGCTGTCTCATTCTGCAATTAATGATGATGTGCCATTAGAAGCCAGCCTCACAATTATTAAATAAAGCAAAGATGCTGAAAACAAAACAAAGTTTATCATCTGCAACAAAGAAAAAGAGCTGATAGAATCATGGACCATACTCCTAACTCTTCTGATACTAGAGATATGAAAAAATACTGCCCAGCTGGAAGACAGGAAGCAGCCTGTTACTATGCAAAGAAAAGGGGAAACTGCAAAGAAAGGATGAGAGAAGGCGGCACATGGATGAAAACTTATATTCGTGGTCAGAAAGAGCAGGAACCGGTGTAATACTTGACATTCAGGGAAGCGTTTGCCTCCTCTGAGGCAATGGTTAGATATTTTAAGGAAATATGAAAAACGCATTTTTTCATATTTGTAACTGTACCAACGAAGGAAGGAATATTTGCATGTGGAAGGAAGATGGACACTGGCCAGTCTGCAGCATAGCCTGGCTCTCACTTACTGCTTACCAGAGAACTTACCACTGACAGTTGGGAAGAAAAGGCATATTCGTTTTTATCAATAAACTCAGAAAAATAGTACTGAAAAATCTAAGAGTTGCAAAAGAGGTTTGTCCAAGCGCTCATAGTGTCCACTGTAGTACTTAAGGAAGCTGCCCTCAACAGCCAAGTTGCCTGGGAACTGACCACCCCAGAGAACGCCTACTGACTTGGTATTTCAGCCAAATCATCCGGGAGCAGAAACAAGAGATCACCAAAGTGTGTACATCTCCAGTCTATAAGTATAGTCTACAGTATGTCAAAATATCCCAAATTGTCTTTGCCAATCTCTTTTTCTTCGCTGTTTTTAGGCATGAATTTTCACCCACAGAGCTCATGCCATTCCCTTGGAGGGAATTCACTAAGATTTTCGTTCTATATTCGTTATACTCGGGTGCACACTGAGTCAACATTTATTAGATGTCTCTGCGTTTGATGATTTCGATAGATATTTTTAGCATTTAAGAAATAAATGTCTTTTATATATAGATATATATTTTTTTTTTTTTTGGCTGTGCTCGGTCTTCGTTGCTGCGCGTGGGCTTTCTCTAGTTGCGGCGAGCGGGGGCTACTCTTCGTTGCGGTGCGCGGGCTTCTCATTGCAGTGGCTTCTCTTGTTGCAGGGCACAGGCTCTAGGTGCGCGGGCTCCAGTAGTTGCGGCACGCGGGCTCAGTAGTTGTGGCGCATGGGCTTAGTTGCTCCACGGCATGTGGGATCTTCACGGACCAGGTCTCAAACCCGTGTCCCCTGCAGATTCTTAACCACTGCGCCACCAGGGAAGTCCCAACAAATGTCTTTAAATTAAAAACGTATTTTCCTAGTCTATCCTATTCTAGCCATTAGAGCTTGCCCCTAAAGGATTATAGGCTTTTCCTTCTTCAGGTTTTGATGGCTTCTGTACCCCTCTTATGAAATACTGTATTTTACCTTTTATTATTGTTTGTAGTTATTTCCTTCATCTGGGTGAAAGCCATTTAAGGCAAGATTTGTCTTATTTGTCTTTGTATGATCTCTAACACTTTACAAGTGGTAGGAACTCTGGAAATATGTGTTGAGCTGAATTAAATGTAATTACTTGGCATAAATGATAGGAGTTGTACTGTCCTAGATAATTGGTACAAAATATCCAAAATTGCATTCATTATATCACTCAAAAGCCTGCTTATTGCCCTGAATTTCAGATAATGAATGTCACCAACCATGTCCCAGATGCCCGTCCTCATGAATTCTCTCCTTTTGCAGTCTCTCCCCTCTCTTCTCTGTCTGACTATAGGCCCATTATTTCATAACAGTCTCTGTGTAAGCCGTTCCTGATTTCTCTTATTCCCATCTGGCAAATCCTTCTCACCACTACCAAGGTAACCTTCCTAACCCAGGTAAAATCTTATTTTTCTCCCTCAAAAACCTCAAAACACTCTCAGGTACCCAAAACCTAAATGGCTTCTCCCGACGCCCTCTACTCTGATCTCAAGCCAGGCCTAAATTTCCAGCTTTCAGCTCCACAAGGCCCACAACTCTGGCCACATGGGTCAGTGACCTGCTCCCCAAATTTTACACACTTTCTTCACTCTCTGTTGCCTAATTATTTCCCTAAAATTTCAAAAATTCTTCTGAAGCTCAGATTTATGCAGACTCAAGTTTAACAGAAACAGGTAAAGGGAGGTACCTGAAATTTCTTTAGCTATTAGAGGTCACGCATTTCTTTTGCAATAAGAGGACAGAAGAACTGAAGCTATAAGCACAGACACTCAACATCATCCCTGCAACATATACCATATGGGTGTCAAACTCCTGGAAAGCAAAAAGGTGATGATACATTTTGACTCTGGAAGGGAAGGGCTTTTTGTCTGTTTTGTTCCCTGATCTCCCAAGAGCCTCAAGCAGTGCCTACCACATAGTAGAAACTAAATAAATACCTGTTGAATGAGGAAATATATCAGGAGGCATATTCAGTATGGAAGAAATTGAGGACAAAGAGGCATTTCGTGTGTGCCCAGTCTGTACCTGGCAGTGCACGGACAATGAGGATGGAAATGGGCAAAGGAAGCCAGGCCCCGCCCACGAAGAGCTTATAGCCCAGAGAAGGCGACCAGCACAGGGGTACTATTTGGAATAACTCAGGTGGGGAGTTTTAATGTTTGACCGTGGTCTCCCCAACCATCAGAGAAAAAAGTTGACTAAACCCTCTGCAGTCCCTGGGCCCTTCTTGTCTGAAGCATGCCGTTGACATTTCCTACATGGAAGTTCCAAGAGGCACGGGGCTGTGCCCTCTCACCTTTGTATTCCTTGCAGAAGCCAGTACCATTCCTTGCAACTAATTGTTGCTTAATATCTTTTTTTTAATTGAACTGATTGCAATTGTCTAATTTTAAAAACAGAAATAAAATTAGAGATAAAGAAGAAAACCTCTCTGCACATTATAGTAAAAATATGTAAATTGGGAGATCGGTATTGACATATACACACTACTATATATAAAATAGATAACTAATAAGGACCTACTGTATAGCACAGGGAACTCTACTCAATACTCTGTAATGGCCTATATGGGAAAAGAATCTAAAAAAGAGTGGATATATGTATATGTATAACTGATTCACTTTGCTGAAAACCTGAAACTAACACAACATTGTAAATCAACTATACTCCAATAAAATTTTTTTAAAAAATCATCACACACTGGGCTTCCCTGATGGCGCAGTGGTTGAGAGTCCGCCTGCCGATGCAGGGGACGCGGGTTCGTGCCCCGGTCCGGGAAGATCCCACATGCCGTGGAGCGGCTGGGCCCGTGAGCCATGGCCGCTGAGCCTGCGCGTCTGGAGCCTGTGCTCCGCAACGGGAGAGGCCACAACAGTGAGAGGGCTGCGTACCGCAAAAAAAAAAAAAAAACATCACACACACACAAAAGAATAGGATGTCACCAATAAACAGATCGCAGCGTATGATGTGAGGCAGCACAGAACAGAAAAGGCAGAAAACTTTGCACATTCAGAAAATGAATAGCTTCTTTGGGGAAATTGCTTAGCAACTTTGTCTTGACCTCCTCAAAAATAATGAGAATAATCAACCTACTTCACAGGGTTGAGAGAAACTAATCAGATAATGGATGTGAACTTGCTCTCTAAGTATGAGAATGTTCACGAACATTAGTTAATACTATTACCACTGATCAGTTCCCCGTGTGTGGCTGCCTTCTTCCCTAAACTAGTTAGTCAACCAGGTAGAGTATGGAAGAATTTTGTCTTATATCCACTAACCTCCTTAGATTTAAACTATTGGCTGTCTCACATTTAGAATTCAACAGGTAGCTAAAATCGGGTTTACTGCTGTTGGAAATGTTTATTGATTAATTAATGTGGGGAAAGAATATAAGAAAGTCAGGAGAGATTAAAAAAAAGTATGCATACTTTTGGTTCAATATGATATACCAAAAATAAGAGAATTATTCAAAGAAGGAAAAAAATATGTTCACAAAGATATTTATTGCAACATTAATTTACAACAGTGGAAAAGAATGACTTTCCTCTCCAGCTGTAGCAGAGCTCTAAAGGCCCTGCTGTCCTCTAACCTCAGGATGACTGCTTTCGGTAAAGCAAACTGTATAATGAGGTTCTTGAGCTCACCCCCCAGTGCAGTTGACCCTCAAACAACACAGGTTTGAACTGCATGGGTCCACTTATATGCAGATTTTTTTCAATAGTAAATACTATAGTACTGCCCATCCGAGGTTGGTTGAATCCGAGGATGAAGAGGAAGCTCGGATACAGAGGGCCCACTGTAAAGTTACACTCGGATTTTGGACTACGGGGCATCAGTGCCCCTAACATGCCCATTGTTCAAGGGTCAACTGTATTTTGAATTCAGTAGGTTTGGTTCAATGCCTAGAAATTTGCATTGAGCACCAATGGTGTAGGCAATGGCTGTGGTACCGTCATTTAATGGACATTTTATAAAAGATAATGTAGCAATAGAAAAACATTATAATTAACTAGGAGGTTAAGGAAAAGCAAAATCAGGGACTTCTCTGGTGGTCCAGTGGGTAAGACTCCACGCTCCCAATGCAGAGGACCCGGGTTCGATTCTTGGTTGGGGAACTAGATCCCGCATGCATGCTGCAACTAAGAGTCCATGTGCTGCAACTAAGAGTCCGCATGCCGCAACTAAGCCCTGGTGCAGCCTAAATAAATAAATATTAAAAAAAGAAAAAGCAGAACCAAAATTGCACAACTGTGTAAAAGTTGTATGTTCAAGTTGACGAGGTACAAGATCAATTTTAAAGAACAATTTGATTTGTTAATCTAGAATAACTGAGAGTTAATTATTGTCTTCCTTTTATTTTGAGGGCTGTTGCTTAGCTGATTTTAAAATCTGTACTCGTTAAAACCAATATGTGGATTTGGGAATTTATGAACACTTTAGAAAACAGAAACAGCCAAAAACGATGGCTTCTGCCTTTCCCATTAACGTTCTAATTAATGTTAGTATGTAAATACTTACGTGACTTTAGGAAGATAGCTTAGACTTGTCAACAAACAAAGGCACAAGAAACACACAGAACCATAACCATTAACCTCTCTCATAAAAACCAACAACTACAGTAACTTCTACCACAAATTTAGAACCCAGAAATGTCCACACCAGGATGACTTAGTGTGCAGACACTATAATCACATTACATATAATACCACTGGGGCTTTCTCAGAACCATCCAAAAGATTAAAGAACCGAGACATGTATATGACATAGTTATTGCTAGAATAAAAGGTTTAGATTATCTCTTAATCCCTTAGCATCTGTAGCTGAAATGCATTCTCTGGCATTACAGGTAAGAAGAAATGAGTCAAGAAACTTGCTAATTTATAAAATAGTGATTTTTCATAGTCTCCTGTTTGGAGCCATATCTGTATAGTTAATCTCAGACAATCAAAGCATTTAATAGATGAGTACTTCTTCCCCATGCCTTTTCATTTCCCTGGGAACCTGTGTTATGATCACATTTCCCATTGAAGTGGGAATTGATGGATGCTACAATCATTACCAAGTTAAGTTAAACCAATTGTTACTTAAGAGATTAAGGCCAAAGCAGATCCTCCTCTATTTTCAGATAACTATCTCTAATTCTTACTTGGTCAAGAGCAAACATAGCCATGGAATGTCTTAAATATAGTGGAGGACAGAAATAGAGCTTTCTTTTCAGAACTGACAAAAAGGAATAATTCACACTAGAAACTCAATTACTTATGATATCTAAAAACATAATGCGAAGTCCTAGCCATGATCTGGCCATTACAATAGGAGTTAAGGGTAAAGTCCATCAAAGACACTATTTTCACTGGGGTTAGGATATGTAAATTTGGATGGTATTAAAAATATACTCCTTCACCCCATACCAGCAACAATGCTGGAGACAGTTGGTCCAGGGACTGACTTTTGATAACCATTGGAATGGTCAGACCAGGATATAATCTTAGGTCTCACAGAGATCTTTAAAAAGAACTAAACTACACTAATCGAAAACCAGCAATAAATATAAATAGATACATAGGTTAAACACTTAGCTGGTACAAACTTTTTAGCAGTTCTATTATGCTTCATTTCATTTGGGCAGAGACTGACCCTGCATTGTTTTATAAAGTACTGAATTCATATTCTAGGTGTATAGATTTTTTTCCCCAGTGAGCTTGGTTTTCCCCCCTTATATTCCCAGGGTCAGAGTCAGCTTCAGCCCAACCCAGGTGAAATTTTATTTCTGGAGATGCCTACCGAGCTGGACCTCGTGTCCAACCTCAGTGATGGCCATTCTTAATCTGCGGCAAGCCCAAAGAGCTGGGCTGTTTCCTAAACTGTGTGGAAGGCTGTAAGGATGTGTTGGGGCCAGGCTCAAATCCCTGAGAATCCACAAGATCAGCCCTGCATCAGTTCTGGAACTTGTATCTCCCACTGGCTTCTCTGAGCGTCAGAAAACGTGGAACAGCTGAATTAGTCTCCGACCGCTGTCTTGCCACCTTCTCCCATACCTTTTATCCTTGGGCACAGTGCACATTCTAAGTTTGGGTCAGTACTTGCCTGTCTTCTGGGTGGTTGAAAACCTCACAAGTAGGACAATGTTGGACACATGAAGACAACCATTCTCCAAGAACAACATTCTTCAACTGGTGACAGTGCAATTTTGGAAGAGTGGGTTTCTATACTTGAGGTATCAGGGAGTCATAACAAATGAAACTTCTCACAGTTTCTCATCTTCTCATCAAATATGCGGCACTCGTAGAAATAGCCCCAAAGCTCGAGCATCTCTGCAGAAGCCAGAGCAGATGGAAAGCATCACCCTGATCACAGTGGAAAAAATCTGATACCTGTGATTAACTTTACCTGCGCCTCACCTGTGCCTCTCACCCCACCTGCGCCTCTAGCCTCAGATCAGAAAGCTCTTCACACACAGTACTCATGTGATCCCACAACAATTAAGGAACATCATGCTGGGCTTACTGCCAACTTATCCCATTACAGTAGAGATAACACTATCTCTAGAAGGTTCTCACTTCAGCCACAAAGAAAGCCCTTCCCAGATTAAATCCTACTGTGTGTCCCTCCCCACCCCCCAGGCTTTTCCCCATATGCCTTTTTATACAGAGCATATTCCACCAAATCCTAAATTCTTGGGTTCATCATTATCTGCTACCCTCTTACCCTCCTTGTAAAGCAGACTTCCTGGTGCCAGGGACATTAGTGAAACCTTCATCTCAGAAATTTGCTCATCCACCCCCAGGGTTCCCAATTGTTTAACCCAGTGCCATCCAATAGAACATAATGAGAAAGCCACTTATGCAATTTTAAATTTTCTAGTAGCCACATTTTTTAAAATTCTATTTATTTTTGGCTGTGTTGGGTCTTCGTTGCTGTGCACAGGCTTTCTCTAGTTGCTGCGAGCGGGGTCTACTCTTCGTTGCAGTGCGCGGGCTTCTTGTTGGGGTGGCTCCTCTTTGCCGCGGAGCACGGGCTCTAGGCATGCGGGCGTGCGGGCTCAGTAGTTGTGGCTCATGGGCTTAGTTGCTCCGCGGCATGTGGGATCTTCCGGGACCAGGGATCAAACCCATGTCCCCTGCATTGGCAGGCAGATTCTTAACCACTGTGCCACCAGGGAAGTCCTGGTAGCCACATTTTTTAAAAGTAAAAAGGAATAAGTGAAATCAATTTTTAAAAGTGTATTGTGGTAAAAATTCACCATTTTAACCATTTTTAACTGTACAATTCAGTGGCATTAAAGTTCTTGCACAATGCTGTGCAACCGTCAGCACTATCCATTTCCAGAACTTTTGCGTCAGCCCAAACAGAAATTCTGTATTCATTAAACACTAACTCTCCACCCCCACTTCCCCTAGCGCCCCGGTAATCTCTATTGTACTTTCTGTCTCTATAAATTTGACTATTCATATAAGTGGAATCGTATAATATGTGTCCTTTTGTGGCTGGCTTGTTTCACTTAGCATAATGTTTTCAAGGTTCATCTCTGTAGTAGTGTGTGTCAGAATTTCATTCCTCTTTAAGGCTGAATAATATTTCATTATATATATCGTGTTTTGGTTATTGATTCCTCTGTTGATGGAAATTTGGGTGTGACCATCTTTGGGCTATTATGAATAATGCTGCTATGAACACTGGTATACAAGTATCTGTCTGAGTCCCCATTTTCAGTTCTTTGGGCATATCCCAGAATTAGTGAAACTAATTCTAAAAATATTTTTTACTTAAACTAATATATCGAAAATATTACAATTTCAACATGTAATCAGTAGGAAAAAATGAGATACTTTACCTTATTTTTACATTATTTTTTTGTATGGGGTTTTCAAAATCCAGCGTATTTCTTCTCAATTCAGATGATAAATTTTCAACAAAAAATTGATCTCTGTTTAGATTTCATAAAATATATATGTGAAAAAGTAGATTCACATGCCCACATTGTTCCAAATATACTTTAGAATATGTAAATTAATTAAAATTAAATAGAATTTAAAATTCAGTTCCTTAGTCACATTTCAAGTGCTAAATACCCGCGTGTGGCCAGTGGCTCCCATACTGAAGAGGGCAGGTCTAACCAACTGAGTAGAAACGCCTCTTTTTGGTGCTGTACAATCCACTCCATCCTCCCTTACTCAGCCTGCCTCCCACTATTTCCCAACAACCGATCCTGGTCATTAACTCGAGAAATATTTATTGAGCCCTGACAATGTGCTAACCACTGGATATAACGGGAAACACATCTATGCATGGAGCCCCAAACCAGGTGGGGCCAGCAGACATTAAAAACAAGTGATTGCATAAATACATATACATATACATATATATATACACACACACACATATTTATAGTTATAAACCTCATGGAAAAAAAGGGTGTGATGACAGGACAAGCAGATGTCAAACAGAATCACATGAATAACAATATCTTAAAATTTTTGATAAGTACCTGGAGAAAAAAAAGATCTGATGGGAGTTATAATAGTGGGCTTTATGTAGAAGAGAAGCTTCTCAGAGGAAGCAACTTGAAGCTGAGAAGGAAGGACAGATGAGCTGGGGAACGGGTATAAAAGAGGGACAGGGTAGTAAAGTGACAGGCAGAGGGTCAGCACGTGTGAAAGGCCTGGGGTGAGAAAAAGTTTCGTCTCTGAGAAACAGAGATGAGTAGAATGGTGCAAGTGTAGACAGCCGGGCCCCCAATGGGTACATAAGCAGGACTCAGTGTAGACAGTGGGGAGGCTGGGCAGGTAAGCAGGACCCAGTTTATGCAGGTTTTTATATCATAGTAAGGATTTGGGATTTTGTACCAAATGCAACAGGAAAGCTATTAAAGAACAGTTAAGAATGTTGGGCTGGCATTTCTTTTAAAGGCCACTCTGACTGGTGAAGAAAAGTCCTGACTCTGCAGCTTGGCTCTTAAAAGGGCCCTTCTTTCCTTCTTCAGCCTTTTGACCTACGCTGCTTGGTCAAAGCTGAACCATAATTCTTAGCTTGTATTTATCTACTGTCATTGTATGTACTGCCTTCCTTCACTGTTATTCATACACTCAGGTCACTAATGCACCTCACCCTAACTGTAATCTTTTCCAGCAGGTGGAAAAGCTTCTCACCCATCTTTGTGTGTCCACAGCCTGGAGTATGGAGCAGACAGACCCAGTCAATCTGTTAAATTGGATTGAGGTCAAAGTCTAATCATAGTTTGCTACTTTCTCCTTCCAAAAAGCATTCTGTGACCTAATTAACTCTTTGATCCAACTTTTCTGTACTCTGCTTGCCACAAAGAATGAAGTCCCTGAACAAGACCTGGGCAGCCCTCCAGCATCCCGGCAGGCAATACTTAATTACAAAAAGGGGTTTTGTTTCAGGTCAGGCTAGGGTTACAAAAGACATCAGCCCATATGTGACCTAGCATTTCAGAGCTTCAAGGAACTCTCCTTCTACCCTTCAAAGTTCTGGCATGAAAACTATGTACTTGACAGAGTTCTCAAGAAATACAAACCCATCTCCAAGAAGTGCTTGCACACTGGGCTAGATGCACCGTCCTTAGCTAAGGGTGCCAAAAGCATTAGATTCCTTTCTACCTTCCATTTATTGTGGATTCCATGATCCGGGGGTAAGAAGTGTGGAAAGGGCCCAAACTCTGCGATACACAAACTGTGATCTTGGCCAGATTAATCTCTGAACCTGTTTTGACATCTAAAACAGGTGATAATACCTATTACTACAGACTGGTTAGGGGGACTAGGTGAGAAGTGAAAATATCTAGCAGCAGTTTGCAGTCAAACTGTTTTCTGTGCCTTACGGTTTGGGGAGGGGGCAGAAGGGAGGGGGAGGAAGAAGGGAGTGACCTCTGCCACCAACAGAAAAGCCACTAGGTTTCCTCTTAATCCTTCCTGATGAATAAGACATTATGGTAGATAGCTCGGAAGAAAAAACAAAAGCCCATTTATGAAACATAGTAGGACAGATATTTTCAATATCACACAATTTTTGAAGATACAAAGAGTAAATATAATTTTACCTCTACAGAAGCAGCCTTTGGTTTTATCCCCACCCTCGGCAGCCTGGACAAGCATTAACAAAGTCTACCACTGCGGGGTAATTCCCGGATTATAAAAGATGACTGCGAGAGATGAGTAAGGACTTCAGGCTTCTCTCCACAGCCCTTCCCTAGCATCGCACTTGGGCTGAGCTGTCCAGAGCCACATTTTCCTGCTGCTTCATCTTCCCCTTTTCTCCTGCCCCACCCAGTTCCACCCAGGGCGCGGCTCGGGACCGGGAGCTTCCTACGCGCCAATCTGGATGCTCTGGGCTCTAGGTCCGAGGGGAGTGGGACCACTGCAGTCAAGACCACTTTCCATTCTTCCCGACCACCCTCAGATCCCAGGACTCCTCCGTCCGGCCCGCACAGCTCTCCGACCCCTCGCCCGGCGTCTCCCCACCCTCACCCAAGTGCACGCCGGGTCAGCGCGAGACCGAGGCAGGTCACTGCCCGGGACTGACCCAGGCCGGGCCCGAGCTCGGGGCCGGGAAGGGATGAGCTTGTGCCCGGCGCGGCCCCGCCCCATCGCCAGATGCGGAGCTGTGGGTGCGCGGTGATTGGCGGGCACGGCCGCTGGATGAATGGGGTGACCGCAGCGGGGGAGCGGGGCGGGGCCGCGGAGGGCGCAGGGTGGTGGAGCGCGGCCGGGCGCGGGGCCGGAGTGGCACCGCCCTGCGCCGCAGGCGGTTAACGGTCCCCACGCCCTGAGAGTGGAGGAGGGGTCCGGGGGGCGGGCTGTGGTCCCAGGGCCCGGCGTGGCTGTAGGGCCCGGAAGTGATGGGGGCCCCGGAGGTGTTGAGGTCCAGACTCGGGCGCGGGAGGTTGGAGTGGGGGAGGAAAAGCCGCGCCCGCCCCTCCGGCCGGCGCAAAGGGCGTCCCCACCCCATGAGGATCCCTCCTGGGCTCTCGGAGCCTGTTGGTGCAAAGATGGCCCGGAGCTCTTCGGAGGACGAGCTATGACAGGAATCCATGTCCGGACACGCAGCTTTTTTCCATCCCTCGACCAGCACCCTTTTTTGACTTCGCATTTTACATTGGGTCATCCAGCAAATATCTGTTGAGCGCATACTTTATGCCTGGCACACCCCAGTGAACAAGGCGGACTTGTTTCTGCCATCACGAAGTCTAAAGCCTAATTGGGAAGGTAGGGATAAAAATAGCAAGCGAAACAGTCGCAGATTGTGTCAAGTGCTGTGAATTGAGCGTAAACTAGTGGCTGAGGGAAAGGAGGTGAGGAACTGATTTTAGCCGGGGTAATAGGGGAGACCTATCTGAAAAGGTGACTTTTAAGTTGAGACCTGGAAAAGGGGAGGTGGGCAGTTTTAAGTGGAGGGTATAGCCTTTGCAAAGGCCCTGCTGCCTCAAAACCCTTTTCTCATCCTCTCCAATACCTGAATTCCTGGGGCACCTTTTTCTGCACTTCTTAAGGTACATCACTTTTTTACCAAGTATTGTAGTTTTATTATCTCAATTCCTGGCACACACCAGGTCCCCAAAGAACATTCAGGAAATATCAACGTAGCATTAACTGACTTGCAGATACCCGGCTAGGTGCCCAGGTAAATTTAAGAAGTGAATAGACTATTCATGAATGTTGCCTGAATATTCATTTTGTCTTTTTTGTGCTTCTCCTATACACTCACTGTAGCACCCTTTATCCCTAGTCTTTGGGAATTTTTCTTAATTTATTTAACCAGAACGCAACTTCCCAGGTTTTCACACTTTCAGAGCTTAGTGACTTCTTTTTAAAAATTATTTATTTTTGGCTGCGTTGGGTCTTCGTTGCTGTGCGCGGGGTTTTTCTCTAGTTGCGGCTAGCGAGAGCTACTCTTCATTGCCGTGCACGGGCTTCTCATCGCGGTGGCTTCTCTTGTTGTGGAGCACAGGCTCTAGAGCACAGGCTCAGTAGTTGTGGCGCACGGGCTTAGTTGCTCCGCGGCATGTGGGATCTTCCTGGACCAGGGCTCAAACCCATGTCTCCTGCATTGGCTGGCAGATTCTTAACCACTGTGCCACCAGGGAAGATCCTTTTTCTTATATAAATTTATTTTATTTTTTGGCTGCATTGGGCCTTCGCTGCTGTGCGCAGGCTTTTCTCTGGTTGCAGAGAGCAGGGGCCACTCTTCCTTGCAGTGCGTGGGCTTCTCATTGCGGTGGCTTCTCTTGTTGCGGAGCACGGGCTCCAGGTGCGTGGGCTTCAGTAGTTGTGGCACGCGGGCTCTAGAGCGCAGGCGTAGTAGTTGTGGCGCACGGGCTTAGTTGCTCCGCGGCATGTGAGATCTTCCTGGACCAGGGCTCGAACCCGTGTCCCCTGCATTGGCAGGCGGATTGTTAACCACTGTGCCACCAGGGAAGTCCGCCACAACATTTTTAACTCAAAGCTTCTGTAGGTGAGGAATCGGGGCATCACTTACTTAGGTGGGTTCTCTGCTCCAGGGTTTCTCATGGACTACAGTCAAGATGCCCACTGGGCCTGTAGTCATTTCAAGGCTGCACTGGGTAAGGATCCACTTTGTTGGCAGGATTCTGTTCCTTGTAGGCTGTCATATTGAGGACCTCAGTTCCTAGCAGTCTGTTGGCTAGAAGCCACCCTTAGTTTCTTGTTATGTGAGCACCTCCAACATGGCACCTTGCTTCATCAAAGCATGCAAGTCAAGAAGCTATATGGAGAGAGCCAATAAGATAGAAGTCACTTTTTTCTACCTAATCTTGTAAATGTCATTCCATCATTTTTTCCCCATGATTTCTGCCATGTTCTTTCTATCTATTAGGAGCAAGTTACCAGGTCTAATCCATGGACATGAATATCAGGTGCCAGAGATCATTGGTGGCACTTTCAGAAGCTGCCTAGCATTATTAAAGAACATTAAACTGCTGAAATAAACTTGGGGCTCCAAAAACCTTTCATGCATATCCTGAAACAGCCTACTATGTTTTATTTGCTGTCCTTATCATGAAGAAAGTAAATGGTCTTTGAAAATCTGATTCAATAAACATTCATTGAATGCCTACTACGTATCTGGTATAGCATAATGCTAGAGGAACAAAGATAAATGACACATCTTCCAGCCTTGAGTTGGGTTAGAGAAGTAAAAGCAAATAATTACAACATTAATATCACAAGAGATAAAACAAAGGCCTGTACAGAGTGCTCTGGTTACAGGGAGAATAGGAAAGAAACATTCTGTTCTAGGTTACATTCAGAAAGTAAAAAGGGTGGGAGGAGGTGGAGAGAAAAATGAAAAGACAACATATAAATTAAGACTATGTAGAGGGCTTCCCTGGTGGCACAGTGGTTGAGAATCTGCCTGCTAATGCAGGGGACACGGGTTCGAGCCCTGGTCTAGGAGGATCCGACACGCCGCAGAGCAAATAGGCCCGTGAGCCACAACTCCTGAGCCTGCGTGTCTGGAGCCTGTGCTCTGCAACAAGAGAGGCCGCGATAGAGGCCCGCGCACATGATGAAGAGTGGCCCCCACTTGCCACAACTAAAGCCCTCGCCCAGAAACAAAGATGCAACACAGCAAAAATAAATAAATTAATAAACTCCTACCCCCAACATCTTCTAAAAAAACAAAAAAAGACTGGGGGCTTCCCTGGTGGCGCAGTGGTTGAGAGTCCACCTGCCGATGCAGGGGACATGGGTTCGTGCCCCGGTCCGGGAAGATCCCACATGCCGCAGAGCGGCTGGGCCCGTGAGCCGTGGCCGCTGAGTCTGCGCATCCGGAGCCTGTGCTCCGCAACGTGAGAGGCCACAACAGTGAGAGGCCCGCGTACCGCAAAAACCAAACAAAAAACAACAACAACAAAAAAAAAAGACTATGTAGAAGTTAATCTTCCTGATTAGCAAAATGCACAAGTAATAACATATTATTGTACTTTTAACTTGCTAGACTTTAAACAATTTTATGTGTATAGGGTATCTGACAGTTTTTTTTTAAATTGATTTATTTATATTTGTTTCTGGCTGTGTTGGGTCTTCGTTTCTGTGCAAGGGCTTTCTCCAGTTGCGGTGAGCGGGGGCCACTCTTCATCGCTATGCACGGGCCTCTCACTGTCGTGGCCTCTCTTGTTGTGGAGCACAGGCTCCAGACACGCAGGCTCAGTAGTTGTGGCTCACGGGCTTAGTTGCTCCGCGGCATGTGGGATCTTCCCAGACCAGGGCTCGAACCCGTGTCCCCTGCATTGGCTGGCAGATTCTTAACCACTGCGCCACCAGGGAAGCCCCAGTTTTTGTTTTTTGTTTCTTTTGTTTTTCTGGCCGCACATGCAGCATGTGGGATCCTAGTTCCTGGATCAGGGATCGAACCCCTGCCCCCTGCAGTGGAAGCGTGGGATATCTGACAGTTTTTTAAGTTGTATACCTGCGTCCATTCTGTTGAAATACATCTGATGGAGGGCAGTGCATTATTTAATCATTCAGATTGGAAGACAATACTATAAAGCTATTAAACCTGAAAGAGAATTGACTGAGTGAACCTGACATCAGGGAATATATGAATTTCAAAAAAAATAAATGTGCTTCACCAACACATGCCAAGCAATAGTTTGCAGAAATAATAGAACTGCAACATACACTTGTAGATTTCACTTGACACTTAAGATGCCATATTTACTCTCAGCAAAAAGGGAATTTGAGATTGTGAAAAGAAATGGCACCGCCAGTTTTTGACATGTAATATAGAATGTCTAATATTGCAGGTGTACAGGGCTTCCCTGGTGGTTCAGTGGTTAAGAATCCGCCTGCCAATGCAAGGGACACGGGTTCGAGCCCTAGTCTGGGAAGATCCCACATGCCGTGGAGCAACTAAGCCCGTGCACCACAACTACTGAGCCTCTGCTCTAGAGCCCATGAGCCACAAGTACTGAAGCCCGTGCACCTCAAGCCCGCGCTCCACAACAAGAGAAGCCACCACAATGAGAGGCCTGCGCACTGCAACAAGAGAAGCCACCGCTCGCCTCGACTGGAGAAAGCCTGCACACAGCAATGAAGACCCAACACAGCCAAACATAAATAAAATAAAATAAATTGCAGGTGTACAAAAGCAAGGCGTTTTATGACACGTTATGCATATAACTAATACATCACATAACCTAGAATAATTAAACCAATTATGGCTAATATTTGGAAAACTTGTTTCATAAATAATAGCATTAGGGCAAAGCATATTCTGTGCTATATCACCAACTCCAAAATCATCCAGAGCACTTATAGAACACACTGCTCGACCAGGACGTAGTCCACACAAGCATGTTCTTAACAACAGAACCATGTCACTACTCTTTGCCAGTTGCACATAGCTTTTAGCCAGAATTTTGGTTATCATCTGCTTTTGTCTACTTCCTAGAATTCTTTAGCTCCTTCGTATGTTATAGAATGAAATATATCAATTGAGAAATTTCTCTTTCTATAACCAGCAAAGTAAAAGACACATTGAGAAGCTCTCCTGATTTAAGATCTTATCTTTGACAAAGCTCAGCCTGTAAAGAGGTTGAGGACTGAGACCTGAATTCAATCTTAATTCTTCACTTACTGGCTTTGCAGCCTTGCGATGTCACTTAACCCTTCTGTGGCTCAATTTTCTCATCTCATTATGGTGCTGAAAGGATAAAAGGAGAGTGTATTGGGAAAGGTTTTAGAAATTTATAAGTAGTAAAAAGAAAAAGAACTGGTGCCAAATTTGACTTATCATCTAAATAAATGTAACAGTCTCTATTTCAAGAGAAAGTGCTTGATATTCAAGATAACTGATGCAGGACTTCCCAGGTGGCGCAGTGGTTAAGAATCCACCTGCCAGTGCAGGGGACATGGGTTCGAGCCCTGGTCCGGGAAGACCCCACATGCCGCGGAGCACTAAGCCCGTGCGCCACAACTACTGAGCCTGTGCTCTAGAGCCCGCGAGCCACAACTACTGAGCCCGCCTGCCACAACTACTGAAGCCCGTGCACCTAGAACCCGTGCTCTGCAACAAGAGAAGCCACTGCAATGAGAAGCCCGAGAACCACAATGAAGAGTAGCACCCACTCAACTAGAGAAAGCCCGCGCGCAGCAACGAAGACCCAACACAGCCAAAAACAAATTAATTAATTTTTAAAAAAGGTAACTGATGCATTTATAGAAGAGTAAGACATCCCGAATTCATACCAATTTAAGACAATGGTATGTCTTTTTCATCGTAACCATAGTTATAGTCTTTCTTCTTTTATAGCACTTTAAAAAGGTTAAGTATTCTCTTGGAGTGTGTTAACTTTTCAGATTTTAACATTTCAGAAAGGTGGCAGGAAAAACTATCATTAATGGGGAACAGAAAAATATTACCCATCGATAGTAATTTTTTAAATTATTATAGTTGTTATTTTCTTTCTCTTAGACTTAATTTTTGGCCAAGGGGTTCCTAGTAAAAGCATATCTTACTGATCTGCATTTCAATTTTCCATTCATTTGTTCATTAATTTATCCATTTAATAAGTACTGACTGAGCTCCTACCAGGTGCCAGGCAATGTTCCAGGTGCTGGGGTTTCAAGTAGTGGTGAACAGAACAGTCTGTGCCCTCAGTGAGTTAACAGGGGGATGAGAATAAACAAAGATTAAAAGTGAGCCTATAGGGACTTCCCTGGTGGTACAGTGGTTAAGACTTCATGCTCCCAAAGCAGGGGGCTTGGGTTTGATCCCTGGTCGGGGAACTAGATCCCGCATGCATGCCGCAACTAAGAGCCCTCGTGCCCCAACTAAAGATCCCGCACGTGGCAACAAAGATCCCACGTGCCACAACTAAGACCCAGAACAGCCAAATAAATAAATAAATAATTTTAAAGTGAATCTCTAGTATGTCTGACAGTGATAAGTGCTAAGGAGAAAAATAAAGCAGAGCAAAAGGAAGGCAAGGAGGGAGATGTTACAAATGTAGATAGTGATCAAGGAGAACTCCCCAAAAGATGACATTTATAGAGATCAGAGTGAAACAAGGGTATAAGCCTTGGAGATTTCTGGGTTAGATTATTCTAGGCATGGGGGAGAGCAAGTGCAAAGGCCCTGAGGCAATTCTAGTGCTTAGTGTGCTCAAGGAATAAGAAGGAGGCCGTTGCAGGTGGAAGACAGAGTAGCTTTAGAAGGTCCAAGAAATGACAAAGGTCTTATATGTTGTTTTAAGGGTTTTGACTTTTACTGAGTTAAGAGTTTGATAGATTGTTTTAAGTGACTTAATCTGGCATTGGTTTTAAGGGGATTGCTCAGGCTGCTGGGTTGTGAATAGACCGTAGGAGGAAAACACAGAAGTAGAGGTCAAGTTGGAGACTATTGCAAAATTCTGGGAGACAGCTGATAGTGACTTAAACCAGTGGCTGTCATAAGGAGGGTGAAAAGTAAACAGATTCTAGATATGTTCTGAGGATGGACTAGGCAGGATTTTGCTGATGCATGAAGATAGGATGTGAAAGAAAGAGGAGTTGAACATAACTCTAAGGTGTTTGCCTTGAGAACACCACAGAGGGAGCAGGTCTGGGGAAAAAATCAAGAGTTCACTTTTTATCCTAAGTTTGAGATGCCTTTTAGACAGACACCCAAGAGGAGGAGTCATTAATAGGCAGTTAAGTATATAAGTCTGGAATTCAGGGGAAAGGTTTGGGCTGGAGAGATACATTTGGGAGTCAGCAGATTGTAGATGGAATCCAAAGCCATAAAAGGGGGATGATAATACACCTAGGAAGTAATATAGATAGAGGGAAGTGAGGACACAGATGCCTTTCATTGCCCAGTTGCTCCCAGATAGAGTACTAAAGACTATAAAAGGAAGTGGAGAAGAAAAGACCAGAGAATCCAGAAATAGGTCAAATTGTTCACTCATTCAGTAGATATTTATGAGCATCCGCTATTTACCAGAGGTTCTGCTAGCCATTGGGAAAACAACATGGTAGACAGGCATGGGCAGTGCCTTTCAGTAGCTCACATCCATTAGGATGAACACTCAAGGACAGGAATAGAGATAAACCTGGTTACATGTTGACCAGCAACAAGGAGGAGTAGCAGCAAAGTAACAAAGGAAGCATGGAACAAACCCCAAGGTCTGAGGAGGAAAGAAAACTGCCTTTTAATCTCTCTCTCTCTCCAGCAAGACAAGCCAGGCCAATGGGAGCCCCTGGCAACAAGATAACAGAAAACACAAATTAGAAAAGAAGAAAAAAGTAAGATCACGGGGAGGAAAAACAAAAGGCAGAGACTGAATAGTGTTACCCTTAGCATAAACTAGCTTATACTTGGTTTATATTTTAATCAACATTCAAAAGTCCAGAGGCAAACATAGGCTTGTATTTTATCTCAAAAGAGAGGTTTCATTGGGTTGTGCAAATACCTCCTAAGCACATGTAGTATTTCATCTTTAAATCAAACAGCACTCATTAGAACAGCATTCTAATGAAACTTTCAATCGTATTTCTTAATTCAACTTCAGATGCTACAACAATAGAACAAATCTCCCAATATTTCTTAATACTGAAGCAACCTTCTGATACAGTTGGAAGTGTATGGTTGGAGGAGACCTGGGGTCACAGAAGGGAGAATGCTGCCAGAATTTTAAAATAAAGAAAGAAAAGCAGGAGGAGAGAGAGGAGAAGAAATAAAATAGTTAACTATTATGTGAAGATAATTCAACAATCACTTCTCAGGGGACTACCATGGATGCTATAGGGCAGGGGTCCCCAACCCCCGGGCCACAGACTGGTACCAGTCTGTGGCCTGTTAGGAACTGGGCCACACAGAAGGAGGTGAGCAGTGGGTGAGCGAGAGAAGCTTCATCTGCATTTACAGCCGCTCCCCATCGCTCGCATTACCGCCTGAGCTCCACTTCCTGTCAGATCAGGAGCGGCATTAGGTTCTCATAGGAGTGCAAATCCTACTGTGAACTGCACACGTGAGGGATCTAGGCTGCGCGCTCCTTATGAGAATCTAACGCCTGATGATCTGAGGTGGAGCTGAGGTGGAGATGCCAGCACTGGGGAGCGGCTGTAAATACAGATTATCATTAGCAGAGAGGTTTGACTGCACAGAGACTACAATAAATCAATTGCTTGCAGACTCATAGCAAAACCCTATCAGTGAGTGGCAAGTGAAAACAAGCTCAGGGCTCCCACTGATTCTGCATCATGGTGAGTTGTATAATTATTTCATTATATATTACAATGTAATAATAATAGAAATAAAGTGCACAATAGATGTAACGTGCTTGAATCATCCCGAAACCATCATGCCCCCACCTCCTACCCTGGTCTGTGGAAAAATTGTCTTCCATGAAACTGGTCCCTGGTGCCAAAAACCTGGGGACCACTGCTATAGGGAAACAAGTAAGAGTTACAGGGCTGTGTACTGCACCTACTTGGGTTCTTTTTTTTTTTTTTTTTTTTTTTTGCGGTACGCGGGCCTCTCACTGTTGTGGCCTCTCCCATTGCTGAGCACAGGCTCCAGAGGTGCAGGCTCAGCGGCCATGGCTCACGGGCCCAGCCGCTCCGCGGCACGTGGGATCTTCCCGGACCGGGGCACGAACCCGTGTCCCCTGCATCGGCAGGCGGACTCTCAACCACTGCGCCACCAGGGAAGCCCCTTGGGTTCATTTTTGACAGGCTGGTTGTAAGGATTGGGATGGCTCCAGCACAGGGTCTAGAACCCAACTGGCCAGGAATTTGATTCTGACACTCAGTAACACACTTTCCTTGAACCCTGGCATGGAATCCTAGGCATTCTCTTGATCTATTTTGAAAAAAAATACCCACAGTTAAGTTGAAGAGTCATTTCTTGCAACTTTATCCATGAATGCGATGGTGTTGCCATATGGAGTAACTCATACTGAAGTCATGGTAGTCAGTTTACACTGCAGGGTTAAGATGAGTTGTCTGGGGGACAGAAATTTCTCCCTAAATCATATATGTATTGGGAACCCTAAGTCTCTGGATGGGTAAAGAATGAGAACATGACCTTACTAACTTAGGTTTGAGAGGAGTCAATAGTCCTGGGACATAACTATCTGACAGAGGGTTGGAGTTCTGGAGCAGAAAATGGAAGCACCAGTGTGATGATGGTGAGGGGGAGTAAGAGCTCAACACACTTATTCAAAACATATTTACTAAGCTCTTATTATATATCAGGGACTGTAGTAAGATCTGGGGATAAATAATGAGCAAAATTCAACATGGTTCTCCCTCCAATGGAGTTTACAATCTAACGCCAGGGCTCTTTAAAGTGAAGGTACAAGCACCCCATGGATTGAACAAGATGGGACAGTCAGGAAACTACAATGCAGAGTGAAAAATGCTCTAATGGAAACCAAGATACACAGACAATAACTAAGGCATATCTGTCAAGGGCATATGAAAAGGCGTCCTTTGTTTTTGTTTTTGTTTTTTTTGCGGTACGCGGGCCCCTCACTGTTGTGGCCTCTCCGGTTGCGGAGCACAGGCTCCGGACGCGCAGGCTCAGCGGCCATGGCTCACAGGCCCAGCCGCTTCGCGGCCTGTGGGATCTTCCCGGACCAGGGCACGAACCCATGTCCCCTGCATCGGCAGGTGGACTCTCAACCACTGCGCCACCAGGGAAGCCCAAAAGGCGTCCTTTGAAGGCTAGGAATAAAATAATAGAAATTTGTGTTTACTTTTCTCTTAAAATACGAAAAATTATTTAATATTTAATGTATGACTTGACAGTTATATAAGTCCATAATTAAAAATAAATACAGATATTTTGGTAGTATGGCCGAAACATTTTGATAGGTGAACACAGCAAAAACAATTGTGTCTGGGTAAAACTGGAGATTTTTGGAATATCAAGTTAAATTTGAAACTTTTAAAACCTGGAAGGATAGAACTTGTTAGGGTGATGAAGAGCTGAACCAGCTCTGGCCTTGAACTTCGGGCAGAAAAGTGAAGAATAAAGGAGATACATTTGCCCAACTCTTCTAGGCCTCTGGCATATGCTTTTCACCCACCCCTCGACAGACAGTTCTTCATTAATCTCCTTATCTTGGTTTCCATCGTAGTGTTTACCATTCTGCATGGTAGTTGTTTCCTGACTATATCATTTCACAGGGGGAGGGGATCCTTGCAGTTTTTTATTTCTAACACCTAGCATAGTATCTGTCAAACTGAAGTCAGTGTTTGTGGAGTTGAATGGCAATCGACTGTTAAAAATCTTTTTATTTGTTTATGTTTACATTATCTCATTTGTATATAGTTTGTACACCTGTATTAAGGCAATGGGCAATTGCCGAGGTCCTGGAACGGCTGGCACATGATAAACATTGTAAATACGTAAATGAATAAACTTGCCTACATTAAACAGTTGACCATGTTGGGTCCGTGGGCACGGGGTAATAGAAATACAGCCAGAGGGCACTGGGAGAAAGGCTTAATTTCTGGGGCTGGATATGGGGAAAGCATAGGATACTAGGATGATGAAGGCCTTAAGTTATCCAAATATCAATGAAAAACAGCAAGGATCTTCCACTTGTGCCCTGAGCACAAAGCACTTTGTCTTATGTGCTTAAACCTGTCTAGCTGAAAAGACGTCACTTACTCCACCACATTTTCTCCTTCTACAAAAAGTCTTGAGGAGAGATGGAGTTGGTAGTGATCACTAAGGGAAAATCAGAATCCCTAAGAAAAATCACGGTAAATCTACCCACCAGGAGTTAAGCTATAGCATCAGTTTTGAGCGCTTTTTTGTTGTTGCCTTATCTTGTTCGCGCCGGTGATCTCCGCAGGCATTTAACCCTATCATCCAAAACCAAGAAGAACTGGCTCCCTTCCAGAACCCGCGAGGAGACTGCACCAGAGTGGGCTTCTGCTGTCCAAACGCGGCCACACAACCTCGCCACGCCTGGCACTAAAAGAATCAGAGTTCAGGGCATCGGGAACTTCACTGGTGCTATTGCGCAGGCTCTGCGTTCCACGCAGGCTTATTAGGAAGAAAGGGGATAAAATTGCCCAGAGACACGTGAACCGGAGGGGACCAACCCAGACCACGGTTCCCCACTGCGTCGGATTCTGGAATTTACAATCACGAAAGTTCTATTGTCTCGCGATTGGCTCCGGAGCCGCATGACATCATAGCGCTTGATTCGGCCTCCCGGCGGCGATTGGCTGGCCGCGCCATTGTGACGTCACGGTCAGCCCACGTTCAGATTGTAGATACCCGGAGCCTTCCTCTTCCCATCCCGGCGGCTGCTGCTGGCCCGGCACTCCCTCCCGCCTCTTCCTGGCTCGGCTGGCCCCGGGCGCTGCCGCCGCCGCCTCGCCACTTCTTGGAGCCGCAGCCACCCTCGGCCTAAGAGGTAAGCGGGCGGCTCCAGGAAACTTCGCCTGGCCGCCGCTCGGCCATGACACCCGCGCCGGCGCGCGGCCGGGACCGAGGGTTGCGACCCACCATTGGGTCCTGAGCCCGGTGCGCACGAGCGACTGCCGGCTCGGCCCGCGCTGCGCCCGCGTGGCAGAGGAGTTCGGCAGCTCCGGGGGCGCTGGCCCGCTCCCGGGCGCGATGGCGGGCGGGGTGAGAGCTGTGCGGGCGTCTCAGGAGTTTACGCGCGATGCTGTCTCACCTGTTCGGCGGTGGAAGCAGTCGGCGGGCGGTGTGCACGCTGACGGGCGCGGCGGGAACGCACCCGGCGCGCCGACGGGAAGTGGGGCGGGTGGGCTCTTGCTCTCGGGTCTGCCCGCCCGGGCGGGATGAAGGCGCGGCCGGAGGTCCGGGGAAGAGCCCCGAGAGCGATCGCGCTTCCTCAGGGGAGAACAAAACCCGAGGGAGCTGGGAGAGCTGCCACGGGGTCGCAATGCGCGGGTCGGTGCGCGGCGCCTCTGGCCTTTCCTTTTCTCTCTTACCCCTCCCGCCTCTGCCCCTCGGAGTGGGAGCCCGCTAGCCCGGGAACGCTTCGGTTTTTATTAAAACCAGATAACTGTAGCCCGCGGATCCTCGGGGAGGCCGGTGGGGAAGCGCGGGGGAGGGGACTGGAGAGCCACCTGGGAGACCCTAACTGGAGTCTGAGCGCGGGGCCGGCCGGGGAAGCCCTGGGGTCGCGTCTGCTGCGAGTGGCAAGGAAAAGGCTCTTTTACAGTGTACACGCAATAAGACTCGGCCCCCACCCCATCCCCGCTGTCTGCACGCCCGCCTCGGGGTGGAGGGAGTCGTGCCTGGAGCAAGGCTTGTTCTTTTAAACTGTGTCTTGCAACCGTTCCGTGCCCTTGCACTTTTAGGTTGATGGTTTCCCCTGCTCACGATTGTAGTTCAGCTCAGCTCCTGGCTTCTTGATTGCAAATTGGATAATGCATTTGGCCCACTTTGGGGTGAGGGGTGAGGAGTCCCGTATGGAAGAATCCAGTGCATGACTTGTGAGCTGGGCTGCGGAACCTAGGCATGCGGCGGGAGAATAGTGGGGAGCGAGCAGCCTTAATTCTTTAATAGCGGGCCCCGTGGCCGGAAGTGCTTTCTTTATAGGGTAGGACGGAAGAGCTAACGTTGCTTGTTAGGTTTTGTAACTTGTTCGCCTAACCATTCCGTAGATAACCTGTTGGTGTGCACTTGTTTTGCTCGCACCACCTCTCAGCCAACAGCGTTCGGTGCATAATCTCAGATAGGGACACAGCCTATCTGTGGACGAACACTTTAACTTTCCGTCTGCAGTTAGGGACAAGCGGATCACTTTTTTAGTTCGTTCGGAAGCTGCCTGGGATTCTCCAAGGAAAGCTCCGTACTTGAAAGAGAAATGTCACTCATGTCCCTTTTAGATTCTGACCCCAGATTATAACTTCTCATTGCCAGGAATTTTTTCTGTACAGTTCCTCTTTTTTGTATTTCTTTTCTGTTTCTAACTGAAGACAAAAGGGAGAGTGTTATTGATGGTTACAGATGGTTAATTTTACAGAATATAGAACAGAACTGGGCTGAAAAGTGAACGTAGAAAGTGTATTAAGATTTGATGGCCAGATTTTTTTTCAAGAAAAGTACATCATAACTTCAGACACTGTCCTCACCCTCTTGACTCAATTTCCTCGTCTGTCCACAGGTTTCACGTTGCAGAATTGTTAGGGATTCCAAGAGATGACACAGTTGAAAGTGCCCAGCATGGGGCTTGCCAAATAGTGGTTTGATAAATGTTTCTTCTTCACTTATTTTTCTTCTTGGGGAAGGGGAAGTGAGGTTTAGGGGATGTGGCCAAGGACAGCTGGAGAATCTCAAGTAACTGGGAAAATATTCAAAACTAGGTTTTCACAGACACTAATGCCAGCATTCCTGCAAAGTCACTTTTGAAAATGAGGTGAGTTATCTCCTTCCCTGGGATCGACTGAGCTTCCTTTTTCTTTTTTGTGCGGGAGGGGTGTCAGAATTCTTAATTTTTGGATGTCTGCAAGGATCTTTTTTCCACTGCCCCCTCTTTTCCTCTTAGCATAACGGTTGATTGCCCTCCTGTTTGTAGGAGTGAGTATCGGTACTTGGGTGTCTTATTTCCAACTTGAATTATACAAATCAAGGCAAAACTGTTTACTTTCCTTTAGGGTGACTTTGATGCCTAAGTAGATAGTAGAGAGTGTGAGTGATGGTTTTATTTCTTTCTTACTCGGGGCCACATCCTTCCCCTAAGAAAATTTGTAATTAAGTCTAATACCTCTTTTATGCCTACCAACTCTTTTACTGATGGGATAATCTTTCCATTTGTTAGTTCCCAAAATAGGTCTGTCTTTGCATGCATTCAGTTTCAGGTATTACTGATGTGAGCACCTTCCTATTAATAGTTGCTTTCCGTACATAATTCTTACAGCCTCCCTATGAGAAGCGCTATCCCCTATCTCTTTTATAAAGAATGAGAACTAAGGCCTAGAGATGCCAAGTGACTTGTCCAAATCACATAGCTCTGTCTTCTGTAACATACATGCTCCTTCCTCTGTCCTTGCTGCTGGGAGGATTTGGTCAGTGGGCTCTGCCCTTTATGTAACTCTGTTACTCTGTAACTTAAAACTCTAACCTCATGATTAAAGGTCCATTTTCGAGCCATCCAGGATTAACAATTTGCCATTTTTAAATCTGTGTCAAGTCTGTTCCTTCCTTTTAGCCCACATTTGATTTACTCTCTTTATTAATTAATTGACTTGTCAGTTACTGAGTGTGTACTGTGTGTGTGTGTCTTGGGGGAAGAGGTTGTATACAAAGCTGAAGGACAGTTTCTGACTCCAAAGGGCTTCCTGAATGAGTTTACAACTTTAATCCTTTTATACCCATACTTAATCTGCACCTTCTACTAGAAGGGTATCAGAAGCAGATTTCCAGGGGGCTTGTCTCACTGTTTCTGGGAAAGCTTTATGGCAGAGCTCACCATGTTAGATGTATCAGTGCCTAGCACTGATGGGCCTGTTTTTCGTGCAAGAGACAGAAAACCCAATGCAGATGGGCTTAAATGACCATCTGACCTGAAAAGTCCCATAGGCAGAACTTTTGCTCTGTTTCTCTGAAGTCTCCTCAGATGTTGGTTATGTCCATAGGCTGATTTTGCAAGATGACTGCCAGCTAGTCTGGACCCCTTGTTACCATATTCTCATGTGGGAACTTCCCTTCCCACCACCTTCCAAAGAGGGTCCTTGGCCTTGAGGTGATTGATTTTGGCTTTGGTTACTTGAAGTAATAACTAAAGCAATGAAATCTGATAACCTGGGGCCCATCCCAAACTGAGGAAGTGGATTTAAATCTCATCTCACCTACCTGGCTGCTAACTACACTTTCAGGAAGGGCCTCTGTGGACATGGGGGTGTGTCGGCTATAAGGGCCTCCAAGGATGTCAGGCCCCATCAAAGAGATGATTGGATTAAATGAAACAGAACTGAATCAATATTTGAATTTCACTTTACCTGTCATAGAGGAATCTTATGGGCGCACAGAGGTCAGAGGGTGGGCATTCTAGGAGAGGGAGTTTGGAGAGCAAACAAGTGAATCATTGGGCATTAAAGCAAGTAGCCCAGTTGCCTGAAGCTAATAGGGCAGAAGTGGAAAGAACGGTTAGAAAGGCAAGTTGGCGCAGTGGTTGAGAGTCCGCCTGCCGATGTAGGGGACACGGGTTCATGCCCCGGTCCGGGAAGATCCCACATGCCGCAGAGCGGCTGGGCCTGTGAGCCATGGCCGCTGAGCCTGCGCTCTGCAACGGGAGAGGCCACAACAGTGAGAGGCCCGTGTACCGCAAAAAAAAAAAAAGGGGGGGGGCTCACTTTTATTAAACTTAATACATATCAAACTCTGCATTGAGCCCTTATATGTGGGTTTATCTCAAGTACTGTTAATTGGTACTGTGAGCATTCCCACTTAACAGATGAGGAAATGGAGGCTCAGAAGTTTTAGACTTGCCCAAGGTCACAAAGCATTCCAGCCTGGGTGGACTTGACCCAGTAGCCTGCTGTCTCTCCTGAGATGTTGGGTAACAGGACTGCTGAAGCTTTTGAACCAGAAGGAGTGCGTTGTGAATCCTGTGTTCCAAGAATATGAGTGTGGTCAGAGTACGTGGCGGGGATTGGCGAGGACGGACACCAGGGCTGTGTGGGGGTGGACTGGGAGGCTGTTGGAGGCCAGGGCAGTGGTGAGGCCTCACCTGGAGCCACAGCCATGAGCACAGACTGCAGCGAGCTAATCACATGAGGTTGTTTCTAGGACAAGATCTACGCAACTTGGAGACCAGCTGGATTGAGGGCCAGCAAGAGGAAGGGCGCTCTCAGGCCTGGGAGTTAGAAGAAATGCGGTGTCGTGGGGTAAGAGGGAGGAGGCTTTGTCCTCAGGTGGAAACATCTTAAGGGCCCACGTTCCATCCAGACAGGCCCTTTCTCCCCGTCGGGCCCGCGGTCCTCTTTGCAGCTGGTGTTTGTCCTCCACTTTACAGGTGTGTGTTTCCACCACATTTCATCTGTTTTCAGGCAGTTTTTCACATTTTCACATATCTGGGTAGAGATGCAGCTTACAGTCAGTGGCATGGTGAAATCACACAAGCCGTCTTTCTCATTTTAATATTACTGAAATCAGGATGCTTCCCAGCTTTTAATGACGTATTGTTGGTGAGAAAAGTAAAGTCTCAGTATTGCTGAAGCTCATGGAGCCAGTTGCTGGCAGAGCCAGCAGTGAGAACCAAGGCCTCTGGGTTCCTCTCACCCACTGAGTTACCTCAGCTCATGTAAGAGATACTAAAATAAACATTGCCTCCTAATACAGGATTATGGTAAAGCACACGCATATTTCTTTGTTATTAAAACGGAAGTAATCTGAGAGGTTTGGAAGGCACAGTGGTTCAGGTAGAGTGCCTCATCCTTGTATAGAGCCCGGCTGCCCTGGTTCCCTATCCTAAACTTGCCATCAGCCTTAAGAAAATCAACTCTGGGCATTGGTCCCTTTCTTTAAAAATAAACAGTTACACCAAGGTGATTTTCAAGTCCGTCTCAGAACGAAAATTTTTTATTTTCACTTTTGCTGAGAGCAAATCCTTTGTTTCTGTTTGACCAGGGATAGAGAATGAAAGTTGAAGTCATTTAGGTCTCAGTAAGGTAGATGTCAGAATCAGTGATGGAAATTACAGTTTTCTCCTTAAGAGGTTAATCGTAACTGCTGGAGATGTTCCAGCCTAGCAGAGTGAGTTGTTCAGGAAGGTAGACTGACCTCATTTTGAGTTTCTGTCATAGAATCCCTCCTCCCACCTGATCCCGATTTCAACCCATAAATGTTATCATTACCAAGCTCTTTGATTCCCACTGGCACGTTTCCTCTACGGGGACACTTTTATTTGACTTATGCATTTGCTTTTGGAATTGTGTGGCCCCTGGATTGAAAATATTCATACTTGGTGAGTTTTTAGGAAGACTGAATCCTCATGCTTCCTATTTAAAGCACAGTTGTGTGCGATGTCTCAGTATTCCTTGTATCTTAAGTTAGACTTTGGTACCTTTTGTTTGATGAATGTTTTCTTGCTGACTGGGATTTAGGAAATAGTTTTTCACTTAAGATTTTTAGTGCTGGGACTCTCATGCTTTCTGCAGTTAGAATAACCATTTTCTTTTTTTTTTTTTTTTTTTTTGCGGTACGCGGGCCTCTCACTGTTGTGGCCTCTCCCGTTGCGGAGCACAGGCTCCGGCCACGCAGGCTCAGTGGCCATGGCTCACGGGCCTAGCCGCTCTGCGGCATGTGGGATCTTCCCCGACCGGGGCACGAACCCGTCCACTGCGCCACCAGGGAAGCCCCTAGAAGAACCATCTTCTTGAAACACCTGCAGTTTCAAAGGACAGTCCTGACACTAGGTTCACGCCCTCCTGCTAGCACATGCCCTCTGCCCTTTTCTTTCCCCATTGTCAACAGTTTTACTGTGTCAGAGCTAATCTCTGATAAGTGTATACTAAACAGACCTAATTAAAGCCACACTGGAGAATTGGCCACTCTGGTCCTTATTTTATCTGAGTTGTTCTGAACCCCAGAGTACCTGTTCCTTCTGTCTTGGGATAGCACGCACTCCTACAGAGTAAATGTGAATTTCTCCTTCCCCAAAGAAGAGTTCTTATGACTCCGAATTCAATGATTATTCATTTGCTTCCCTGGGAAGTTTGGCCGTGCGCTGTACGTCCCTTGAGGGTAGCGTACAGGGTACCTCTGCTTCAGGTTTTGGCAGAAGAAATACATTACCTTAATATCTACAGGAGTTGTTGACACCTCTGTCTGCCCTGTTTGTGAGCTGATATGTACCTCTGTGAAAATTTGAGCTTACTTCTTACAAAACTTCCGAATGTTTAGCTTTACTGTGGATCTGAGGTGCATTTATTAAGAGCATCTACTGTGCTTTTTTTTAAAGTTAGCAAAGCTATAGGAAGGGGATTGGCGAAGAGGCCTTTCAGGTTAGCAGCTGCACAGGATAGGGACCCAGCTCTGCCCCACAAGGCTGGGCAGGCTCCGGCAGGCCAGTCACTGCACCTCTGAGACTTCTGTGTAGAACTTGCAGGTGGTAATACCTGTGCCTCCTTTGGAGGGTGTCCAGACTATCGGTATTATACATAAAAGTTAAGTAGGGGACTGACTTAATTTGATGAGCGTAGTTAAAAAATAATCCCTCTCTTGGATAGGATGTTCACTGAAGCATTGTTTACTCAGCTGACTCAATCTTCTGTTTTAATGTTCTTCAGAAGAATAAATGACACTGCAGTTGGGCAATGTTTGCAACTTATGACGAGAATGAGGCTGTTCTGTGGGTGCTGAATACACTACATGCCAGGCGCTTTTCTAAGGTGCTCTACATCTGTCAATTCATTTTGGCCTCACCAAATCCCCCCATGAGGTAGGTACCTCAGTTTTACAGATGAGAAACTAAGGCACAGAAAGGTTAAGTGACTTGTTCAAGGCCTCCCAGCTAGCAGGTGACAGAGGCCGGGTTCAAACCCAGACTGGTTGAGGGCATCCAGCGTCGGTTTCCTTGTCTGACCCCAGCGCCGCCTGGGTTTGATCTACGAGGTGTATAAGACCTGAGGGGTGTGGGTTGGGAGGGAAGGGCACCCACATCCTCCAGGCAGCCTCCGTCTGCAGATTGTCTGGTCTCCCTTGAGTAGAGGTGTACATCCTGTGTGTTTTGAGAACATCTGGGTCATTCTGACACAGGGCTGGTTAAAGGCTGCTTGTTCGGGCTGTTCAGAATAACATCTCCCCCAGCCCTTCAGTCCTCTTGGGATTCTTACTGTTTTAGGACTTCCTCGTTTTCTTTCTGGGTGTGGGTCACTAGGTCTGACAACATTATGATGGCTGTTAAGTACCATAATTCCTAAAATATGAGGATCACAAAATTCACAGAATTGTTTATATATTAACATGGAATGTTACCAGGTGATAAAATAACTGTTGGCTTTAGACACTCTGTAGAGGACATGATAGATTGATTGCTGGGTTGTGTTTGCTTTTAAAAATGCCAGATTGTACCAGGCTTTTTTCTTTTGGAAACACATTTTAACCCTGCCTGTTCCTCCCATTCCCACCCCCCCCACACACACACCTGAACAACAGTTATAAAATATGGAGGTTTAGATTGAGTTTTTAAAAAGAAATGTGTTTTCGTGACACACCCTTATTTATGTTACACAGGTTTGAATTAAAATCTAAGACATTTTCTCTCCAGGGGGGGTACATAACTTATCTTTGTTAATTATGTTTCTCCACCCTCTTTTAATTTCAACCAAGGCTGTAACGCTGCCTTTGTGTATTTTGTATGAATTAGCTTGGAGACCATGACAATTTATTTTGAATATTCAAGTAATCACGTCAGTTAATCAAGTAATCATATCAGGCTGCAGTCAGATTTAGAATTATAAGTAGCTGCTTAATGTTGCTTAAATGTTGCTTAAAAGCCGCTTAAATGTTTGTCTCCCAGCTATCTGCAACTGCAGTCTGATTTGTATGTTAGAAATGGGGTGGAAGTAGAGCTCGGCCTCTTTAAGCTGGGTCTTTAAGGGACCAGTTAGAGGCTTGCAGAGGATCTCATATCCAGATCTGTGCGGCCTTGCATTGTCTGCAAGTTTGTTTCAGCCAGGAAGGCGGTTGTCCTGTGAAACAGGTCGGAACTTCTCCAAATACCCCCTTAAAGACAGTGTTTCAGGACTTCGTGAACCCAGGAGAATGCTGTATGTACTGGGCTTGTTATGGCAGATCCTTTTTGTTTTCTTTGCAAGGCACGGTAGATTTGGAAGAGGCTCAGCGACCCAGAGGAAGGTGGCTGCGAGTGCAGAGTGAGGTGGGCGCTCTACATGGAGCCCTGGTACAGAGCTCCATGCTTGAGTTTACCATCTTTTAGGAAATGGGACTGGCATATTTTAAAGTGCTTCCCGAAATTCAAGGTGTAGGTGAATAGTTGCAAAGTACTGTTGGAAAACCAATCTCAGCGGGTGATTTACTTAACCCATGGATTCAAGTATTCACCCACCCACCCAACCCACTGTCCATCTCAGACATTTCTTTTTTTTTTTTTTTTTTTTTTTTTGCGGTATGTGGGCCTCTCACTGTTGTGGCCTCTCCCGTTGCGGAGCACAGGCTCCGGACGTGCAGGTTCAGCGGCCATGGCTCACGGGCCTAGGCACTCCACGGCATGTGGGATCTTCCCGGACCGGGGCACGAACCCGTGTCCCCTGCATCGGCAGGCGGACTCCCAACCACTGCGCCACCAGGGAAGCCCGACATTTCTTTTTTTTTTCCTAAATTTTATTTAAGAATTCATATAAAATACTCCAGATAACTGAGTTTCAGTCCTCATCTTCCTCCTCTTATTCATCTTGATTAATCTAGAAGTAACGTTAACTCATAACTTTCTTTCCTGTTAGCAGCTATGCATAACCGATCACGTAGATGATTATTCTTCAAATATTTTTTGGTGAGATATTTCAAATACTTTTTGGAAAAAGGCACCTCGGAAGTTACAGTGATTTTGCTTTTGCTTCTTTCGATTGTTATAACACCTCCTCTGAGATTCCCAGCTTTTCCATGCACTTTCATTCTTTCCTGAAGGAACTGCTCAAAATTGGCAGCATCCATGATTCCATCTTCTACAGGACAGGTACAGTCAAGAGTAAACTTCTGGACCTGCTTTTTCTTGCCCCCCTTCGCCACAAGCTTTTTCCACGCTTGCACTTTATTTATTTATTGGTTTTTAAATTTATTTATTTAGGGCTTCCCTGGTGGCGCAGTGGTTGAGAGTCCGCCTCCCGATACAGGGGACACGGGTTCGTGCCCCGGTTGGTGAAGATCCCACATGCCGCGGAGCGGCTGGGCCCGTGAGCCATGGCCGCTGAGCCTGCGCGTCCGGGGCCTGTGCTCCGCAATGGGAGAGGCCACGACAGTGAGAGGCCCGAGTACTGCAAAAAAAAAAAAAAAAAAGTAAATTTATTTATTTATTTATTTATTTATCTTTGGCTGCGTTGGGTCTTCATTGCTGCATGCGGGCTTTCTCTAGTTGTGGTGAGCAGGGGCTACTCTTTGTTGCAGTGGCTTCCCTTGTTGCGGAGCGCAGGCTCTAGGTGCATGGGCTTCAGTAGTTGTGGCATGTGGGCTCAGTAGTTGTGGCTCACGGGCTCTAGGGTGCAGGCTCAGTAGTTGTGGCACACGGGCTTAGTTGCTCTGCGGCATGTGGGAATCTCCCGGACCAGGGCTCGAACCCGTGTCCCCTGCACTGGCAGGCGGATTCTTAACCACTGTGCCACCAGGGATACCCCAACGCTTGCACTTTGAAAAGCCTTTCAGAATCTGAAAAGACCTTTCCAAGAACACATCCTACCTCCCTTCGTGTCTCAAAGAACTTCACCTAAAACTTGTATTAATTGGGTCAGTTTTTCAAGCATTTAGCTTTTGACAAAAGTCACTTTTTTTTTTCTTTCCCTAACATGTCTTCCTAGTAACAACCAAAAGGGCTGCTTTAAAATCTAGCCCCAGAAATACACAATCAGCAAGTAAAAGACCTGCCAGCAATGGGCTCCATACCTCCCCCCATGGTTTTAAACCAAAAGCGTACAAACGCCTAGAAGCCTTAAAAGCCCACCCAGGCAGAAAGATGCAGGTGAGCCGACAATGTTAACAAGGGCATCCCAGCAAAGGAGGAGGGTAGGAAGGCTTTCTTACAGTGACCTGGGAGGAGAACGATCTGCAGCCACAGTGACGTGAGGGCGCCGCACGGCTCCAGGTTCAGAACTTCTCATCTGCTGATTCACCTGGTTGCCCTCCAAACCTGTCTCCTGTTGGCCAGCATGGCCAGGAGCACCGCCATCGCCTGTGTGCCCAGGCCGTCAGGCTGGCAGCACTGCCTGGGTCCTTCTCCTGTCAGCTGCATCCCTCCCCCGCTCCCTCCAACCGTCAAGTCACCAGGTGTCCATTCGGGCTCTGCCCTGTCCACAGCCCACCAGTCCTTTCTAGGTGCCTGGTTTCCCCCTCCTCCTTCCTGCCTCCCTGTGTTCTGCTCCCAACTGTGCTGTCACAGAGGTCTTGTGACAGGTTAATGGGATCATGCGCTCCACTCTAACACCTTTGTTTACTCCCTGTCAGGGCCATCCTTGATCCAGCGTCGTTTTCTGCCGGCACTTTTCACTCTGCACACACCACAGACTCACATCTCCCCAGATGTGCCTTGTAGGCTGTATTTGGATGCTTCCTCAATTGCTCTGCACCGACAGAAACACAAAAGCAAAGCAAACTAAATAACAGAAAGGGCCCTGTTCTTTGTAAGTCAAACTCATACAGCCTAGAACCTTTGATGCATTTGACTCAATTAGATGTTCCCACCCCTTCCGGCTTGTGTAACCTTGGTTATACGTGACTGACTAACCTCTGTGTGCCTCAGTCTCCTCATTCGGCAAGTGAGGATGACGAGTGCTTTCCTTCTGTCCCTGCTCAGCGCCTGGCACGCTCCCCGCGTATCCTTGGAACCTGTGTACTGTCTGGCATGGAGTAGGTATCTGCCAATTACTTGCACGAATGTCTCTAAATATGTACCTTTCAAGTACGATCAGTTCTGTAACCTGTGCTTATGGCCGTGTGAAGGTGAATACGCCTCAGTAGCCTGAGAGGCCTGAGACTTCGTAACACTGCACAGATGAGGGGCCCACCTGGGGAAGCGGGCTCTGGGGCACTGGTTTCCCTGCTTAGGGTTGCTGTTCCCCCAGCCAGGCTGAGGGAGTAGAGCAAATTGCTAGACATCCCACCTGCCCAGGAGCAGAGGATGTTTTTTTAATGTCTGTGTTAAAGGACCTTGCTTATTTGCATATTACCTTGTAGAGCTTTTAGGTGGAGTAAGCCAGTGATAGAGTACACTGGTGACCCTGTGCCCGAGGAAGGAAGAGAACGAACTCTGGTGTCTAGGCTCTGAACTATTCCCTGATCAAATAATGGTAGAAACTGACACTTTTTTTTTTTCTTTTTAATCGGAGTATAGTTGCTTTACACTGCTGTGTCAGTTTCTGCTGTACAGCAAAGTGAATCAGCCATACGTATACGTATATCCCCTCTTTTTTGGATTTCCTTTCCATTTAGGTCACCACAGAGCTCGGAGTAGAGTTCCCTGTGCTATACAAGAGATCCTCATTAGTTATCTATTTTATACATAGTGGTGTAGACACTCTTTTTTTAACTTTATTTTGGTTGGCCGCAGCAGTGAGCCAAGGTTAAGGTAGCCCCGTGTAGCTTGGACTGAGTCTGTCTGCATCAGTAACCACGTGGTCATCAATTCATTGACCATCCACACTTATTCACCGTAGAGGAGTTCTGTGTGCTGCCCTCTGCTCGGGTGCATGAATCCCGCAGAGACACATGACAATACACCTACTGACAAATAGATTATAATCCAGTAGAAGAGGTGAGGTATGTACTTGATGCAACAGATAATTATTGGTGCTGTGGATATGGCTGTGTGTGTTGCAATTAAATTTGAGTGCAGGCGACAGGGATTCCAAAATAGTAATGGTTCCAATAATGGCATCTCAAAACAAGGTATTGTATTTCCCATAAAGGGCTGGAGAAAGGTACAGGTATGACCCAACTGTAGGCTCCTAGCTCACTGTGTGTAAGGCTTAGAGGCAGCAGGATGGAGGAAGAGACAGAGGCAGGAAGGACAGAGGATTCATTCGTGCTTTCTCTTAGGGAAGTTCCCAGAAACTGCCCCTAGACAATTTTGCTTATGTCTGCTTGGCCAGAACTTTAAACGTGCAGCCACATGACGCTGCAAGGCAGACCGGGAAATCTCATCTTGATTCTGGGTGGCTGTGAGCAGGTCCTTCTGCTCTATCCAGAATTTGGGTGACCACCCCCAGTCTGTACCTAGGGTGGTGGATGAGGTTGACTGACGGTGCTGCCCGTGTGGAAGTTGCAGTGTGGCGGATCCTGACGGGGAACAGACACGACTACCACGGTGATGAGAACGGAGAGCGTAGTGTGGGGTGCTATGGGCGCAGACGAGAAGGACGCGTAAATCAGACCGGGAGGGCCGGGGAAGGGTGCCTGGAGAACAAGCAGACATCTGCCTGGTGGAAAGAGGAAGTAGGCATTCAGGCAAAGGCACCAAGGCGAGGAAGCAGGTAGCACGTGAGGAACTGATAGGAAAATCGAAGGAGGAAGCAGGGGTCTGGGGCCACCCTGAGGAGTTTGGACATTTTCCTAAGAGCCTTTAACTGGTTTTGAGGTGAGTAACCTAGAAAGATGCTTTTTGGGGAGTGGGGAGCAATGCAAGGCTGGAGGCAGGGACCCTCTATCGGGAGGGAGTGCACTAATCCAGTTGACGTGATGGTGACCTTGATTGGACAGTGACTTTGGGGGTTGAGAGAAAAATGGATACAAACCCCCCCAGTTCGTAGAACTGGGAACGGATTTAGACTAATTTGGGCTGCTTTTCACTTGACAGATGATGAAAGCAAGGCTGTCAAGTGGCATGCCCGGGCCACACAGCTGGCTCAGGGTCATCCCTCTGCCTGAACCCTTTGTGTCACTGCTGAATGGCCAACTGGCGCAACAGGGCTTTGTGGGCATTCAGAGAAGGCAGAGAGAGGGCAGGTGGCGTGTGACTGGAGTGCGGTGTGCGTGTGGCTGTGGAGCAGAAGCCGGTGTGTTGGGTGCTCCCGGTTCTGCAGGCTGAGGACAGCGCTAGGGTACTTCAGGGAAGTAGTGTGAGATAATCCTGCAGGAGTGTTTCAAAATCATGGAAGGCTTTAATAGCAGATTAAGTGGTTTAGGCTCAATTCTTTTTTTTTTTTTTTTTTGCGGCATGCAGGCGTTTTGTGGCCTCTTCCGTTGCGGAGCACAGGCTCTGGATGCGCAGGCTCAGCAGCCATGGCTCACGGGCCCAGCCGCTCCGCAGCATGTTGGATCCTCCCGGATCGGGGCTCGAACCCGTGTCCCCTGCATCGGCAGGTGGACTCTCAACCACTGCGCCACCAGGGAAGCCCTAGGCTCAATTCTTTAAGCAGCGGGAGCCAGTTAACAGTTGGTATCAAAGAACTAACACAAGCTTGACAGCCAAGTCTGTGTTTAACCTTTGCCCCTCCCGGTGCCTTGTATCAGGCGCTTATGGTCAGCAGAATAAGGGCCCCCAGAGATGTCCATGTCCTAATCCCCAGCACCCATGAATATGTGGGGTTATAGGCAGAGCAGCATTAAGGTTGCAGACAGAATTAAGGTTGCTAATCAGCTGACTGGAGCAGGGAGGGTCCTAGGTTATCCAGGTGGGCTCAGGGTAACCCCCAGGGTCCTTAAGTATGGAACAGGGAGGCGGGAGAGAAGTAGAAGGGTGGGGTGTGAGGAGACTTGGCCCAGTGTTGCTGGCCTTGAGATGGAGGAGGGGACTGTGAATGGAGTGATACAGGCAGTCCCTAGAAGCCGGAAAAGGCGAAGAAAAGGATTCTCCCATAGAGCCTCCAAAACGGAACGCGGCCCTGCCCACACCTTGGTTTTAGTCCATTGAGACCCGTTTTGGACTTCTGACCCCTAAGATGCATTTGTGGTGTTTCAAGCCACTAAGTTTGTGGTCCTTGGTTATCTGATACAGCGGTCAGTACTTGTTTGCTGAGTGAATGAGTTGCGCTTTAAGAGATCAATGTGACAGATTCATGCATTAGGTGGACTGGATGAGGGGAGGTTCTGGAGGCCAGGGAGTTCATAGAAGATGGTTCTGGCAAAGAGGTGACGAGGCTGAGGCAGGCCGCGGTGGGGGAGTGGGTGACTGGACTCGCAGGGCCTGTGAACAAGCCTGAAGCCCTGGCTGGCCTGGGATCCACTCTTGGTGGTGGGGTGGAGTGTGCTTTCAGGCTGGGTTCCTGGGAAGGTGATTGGGCAGGAAATCACCTGGAGGGAGTCAGGAGGAAGGGAGGCTTGGCTTGTTGGGTTTAAGGTTCAGAAGCACCTCATGTATGTAGGTGGAGAGAGCAGATGGAAACTGGCCCTTGAGTGTGGAGTTGGGGATACAGGATTGGGTGTCATTGGTCATGATTCATCTGTACCCTGTCTTTAAATTTTTCTGGTGAAGAGACTCAGCAGCCCTTTTGAAGAATCCAGTATGTCACATTCCTTAAAATTAAGAAGTTTTTCTTAGTGTTTTTTGCCTAAATTTTTTTTGCGGCCATTTGAATTCTGTGACTGTTTTCTCTCCCCCCCCCCATTTATTTATTTATTTATGACTGCGTTGGGTCTTTGTTGCTGTGTGCGGGCTTTCCCTAGTTGCTGCGAGTGGCGGCTACTCTTCATTGTGGGCTTCTCGTTGAGGTGGCTTCTCTTGTTGCGGAGCACGGGCTCTAGAGCGCAGGCTCAGTAGTTGCGGCTCACGGGCTTAGTTGCTCTGCAGCATGTGGGATCTTCCCAGACCAGGGCTCGAACCCGTGTCCCCTGCATTGGCAGGAGGATTCTTAACCACTGCACCACCAGGGAAGTCCAATTCTGTGAATCTTTAAAAAATTTTTTACTAAATAAAAATAAGTTAATACTAAATACTTGTTTTAAAAAAATAAAAATAACATCATCCATGACCCTTCCTTGCATATTTCACCCTGTGCTGCAGGTCATCTTCCCAGAAGCCTCTCTGGCTCCGGTTGGTCTATCACCCAGCTGGTCATCAGGGTCACACGCTTACCTACCCACCCCCAACCTGCCCCCGGGTCCTGGCCCTATCAGATCTCACCCACGGAACTGGGGAGGATAGAGCCCTAAACAAAACTTGGCTTGTGTTGGAAAAAGGGCAATGGATGGTAATTGCTAGAACATTTCCACATCTGTTTTTTAAAAATATCAATTTGCCACTGAACTATATATATTCTTATTTTAGACTTGGTTACTGAACGTCCTGAAAGTTCTTGGTTTTTGAATTCCTTTGTTCTTCATAATGAACTTGGTTGTAATGATTGAAGTTACAACCTGTTTCCTGAGAAATGGGAGAGGGACCATTTCCGAGGAGCTGTGTAGAGTGTATTGACATTAGAGGTGTTTTACTGTGGCACCGCATTGCCTTCCTACCTGTCTATTGCTGCCATCTTAGCACTCTGATCACTGTCCTTCTACTTGGTGGCAGTGTATCGAGTAATATAAGTTTAAAAGTTTTCAGTGAAGATTGTACTGAATATAAGTAAAAAAAAAAGCCTTTGAAGATGAGTTATGACTAATAATGATGTCCATAAACCACACATGAAAATCAGTTTAATTTCAATGAGTTACTTACATTTCATTCTCCAGAAAAAATAAGATTAACACGAGATGGCATTCGTTCTAAGTTAACCAACTAAACTTTCTGCTCTCCCTTCCCTTTGCTCTTTGATTTGATTAAATAAGATTTGCGGGTGCTACCTGGTGAGTTGTCTTTCGCATCAATTGGTATCCCTGTAAGACAGAGGCCCCACAGTATCCGGCAACCAAGTGCAGCAGGGTTAAGCCGTGTTGAGCAGGAGGTGGGGGAGGAGGTGTTGGTCTGGACCCCAGTGCCCATTATTGACATTTCAACTGTGCTGTCCCCAGGAAACAGTCATGATTTTTTTCTTTCTTGAAATCAAGTTGTTTCCCCTAATGAGACAGTCTGCTTGGCGTACAGGCATTTCTCTGTAATGTTTTCCAAACTAAGAAAGCAAATAGAGAAAACATTTTGTAGAGAGAAGCCTGCAGATAACTGCACTGTGGCCGTGACCTAAGGTGAACACCCTGAGCTCTTGTTTGAAAGCACTGGGTTTCTTCACAACGGATGGGAGGACATAATAATACACCTTTATAGCAAGTGAGTGTTAAGCTTCACACAGGATTTGTTCTCCCGTTGACACTGCTCTCTGTCAAAGGAATAAATGATGGGGGGGGTCATGCTTGGAGCTCTGAAATGTCACCTTCAGGTTCTTATTTTGGAGAAGGGAGTGTCCTGTAATTTTCTCCCTCTTATTCATATTCATTCTGTCTGTCTCTGCTGACCTGCTTTTCTTCCTCCAGTGGGGACTCTGCTTTCCTGTTGGTAATTATATTTCTGTGTGATGTCAGGGACATACCTGCCACTGACACCCCATTTAGAGGGAGAAGGAGGTGAGCCCCTGACCGGGCAGATGTGCTCCCCTGAGCAGGCTGCACTTTTAAGTTTGGGGAAACCTCCTGCCTGACGCTCTGTTGGACTCATTAGCAACATGAATCAGAGAACGGAGGACCCAGTGACAATTGGACAACTGAGGCGATAGTTAAATGGAAAGTGTGTTGTTTTAAAAGATGTTTTGTAGTGGCCGGAAAATGAATTTTTGACTGATTCTGAGCTCTCTCTCTCTTTCTCTCATATGTATGTGTGTGTATGTATATGTACGTAAGCACTTCAGCATCTGTGTACTGGCTGGTGAGTTAATAACATTTTAGCTGCAGTACTACCTAATGTGACTTAGCCACAGGATACTTAGGTCTTATTACTTATGACTTAAAGTTTTAGGTTTTGGTGAATAAGAGTTTCCACGAGGAGTATCTTCATTTGAAAGGGAAGTATCATGCTAAAGAAACGTTCAGAGGTTTTAGCCCACATACTAATGTGAAAATCAGCTCATCCTGCTGTATATAATTTGAGTTACTGGGAAACCGGTAAGAATGTAATTATTTCACAGAGTGCTTTAAATTAAAATATATTCATTGTACGTTTTATTCATTACTGCTAGCTGGCTCTTTTTGAGGTATATTGGAATTTTTGCCTTTAAGTTGAGAAGCTAAATTAATGTCTTTTTAGAGATAAAACCTACAGAGGGGAAAAAATTCTGTATGCAGTTTTTAATACAGCAACTCTCAGACTTTTTGGTCTTAGGACCTGCCCTTCTAAAAATTACTGAGAACCTCAGAGCTTTTGTTTATGTGGGTTATATCTATTGGTATTTATTCTATTAGAAATTGATTTTAAATTATTTTAAATAGTAATACATCTAAAAGTAATAATTAGCGCATTACATGATAACATTGTCTATATTTTTATGAAAAATATTCTTTTCCAAACAAAAAGAAATGAGTGAAACCAGACATTTGACTGTTTTTGCCCATCACTTTGGTATCTGGCTTAATGAAAGACAGCTGGATCCTCTTCTCTGCTTCTGCATTCAATCTTTTGAGATATCACACATTATGTAGCCTCTGGGTCACTTAACAGTGAAGAGAGAGTTGAGATTGAAAAAGTAATCTCTTAGCAACATTACAAAAATAGTTTTGATCTTATAGAACCCCTGAAAAGGACCCAAGGACCTTCAGGTGTCTGGCCTACACTTTGAGAACCCCTGTTCTAACTAGAGCCTATTGTATTTTTAAATAAGGACCAACCTTCTACTTGGCTATGAAAACATCCTTTATGGGGGTGGGTGGTGGTGTCTTATTTCATCAGCTATTGCCTCCTGAGTCCTTCTGCCTGAATAAATTTCTTGATTTATGTCACAGGAGGATCTCTGAATGTCACCTTTGTACGTGAACTTCATCAGGTGGACTGGTTTTGGTCATTTTATCAAATAAATGTATCTGTAGGTCTGTAAGTACCATACTTCGGTAGGATAATATTTAAAAGTAAATTTATGTCATCTGAATATGCTGGTTGCTTGCATAGGTGCTCTACTGGAGGACTGTAGTGTTCAGGGTTTTTTGTTGGTTTTTTTAAAAATTATTTTATTTTATTTTATTTATTTGGGCTGTGTTGGGTCTTTGTTGCTGCACGCGGGCTTTCTCTAGTTAGGGCGAGCGGGGGCTACTCTTCCTTGTGGTGCGCGAGCTTCTTACTGCAGTGGCTTCTCCTGTTGCGGAGCACGGGCTCTCGGCACGCGGGCTTCAGTAGTTGTGGCTCACGGGCTCTAGAGCGCAGGCTCAGTAGTTGTGGTTCGCGGGCTTAGTTGCTCCGCGGCATGTGGGATCTTCCCAGACCAGGGCTCGAACCCCCATCCCCTGCATTGGCAGGTGGATTCTTAACCACTGCGCCACCAGGGAAGCCCTAGTGGTCAGTTTGTAAAATAAAAATCCAGAGCAGAAAGGAGTTAATCAAGAGTAAGGTCTCAGTGTGGTGTAAACACCTTTTTCAAAATTTTTATTTATTTATGTATGCATGCATGCATGCATGTATGTATGAATGCATGCATGCCACGGCATACAGGAATCTTAGTTCCCCGACCAGGGATCGAACCTGCGCCCCCTGCAGTAGACCATGGAGTCTTAACCACTGGACCGCCAGGGAAATCCCGTAAATACCTTTTTAGATGTTCGAGATGATCATTTCTTTCCCCCCCCATTCTCTTTGCCATCTATACATTATTGTATTGGGGCCTTCAGATTGGCTGTCTTTTGGAACAGTTTAAAAATAGCTAACTTCCTTTTTGTTCATGCCTGTTTGATAGATACTACTTAACTTTCTTTTTAGTTACTGCTGATTTTGGACAGCGCTTTTGCTTTAATCAAAATTTCCTGCATCGCGTCCCCACATCACCTTGTTCTCTTTAACCATTTAACCTTTATATTCTTGTGTTACACAAAGGTTCTTCTGGCGTTTTTTGTATGTCTGATCATGTAGAGTTCTGCTCTGGGGACTCGTCAACCCGGCATCTGCCTCCCCTTTCCTTTACTCTAGGGACTTTTTTCAGGATGTTTATAACCTCAGGTTCTGTGATGTCTGAATGAGGTGCCAGTGCACACTGAGCTGCTCGCTTCCAGATGCTGAGGTGTTTCTCTGGGATATATTTTGCACTGTCCAGTATAGTAGTCACCAGTCACAGAGCACTTGCAGTGTGGCTAATGCAAGTGAGGAACTGAGGTTTTTCATTTACTTTTACTTAATTTACATTTAAATAGCCATGTGTGGCTCAGGTCTCTCTAGACCATGCAGCTCCCAGGGTGTCTGACAGCTTCCTTTTACTGACTCATGCCCGGCTCAGTCTTGACCTCAGAGTCTCTTGCAGGTTCGTCTATTCATTTTTATAAGTTTTGTGTATATTTTATCTGTCAATTTTAGAAGTAGCACATAGGTTTCAGCATCTGTAGACTGCCTTACTGCCGGAAACAGAACTAGAGGGAATATTGGAGCTAAAAAAGTGAAGGCTGATGTTGGCTGCTTTTTATGAGATCTTGAGGTGGTTCTAGGTGAGATTCAAGGGTAAATAGGGTTAAGGGGAAAGATTTTAGGTTGGGGAGACTTGAACAGATTTGTCAGCTGATAAAAGGATCCTACAGAGAGAGGAAATTGAAGGTAAAGGGGGAAGTGGAGTTGAACAGTCAATTCTTGAAGGAGGCAGGAAAGTAGGAGATGCTAAGCCTCCCTTTATGAATTGGGAGGGGAAAGAGTAGGTTGTTTTTCAGGGGTTTTTTTAAGTATTTGATTTTTTTTTTTTTCCCAAGCAAAAGTCTACGAAATCAACCTTTTTTTTTTTTTTTTTTTTTTTTTTTGTGGCCGTGCAGCACGCGGCATCTTAGTTCCCCAGCCAGGGATCAAACCCATGCCTGCTGCAGTAGAAGCGTGGACCATCAGGGAAGCCCCTGAAATTAACCATTTTGAAGTGGACAGTTCAGTGCATGTAGTTCACCCACAGTGTGGTGCTCCAGCCACCTGTGTCTAATCTTGAAACATTTTCATCCCCCACAGGAGACCCTGTGCCCATCAGCCGTTCTCTGCCCGCCCTTTCCCTGCAGCCTCTGGGCAACACTAATCTTTCTATCTTTATGGATTTGTTTATTCTGCATATTTCATATAAACAGAATCATACAGTATGTCGCCCTTTGTGTCTGGCTTCTTGGCATAATGTTTGGAGTTTCATCCACTTGTAGCATGTAACAAGCGCCTTGACATTTGAAGGCGAGGGAGTTTCCGGGAATTCATATTGACAGCCTGAATCTCAGCAGAACGAGTCAGTTCGGCCAGTTGGATTTACCGAGGATTAAGGCTCCACAGGGGCAGATGTGGCGTCAAGAGTATTTGTGGGATGACCGACTGAGGTCCACGCTGAGGGGAAACACACCCCAGGGGCCAGCGCTGGGGGGGGATGGACATCGAAGTTCTAGATCAGGTGATGGTAATCGCCACAGCGAATTGGCTGCCAGTGGGGGCAGGCGGGGGAGGACCCTCCTTTAAGAGGGGGAGGAATGTCCTATTTCCGAGTGGAGTAAATTTGGGGCCCTGAGTTAGAGCCTATCTGCAGCGGAGGGAGCCTCTTCTGCCTGCAGATCAGGGGGCACCGTGCCGCCTGCTGCATGAACCGACCAACCGCACATCCGAGGCAGGTGAGGTGGAAGCTGTGTCCTCCTGCCCCGCTGGGTGGCAAGGCAGCCCTGCTGCGCTGGGGACTTCCTCAGAAGCGGGGGCGGTGTGGGGTGGGGCGTGGGAAGCAGCCCCAGCCTTTCTTGCTGCTTCCTTTGATGAAAGTCATAAAGGGAGTCAGCCCCATTGGTTGGTGCCGGGAGCAGTGATGGAGGCAGCAGCGTTGCTGGCAAGGCTGCCCGGGGCCCCGGCTGTTTTCACCCACTGCTTGTGGAATAAAGGTCAGAGGACTTTCAAGGTCTTCCCCATCTTGTCCCCAGTCTGCTCTCCAGCCTCTTGACCCTGCAGCACTCATCCCCCAGATATGCAGTGGGCACCCCCGTGTGCCCAGCACCGAGCTGATGGTCCATGTGAAGCAGACACACACAGCCCTTGTCCTCGAGGACTTAGGTCCTCAGTGTTCGTTCATATCTGGGCTGTGATTAGAGTGTAAACAGAGGGACCTCACCAAACCTGGGGCTTTGGGGAAGAGGAGTCAGGGAGGGTTTGTCTGAGTGAAGGACCTTTATGCAGAGGTGAGGTCAGAGGGACCTTTATGCAGGAGGCTGAGGGAGCTTTCCCTGCACAGGACGTGCCTGCAGAAAGGAGAAGGTGGAGGGAGGTGGGTGTGGTCGGGGCAGTGGGCACGAGGGGAGGGCAGTCTTGGGCTGGAAGCAGGTGTGAGCCGGTGATGGAGGGGCTCTAAGCAAATGAGGGATTGTAGGTCGTATCCAGAGAACAAGGGACACATTGTTGAAAGGCTTCAGGCAGGAGTGGGCCTGCAGATTTTGGTGGCTCTGGTGCAGTGTGTGGGGATGGATGGGAGGGGACAGGGCTGGGTGCTCGGGACTCGCCAGCTGGGAGTCCACATGGAAGAACACGGCCTGGGCTAGTGGTGCGGACGGGAGAGGTGGGTGTATATAAGGTACTAGGGGAGAGCATCGGCATGCCCAGAGATGGTGTTGTTGCCCAGGTGCGCTGCCCCCTGCCTGCCGTAGCCTTCCACGCTTCCACGCCTCCTTTCAGGCTGTGCTTCAGCTTGAAACACCCATCAGCATTCTGCCTCCTAGGCCTTCCACCTGGTAAAAACCCTTACTAACCTGGCCCCATGCCACTTGTGCGAAGTCTGCCCTGATCCGCTGCTCGGAATAAATTCATTTAACATTTATGGAGCATTCACATGTTTTAATGTGTTTTAAATCATTGCCGACACTTTTCTGGTGAAGGCGGCATCATATCACATGCCAGTCAGTCATGTGACCGCTTCATTCTTCCCAAAGTGTGGCGGCCCCCTTCCCCCTCTGCTCTTTGGATGCTGTCCTTCATTTGGAATACACTTCCCAAATCCCTTGGCCTACCCATACCTACTGCTCTTTTAAGGGTTGGTCCAAGCCCCACTCCTCTGGGGAGTCTCTCTGGGCATCCCAGCCCCAGATCTCTCCCTCCTCCCCACAGTGCTCAGTGCTTCGGTGCTTCTTGTCTTTTACTGGGTGCTCTTGTGGTATTAACTTTCTATGTGTGTGTGATTCCAGATAAGTTAGACAGTTGTGGACTGTTTCCTGTCCCCTCCATCAAGAAGAGCGCTTGTGCGTAGTTGGCACACGTACTTATAACCACCCTAAATTCCTGTAAGTGATAGATAAGATATGGGTACTGAAATGGATAGATGTGACACTTGGATGTAAGTATCATATGCTGGTTTATGACACAGTAATGGGTATCTTAACCTAGAATTTGTTTTGGATTGAAGAGTAAATACCCACATGATTCTCCTCTGCTGTAGCTTTCCATACATTGTTTTGTTCTTGGACAGGACATCCAACCCCGAGGAGGTTGGTCGGTGGTAAATAGAGTGCGAAGCAAATGGCATTTTGGAGGATGAGCTGAGCACTGACCTTCCTGATGGAACTTAACCCCAGGATGGGATCCTCACCTTGGAACTGGGCCTAGGGGTGGGGCAGAGTCAGGAGACCCAGCGACCTTTGGCACAGTGCCTTTCTACCTTTTTCAGGCTGTATGGGAACGGGGTTATCAGCGTCCAAAAAAAGTCCTTGGCCTCAGGTTAATCTGTACTCCCAGCTGTTGGGTGAGGGGAGGTGCTTATTTATGCAATATCCCCACAGGCCCTCTCTGGTGTTTGTACTCTCTGAAAGTTCTATGTCAAACCTCAAGCTAATGCTTCTCCTTATTTTATGATAGCCCATTCCTCAACTTTCTGTCTTGGTTTAAGACTAGATCGTTATCCCAAACTCATTGCCATGGGTCTCTTTATTTTTTTAATCTTTTAACTATATATCCATGTTCTAAAAAAAAATTGTGTATTTTAAATCACATCAGTTGATGTAATATCTAGAGATAGAGATAGATCCATACTGATTTAATTATATGCTGCATATCCATATTTTAAAGGGATTTGGGAGCTCATTTCATTACTCATCCTGGCTCTAGAAACTGACCAGTGCTCTACGTGGTGGACACATTTCTCGTTCCGTATCATGTTGTCCTCCAGGGCACTTAAACCAGAAGTTTCCACTTAAGATTCTTTTCAGCTTATAGCCTCACTGAAATTACATTATCACCATTATTTGCTTTTCTGTCATTTCTAAGCAGGCTTGCCACCTGAGATTTAATATGACTTCATTGATGCTGTGAGCAGGACACCAACCTTCTTTCGGACTCATTTGAATGGGGAAGAAAAACCAAATCAAGTGTATGTCCCATAAACATTGTAGCCAGTAGTAACCATGGGTCCAGTGACATTCTGTTTTGTACACCATTGTCTTGGTGTTAGGATGCCTTGGGCATAAATCGTTCCTTACAAAACCTTAGATTGTTACTTAGAACCCAGTAGTGTGTTATAGGTATTTGTAGGTGGCCAGTTGGATGTACTTTCATTTTTCCTAGCAGAGTTAAACTTAGTCAGATTTTACCATGAGAGGCAGCTAAGAGCTTCGTTTGTTTGAACCCCCGAACCAAGTACAGGCTCTGTCATCGTGTGCAGTACCTTCTAGTATGCGAGCCTCCATTTCCTTCTCTGTAAAGTAGGGAAAAGACCCTTTACAAGGTTACTGAGAAGATTGAATTAAGTGGTGCACGTGAGGGTGCCCGGAGTGATACTTAGCACACACTGAGCGTTCAGTGTTAGTTACTATTCAGATAATCATCATTGTGCTTTCGGTTTTTAATGATCTTACTACCCTGAAGCCAGAGATTCTCTAAAGGAAGAATATTATGATTTCATAACGAAGTCTTCTTAACTCATTAATGAGGCATTACAGTCTGTAATGATCTGAGATTTGTTTGATGCTGGGATAAATTGGGCCAGAGTTAATGCCATTTCATCCTGTTAGACTCTGTATAGCTTATCTCATTGCCTGCCTGACATTTTGCTGATCAAAATTTCCTTTCCCCCGATGGTGGACCACTTGTCGTTATGAGGATTTTTATGATCCAAGTAGCAGTTGGTTGATTCTAAATAGAAGCTTTGGGTTCAACCTTTTTTGTTCTGGATGCAGGTGACTGAGCTGAAAAGTGCAGGCGAGAGGACACCTTGGGGTTTCTCATTTGTATCCTGTGAAATGCATATGAACTTTCTCTGTGAACAAGTCAAAATATTTTTCTAACTGCTCACTCAGTGCCTCCACATGGGATTGGAAAAACCAAGCTGTTTTTTGCTGCTTTATCGATAGTAATACTAATGACATAAACTGGATTTGGCTGCTGCAGAGCAAACAATGCCCTGGCTTCTGCAAAATGTTACGTACACAGTTAAAAACCACCTGGAAGCATCATCTTAATTCAAGTTCTTAAATACAGAAAACATTTGGCTTTTTAAAAGCTAGTTTTATGAGCCTCTGTTACTAGAACCGGATTTACTGTTGCTTTGCGGGGCTCCTTCCTTTGTGGTTGGGTTTGTAGAGTCCACTTTTTAAAAAACAGTCCATGGGCTTCCCTGGTGGCGCAGTGGTTGAGAGTCCGCCTGCCGATGCAGGGGACACGGGTTCGTGCCCCGGTCCGGGAAGATCCCACATGCCGCGGAGCGGCTGGGCCCGTGAGCCATGGCCGCTGAGCCTGCGCGTCCGGAGCCTGTGCTCCGCAACGGGAGAGGCCACAACGGTGAGAGGCCCGCGTACTGCAAAAAAAGAAAAAAAAATGCTTGGACTGTGTTTTTTAAATGCATGCTGTCCTCAAGGATCACTACTGTGTATGTAAGACGAATACTTCTCTTAGAGGTTTAAAAATTGGTAACTAGACTGAGTTCCTGGGTTTGAGGGGGGATCTTTGTGGAATGCAGACAATTCCATTTACTAATAACCTGAGAGAAGGAAAAACTCTTAACATAAGTGACCAATTAAATTGCAGCTTATATTCACAAATCAATTCTTAAGCAGAGGATACACAGAATTTATTATTCATTTTTCTTTTATGACCATTAGCCAGAAATGACTCTTTATACATTTATTCAATGTTTATTCAGCTGTTGGGCTTTCTGTATGATTTATATTTCTAATATATACATAGAGCATTTTGTATTAGACTAAAAAATAAAATCTCTTTTTCCTTCATGACATTACCCAGTCCTGGCCAGGGTGCAGTTTATATAGGCCGTTCACATAGTCCCTGCTGGTAGGAATGTTAATAGGTGAAAATGTTTTGGAAAGAAATTTTGCCATATATATTATATGAAGACCCTTAGACATGATTGGCCAATTTCTGGGAATCTCATTCAAGGAAGTAATTTAATATACAGCTAAAGTTTTACGTGCAGAGATGGCCATCACAATATTATTTAAGAGTAGTAAAAACTTGGACGTCCCTGGTGGCGCAGTGGTTAACAATCCGCCTGTCAGTGCAGGTGACACAGGTTCAAGCCCTGGTCTGGGAAGATCCCACATGCCGAGGAGCAACTAACCCCGAGTGCCACAACTACTAAACCTGCGCTCTAGAACCCGCAAGCCACAACTACTGAGCCTGCGTGCTGCAACTACTGAAGCCCGCGCACCGCAACAAAGAGTAGCCCCCGCTCGCCGCAACTAGAGAAAGCCAGTGTGTAACAATGAAGCCCCAGCGTGGCCAAAAATAAATAAATAAATAAATTTATTAAAAAGAATAGTAAAAACTTGGAAACAGACTAAATGACTAATAATGGGGGAATAATTAAAGCATTTATATAAATATTGCTCCAAAACTCAGATTAGGTTCATGAGGATAGTAATTGCTGCAGTGTTGAAATGCAAGATTATACAAGTATATGCTTTTTAAAAGCATATAGAATAGTGGAATATATTTTATTTATATATTTATTATATAATACTAGCATAGCTCTGTGCTAAATGCTGTACACGAACCACTTCATCTGAGTACATAGGTATTATTTTTACTCCCATTTGAAGGGAATGTTTCAGGTGAGGCAACTGAGGCTTTCAGAGGTTAACTTGCCCAAGATCACTCTGCTTGTAAATGGCAGGAGGAGGGACATGGATTCTACCACACTCTCAGAGGCTTTTTGTTTTTACCTTAAAATGAAACCAAAAAAAAAAAACCTCTGCTATTTTTTCAAGTTCCTGCAATAAACATCCCTTTTTTATTTTCAGTGTAACATAGGAACTAGAGTGCAGTGGTTAAAAGAGCAGGCTGTGGAGTCACTCTGCCTGCTACGGGCATGACCTTGGATAAAGGACTTAGCTGCTCTCTGCCTCAGTGTGCTCACCTGTGAAAAGGGGATGTGTGAAAGGGCTGGTGTGAGGGTCAAGTGAGATCATCCTTGTAAATTCATAGCAGAAAGACTGGCACGTAGTGAGGACTGAGTGTTAGTTGCTCTTGCTATCATCATGATGCTCTTCAAAGAAAAGGACTTGAAAATAAGAAAAATCATTTGAAATGGTGGCCTGCGCTGTCCTAAGTGGTTTTCAGATTCTTGCAGAGATGTTTGATGGGAGGGTGACTTCGGAAAGCTTTTTTGTGGCAGTCATTAGCAGACCATTTAGTGAAGGGAAATAGCAATTTGCTAAATAATTCAACCCCCTGAAGTGTGTAATTCATGTTGGAGTGTAGCTGGCTTAGTGTTTTCTTAGGACAAGAAGAGCATAAATCCCTAAACAAATGCGTGGCTTAGGTCCTAGCTTAAGCTTGAACTTCTTCTACTTAACATTACTCACTCAGTGCACAGTTCATCTTGCAGATTTTTCCGTATAAGGGAACACATCACTACAGTGAATGTTCACTAATTTGCACTCCAGTAATTCACAACACATGGCCTGCCTGTTGACTCAGCAGGCACGATGCGTCTATGCTGAACAGAATTGGTGGCCAGGCGGTACATTTCTAGATGGTCAGAACCTTCCCTATTCCCTTCTTCCCTCCTACTTGTCCCTGTGCTCCGTGACTCATAGGATAGCACTGCGTGCAGGGTGCAGAGTCAGAACCAGAATTGGGGCTTCCTCCTCTCACTCCCCTCGCCTTCCTGCCACCCCTCCTGTGGCCCCTGGTTCCCTCCCCTGCCGTGGCCTCACGGTGTCCTCCATCTCCTGTGTGGACTATTGTGGCAGTCTTCTGACTTGACCTTGATATCACTCTCTTTCCAGCCTCCCGCCCACCCTCACTCTCACCCCCCACCCCCAATCTAAAATCAACCAGTAGAGCCCTTAGCTGCTTCTCCAACATGGGTTTTCACTTTTCTCTCCCCTCCCCTTTGTCCCGTCCCCCACTGGCAAGCCTTACACGTGACTGTGACCCACCGGTCCCTACGTAGAATCGGTACGTCCTTTGTCGAGGCATCTCCCTCAGCTTGCTAGTTATCCTTTCTCCCTAGTGAGACTGACTTCTCCGGAGGCAGGTGTGTGTCCTGTGGCTCTGTGTCCCAGTGCCTCCCACAGTGCGGTGACTGTGCTCCAGGATCATAAAAGCAGCTGCCGCGAATCGAAGTGCCCCTGCTTTGCCCCGAGCGTGTCATATCATCTCACAACAACCCCGTGGGGTGTAGGCATCATTACACACGTGTTTAAAGTCCAGGGAACCGGGGTCTGTACAGCTTACCAAAGATCATATTACAGTGTTAAGTGTCAGAGCCCAGAGGGTAGTAGCTCACATTATACATATTACATGAAATTATTTTCGTGTAGAAATAGTGAGAATCTATACTCACAGGCAGCACTTCATTATGAGTTAAGTAGTTTAGGGCCCATCTGGAGATCTGTCAACTACTTATAGCTAGGGTTCTTAATTTGGGGATTGAGGGTCCTTAGGATTTGGGGGAGTTTGTCAATTTTATCCAAATTCTCTGTCATCTGGGGATAGAAAGAGGGTCATCTTCACTTTTTTTTTTTTTAACCTTTGCTTTAATCGTATTTTTACAATTGGAGTGGGATCCCCAAAAGGTCCAGAACTGCTAATTTCACATTATTTCTATGCAAAATAGAATACAGAAAATAGAATTTTCCAAAGGCCAGATGACTAGTTTACAAAGTAACATCTGGAACACAACCCTTTTGTAAAGTAGAGATTATATGTTTTGATAACTTGAAGGAGTAAATGAATGAAAATGATTCACCTTAGAGACTAGGTTTTCTAAAAGTAGCAATTACGGTCATTCCCTTTCCCTCTCAAAACCACCCTTCCGTTATACACTGAACGTTTGTGTGCCCTCACCCCCCATTTCATATGCTGAAGCCGTAACTCTCTGTGTGATGATGTTTGGAGGTGAGGCCTTTGGGAAGGGTTAGATGAACCTTTTACCTTGGTCTTGCCAGCCCCCAGAACTGTGAGAAATAAATGTCTGTTGTTTAAACCACCTGTCTATAGTATTCTGTTACTGCAGCCCAAGCTGACCAAGACACTGTTCCTTTCCTTCTCCAACCTGAGGGCATATATTAAATTGTTCATGTATATGAAGAAAATTATTGGGGAAAACCGTAATACATTTTAAACATGTCCCTGCTTCTGTAGTCCCGTTAGTTTTCTTCAAGTTAAGTGTGTTTATTTGGTTCTGCCTAGGAATATGTGATAGCTTTTCCAAATCAAAGTAGGGTATTATGTATCTTTTTATATCTGTCACCCGCCAATTAAATGTTCTTGTCTTGGAACATTTGTGGGGTTTCTTTGGGGGGGTTATTTATTTTTATCGGAGTATAATTGCTTTACAGTGTTGTTAGTTTCTGTTGTATAGCAAAGTGAATCAGCTATCTGTATACATATCTCCCCTCTTTTTAGGATTTCCTTCCCATTTAGGTCACCACAGAGCATTAAGTAGAGTTCCCTGTGCTGTACAGTAGGTTCTCATTGGTTATCCATTTTATACGTAGTTTCGGAACATTTGTGTTTTTAAGTGAGCTAAGAACGTGGGTTCCAGCTGGGTGATAGATTTCTGAGTTTAGGGGGAAGGACCACATTCCCTATCTCTGCCACCTACCGTGATGCCTTAAAACACATTTGCTGCTCACAGAAGGCATGTTGTTAAACAGTATATGCCGGTTTATATGCCTCAATTCTTTTCCTAAAATTTTCACCTGATTGACTTTTTCAGGAAAGATACCTTACAAGTTCTTTTTCTTTTTTTTCACACACACACACACTGTATTTTATTTTTACAAGAGATAAATAGACTGACACCAAGCATTGTAAATGGATGTCCACAACAAAAGCAACGATTGCAATTACCAAACACGAAACACACTCATACTCTGTCATAATATTGACATTCAGTCCAGGAATCCTCCACGGTAAGAGCTCCTTTACTTTGCAGTGCCTTACAAGTTCCATACGTAAATATTTTTGCTCCTCCTAACTGTGTCCTTAATTGTCATTTTCAGATCTGTTAGTGTCGCTTCCTTGGTGTTCCAGCTGTAGGTGGGCACCTAATTTTCATGCTAATTTGACCACTGGCTTGTCTTTCTTCGTTTTGTTATGGCAAAATGGCTTTTATGACAGCTTGGAGTTGGATATTGGTACTTGGGGAGAATTGAAATGAAGGGAAACTCTTGTTATCAGCCAGTCAGAATATTCATTTACATTAATGTGACTTGCTAAACTACTTGGAGTTCCACTAAAATGTAATCACTTTAGGGCCTGATTCTCAGTTATTTCACCTTTAATGGTTGTCAAGGGGGTTTTAAACACAGTGGCACAGTTGTTGAAAGTAGCACTAGGTGAAAAGGAGAAAAGCTTTGCTAGGAAGAGATCTAATCTTACTGGAGAATTTTGAGAGAGGGTTACAGAAGTCCCCGCAGCCCTTGCTAGACAGTGTCTGTGCTCTGGGCAGCTGTGGGCGTGGAAGGCTCCTTCCCGTCCTGAGGGCAGCAAGGCCCCCTGCAGGGCACAACTTGTGCCCACACTGCACACACCCAGGAAACCGGAATCACAGAACGGTAGGACTCCTCCACTTCATAAAAGTGCTTCTTCGCCACTTTCTGTTTTTCATTGGATTGACAAGAAAGTGACCCAAAAGGTAGAAGAAAACAGTTTTTATTTTTCATAATGAAGTAAGCTTTTCTTCATATTTTTCATTTATCAAAAAAACATCTAGAATCTGACAACTCAAAACTATTGATGATGCCTAAAGTTTTCTATGTTCTGTGTAGAATAGAAAGCGGCACGGAGATAACGGATGGCAGGAACTTCTTATTTAAACCAGAGAGGCGGAATAGATGTACAGATTTATCCCAGTTATCTATGCCTGCTCCATCCGTGGTTCTGTAAAATGGGATTGTTTCAGACTCTGGAACACTTCAAGATCACAGAATGCCCCTGAATCATCAAAGCTTTGATTTTATTCGGGAAGATTTTATTTGATACGTTTAATGATTTTCTTACTCTCTGAAAACTGGCCTATGTGAGAGGTATGGTCCCTTGAAGTCAATCAGAACATTAGGCTGGTCAAACAGTATTCCTGTCGCCTGAGTAGTCTGGGTAAATAAGCGTTTACTGGGAGGCTAAATCAGACAGTTCTGAAAATTAAAGTAGTGAAAACTCTAGCATTTAGGTGAAGGGTTAAGCTTTCATGAATGAGGTTATAGTTCACACTATTCCTTTCCAGCAGAACTCATTAACAGATGCCAAAAAGTCACAACTGTGTGTTAGTGGGAGGTGCAAGGGGGGCGTGAGGAGATTGAATTTTTTAAAAAGTCAAATGCTTAGTCTTGTTTATTGGTTTGTTTTCCACTTTTGTGGATTTTTTTTTAATGTAACTTGTTATTTTGAGGTCATTTCAGGTTCATAACTAAGAAATAACACAGAGATCCCAGATCCCAAGTACCCTTTACCCAGTTCCCCCTCCCTGGTAACATGGTGCAGAGCTGTAGTTTGGTACCACAATGAGGTCGCTGACATTGTTACAGAAAAGATACAGGACGTTTCCATCAGCACATGTTGCCCTTTTATAGCCACATCTGCTTCCCTCCTGCCTTCACTACATCTCTAACCCCTGGTAACTGCTCATCTCTTCTCCATCTCTATAATTTTGTCATTTCAAAAGTGTTATATAAAGGGATTGGCTTTTTTCTACTAAGTCTCTAGAGATTCATCCAGGTTGTTACATGTATCAGAAGTGTGTTCCTTTTGTTGCGGAGAAGTGTTCCATGGTGTGGATGTACCACTATTTGTTTAATAATTCACCTGTTGAAGGGTATCTTGGTTGTTTCCAGTTTGGGGCTATAATAGATAAAGGTGCTGTGAATATTCACGTATAGGTTTTTGAGTGCATGTCAGTCTTTTCTCTGGAATAAATGCCCAGTAACTTTATTTTAATGATGGCATACTGTTTGTATGCCTGTCCCATAATTTGTTTAGCAAGTTACTTTCAGATGGTATTTTTCTGCTGCTTATATCACTGATGACAATCTTATCATTAAATCTTAATGCACATCTGCTTTTATTTCCTTAGTATAAGGATTTCTACAAGTGAGCTTGAGTGTGCAGAATTTAAAAGCTTTTTTTTTAAGTATCTCTCATTTTTTAATGTTTATTTTTAATTTAAGTGCATCTGATTCCAGAACATTTTCATTACCTCAAAATCCCCATACACCTCAGCAGTTACTTCCCATCCTCCCCTCCCCCAGCCCCTGGAAACCACTAATGTACTTTGTGTCTGTATGCATTTGCCTATTCTGGACATTTCCTATAAAATAGAATCGTGTAATGTGTGGCCTTTTGTGTCTGACTTCTTTAACATAGCATGATGTTTCCAAGGTTCATCTATGTTGTAACGTGTATCAGTTCTTCATACCTTTTCATGGCTGAAAAACATTCCATCGTGTGAATGTACTACCTTTTATTTATTCATCAGTTGGTGGACATTTGGGTTTTTACCCCTCCCCCACCCTTTTTTGGCTAATATAAATAATGCTGCTGTGAATACTTGGGTACAGGCTTTTATTTCTTCTGGGCATATACCTAGGAGTAGAATTGCTGGGTCATGTGATAGCTCTGCGTTTCACTTTTTTAGGACCTACCAAACGATTTTCCACAGCAGATGTACCATTTGACAATCCCAAATGATGTATGAGTGTTCCAATTTCTCCATAGCCTCACCAACAACTGTGTCTTTCTTTATGATGATAGCATTCCTAGTGGGTGTCATATGGATCTTTCTAAAAGAGAAAGGGACAGAGCTGTTGGGGTAACACTACCCTGCTGATAGGTGGCCACCTGACCTACCAGCTACGGAAAGCCCTCGGGCACTGCTAATATGGAGTTTCCCAGTGGTGTCAGTGGGCTGTCTCTGGGCTTCTGTAGAGGAAGAGGAGATTGTAGCCCTGCCTGTGCCTCATGCCAGAGCCCCTGACTTGGATGCAGTTCAGCGAGGGCCCAGGAAGCTGGGTGGGATGGGGGTTTACCTACTCATCCTTTGGGGACCCAATTGCAGAAACTCTGAGGCTGAAAAATTTCCTTGCTAGCTTTTATCATAACAGCAATTGTTTTACTCATTCTCGGGGGGAAAAAAAACACCCTTCCTTGGATACTGTGAGTAAAGGCTAGAAAGGCGTGTGGTTTCCATTTTCATAGGTGACATTTCAAAAGTCATTGCAGGGCTTCCCTGGTGGCGCAGTGGTTGAGAGTCCACCTGCCGATGCAGGGGATGCGGGTTCGTGCCCCGGTCCGGGAGGATCCCACATGCCACGGAGCGGCTGGGCCCGTGAGCCATGGCCGCTGAGCCTGCGCGTCCGGGGCCTGTGCTCCGCAACGGGAGAGGCCACGACAGTGAGAGGCCCGCGTACAGCAAAAAAAAAAAAAGTCATTGCAGATCACAAGCTGCCAAAATGATAGCTTTAAAATGTACTTAAAAAAAAATTCTGTGTAGTAGTTAGCAGAGAGCACAAGATTTGTACATAGTAGGGTAACTAACTCTTCCCAGTGTGCCTGGGACTTGCCTGACTTTTTTTTTTTTTCCCTGATATTGAATCCCAGGAAACCAAGTTCCAATAAATCAGGACACTTGGCCACCCTAAGTCATATAAGCCTGCAGATAACGAAATGGACCTGCTTGTTGTTTGGCCAGGTTACTTAAAGTCTCTGAACTTTAGTTTCCTCATCCGGAAAATCGGGATAATTCCTTACTGAGTCTTTGAAAATCTGGTATGTAATAGACGCTCAATAAATGTTAGCTCCCTTGTCTTAAGCTTCAGACTATAGATGAAAGTTATATTCTTTTTATAACCAAATTCTATATTTTCGATTACAAGCCTTTTCATTTCCTTCCCCGTTCCAATTAAATCAAGGGTGTGTGTGTGTTTATTTTTTATTTTTTAGGGCCGTGCTTCTAATTGGTGCCTTGGTTGAGTGTAGTAAGCAGTAGGAAGCAAGGGAAAGGGGAGTTGGCTTTGAAGAGCCCCCTCTAACCGCCCGCAACCTGTTAATTTAGTCTATTGCTAAGTAACAGATTACTGCAAAATTCACCAGCTTTAAACAGCAAACATGTATTATCCCACACAGTCCCTGAGGGTCAGGAGACCCAGAGAGGCTTAGCTGGGTGGTCCTGCCTCAGGGTCTGTGCTGAGGTGCTGGTGGGCCTGCAGGCCGCTTCCTCACTCACTCGGGTGTTGGCAGAGGCCTTGGTTTCTTTCTGCCTTGGCCCCCCCATAGGATGGCTCACGACAGGGCAGCTGGCGTCCCCTGAAGCTAGTCATGTGAGAAGCATACTGACCATGATGGAAGAAGTCACGGTGGCTTTTATAACCTCATCCCAGAAGCGACACACCATCCCTTCTGCTGTGTTCTACTGGCCCTACACACAGCCCTGGTCCAGTGCAGGAGAGGATCCCTGGGGACCACCTTAGAGGCTGCCTTCCACAGATGCCAAGTTCACATGAAGACACCTCTGTCCTCTGATCCAGGGACTGAAGCCGATAGGAAGTGGCTCAGTGTAGGACTGATAATAACGGGGCCTGAGCCAGAGCCCACCTCTTGGCCAGTGCCCAGATGCTTCCTGTCGTCCACCTTGCCTCCTTCCAAGCAGCACGTCCAGTTGGCTGTGGGCAGGTATGTGCTGTGAGTTCTGGCGTTGGCAGCCACTTGGTGGTACCTCACACGTCCCCAGCTTGGTGTGACCAAGCCTGCGGTTACTAAATCCCTCCTGTGTCCCGAGAACAGCTGCTGGGGGTGACACAGAGCAGGATAGACCCTCCCTCGCTGCGCTTTACAGGCCTGGCCTCCATTGACACCTGTCAGCCTGGGAAGCGCTGACAGAGGGTAAGGGGTCCCTCCTTATATTATGTTGTATTCCTTACAACAACATTCCAGAGTGGAGGAAGGGCTTACACTACTTAATGCCTGCTGGCTATATGTTATATGTGCTATGTAACACTGTGTTTAAAAGGTAGAACTGATCTCTGACTTAATGAGGTTTATTTCAGCTTAAGAGATGATTCCCCCCCCCCCCCCGCCGTCCCCCACCCCGGCTGGTGGAGTTAGAGCAAACAGGGAATTGTAACCTGATTTGTAGGAATGAAAAACATTTTGTCCTTGACCCCTGTCCTAGTCTAGACTCTTGTCATTGTAATACAATACATGGATACTGTCTGCAACAGATTTCATTAGTCCCAAAGCCCAGCTATGTACACAGCAGTAGTTCCCAAAGAAGCCTGGCTGCCCATCAAAATTACCTGAGGAACTTTTCAAAAAAAAAAACAAATTTCTCAGCCTCTTGACTACTGAATCAGTTTCTAGGAGTGGGTCCCAGAAATCTGTTTTTTAAAGCTTTTAGGTGGTTGTGAGATGCAGACAGATTGGAAGACCCACTGATGTGAAACTGAAAGACGTGAAGGCATTCATTCATTCATTCATAGTTTCAGCCAGTAATCGGCAGTCTGTCAGGCACAGATCCAGGCTCTGAAGGCACAGATGGGAACATCAGAGGTGCTGCCCTTGAAGGCTTGGAGCTTAATGGGGCTTATGAACAAATGAGCAGATAATTACAGTATAACTGACAATCACAGCACTTTAAACAGAAGCCTATAATTTTATCACTGATGGAGATGGTGGAAGTGATGATGGGCGTATGAAAATGAGGCCAAGGAGGATTGCCACCCTTTTCCCACTGACTTCCCAAATAGGTCTTAATATGGAGATTCCTAAGGTCTCTCTTACCAAGCATCATGAGTGAATACAACTGGTTGTTTTTGGTTTTTGTGTTTTTTCATTTTGTTTGTTTTTGGCTGCATTGGGTCTTCGTTGCTGCGCAGGGCTTTCTCTAGTTGCAGCAAGTGGGGGCTACTCTTCATTGTGGTGCGCGGGCTTCTCATCGCGGTGGCTTCCCTTGTTGCAGAGCGCGGGCTCTAGGCATGTGGGCTTCACTAGTTGCAGCACACGGGCTCAGTAGTTGTGGCACTCAGGCCCTCAAGTAAGCATGCTTCAGTAGTTGCAGCGCGTGGGCTATAGGGCACGCGGGCTCAGTTGCTCTGCGGCATGTGGGATCTTCCCGGGCCAGGGATCGAACCCATGTCCCCTGCATTGGCAGGCGGATTCTTAACCACTGTGCCACCAGGGAAGTCCCTACAACTGATCTTTTAAAATTTTAATTGAAGTATAGTTGATTTACAATATTGTATTAGTTTCAGGTGTACAGCAAAGTGATTCAGTTATATATTTTCAGATTATTTGCCATTACAGGTTATTATAAGATACTGAGTATTGTTTCCTGTGCTGTATAGTAAATCCTTGTTGCATACCTATTTTACATATAGTAATTTGTATCCGTTAATCCGTTAACCCCGTAGTACTAATTTATCCCTCCTCCGCCCCCCTTTCCCCTCTGGTGACCATAAGTTTGTTTTCTACGTGAGTCTGTTTCTGTTTTGTATATAAATTAATTGCTGTTGTGTTTTAGATTCCACCTATAAGTGATATCTGATATTTGTCTTTCTCTGTCGGACTTACTTCACTTAGTATGGTAATCTCTGGATCCGTCCATGTTGCTGCAAATGGCAATATTTCATTCTTTTTTTATGGCTGAGTAATATCCCACTGTGAATACAACTGGTTTTGTTTTTGTTTTTTAACTTGATAGTGTTATTTAAAATTAATTCTGCATTTATTCTCATGGATAAAGCTGTGTGAACTCAAAACCACTGATACATTATTGTCACCATCCTCTTCACAATGATCTTATGAACATGCCCCTTGAAAGGCCATACAGGGTATTTTAAGAGAGGTAGGTTGTGGGGTGGGAGACTTGGCTTCAAACTTCGGCTCCCAAAGTCTGTGACCTTTGGCATCTCAGCCCCCTCTGCAGCTGTAGTAAATGAATGAACTCATTGGGCATCTAGCATGTGCTCGTTGCTAGGAGTACAAAAGGCATGTCAGGTACAGACTGACTTCTGCTCTGTGCTGATGGTATGAACACTGATCTTCTCTTCCACTCAGAAGTCAGTGACCAGTGTCCCCTTAACATTCCAGAGAATTTATCTAGAGACTTAAAAGTCTCCTGGATTTGCACATATTATGTCATCCCATCCAAAGTAGAGAATGCCAGAGCTGTGAGGTGTGGATGTGGGCAGGTTTCCTTGCCCATGGACTTTGCAGGGGACCCCAGTCTATGGCTTAGCAAAAACTCTCGTGAACATTGAATGTGAAATTGGTCAGTGCCAGAGGTCTTTGTAATGATGATGATAACACAGATATGTTTGCATCTATTGTGTGCATGCATGATTGTAAATATTTTACATATATTATTGACTCATTTAATCCCATAGAGAAGGCACTGTCAATGGCCCTTCTTTTACAGGTGGGGAAATTAAGTAGCTGGCCCAAGCTCACACAGCTAGTAAGTGGTGGAGCAGGGGCTGGAACCCTGGCTGTCGGGCTCCTGCCCAGTGCTCGCCACAGGGTCTTTGCACACTGCCAACCACTGTGTTTCAGGAGGGCAGAGTGATGTCTGTCTCTGTCAGTCGTTTTCCTAACGAGCAGTACTGTATACTGCTTGGTACATAGTAGGCGCTTGTTAAATATTCAGCTGCCTTTCCGACGACTGGTAGCATGAAGGGCAGCCACTCTCAGCATCACCAGGAGCACAGAAATAAAGCCAGTCATGGGAAGACCTGATCCCGGCACTCGGATCTTTCTCCTTGTCTCACCGCCTCGTGTGGATTGATGAGTTACTGTCAGCAAAGCTCTTTGTGGGAGCAGAGCTCTCCATCCGTCCACAGCAGTCTGGCCTTCATCCACCGGCAAGGGGCTTTCTGTGTCTATATTCGCTTCGTCTTCTTCCACATGACAGTGTGCTTCAACCGAAGCCAAATGTCACTGGTTTTATTCTTCTGATTTCAAATGAGAATTGAGTCGTCCGAGAGTAATTTTCTACAGTGAACCCCTCTCCAGATGCTTGTGGGTTGGTGTGTGGGGTCTTTACTGGGGAAGAACTTTGATGATATGTTCTGTTCCTTAGCTCTGAATAAGAATTCCCCTAGAAGCTACTAGAGGCCAAGGGGGAGTCACTTGACACCTAACCTGGGACTTGGAGAAAAGGTTGAAGACAGAATGAACAGGGAGGAAGGACCACAGATGATTCTTTTAAGAACAGAGTGGGTGTGACCCTCCACCGCTTTAGAAGAATAGAATGTCCTTCTTCGGCAATGGTTAGAATAGTGCTTTTCAGTTAACTGGTGGCAACCAAGGAGTTGGAGGTGACGTGAGCTTCCCTTTCAACCTGTCTCATCTAACTTTTGGATAAGGGAAAACTTGAGTGTGGCAGCATTTACAGTCCCCGCCCCCCCCCCACGCCCCAGTTGTCCATTACACCAGAACGAGGGGCTCAGCCTTAAACCGCAGCGCTGACCTATAGCAGGACTTGGTGGTGCCTGGCGGTGCCCCAGCTTTGCAGTGACTGGCCTGAAGCCCAGCCAGAGCTGTGTCCTTTCTCACGTGCTTGCTGTACAGTAGGAGAGAATGACTCCATCAGAGTATTAACGCGAGTGGGATGTGCCCTTAGAATGAGGGTAAGAAAGTATGAGAAGCTTATGGGGGAATGAGAGTAAGCACAGATTCCTGGATTGTCGGAATGAGGGGACCACATCAATTATCTGTTGATGTGGCAGATAATTTCTCCTGAGCCAAGATTTAATCCGGAGTTATCTTTTTATTTTTTTGCGGTACGTGGGCCCCTCACTGCTGTGGCCTCTCCCGTTGCAGAGGACAGGCTCCGGACGCGCAGGCTCAGCGGCCATGGCTCACGGGCCCAGCCGCTCCGCGGCACGTGGGATCTTCCCGGACTGGGGCACGAACCCGTGTCCCCTGCATCGGCAGGCGGACTCTCAACCACTGCGCCACCAGGGAAGCCCCGGAGTTATCTTCTTTTTAAGTGCCAGGTCTCTAAAGGGATTCTCTTGTCAACTTGCTTTCATATCTGGAAGCTTGTTAGTGCTTCGATGTTTTTCTCCTTAGGGTCTCTATGACGGTTGTATATTTTAACATTTCTGAGCAGATGTGGTCATTTTCCTCCTCTTATTCCCAAGCTGATTTTCTCCAACCAAGAAAAACCTTTTTAAATTCAAGAAACAGTGTTGTGACTACCAAATTAAAGCACCATTTAATGTTTTGTGTTATTGGCAGCAACTTGGAATGTTCCCATGCCTGCTTAACAGGAGTTGACTGTTAAGGGGATGAATGGGTTGGAGAATAGAAAGTGGAGGGAGATTTCCTCCTGACCCCTTGGAGCTGGAAGCTCAGTTTAGCTGACTCATTTTTAGATGAACTGTGACAATTCTAAGTGAATAAATAAATAAAACAGGACACGATGAGGAAGCTAACAGTAGGTAAATGTCTGCAGTAAACACATCTTTAAACCAAAAGCAATGTGACTTGACTGATTTCACAGGAAAGGGGGCTTTCAAAGCAAGCTGACTTCTCCCTGCCACCATTGCCTTGGCAGCAAGAAAAACCAGGGCTTGACCCTGAAAATCAATCGTCACTGCTAAGCTTGGGAGTCAGCAAACAGCCTGGTTGTGGATTTAGGTAATTAACTTCCTTTTAGGTAATTAACTTCCTTTATAATTTTTTTAAATCTTACTGTCCTTTAAAACAAATTTGCCTTAAGATCTCAGTACTTTTCACGTGCTCAGTAGCTTTCTCACTTTCTTCTGCTCCAGGTATAAATGGCCAAGAGGCTCAGCATTTGCGTTCTTACCAAGACCAATAACTTCATCTTGAGAATCGCGGTGGGAGCAGGTCTCCTTAACCCCAGCGACCTTCCGTGTGCTCACCCCACAACCCCGTTTGCTCACAGTTTGTTGCCTCTCTTGGGGGCCACGTGGAAAGGGGGGGCACTGGTTTGCCACAGAGCTTGTTGTGTCTTGTTTCGAGCCTCCGGCAAATTCTGTGTGATACTAGATCACAGTGAAAACGAATGCTCGTTGGGCCTCACGCAGGTGACTCACCTGGGCCTGCTCCTGGGGAGAGCCAGCTCACGGACAGATGGATCTTCCACAGGAGCCCGGCTCTCTGGGGGATTCAGGTTTTGCCCTTTTGTGCCCTGTTTTCATCAGTATTTCCAGGTTTGTGTATTCTGAGCTGTGGTAGTTTCAACGTTTCTCTTGAATTTAGGCCTGAGGCTCACCTCAACCCTAAAAGACGTAGTACACGTGCCAGGAACTTGCCACGTCACAGAACTAATCCTTGATTTAGATGAAGGTGTACTGAATGCTGTCTCATCCTCTTTTAATACAGGGTAATTACTGGCCCTAGTTAATCATTTCTTCTATTGAGATACTTACGGTGAGGCGCAATTGTAATACAGCTGCATGGTTACCAGAAACACTCCAGAATTTGATAGTGGGAAGTGGCTTTCAACTAAGAGTGTCTTTTGGAAATGTGCGTACGAGGAGTTCTTTAAAATCTATTCTGATTTACCTGCCCGTGTTCTCTACCCTTATCCTGTTTTCATTGTTGTCATTTTCTGTGTGTGGCCCTTGAACTCGTGAAGAGCTTTTGGATGCTGTTGTGGTTGGAATTTTCCTTAATGTATCTGATTACTCCCTGTCGTGACCTGTCATTCTGGGAGGCCCCATAGGTTGAGCGAGTGCCAGAGACTCCTGGTTAAAGAGGGTGGGGAGGCAGTGCTTGGCTAGGTGTCAGCGTGATCTGGCCCCTGGGAGGTGCTGACTCTCCCTTTTTCCTGTCTGAGTGTGGGGAACCAGTCACATCAAAGAATGGCTTATTCTTTGGCTGCACTCAGGACCAGAGCTCCTCTTGCATGGGCCCAGCACATGGGCTTGGTCCCTGCTAGTACAATTGTCCAGAGCAGCTGTGTGCCTGAGTGGCCCAGCTCGCCCAAGCTGCCAGTAGGTTGCCTGGTTGTTAAGAAGTGACGTTCCCAGCCCACGTGCAGCTTGGAAGATGGGGATCTGCCACAGTCAGGCAGGCCACAGACCTGGCCGTGCAGTTGGACACCTTGTGCAAAGTGGGTCATGCCATTCCCGTGATCCCAGATCGCCAGGCAGAGTGTCAAGGGCTTTGCAGGGCCCCGTGCCTCTCCCGTTCCTTTAGAAAAGTACAAAAGAGTACAGCTCAGCCCACAGGCTGCTCAGCAAGTGCGCGGTTCGCCCAGCAGGGCGGGCCGGCCTGGCGGGAGGAGTTCACTTGCTGGGACCTTTTGTCCTGTTCCTGCCAGGCGGGCCAGCCAGGGAGCTGCGAAGGGGACGGGGAGCTGCGAAGGGGACGCGGGGACTGGTGTGAGTGCAGCTAAGGAGCCGCCTCCCCTGCCAGCCGGTGGCCACGAGCTCCCCGCGCCGTGGGGTTGATTTCTGTGAACCCCAGTGGGCAGGGAGGGGAGGACAGAGGGGAGATGGCCCCAGGCCACTGCCCCCAGCTGGCCCTCAAACTGGAGTGCCCTTTCTCTCCGCTCTGTGGTCACCTTCTCCGAGTGGCGACTGCATTTTCCAAAGTAAATTTTCGCTCCGTGATCCCATCCCCTTTACCCTGCTTTATTTTTTCTTGCTGATAGTCACTTAACGTACCATATTTTACGTGTGTGTTCCTGCCCAGCCTGGAATTTTGTTCCCTGCTGCACCCGTCAGGGCCGTCCTGCCTCTGCTCCTGGCACGGGGCAGGTGCTTGGTAAGCGTGTGGTATGAATGAGAAATGAATCCATGGTATTAAGGGATCTGGACGTGTGACCGGCTGGACAGGAACTCAGAACTGTGCTGAGATGATGAAAGCAAACCTTTGCTGGAGAAGCCTCCTGGTGACCAGTGTAAAAATAGCCCCTTCTGAGCAGGTCACGGGACGTGTCCAGTCGTGGGCGTGGCCCGGGGAGAGGATGGGGAAAGCCATGAACGTGGCCGCGTCCAGCCCACAACCAGGCCTCCGATTCCCCGGCCAGGGACTCTGCTGGTTAGGGCCTCATGTTCCCCCTTTTCAACATAGACGTTTCAGGAATTATGAGCAACTCTCTCTGAAAATTACTACTGTTGTGATTGTTCGGCTAGCTTTTTCACGTGTTCCTAAGTTGGATGGTGAAAAGTTCTGCAAGCCTGAGAGAATTCTCAAGCTGAGAAGAAATGTGGTCTAAGAACAGCTGGGCCCTTCCTGACAGAAGCGTGTGGAGATGTTCCGTCTTAGAATGAGCCCCTGTGCTGCCACCTCCTGCAGGGCTCAGGACGGGTTCAGATTCGGATCGTTCAGGACAGATGGCCTGTAACAGAAGTCTTCAGTATCACCACATACTAGATCCCATAGTCTCGTCTGGGGGCCTGCTGCTGGGTTCAGTGCGATTGGACTGAAATTTTACCTTGTGTTTAGCCAGGCTGCTTTTCTGTTGCCATGATGTCAGCGTTGTCATCTTTGTAACGATGGGTCATTTATACCCATTCCTGGGCCTCATTTTTTCCCTAAGTCCACGAATGTTCTCCCCCCACCTCCACCCCACAGGTCTGTTTCCTGTCATTTTTGAGCATTCCTTTACTTCTGTTTCCAGCTTTTCTACATCCTCCCTACATAGAAACCAAAACTGGTTGCAGGCTCCCGTGAAAGGGCTCTTAGATAAAAATGAGAAGGGTGTTCTTACTGTTTCCGTCAGGTGTGTTCCCGACGTTGGATCCCAGAATGCTGTTACTTGCTAGGACTTTTACAGCTTGTTGTTAATGCGTATGTGCATCATTTCCAACATCTGCTTGTTGGCAAACTCGGTTGGTTTTGGTGTTCAGCACGTGCCTTCTCCCCCATCGTGAAAATCTAGTCTGTTCTAGGCCTCCAGGCGAACTCTTTGTGTTTTTCCCTATTCAGCAATCCTTTGTACACAGTAGGTTTAGTACGTTCATTTCAGCCTCATCTTTCATGCTCAGATAATGCTTCACGCTGACAGGTGCCTGTCTCCTGAGATGTTGTCAACTGTCCCACCTTCCATTGCTGCCCCCTGCGGGTGTGAGGACTTGCATTGGACGTTGTGGGCTCACTGGTGGGAGTTTAGTGGGCAGGGCACACGGACGCTGGCGGTATCCACTGTGGAGTGGACCCCGCGGCAGACACACAGCAGGAAACCTTTATGGGAGGGCTTTCTGCGCGCCAGGCAGTGCTCTAAGGACCTTAGGCGTATTGGTGTATTAGATCATTTGCTCTTCTTAACAGCCTGAGGGGCAATTATTATTTCCCACATGTTACAGGTAGGAGGCTAAATAAGTTGTCCAAGGCCATATTACTATTAGGTGGAAAAAATGGGTTTCAAACCCAAATTGTCTGATAAGGAGCCCAACGTGGAGCCTCTTAATCACCTGCCAGCCTGTCACGCTTTTCTACCTAGTTGTGTAACTGTTGAATGACAAAGGTGGCGTATCTAATTGCTGGCACTTGGTGTGTGGGAGCTGGTGGCTTCTTGGCTGAGGGAGTCCGCGCCCTGCAAGTCTCCCCCCAGGGCAGGACAGATGCTGGAACGGAACCCTGGTCGCTGCTGCTTTCAAGGTGTCATCGATGGCAAATGATTAACTGCCTAGTTGATGAAACCAATTTTGCCTTTGCCCTTGGAAGCAAAAATATTTGTGGTTATTTCTATGAGAGTAATGACCAAGACAGTTAAACATATGCCTCCGAACTTTAGTATAGAAAATCTAGTCAATACACAGATGAAAAGATGCTTCGCTACCCTGTAAATGTAAATCTTAAATGGGGGGAAAATAGGGAGTTTTAAAGTCTTAAAGATGGAGGTAGGTCTGTAACCAGTGATAGGAGATCATCTCCAAGATGTCAGTGAAAACAATCAGCAATATTTTTCCAAGCCTTTTTTTTTTTGCAGTTACCACGGTAAGAATATATTTCACATCGCAGCTGAGTACATCGCACTCATAAGTATGGTACAGTAACACTGAAGATTCGTGACAGTTTTCGTTCTCACTAAGGGCAAAGCACTGTGATTATTATGATCAGTTTATTATTTCTAATGCGAAGTTGACTTGATCATCTATTAATGGGTTGTGACCAACAATTGTAAAAACTCCCATTTGGCATGACTTCTTTTGTGCTCAAAAGAGAGAAATCTCTGGAAGTATACCCAAGAAATGGTACCGGTAGGCTTCTTCTAACAGTGGGGTGGAGGGATTGTGTTGGAGCAAAGTGATGAGATTTTTCTTACCTCCTCTTTTCATTTTAAATGTTTGAATTTTTTTTACTATGGACGTGAGTACGTTAAGACAGTAATTAATAAAAGTACCCAGCAGAGGAACTGTCTTCTCCCTGTGGTGGTCCTATTTGCCCCGAAGGGCTCTTCCCTGTCTGCCTCCTTTCTATCCAGTTCCATCCTTCTCCCCACTGAGATTTCAGCTTCACAGAGAGAGTTTTTACAGAGCTGAGAAAAGAAGCACAGAAAACTGGTGCTTCATTTATAAAGTGAATTCACGGGATTGTGTCTTTTCTTTTGATTTTCAAATGAGAACTTAGCCCATAAGTTACTTTCGTGAGTTTAAAAAGAAATTGTTTGAACATGAGGAACTTAACCTTGTCCAGAGCATGTTCCCTGAAAAGAATTTGTTCTTGTTGTTTTATGAAAAAATACAAAAAGCATTTTGAGTAGAGATTTAATCAATGTCTCTTTTCTTAATAGGTTTTAAAATGGAACACTTTGATGCATCACTTAGTACCTATTTCCAGGCATTGCTCGGCCCCCGAGGTAAGGTGGTTTTGGGTTTTGCTCCCCCCTCCTCCCCCCCCCCCCCCGCTCCTTGTTACAGGCACGTGTAAATATTGCACGAAGACATTCTAGAAAACATGAGCATTTTCCAGTGATTAGACTAACGCTTTGTCCTGGATACCAGGGGCTTGGAGTCCTCTGAGGTCCCCTGGCTGCTGGCGCAGAGACACAGGTGCTGTGACCCTCTGCTGCCTTTGGCTGGAGCTCAGCTTTGCCGTCGAGCTTGCAGCCTGAGAATGCCACAGATTTCTCCACTACTGGTGACATGGCTTCCTCAGTTCTTGTGAGTCTTCAGCTGAAACTGACTTCCAAAATGCCCTGCTGCAATAGGAGTTTAAAACTCTTCCCCTTCTACAATTCTAAGGGGTTTTTTTTCTTTTTTTTTTTTGCGGTACGCGGGCCTCTCACTGTCGTGGCCTCTCCCGTTTTGGAGCACAGGCTCCGGACGCACAGGCTCAGCGGCTATGGCTCACGGGCCCAGCCACTCCGCGGCATGTGGGATCTTCCAGGAGCGGGGCACGAACCCATGTCCCCTGCATCGGCAGGCGGACTCTCAACCACTGCGCCACCAGGGAAGCCCCTAAGGGCTTTTTAATGTCCTTTGGTGTTGTGTCACGTCAATGGCTAGATATATACACCTGAGCTCTTTTGCTCTTCATCTTTCATTACCTTTTAGGAAGTAGGTCAGCTCCATATTACACCTTCTTCTAATGTCATCTATAATGTCTTAGTTGTAAAGAAGGAACTTTGGGAGTTCCCAGGAAGATTCTTAGGAAAACTACAAGAGGCTTTTAAACAGATGAAAAGATTCTGTTTCACTTGTGGTTTTTAAAATACAAAAGAAAACAATAAAAGGAACTTCATCTGTTAGTAAGGCAGAGATGAATTAAGGCTGATACCATCTGTGATAATAGTGAGGGTGTGGAGAAAGAGTCTAACTTGGGGTGACCTCTCTGGAAGGTACTTGTGGTTTCTGTTGAAATTAAAATGCTCGTGTCCTTTGACTCAGCAAAGGTATGTATAAGGAAGGTCCTTAACAGCATCGCTTGTCAAAACTGGAAATAATCTAGAAACCCATCCATAGGGGACAAGTCAAATTAGTGTGCAGCCCCTGGAAAAGAACAAGCCAGATGTATCTCTCTGTGCTGGTGTTGGGACGATGCCTTCCTTGAGTGTTGCTGGATCAAAAATCCAATTTTAAATGGCTGGAACAATAATAAAAATTATTAGCTTACATGATGTGATCTGAGTCACTTCAGGGGCTCCGTGATGACACCCAAGGACCCCGTTCTTGTCATTTCCTACCTTGCATCCTCGGTATGTCAGCAGCTCTGTCCTCAGGATAGGTTTTCCCACCTTTCGTGGTTGCAAGGTGGCTGCTGCAGCTCTAGGCTGCACCTCCAGAGGAGGAGGGAGAAGTCTGATCATTTGCACAGTTTTAAGAACAAGTAAATTCTTCCCCAGAGCTCTTCACAAACTGTCATCTCCTCATCAGTGGCCACAGTTGCTCCACATGCTTATGTCTGAGCCAGCCCCCAGGGAGTGGGTTAGGTCTCCACAGTTGACCAGATCCCTAAGGATTTACCACCTGGGGTTGGGGCCAGCCACCCAGGAAGTACTTGGATACTTGGTCATATAGCAGAATGAAGATCTGTGATAAAATTTAAAAAGCATGGTGCAAAACAGCGTTAAGTAAAAGGAAATGGGAGGTTTTTGTGGACGCATTTATTATGTTTGTGATTATGTACACATCAACATTTGTAACAGTCTGATGTTAGTTGCTGCGGAGGAACTTGTTTTCTCAGAATTGACCGCTTCCAGCCCAGAGCTGAGAACAAAAGGGGTTAAGAATCATCTTGTTAAGTTCACTGGGGGGGCCGCTTCCCTGAAGGGCTTCTGAGAAGCACAGTTCGGCAGAAACTGGCAGCCACCACCCTAGCATCACTAGTGGGGAGAGGATGGAGGGCGTCTCCCTCTGAAGCCAAGAGAAGAAACACTGCGGGAATTTAGGGTGTCTGCAAGAAAGGAGACTGACAGTGGTTCCCCAAGTGCATGTATGCTCCACTTAACCTGTGCTTGTCCTACAAGGTCAAGGGAGAGAGCATTGGAGAGAGTAGCAAGATGGTCCAGCCAGGAGCTCAAAGAAGGGGCTGAGACACTGTCCCCACTTAGCTGCTGCTGCTTAGAGGATACGGAAGTGAAACCAGCATGTGCCTCTGAGCTTCACAGTGGGGGGGCCTTGGAGGGTATGTAGAGCGAAGGGCAGGCTACAGGTTTGGGGGCTCACTGCAGCAGGATGCAGAGGGGGACGTGCTGCAGAGGTGGCTTCCTAGGAGTCAGCCAGAGGATGGAGTTGAGTCTTGCAGGGGACATATAACACCCAAGGGATCCGGCTGCCAGGGAGTTTGTTCCCAGCCACGGGAGGGCTGTCAGGTTGCCGCGGGCAGCCACTTGGAGTGCATTTTCCTTTTCCTCCTCCTTCCTGCCTAGGAGAGGGGAGGGGAGCCAGGGAGGTCCTTCCTGTGCCAGTAATTTCCTTGAATCAGTATAGGTCTTCCCTCTCAAGCTTCTGTTCTTCACTTACCTGGTCATTGCTGCTTCACCCTCACTTTTTAAAATATCATCCCCGCTGCTGTTGCCCATGGCACTCGTGGCAGACGCTGCCTGTTGAATCAGACGATCTCTGAGCTGGCTGAGTGGCACGTCTTCTGAGTCTGCGCATGCTGGGCAGACTGGCTGACACTGGGCTGGGATGGAGGACTTTGGAACTCAAAGACTGCCATGTCTAGGGTTTCCTTGTCCCATGCATAATTCAGCAAGCCTGGTTAATCAATCCAGTTAATGGAAAATTGAGCTTTCTCCTTGGTTTCTTTAAGATTCTTTGGAAAGGATTTTTAAAAATTATTTAGCAAAACCTGTGACTAATAACGCGTGTCGTTACTCAGAACATGAGTGTGAGCCTCACCTTGAGGCTGTATATTGAAGACTCACAGTTCCTCTTCCAGTTGCTTTGTTGGCTTGGGAAATTTTAATTAACATTTTAATGTTTGAAAAACATTGTTACTATTTTTGTATCTACTTTGTTAATCACTAAATGTTGTTTCTTTTAATATTTTCCAGATCCCAGAGTAAAAGGATGGTTTCTTCTGGACAGTTATATCCCTACTTTGCTCTGCTCCATCCTATACTTGCTAATTGTGTGGCTGGGACCAAAATACATGAAGAATAGGCCGCCGTTCTCTTGTCGGGGGATTTTAGTGCTGTATAACCTTGGACTCACGCTGCTGTCTCTCTATATGTTCTGTGAGGTAGGTTAGAGGTTAACACAGCTTCCTCTCACTTAAATGTACTCGTGTCACCGTCCTGAATTGTGCTCCTAAGTGGAGAAAGGCAGCTGCGTGGGGGCAGAGAACAGGGAGGGCAGGTACAGTAATGCGTTTCGAGGATGTTATAAAATCGATGTTTCAAAACGCCAGAGTTATTTGTACAAATGTGCCTTCTGGGCACATCTATCTAAAGTAGAAGGCTTTGCTATGGATTCTTTTGTTATTGATGTTCTATATTATACTCAGAATTAAAATTAATATTTTCAGAAATACTCTTACGCAAGCAGAACACAGAGTAGAAAATGAACAGAACGCAAAGAACAGATCTGTGAGCATTTTATTATGAAGCATTTAATAAACGCCTGGTTCTTGTTTGGAGGCAGCTGGGGAAGGAAGTGGGCGGAGTCTGCGTTTGGTATGTTTGTGGTCGGTCAGCCCTCTCCATCCTGATCTGATCGCTGTAGACAGCTTGGAGCTTTGCGAGGTTATTTTTTTCAAAGCTAAGAAGAGTAGATAGTGAGGTCTGCGTTTAGGGTTGGAATGGTCTAAGTTCAGGCCAGATTATTTTTTCTATAAAACAGGGATGTTGAAAACCAAATTTGATGATCTTGAAGGCTTAAGGAAGAGTGAAAGACACATTGGAATCAAAACTTAAGCCTCCTATTTTGACAGTATAGTCACTTAGCCTTTAAAGCTAGAAGGGGAGGAAAGCTCCCACCGTGATAAGTACGATTTGTATGCATTTTTAGGGACAGAACTACACTGTTCAGGTTTATAGCACAAAACTACTGCTAAATCTCTGGGGCTGAGACTCAAGCCATACATAAAACAAACACTTGCAAGTACTCCTGTTTGGATTTTTAACCTTTCATTTTGGCTTCTTCTCCAAGGAGTAGTAAAAGAGAAGAAAAGGGGAGAAATCAATACGAATCTTGCAGTGAATTCCCCAGCAGCCTCAGGCTGTGACGGGGGTCTCCCCGTGTGTGTGCGGGGGTGTGCGTGTGATGCAGGAGCTGGTGGGAAGCATGTGTCTGATCGTCAGAGGCACTGCCGCTGGGAGAGGTTTGGGTCTGGCCGCCCCCCACATGTGCTTCATAAGCCAAGGTAAAGGTTTTATGACTAGGCTGGTAGATGCTACTATCATTGCTTTTATGCCTGACAGTCTGTGAAATGCTCACAACTCCTGTTCTGCTTCCTTTCTGGCCTGTTCTAGAGCGAAAGCAGTTTAATTAGCCTCCGAGGTGGAGATTGCGGGCCTGGAGGCAAGGGCAGTGCACAGGAGTGGGCCCAGCACTGTGCTCATCTCTGTGTTCCAGGGACAAAGCCGCAGCAAGCTGTCAGGTGTCTTAGAGCGAACCGTTGACTTTCCCCTACTTGATAGATGGTAGAGCCATTTCCTTAAGAAGGCTCTTATAGAGTTTATTATTACGCCTAGCAATATTCTAGAGAAAAAGTATTTAAGACTATTAAATCTTACAGAACTTAAGTATCTGTCTGTCTTATATGTTTCTCAAGCCCTAGAGATATAATTACAACTTCATAATTAACCTCTGAAACAGGTAATTTCCTGGTAAAGAGGGGAAGAAGAGTGCTAGGTAGATCGCTTCCAAGTGCATGTGGCTGAATGTGGGGGGTTCTGAAAGCATTGTAATAGGAAGTACAGATTTCCCTCCAAGACAGCTTGGCGAAAACATTGGAAGATGTTGAGCAGTATCTAAGCCCTGAATAGAGAGATTCAGGAAATAGAGGAGGAAAATAACGTGCTTAACCCACAATTTAGAGTACATAGGGAAGTAATGGATAAGGGGGCAATAATCTTTAAATTAAATCAAGTTTATAAAAATAGGCCCAGATCAGATATTCCCGAGTTGAAAATAAACCCTAGTACCCACATTAGATGATATTTCTTTTTGATTTTGTCTGACTTTTTTTTTTCCTGTACTTACATAAACCCCTCAGGGATACCCTTATAACATATCTTTCGTCAAGTTTTAAATTTCATTTTAGCTACTGGTTTTTCCTCTTTTTTTGCTTAGCATTTATAGTCCAATGAGTACTGAAACACGGGGCAGTCATGGCATTTTACAGCAGAACAAACTGAGGGGACCATGGAGCCCAGCTAGGCCCCTCATTTCAGGGAAACATCCCAAGAGTTGGAGCCATTGCCTGTGGTCACACCATTGGCATGGTCACAACGATTAGTCTTTATTTACCCACCTGCTTATCTACGTATTTGGGTCTGTAAAGAATCTTAAAAATAAATATGTAGCCATTGGTATTTCTGTTTGTTTAATCCTGTGGTATGAATTCTCAGCTGCCTTGGCAAAGTTCTAGGTTAATATAAAGAAAATTAACTGTTGCAAGGAGATAAGAGAAATCTTGAAAGAGGGAGATAAAAAGGAAATGAGAGAGGCGTCAGGAAGTTTTAAAATGACTGGAAGAAGAAAAGTAACCAAATGACTGTCTTGTAACTGTGAAACTGAGTTTAAGGTATAGAAAGAGCTTGGTCAGAGCTTCTACACTTGGTAGAAAGAAAATTAAAAAGAGAGACATGGCTTTACTTCTGATTGCCTCATGAACTTGGTGTTTATTTCTGGGAAAGAGGTCATAATCCCTGAATAGAAGTATGTTTGAAAGTGGTATGTTTTAGATTAGGAGTAGAGGACTTCACGGCAAGCATTTTTTCATTTATTAAATTAGGTGTTGTCTAAGATCACAGTCAGTGGTAAAGCCTCGAAAATAAAATGTCAAGTTATAGAAGAGAAACAACTTAGTTTGCATTACTCACTCAGCTTTGTAAAACGGTGTCCTCATAGCAAACATAAACACCTTGTGTGCCGTTCTACCCACACCCCTACTCCTCCAGCCCCCTCCCTCCCCCCCACCTCCCAGCTCCAGGGCATGTTTCATCTGAATGGAAGCCCCACTGTGTTTTCAGACTATCCACACATCTTTCCCTTTGTCCCCAAGATTGAGAATCCCCACCCACCAGATGCCAGATTGTGACTTTTCCCTCATTGTGCAGGGTGTACCTGGGCTGGACTCAGGTTTCCCCTGGCTCACCCAGTAGTACAACTCCTTAGTTAACATGTCAGACACTCAGGGGGCTGCTCTGTCCTGACCTGGAACTTTTTTGGTATATCGGCCCTGCTCCTGGCCTCTGGCCTCTCGTCAGCAAAGCAGGGAGGATCCAGTTGCTTGGTTTGTCACGGTCCGGAGGGGAGCATCCCTGTGCAGGGATCGCGGGGCTCAGCAGTAGCAGCAGGAAGCAGGGTCAGCACGCACAGCACGTCAACCTTGAACTTGAATGGAGAGAACTGCTGGCTGCCCTCCTTAGCAGCCTGCCCCAGTGCCCCATCCACTCAGACCCCCAAGACCAGGTTCTTCCTTTCTTTGGGTCTCTGCCCCACCTAGAAACTCCACTTCCTTCAGACCTAAGCCTGCCTCGGTTTGACAGTCCCCGTCTCGTTTCTGAGGACCCTTCTCAAGGTCAGTTGCTCTGTGACACCTTGAGAGGGCTTGGCTCTAGAGCAGTGATCCCAGCCTCTCCTGCCTCCCCGTGGTCCCGAGGAGCCTGACGCCTTCTGTCCCATCACGGTGCCCCCAGGGGTGCCCACGGTGCCTCCAGCCTTGCGTCTCTCACACGCACCTCACTGGCTGTAGTTACAATGTTCCTTCCACATCTTTTCCGTCCCCTTGTTAGCATGGCTTCAGCATTAAGACATAAAAAAGCAAATGCCAGAACGACGTTTTACTTTATTTAACAAAGATAAATCACAGATTACAAACAAGATTATTTTGATTGTTTATTCCATTGCATTTAGAACTGTGTGTTGTGAAGTAGTGTGAGAAAATTCAGTGAAATGATTCAAACATTCAGAACATTTAAAATGTAATTTTAGAGGATGATTGATAGCTAACTCGATAGGTGACCTGAATTGGCATAGATTCAAAACTTATTTTTTCTTTCCCTTTGCAATTTTTACTTAAAATTGTAAGTCCAAAACTACTTCAGAATATGGAAAATAAAATCATAGAAATATATTTATCTATGTACCTAACAAATATTGACATTACTGGTTTGAATTTTTTGTTTAAAGAAGAAATGACAAAAATGCATCTAAAGCACAGCCCCTTCACAGATTTGACTCTTCTGAAGTTCGTTTCTTTTCTGGATATGTTTGGGGTGTTTTTTGTTTTTTTTTTGTGGTACGCGGGCCTCTCACTGTTGTGTCCTCTCCCGATGCGGAGAAGCACAGGCTCCGGATGCGCAGGCCCAGCGGCCATGGCTCACGGGCCCAGCCGCTCCGCGGCATGTGGGATCTTCCCGGACCAGGGCACGAACCCGTGTCCCGTGCATCAGCAGGCGGACTCTCAACCACTGCGCCACCAGGGAAGCCCCTGGATATGTTTTTATACTTTTACTAAACATGTATGTATATGTGACAACTTACAGAATATTCTGAGACAATTTTTTTAACTTACATAAATGGTGTACAGTTTATACTCTTTATCAAATAACTTTTTTCAGTCAGCATTATATTTTGAGAATATATGTTGAATCGTATGGATTTCATTTCATTAGTTTTAACTTCTCTGTATTATTTCAGTGTTAGAGTTTATTACGCCATTTTATCCATTTTTCTTTGGATGGACATGTACGTTATTTCCAATGTAACAATTTTGCATTGAGATCCTTGGAGAATTATCTCCCAACACTATCTTTCTCCTTTGCAGAAACTTCACTCTTGTTTTGCATTTTGCATTTTTTAATGTATTACAGAAACAAAATTGTATTATTTTCATAATTATTCTCCAAAGCAGCAATTCTCATGTGCTTTACTAGCTAGAAATAAATCTATATGCTGGCATTTGAGGTAAAAAGCTTTTGCAGTTAAGAAGGAATTAAAAAGTATGTTTTTTTCTTGATCAGAAACCTTCCTCCCCAAACAGAAACAATGTTGCATTGAATGTTATTGGACATGTCCCTGTGTGCAAATTTTATTTATTTATTTAGGCCAGGTATACACTTAGGAGTTAATGACTGAATCTTGACACTCTTGTCTTTTAGTGGGGAAATTTTAATCCATTTTCATTTAGTATAATCGTTATATTGGAATAATTTCTGTCACCTTTGTGTGTTTGTATGTTTTCTTTGCTCTTTTTTTATTCCTTTCCTGCTTTCTGTTGCATTTTTTTTCATTTTACTGATTTAAAAGTTATTCTAATTCTATTATTTAGTAATTACCTATAAGTTTTTAACATGCACCCTTGACTTAATGAAGTCTAAAATGAATTACTGTTTCTACTCCTGAACAGTACAAGGACCGTAGAAGATCTGGGCTCTGATCCCCCATCTTCCATGTTATTGTTAGCAGGTGTTTCATTCCACCTCTTTCTGAGGTCCTAAACAGTCATCATTACAGTCTGTGCTTACTGATTTTCTTTGCACGCTGTTCATTTGTGAAATCCATTCTTTCCTTTGAGATTCAGTTTTCTTCTGAAGTAGTTCCTTTTCTGGGAAGGGTAAACTCAGTCTCTGTTTGAGCATCATTTATGTGACTTTATGCTTGAATAGTATTTTAGCAGGGCGTAGAATTCTAAATTAGCAGTTATTTTCCCCCAGCACTTTGCAGATTTATCAGAGAAGTCTGCCACACTCCCATTTTTGTTCATTTTGTAGGTAGTCTTTTTCTTTCCAGATATTTCTAAAATTGTTTAAGAATGAAACAGAGTGTGCCTAGATAGTAGTCCACTTTTATTTATCTCACTCAGGTTTGTGTGCATCCAAGCTGAGAATTTCTGTGTTTCTGAATTTGGGAAAGTCGTCAGGCATCATATCCTCGATGCTTCCTCCTCCTTCACCAGCTCTGGCTGGAGCTCCTATTAGACGTGTGTTGGACATTCTCACCCCTACGTATTCTCTCTCATGTTTTTTGAATCTTTATGTCTCTCCTGCATTCCTCTAATTCACTCGTATTTTCAGTTGTGTCTAATCTGCTCTTTCAGCCATTTTTAGTTTCAGTTACTATACATTTTTTATTTCTTCATAAAAATTCACTGCTTGTTCTTTTTTTCACTTCATAACATGGAAACATTGGTTTTTTTCCTAGTTAGATACAACTGTGATCTCAAACTTAACCATTTGCTGTATTGCTATTTGAAAATATCCTTTAAAAAATTTTCTTCCAGCTATATCTGTGAGGTCATGCCTCTGGGAATAATTATTATATCAATGTTAATTTTTTTTTTTTGGCCACACTGCACAGCATGTGGGATCTTAGTTTCCCGCCCAGAGATCAAACCCATGCCCCCTGCATTGGAAGCGCAGAGTCTTAACCACTGGACCGCCAGGGAAGACCCTATGTTAAATTTCTTTACCTTTTTTAAAAACAAAAACAGGACAGTTTGTAGGGTGTCCCGTGTAAGCATCCCAAGCTAGTATTGCTGGGGTCATCTCAGGTAAACGTGTCTGCCCCAAATAAAAGAGATTTTTAAAAGAACTTGAATATAAGCTCACTTCCTCTTTTCTAACTTATTTTTTTAGGGGAAGCCTCACCTTACAGTTAGGCATCAGTGGTGTTGGAGTTGTTTTGGAGTTTCATATAGCGTTTCTGCCTTGTGTTAACGGTGGGGAGGTGGTTCAGCTTTCGCGCGGTTTGCTGCGTTGCCAGGACCAGACGTCAGTGGTTTTCTTCTTTGAATCTTCTCTTGAAGATTTCTGATGCTGCTTTATGCGGAGGGTGAGAGAAGTTGAGCATTTGACGGGAAGGGTGTTTTGCTTGTGCTTTCCGCCCCCTCTGTAATTGTGGCGTCGGTGCTGTCAGCACGTCTCCCCAGGCCCCCGACAGCACTGCCTCCCTGGCTCTGGCTTTGAATGTCCTCGATAGAGCTGCAGAGCAGTTGTTCTGGAGACATTATATTCTAAACGGTCTTGTTTTTCTTTCCCTTCAGGCTTTCTTAAAATAGATATGTTATTGTGGAAAAAAATAGGATTTGGAAAAACACTTAAAGGACCTGGCAAGTAATTACTGAATTTTATTTAGAAATGATTTTGTTTCCCAAAATACTCTGAAAAAGACATTTAGTACTATTCTGCCTTTCCGCATTGAACAGAAGTTGAAACTCTGGTGAGATTAATACTTATAGGAAAGGCCCAACTATTGCCTAAAACACTTCTCACTCACAGTTCCCTTACCACTGAAACTCCTTGCTCAGAAAGAAGCTTCTCTCAGGGAGAAGCAGCACCTCAGTTACCTGCCTGTCCATTTACCTGGCACTGCCCTGAGGGAATGCCTGCAGTGGGAAGATGGAGAGAAGGATTCAGCCTTCTGACAGACAGCCTTCCCCTCAGCCACACTCCCAGGGGACAGGGAAGGGATGCCTTCCAGTAGAGAGGAAGCTTTGGCTTTGGTCCAGAGCCAGGCCTGACTCCTCTAAACTGACCCTACAGACCTTGGTAACTGAGCCTTACAGCTGGTGTAAAAAGGAACCAGTCTACAAATCCTCAACTAAAGCAGACTCAGTTTGTAAAGCAGGAGTCAGAAGGTAAGCTGGAGGTCTCTCTTTGTTTTTGTTTTTGTTTTTGCGGTACACGGGCCTCTCACTGTTGTGGCCTCTCCCGTTGCGGAGCACAGGCTCCGGACGTGCAGGCTCAGCGGCCATGGCTCACAGGCCCAGCCGCTCCGCGGCATGTGGGCTCTTCCCTGACCAGGGCACGAACCCGCGTCCCCTGCATTGGCAGGCGGATTCTCAACCACTGTGCCACCAGGGAAGCCCTGGAGGTCTCTCTTTAAATTCCGCAGAGGATGCTCTGGTGGGGCTTCTGTATACAGTAGGAGCAGCAGCAGTGCAGACCTAGTCACGAGCCTTCAAGCGCTGGGGCAGAAAGAGCAGACATTTGTGTAGAGTCATAGCAAAGACTTACATATACAGTGCCTGCCTTATGCCAGGTACTGGGTTCACTCACTGTTCATCACACTGTCACTGTCCCCTTTCTGCAGAGGCAAAGCCCCGGGTGGACCTGGGATTCGAGTCTGTGCTTCAGGCCATTGTGCATCACTGCCTCAGAACACTGAGCCTCAGCTTGGGTTTTCTCTCCCAGCCAGTCCCATAAAATATAAAATGAGTGTTTCTTGTGGGGTATGTGGAAGCAATTTACCAGAAACCACCTCTCAGGAGGCTGAATAGTGAGACAAAAGGACTGCCAGCGTAAGTGGACAGGGCCCAGGGTTGAGGGAAGAATGCCAGACATACCTGTGTCAGGCTGGGCTGAGGACAAGCTGTTTCTTTGTGCTTTGTTCTGAAGCCTTCTCTAGTGTACAGAGCCTGGCCTTATGACGTAACCAAGAGTATTGCAGTCAGCTGTAACCCAAGGGGTTCCTGGGCCTCAGTGGAAAAAAACACTTTGGGAGGCCACAGGTATGAAATTATCTTAATGGGCATCCTTCTGCTCTGGACAGGAAAGATTTGAAATTCAAAACCACATGCTTTGACTTGACCCTGTTCCATAATGGCACTGCCAATATTGGCCAGCTAAACCTTGGAGAAAGAGGTGCTTTTAATTTGGGAGTAGCTGATGGTTCATTTGAAACCAAACATCTGCTGAAGATAAAGATGCAGCGAAAGGTCTGCTTTTCCATAGAATTCTTCATGAATAGAGTATCTCCACTGTGTTCTTACTAAAGACACAAAACCAGACAAAGAAGGTCAGAGGAGCTTGGAAGTGCTGTTAGAGACATTGCATTTGGACCAAGAGTCAGGATTCCTAGGTGCTGGTCCCAGCAGTGCCACTGAGAAGCTGTGTGACTTTGGACCAGCCATATCAGTACTCGTCTCTGTTTCCTTAATAAAAAACATGACCTTGTACCGGTTCAAAAAAGTACACACTTGTAGATGCCACAGGAACAGTCAAGTCTAGGGAGATGTCAACCTCACACGCTTTGGGTGGTGGTGCTTATTTTAGCAAAGTCCCTCGGGTCCTGGGATGGTTGAATTTCAGCGTGGATAGTGTCTGTTCCCGTTACCTTTCATTCCATTTCTGCTTAGGGGGAGATAACCACACAGCTCATCAAACCCTCATCACTAAATCCATTAGCCCCTTTTGGAAAGGGGTCACCTTACTGCTCTGACATCTTGGGTTGAGTGAACTGATGAGGGCCACACAGGATGACATTTTTCTGCTTGAAGTGTTTCAAATGATCTTGTTTCTTGAGATGCTTTGGTGGCATTACAGAAAGTGCCTTGGAAGTGGTTATCATGCTATAGGGTATACATTTGTGGTTAAATTGTGGTGTTAGATGAGAAAAGTCAACTCTCACCTAGACAATCAACTAGAGATGAATCACTCCGTGAACTGCATCATCCAGACCCAGCTGTGATATTCACTTCAGTTTTCTTCTTTAAGTGAAAAGATGCACGAAACCACTTTTGGTTATTGAATTTGTCTCATAAGGAGAGAAGAAAGCTTCTAGCTAGGCTTTAATTATAGCTCTGCACACGCCCATGGCCTAATTGAAGTTTGCTTTACTCCAGAGAAGGAGTGGTGGTTCACAGCGGTGCTGTGTGTGTCTTGGTTACTGGGGAGAAGCCAGGTGTAGGGTACTTAGTGCTCCCTCGGTGGTTCTTGGAGTGGCCGGTGGGATCCGGAGCTGGGGTGGTGGTGGCCAGCTGCTTGCTGTGGCCTGCTTTTCCACTGGAGCACGGACCTGCCCTGTCGGGGTGACTTCCAGAAGTCAGGGTAGAGCTCTGCCCTCACTTCCAGTGCCTCCCCTTTGGTCCCACCTCCTGGGCCCTCCCTGGGGCTGCAGTGTGATGAGCTGCCCAGAGCAGCTCTTGGAGGGAAGGCCGGGCGTTGGCTGAGAGCCTCCAGGGTCTGGTACTCAGACATGCCGTTTTCTTCTGATGGGAATGGAGAGAGCAGGACCCTGATACTGGCCACTTGTACGGAGGGCGGCTGAGAAGCTTAGGTGAATAAACTTGAACTCGGGTGCTTGATCCTCATGTGTTAAATATCCTATCCCTTTTGAAGCCAAGGATATTTAAGAATTAAACTCCATGTCACCAGTATGACATTTAATGAGGACTGGTTTTCATCTTGTGAACGGAAACTTTTATTTTCCCCTGCAAATAAAACATTGGGCCTAGATTTAAGGGGCAAGAAGCAGCACCTTGAACACTTTGTTGTTATCGAGCAAATATTTGTTCAACATCCCTTATGTACGAGTCCCCGTTCCATCTCCCTCCACCCCCGTGATGGATTCTGTGGATGCAGATGTGCAGACACAACCTCTGAGAGCTTACAGAGGAGCTTCAGACAGAGCCAGTGACGGGTCTTAAAGGAGCATGTAAGCACATAGGTGTAAGTCACGGCACCTAGGCTCAGAGGCAGGAGACGGGCTTCAGCTGGAGTGCTCAAGAGAGCAATCATGAAAAACAATAAAATTTTAGCTGACCTTTGAAGGATGAATACAATTTTGAGAGCTGGAGATGGGGGTCCATGGGTGCGGAGAGCACTGCAGTTGAAAAGGATAAAGTAATGGTCATTTCTAACAGTTGCTGTGCTTATCCTCTCTACCAGGTTGGGTGAGATAAGCATTACATACATCTTGTTAACGTCTCACGGCAGCCTGAACAGGCCAGAGTATTATTTTTATCCTGTTTGAAGAGTGAGTAAAATGAGGCCTGAAGAGCTGCCATCTGTTTTTGTAAATAAAGGAACAGGCATGGTTTGCTGTTTCATAGTATTTTTTGTGCTCCCTCCCTCCCATTGGTGATGTAACAGAACTGCAAGTTTCTGTTTCTAAGGAAAGGCTTCTGTGAACAAAGATTTTACATTCTCTTCTGGTGTTTTTGAAAGTTGTTTCCCCTTTTTTACTGCCAAGGGGCAAAAGCAGATGTGCTTAGAGGGGATGCCCAGAAGTGGTGACGCGTTTGCTTTGAAGTCTTCACACTGTCTCTCCTAGTTGCTCCTGTGACCAGAAACACGGAATCATGCAACAGCCAGCTGGGCTCAAGGGGTGGGACTTCCTACAAGGGAAACAGATTTTGCCCTTGGAGAAGGTATCTCACCTGGGAGAGGCTCACACCTGTGCTCTAGGCTTCTTTATCTCCATCCTTTAACCCAGTGGAGTTCCAAAAAGTTCTTTCTCTGTACCCTCCAGCCACAGAAGAAAATTTATCAGCGCCCTCATGGGGTAGAAGGAAGGGGAGCAAAGAACATTGTGCCAAGATGACACCTCTCTTCCCTCAGGTGTCCATCCCAGCGCGGGCACACACGCACACACACGTGCGTGCACACACACGCACACGCACACGCACACACGCAGCCCACTTTAGACTCAGGCTTTGTATCTTGATGCAACGTTGGGACTTCTGGTAGGTCTGCATGCGGTGTGCTTAACTGGCATGACTTTAGGAAAGGGAAGACCAGAAAGATAATATACCTTCCAGTAAATTACCTGTGGGTCTGGTTTTTCAAAGATAGTATAGTGTAGTTTATGTGTGGTCTGTTTTCAAAAAAATCGTAGTAACTGTAGAAAATTAAAACAGAACCTTTGGAAATAATTTAATACAGCCTCATCTGCTTACAGTAAAGAATGACCAAGGTCCAAGGGAATTAGCTGGCGTGTCCCAGGTTGCTCACTAGCCCTGGTACTTCTGCTCCCTAATCCTGGGTTCTTTTCATCATAAAATGATCGGCTGGTCTTTGGCCGCAAAAACCGTGTTAGCTCTTAAAGGAGTTAGTAGAAGGAAAACCAGATTGAAGCAGGGTGTTGAGTGTGCTGGCTTTTGTCTCTGAGGGTGGAAGTTTAACCGTTTGTCTTCAGACCTTTGTGATCAGCTGATGTTCCCTGAGGGTATCTGTGTGCCGCTGCCCTCCCCCCCAGTCAAACTCTGTTGGAGGACAGTGTAGGGGAAGGTGGTCAGTGCGAGGGTTTAAAGTCCTGTGTCTCGGTTACATCTTTTGTGCAGTGCTGGTAGGTGAACCATTTCTTACGTGAATCAGGTAGCATGAAACCAGTGGTTCCCACTCCTAGTTTCACACTGGAATTGCCTTGCAAGCTTCTGGTTTAATGGTCTGGGGGAAGCCAGGCATTAGGAATTTTTTTTTTTTTTTTTTGCGGTACGCGGGCCTCTCACTGTTGTGGCCTCTCCTGTTGCGGAGCACAGGCTCCGGACGCTCAGGCTCAGTGGCCATGGCTCACGGGCCCATCTGCTCCGCGGCATGTGGGATCCTCCTGGACCGGGGCACGAACCCGTGTCCCCTGCATCGGCAGGCAGACCCTCAACCACTGCGCCACCAGGGAAGCCCCCATTAGCAATTTTTAAAAGCTCTCCCGGTGAGCCTGTCCTACAGCTGGAATGGGAACCACAGCTTAACAGTTCTCAAACATCAGTGGCATCAAAAATCACCTGTGAAACAACCAGTTTTCACACCGCGGAGCTTCACACCCAGAAGTTTCTGATTCAGTGGGTCTGGGGTTAGGCCTCAGATTTTATATTTCTAGCTAACTCCTGGGTGATGGTGCTGCTGCATCGGGACCACGCTTTATAAACCACAGGATTGGATTCTCTAGGGTTTTGGCTCTGAAGCTCCAGGCAGGGCTCAGGTATTTGCATGTCTTTTGAGTTCCCACATGATGCTGGTGCAGCTGGACTAGGGAACACGTTGAGAACCACACTTGGGGGCCCAGTGGCCGGTTCCTCGTCTTGGCTCCCCAGATGAGCTCAAGCATGACAAGACAGACCACCTGAGGTTTCTCCTCCCATGGCCCCACTTGACCACCAGAGGGAGAGCCACCAGGAACAGTTGAGGATGCCAAGGCTTCAGGAGATGGTGGTAAGCTGCGGTCTCCATGGAGAAAGGCGCATCTCGTGGGTGTCTGGCTGGCTGGAACATAGTGGACACGCACAGGGTGGTCAGATCACACCTTCCTTCTGGACCGTTGGAGCAGGTCCTTAGGTCTCCCCTTAGCCGGGCATCACCCTCATGTGCAGGTGAGGCAGCTGAGGCCCTCATGGAGAACTGGCGACCCTGCAGCTCTGCACCCCAAGTCCGGGGTCCTCACTGTGCCACCACAGTGCCTACTCTGCCGCAGGTGAGTTCCGAGGCATGGGCACAGTTCCTCGGTTCGCAGAGGTCTCATTCATGGATCCGGAGATGACACAGCAGCGGAAAACAGTGAAGAGGCTCAGGCTGGACTCGGTTGCCCCAGGCTTGCAGCAGGGGGGCTCCAGACCGGCATCAGGATCACCTGGGAACCTGCTAGAAGTAGGAATTCTTGGGCCCCACCCCAGACCTGCCAGACCAGAAACACTCCCCAGCAATCTGCCTTTCACTGTGCCCTTGAGGTGGTTCTGATCCTACACACTCAGGTTTGAGAAAGCCTGTGGTTTCCCCTGAGGCCGTGGCAGGGCAGGACCCAAGCCCATGATTGGAAAACTTGGGCCTCGGAATTGGCGAGGTGCCTGTGACGGGCCCAGGGGAACTGAGGGTTCTGGAGAGAGGCAGCCTGGCAAAGCAGGGCCTGCCCCTTGTGAAATTGAGTCCCTAGTCATTTAAACCCCCCTTGGTTCACACTCCCTTGTCATTATGGTTTTTTGCCCGGACCAAACTTGCCTCAGCACAGCCCAAGGTCAGTTTGCACAGATTCTCAAATTAATGAACTTTAATTGAATAGGACTTCTCCTGGTTCTTATTTTGTTGGTGATTAGCTTTTTCCCTTTTCTTTTTTTTCCAGTTAGTGACGGGAGTATGGGAAGGCCAGTACAACTTCTTCTGTCAGGGCACACGCAGTGGAGGAGAAGCAGACATGAAGGTATTGTCTTTTTTTTTTTTTTTTTAATAACTAAATTGTTCAAAAGACAAGATGGCCGTCCAGGTAATCCCTGTGGACATTTTTTAAAGAACTTTAAAAGCAGTATGTGCACATGGTATGAGAACTTAAGCAGCATGAAAAGTATAGAATGGAAACTAAAATCTCCCTCTCTGCAAAAAGTAAGTCCTCTTGACAGCTTCCAGGGAAAAAAATGTGCATGCATTTATCAGTATTTGTGCTCTGTTTATATAAACGGGATCGGAAGGATGTCTTAAGTGTTTTAATCATTCCTCTAAGTGGCCTCTGAGTGTGGTCTGCCGGTTCCAGCTTCCACTCTGGCGTGTTTTTTGGGTTTTGTTTTTAACAAAACGCTGCAGTCTACCCTCAACGTGGCAGTCATTTCGTTAGAGACCCCGTGTGGCACGTTTAATTGGGCAGAACCTGGCACTGGATACCCTGATTCCTTTCTTCCTCTGCCTCGTGTCTGTCACCTGCCCCACGCCAGCCCCTGAAAGCAGAAGTGCCTTTCATGTGGTTTTCTTCCTCCGATGGCTCTGTAGGCTCCTTCCAGAGGGAACAGGAGGCCGGCGGGGATCTGTTAGAGACTTGAAAAGGGTTGGTGGACCTTTGAGAGCTTTCCCTGCCTCCACTCCCCCCAGCCCCCCACCCAGCCCCTGGTGTTCTGGCTAAAGGCACTGCAGAGTGACGCTTTGGCAGGGCCAGTCGGGGGGAGCGGGGGTGGTGGGATCCTGGGGTTGAGCGCAGAACCCAGAAGATGCTTACGGCCCCTTCCTCCTAGATCATCCGCGTGCTCTGGTGGTACTACTTCTCCAAGCTCATTGAGTTCATGGACACCTTCTTCTTCATCCTGCGCAAGAACTACCACCAGGTCACGGTCCTGCATGTGTACCACCACGCCTCCATGCTCAACATCTGGTGGTTCGTGATGAACTGGGTCCCCTGTGGCCACTGTGAGTCGGGCATCTTTGGGGACAGGTGTGAGCGGAAAGGCTGAGTTGAAACTAAGGCTTTGAGAAAAGGTGTTGTTTCTGTAGATATCTAGGTCAAGCCTTTGAACGTGGTGTCCAGGTTGCCTTTAACGATAGTCTGCGTGGCCTGTGCACTCAGCAAGCTGACAGAACCTTTTTCTAGTTCGGTGCACATCCTGTGCTGATTTGGCAAGATGAGGGAAAGACCAGATTCCCAGCCTGGGGCACATGAAGAAATCAGGACAGAGTTCTCTATTCCAGATTGTCCCTGATCCTTGTTCCCCTATAATTTGGAAGACGTTTGACTGACAGGGACAGACCAGGAAGATGGAATCCCACCATGGAGTGGGCACCGGAGAACAAGCATTAGCTGTAGTACCTCAGGGAGTCTGCATCTACTCTGATATAGTGACCCTCACCTTCCTGAAGCGTGTTTAGCTGAGCAGCTTCTGTGACAAGCACCAACGTTTGAAGTAAATTCTCTAAGAAGGATGTGGACCGCTTGTAGTCCGAAGTGTCCTGTAATTTCCAGAGCTTTAAGTTGTCCCCGTCAGTGTCAGCCCAGGAGTTCTAACATGTCCCAGTCAAAATTTCTGTCATCCATCACCAACAGATTTTGACCAGGACCCCTTGAGTCTATTCACAATATGTTTTTCCCCAGGATAGCACCACCCTTGATTAACTTGGCCCGCCAGGATTCACATAGAGGATTTTAGAACCAGAAAGGACTTTCCAAGTATAGCTCCTTCCAGTTTGGGAGAACACTGAGACAAAAGAAGGGTTGGTAGAGCTCACACCTCATGGCCGTGGGTTACCTGACTTAACTTTCTAATAGAAATGGCACCTCCCCACATTAGAAGAGGACTTCAAATGTCAAAGATCCCACAGGATGACAGATGATCACCAGCCCCACCTGGCCGATGAGAAACAACCAGAGAATGGGCGTGACTTGTCCAAGGTCACGTGGCCAGTTGCTGTCATAGCCCAGCCTGGTGTGTCTGACCGCACGAGGGGGAAACTGGTAGCTTTGCTTGATTGCTCACTGTGGGGGCAGAGGGCGGAGAGTCTGAAAAAAGACCTGCTGGTTCTACTGGAAATTACAAATTAAGACATAAATAATGGGTCTCTCATCTCTAAGGAACGAGGCTCTGGACTCTATTATTGATAAGAATATATGGCCTCCGCACTGCGGTCCTGGGGAATAACTAGGAGGTGCTTTCAAAGACCTCTCCAGGCCTCAGCAAATGTGTAGAGACGGCCAGCTTTGAACGTACCGCCCATCGGCTGTGCTCCCCACATCTTCAACGCAGCAGTCAGAGGCACTTGGGCAGCTGCCTCTGGGAGCCACTGGGGGCCTGGCAGCAAAACCTTTAGGTGCCAGAGTGGGGCGGGTGGTCTCCTGACTCCTGTGCTGGATGCCCACCTGGTAGCTGCGCAACAGACCCTGGGCTTAAAGCATCATGACGACTGCCTTCCCTGGGTGGAAATTGAATTCTGATTGCATGCCCGTGCAGTGCCAGATTGCTGCCGCCGTGTCTGCTAGCCCCTGTTCAAACACACTTTGTGGTTTTTTTTGATTTAAAGGAATCTTGGATTTTATTTGTGACCTGTTACATATAAAGCATTGAGGCATCCTCCTCCCCAATTCCCTCTGTTCCTGCAGCTTATTTTGGTGCCACACTTAACAGCTTCATCCACGTCCTCATGTACTCGTACTACGGTCTGTCGTCCGTCCCTTCCATGAGGCCGTACCTCTGGTGGAAGAAGTACATCACGCAGGGGCAGCTGGTGAGTGACGTGGCCTCTTTCCCCCAGGACTTGCCACCTGGGGGACGCCAAGCTCTTCCCGGGGCGCTCTTGCTGCCCTCCTGGCTTCCTTGTTGTTTACGAGCTAAGATGTGGCTTTCCCATCCTCTCTCTCTCGGTCCAGTTAAACTCCTTGAAGTGGGCAGAGCAGGGCATCGTGTTCATTTCAGTCGATGGAGAGACCGTGCCTGTGAGGGTGCAGCTAGTTGGATTGCGGAGCAAGGATTAAATCGAACTCTCTGACTTCAAGTTCAGCCATTTGTTCTGAGTTTGTGCACAGAGCATGTGTGTGTGCACATGTTTTCTAATCAGAACCCAAATCCAAGGTGAAACCTGTGTATGTGTTTCCAGGATTTGCTGGGAGGAGCGTGAGCCCAGGGCGCTAGCTTATTAGGCAGCAAGGATGCAGGTGCCGCGCGACCTCTCAGCCTGTGTGGTGGTGAGGGTGGCACCCTTCCTGGGCCCACGTGCCAGGGCCACCCAGCAGCTGTTCGCACTTGGTGGTTATTTCCCACCGTCCTTCTTAAAGCTTTCCTCAGCTGTCAGTATGTTATACACCCTATTCCTCTCCCTTCCTGATTTCTTTCATAAACTAATTATTAACACTATTACTACTCACGTTAAAATCCTGACATTTGTTGAGTTTACTACGTGCCAGTCTCTCACGTCAAGTAAGCAGTTTTACATGGATTGTCCCAGTAACCTGATTTCGTGTTATTACCCCTGTTTTATAGATGAGGACATGGGAGCAATAGGCCAGAGCTAGCTAACCTGTCGATATTAGGTATTAAACTCTTGGCCCTGGCCTTGCCTTATTGGTACATTTTTTTCTAAGGAAACCAAGCTGATTCAGATCCCTCCAAGCCAACTGCAGTTTTTCAATATTGAAAGATAACCTTCTGGGAAAAAAAATCCGAGGAGACCGTCTGAGCTGCTTATGTGTTTGGCCTTTCGTTATCATCTTTGCCAGCGGCTGGACAGGCCTTGTTAATTTTCTCCTTACCCACCTGTGAGGAAGGATAATTGTTCTTCAGCCTCCCTGTTACACTTGAGAAGCGACGCAGAGATCGATTTGCTCCACGCGGCGTGGCTCTGCAGAAGCAGAATTTAGAGCAGCCTGGAGAGTCGGTTTCCCATTAGGCTCTGCCCTTTGAGGTGGAAGATTGCACCCAGTTCGCCTAGATTTATTCTGCACACCACTTACAGTTTCTTCTCAGTCTAGAATACTTAACCTTAAAAAAGGAAACAAGCAACAACAAAAAACAGTTCCCTACATGGAAGCACTGAAAGGTGGGCCCGAAATCCAGTGGGCAGAGCCCTGCCCTCCGCTGTTAACTCCTTAAAGGAAGCAGCAGCCACGCCTTATCTTAGCCCCTTCTCCCCATTTCCCTCGGCCCTTCCCCTGCTTCTCAAGATTGACTTGTCAGAAATAATCTAGGGAATTAGCATTATATGCCAGTCAGAGTATCAGTCTGTCTGCCAGCCTCAGCCTTCACCAAACCAGAAGGTCCATGGATAAGGATGGGGAAAGTGTCCCGTGGGATTGCACGTCCTGCGGTGAGGTCCCTGGTCCCTCTAAACATACACCCCACGCCCATCCTTCCTTTACAAAGAAAACAAAAAACAAAACTCTTGCATCTCCTATACTGTATTCCTGAACTGTGTGTGTGGTGTGTGTGTGTGTGTGTGTGTGAGGTTTTTTAAACGCGTTTTCCATTTTTTCCTCCAGCTTCATTGAGATGTAATTCACATATAGTATTGTGTAAGTTCAGGGTGTACAACGTAATGACTTGATATATGTATCTGTTGTGAAATCTACCCTCAGCAACTGCCGAATGTACAACGCAGTGTTGCCGGCTGTTCCCCAAGGTTTAGAGAAGATGGTTTCAGTAGTTGGAAGGGGAGGAGTGTATACGTAGGACCCATTCAGATGTATAACGAGTTTGGGTACGTTTAGCATAGGCCCCGTGTTTTTGGAATGACCTCTGTACCTACAGAAAGGTTAATAAGCGTTCCTTCCCAATCTTGGGGGTGCGGGGTAGAGCGCCCATCTGGCGGATGCCTTGGCCCTGGGCCGTGGCCGCGTGCTCAGCTGTGCCTCCTCCCCCACCAGGTACAGTTTGTGCTGACCATCCTCCAGACCAGCTGCGGGGTCATCTGGCCGTGCGCCTTCCCTCTTGGTTGGTTGTATTTCCAGATTGGATACATGATTTCTCTGATTGCCCTCTTCACAAACTTCTATATTCAGGTAAATCTCTTCTGTGGCGGTTGAGATTTGGGGTCCTTGCAGCCAAGGCCCTCATTCGTTCCCTATGGGGAGCCCCTGCCTTGGTGGGGCTGGGGTGGGGGTCGCTGCCAATGTAGGAGGAGGTACTGAAGTCTGTCCAGGCCTCTGGAGTTCCAGGTCTTCGATGAGGGAGGCTCGGGGTCCCTGTGGGAAAGCAGAGCTGTCCAGCAGGCCCCGTACCGCCTCCCTCGTGGCCACTGCAGACCCGCCATAGGTGAGTCTCAATACCATGTCCCTCAGCCCCACTGCCCTAGACTTTGGGGCTTAACTAAATGTCTGAAGAAATTTCCATCACAGACCCCAGTTATAGACAGAAATCAGCCTTTCGTCCTGGTTTTCTTACACTTTCTCTCCCCGCTGCTCAGGTTTGGGGTGTGGGTCGTTCCCAAGTGCATGATGTGATGTAGGTTTTTGCTCGTGGAAGGGTCTGTTTAGGGCAGGTTACCTGCAGGGGAGCCTGACCTTTTGCAGCCACAGTTGACTCCCCTGTGTCCCGTCACCCCTGGGGCTCCTGTGTTCGTGCTCCACGGGCAGGGCCTGGTTCTGGGCAGGCATATAGGGGGTGGTCAGGAGCAAGGACAGAGGGAGTAAAGCCGGCTCACGTTGAGCATCCTTCCCCCCGGGGCGGGGAGGGGCAGAGCAGCATGTTTGCCCCTCCCTGCGCCCCATGCAGGCAGACACCTTTCCCCAGACACACCTGGGGTGGCGGCTTTGAGTTGCATTCACATCTTGCTGGGCTGGTGGTTCATGCTACACTTTGGGGCAGTCACCAGGTATGAGGGAGGTTAAAGGATAGGGCCCGACGAAGCTGAAGCCACACCTGTTTTGACTGCCCTCGTGGCAGAGCACTCTGTACGTAAAGGGCCGAAATAGTTGCTGAAGTCATGAGGCAGCTTTGAAGGCAGAGGATGTGAGTGACAGAAGGTACCGCAGTGGGAGCGTGGAAGGGCAGAGCTGAGTGAAGTGTAAATTGTGTTTTCTGTCTAACTCTCAGATAACATTGATACAGTGAGCCTGTGACTCACTGAACTTACCCAGGCTGAGCCTCAAAGAAATGGAAGAGTGATTGAAACCAGTGGCAAAAAAACATTTTCCTGGTCGCTTGACCACAGACGTTGCTTCTTGATATGATAGCACTGGTCCCCAAAGGCTCTAACGTTAGGGATGCAGCTGGGCCCCCGCCGTGGTTGCCATCTGCCCTTATGCCTTGCAGACCTACAACAAGAAGGGGGCCTCCCGGAGGAGAGAACACCAGAACGGCTCCGTGACGGCCGTGAACGGCCACACCAGCAGCTTTTCTTCTCTGGAAAACAGTGTGAAGCCGAGGAAGCAGCGTAAGGACTGAGGCCCAAGGGTTGACAGCCTCTGAACCCCGTCGTCTGATTGTAAGCACAAATGAATTGTGCCCAATGCTCGTTAACAGCTGCTGTAACTAGTCGGCCTACCATAGTGTGACTCACGTAGGACCTCTTCCATCAGTTCCAAACCCCTAGGAAATGTAGACAGATTACCCAAGTAGGCATAAGATTTTTAACATTTCTGGGCTCTCACCGACCCCTGCGCTAGACTGTGGAGGGCGTGTTGTTGTAGTACACGACACTGCTGTTGCCTTATTAGTTATAACATGATAGGTGCTGAATTGTGATTCACAATTTAATAACACTGTAATCCACACTTTTTTTTTTAACTGTAGACCATGCATGTGATTGTAAATTTGTATAATAATGGTGTTACAGTAGAGAAACACACATGCCTTAAAAGTTAAAAAACAGGGCCCAAAGCGTATTCGTTTAAATTAGGGTATGTTTCAAGTTTTTATTCATTTCTAATAGCTCTGTTCAGAAAAGTCAAAGACCATGACTTATGAAACTATCGTGTGACACGTAGTTTCAAGTGACTTGTACATGTGAACTCGGCACCTTCAGTTTTGTAATATCGGCTTTAAATCAGGCAGGTTCAAATCTAGTGGAACAGTCAGTTTAACTTTTTAACAGATCTTATTTTTTTATTTTGAGTGCCACTATTAATAATGTAAAAAGGGAGGGGGGGTTCTAAAGCAGTCTTGATGAAACTTAAAATATATATTCTTTGTCTTCAGGATTTTAGGAAGTGTGTAGGATGAGTAGGCCGTTTTAAATTTCAGAATTGCTTCAGTGTTTTTATACAGGAAACAAAGCCCATTTTGCTTTCCACTTGTGAGAGAAGATTTATACTTTTCAAGAGAGATGATTAAATGTTTACCATTTGACAGAGTCCCATAGATGAGCAGTGGGGAACTGGTTGCCAGGGTCCAAATTTGGGTTGATTTCTGTACTATTTGTTTTGACACAAACTTCCTTTGAAAATGTGCCTAGCTTACCAAAATGAATTAAAGGTGGGGAAAGGACCTTAGAAAAATTTAAGGTAAAATTAAACAGATAGCTGCCACATGAGAGAACTGGGGGATTGGATAGAGATGGTTTGTTTAATGTAAATCTAATAGCACCTGTAATTTTTTTATCCTGCTTCAAATCTAAAGATTTGTTTAGAAATATTGTTTAAAAATAAGACTGCTTATCATAAAATCATGTCTCATACCCTAGAGGCAGTGGTCAAACAGATAAGGACTGTTGTGTGTGTCATCTTAAAGTGTTGGAATTTAGCCTCGGAATAACCTTCTCCGTCTGGAGGAGAAAAACATTCACTGAACCACTCGTGACACATCTGAGAAGGTCATTGACAATGTATGAACGAATTGTTGGTTTGATATTTATGTAAATATCAGTTTATCATGCTTTAATTTTGCACATTCATATTATAGGGAGCCAGTTGGTTCTCTTACTTAGTCTTGTGGGATTTCTGTTTGGAAGGAGTCACAGCATCTGTTTACATTTACCTTATCAGATCTAGAATGTGTATATTTGTAAATGTATGTCTTCCTAGGTCCTAGTTTGCAAATGTCTACATATTTCAATACAGAACGTATAACATTCAATAGTGTGCTGTCAAAGTGTGCTTTAGCTCATCTGGATATACCCACAATGTTAAATAATGTCTAAACATTAATCATTAAAATGTTTTTGATTACCTGTGCTTAGTTTTACATTGTTTATGCGCTGCTAATTCTGAATGACTGGAGAAAAATCCGCTTTCTTCACCATCTAGGAACTCACCCCAATAGATATAAATAATTCAGTTTGGAAGGTTATGTTGTGGCTCAGCTCACAGGAGGAGGGATCGATCCCCACATCGTAAGACATGGTGGTGGCTGAACCCCAATTTCCTTCCTCTAAGCCTTTCCGAGTTTCCCCACTAAAGGCCCCAGCTCGAAGTCCACTCCTTTTTCCTTCCTCCCTCCCTGCCCCAGGCTATTAGAGTTACTTTCCTAGATCTAGACCAGAGGTCTGCACATTCTTTCTGTAGAGAGCCAGATAGTACATGCTTTAGGCTTTGCAGTCCACCCTGTCTCTGTCCACACTGTTCAGCTGCCTTTCGTACCTGAGCTCCAAAGCAGTCACAGGTCATGTGTAAGTGGGTGGGCGTGGCTGTGTTCCAGTAGAACTTTATTTGCAAAACTGAAGGCCTGTGGCCATAGTTCCCTGACCCCTACTCTAGAGTAATGAGGGCCCACCTGTGTCACATTCTTTGCCAAAGACCATTTCACGTCCCAGGCCCTGCCCCCCCAGGCCTCCCCCATTCTGACTTACCAGGTCCGTCCACATCCACGATGGAAATGAGGACACGGACAGCCCCTCTTCCTTCCCTCCACTTCATACCACAGAGTCCCCAGTGCAGGCATGACCCTGGCTTTGAGTGTGTTCTGATTTGTCAATATCACCTTAAAAATATCATCAGAAACTGAATTTAGTATTAGGGATATCACCTGAAAAATGCAGAGGACTTTGGGGTTTGGTGGTGAAGATTATTTATATCCTTGTCCTTCCCCTCTGGGTCCAGAACGAATTGAAAAGGCGTCAAAAAACCAGACTGGTGGAAATCGGAATAGCTCATCTGTCACTGAGAAGACTGGTTGGTGATACGAAGACCACGGTAGGGCTCTGAGAATACCCTGGTTGCCGACCCTGTTGACGTACCACGGTCGGCACTGGCACACCAGTGGTTTGTGGCTGCCCCCGGTCTGTTGGTCTGGTGATGAACTGATTATTAAAATATTTTGAATATCAGTCCTGGAATTTACCCACCTTCGACTGCAAGCTCTCTTGCCGTGTCAGGTTCTGCCCTGATGACCTTACCTGCTCGGTAGTATCTCCCAATCCTGGCAACCAAAAAGACGCCCTCCTCCCCTCAGAGCAATGAGTGGGTGAGAGGGCTGAGCGAGGCCAGACGTGTTCCCACCCTTTGCTCTCTCCTGTACGGAAGTGGAAGGGCAAGTTCACACACCCGGTGGAAAAGGGAGGCTTCCCACTTCCCCTCTTGAGCAGCCTTGCCATTTATAGGAAAGGCAGTGGAGCTAATGTGGGAAGCGCAGCTTGGGGGCCACACTGCCTGGTTGGAATCCTATCTGTGTGATCTTTAGGCACGTTGCTTTAACTTTGCCTCAGCGTTCCCACCTGTCAACTTGGAATAATGTTCGTACCTACATTACGGGGTCATTATGAGGGTTAAATAGATTAATGTATACAAAGCTCTTGGAACCACATCCAGCACAGAGTGAACTCGGTGTTAGCTGCCACCTCAGTCCGCCTAGCTGGTCTCTTTAAAGGAGCAGCTGTTGTTTTACTGTTACTTCCTTGATTAGTTGCTCTAACAATCCTATCAAAAAGGAGAGGAAGTTACTTGGGTTAAATCAAGAGTTGAAAAGAAGGGGCTTCCCTGGTGGCGCAGTGGTTAAGAATCCGCCTGCCAATGCAGGGGACACAGGTCCAGGCCCTGGTCTGGGAAGATCCCACATGCCGCGGAGCAGCTAAGCCCGTGCACCACAACTACAGAGCCTGCGCTCTAAAGCCCGCGAGCCACAACTACTGAGCCCACGTGCCACAACTACTGAAGCCCGCGCGCGCCTAGAGCCTGTGCTCCGCAACAAGAGAAGCCACCGCAATGAGAAGCCCCCGCTCGCTGCTACTAGAGAAAGCCCTCACGCAGCAACGAAGACCCAACGCAGCCTAACTAAATGAACGCATGAGTTGAAAAGAAACCAGCAATTGTTCAGAGTCAAAACGTGTATGACTGTGTTATTCCAGATTTTGTCAGAGTTTCAGAATTTCTGGAATCTGCTTTATTTCCTCTCGGGAAAACAGGACAGGTTCATCAGTCTCTGGTCTGGTGCATTATTCCTCCAGATCCCTGACAGCAGTTCTGCGATTGCATCCGCAGACACAGCGTATTTCATGTGAACTGATTTTAAACAGGTGTCTCCCACTATCCCCACGTCAGTCGGAGATTTCAATACTAAGCAGCTTCTCCTCTTCAGTATTAACTTGGAGAATATTGTCTTCGGTGGAGAAGGAAGATGGCAGCAGAATAGTGGTTGCCTTAGTTTGCGTTCTGCTTCCACAGCATTGCGTCACCAGCCACTAAGTCTCATTCCAGACATAGATTTAAGACTCATCTTTGTCGCCCTTGACATTTTTATAAGCTTCATTTTCTCTCCTTTCCAACATATTTATGGCACTCACCCAAAGCGAGAAAGTTCCCAGGCTGACGTTTGCTATAGTTTGCACCCAGCTTGGGCTCCGGGGCAGAAGTTGTAGGAACAGGCAGAGTAGGACCCAGTAACTGGTGATGTAGTGGTGGCAGAGAGCCCATCATGGTGGTCAGCGGCTGTCCCCTTTCTCAGATCATTCAGACTCTCCTCAAGCGTGCTCACCATCCCCTCTGTTGCCCGTGTGTGTTTTTTGTGTTGACCACCTGGTTCACTGAGCGCCTGGTGCAGAGGACTGAGTTAGGTGTATTGGGCAAACAGGGACCCATGAGAAAAGACTTCAGTCCCCAAAGGAGCCTTTGTTAGACTGGGATCAAACATACACACAGATGACTCCCACACAGGGTGGTTTGTGGTGAGAGCATGAGATTGACGCAAATCATAAGAGTCCAGGGAGAGAGAATTCTTCTAGCAAGGTGATGAAGGAGAGTTCCTGCAATCTGAGCCTTCAAAGATGACTTGGATTTCTATAGGTGGTGGCTGAAGGTTGCCGGGGAGACAGCATTCCAAGTTCAGAAAACATGCAGCAAACAAGTAGAAGCCTGGGACAGTGAGAGACAGCACATTTCACTGAACTATTGGATGTGTGGGAGAAACTGCTTATTTTTAAATTAAGAGGTAAAGTGGAAAGTCCTTCCTCCCTCCCTCCCTCCCTCCCTCCCTCCCTCCCTCCTCCCTCCCTTCCTTCCTTCCTAGTAATTAGCCTTGAAAGAATCATCTGTAGCTATGCCTCCTGCCCAGATGACCTCCTCCTCTTCTCCAAGGGTGACTGCAACAAGAATTGGCACTCGTGTCTTAGTTATAAACTGATGGGAGTCATTTATCAGATGGGGCAGACTCAAAGGGGCCTCAGCCCTTCTGAAAATTCCTCGGAACCAAACTTGGGGCACCCAAGGGTATGGATCGTGGGTAGGATTCCATGTTAGCGTGTAAACAAAAAATTCTTAAGTGACTATATCAATACATATTACTACCGGCATTCTTTATTCAGATAATGGGTATAGATGTGGAGTTCCCTTGATGGTTGAATTTCACAATGTTTCAACCAAGCTAGCACTTTTTAGCAAGTTGTGTGCCTTCCCCTTGACGACCTTCCCAGTGAAAGAGCTGCCTATTTGTAGCAAACCATCAACACCAGGCTCCAGCAGCCTCGTGTCTCCTGTGTCCCCTCGTGAAGTGCCGAGGTGGTCCGTCCTTTGTAAGGCCACGTGACTTGGGGTGACCAAACCCCGCCTGCCGGCTCACCCTGCAGTGCCGCTCACGCAGAGCCAGCACCCCTGGTAAAATGTATTTTAAGACCAAGGCCCAAAGTCGGGCCATGCCCACACAAGGGAGCAGAGGGGATCCGAGACTAGCTTTCCTCAGGACTCCAGAAGAGGAAAGTCATGACCCCAAGCTAGGTCCTGAATCCCATCCTTATTTTAGAACTGGGTGTGATGGGGTATGGGCACAGTGTCTTAGGCCACAAGCAGTGCCCCTGTCTGCTGGAAGTGGTCCAGCACCGAGTACATGTTAGAATACAGGCTTTGCTGTTGACTGTGGGACCGCAAACAAGTCACCTCACTTTCCGGAACCTCAGTTTCCTCAACTGAAGAGCGCTGTGGGTGTGTGACCGATGGCTGAGGTTAAAGGCAGAGATGAGATTCGGAGTGTTTGGCACAGGGCTTTACAGTAACAGCCACCATTTATTATCAAGGATGAAAGACCATATAGGTAAGGAAACGAGGAAATGTTGCACATTCATCAGTTTTTCATCAGATTTTAAATTCTGTTGCTCAACACAAATTATTTCCACTAGATTATCCTTGGTTGAAGCTCAGTTAATACTAGCTTTTGGTAAGGGAACTCAAATTTCTTTTTTTGATTTTTTTAATACAATTTTTAAAAGTAACTTTCCATTTACAGTTTTTACAGAATACTGGCTATATTCCCCATGTTGTAGCTTGTTTTATACCTAATAGTTTGTACCTCTTAGTCCCCCTACTCCTATATTGCCCCTCCCACTGAGAACCACTAGTTCTCTGTATCTGTGAATCTGCTTTTTTCGTTACATTCACTAGTTTGTTGTATTTTTTCCACTTTTTTTTCCACTTTTTAAATCAAAGTATAGTTGATTTACTGTATTTTTTAATCAGATTTCAAAAGAAGTAAATTGGATGTCTTAAATTTAGTTGTCTCACCAAATGATTTTAAGTAGGAGAATTTGTCTAATCATAAGTGGTCACTCAAAACCAAAAATTAGCCTTTATAGCACTAACTGTATCTAATTCTGGTAGGACACATCATAAGTCTCTGGGTCTCATCTATAAATGAGAGGGTTGTAGGAGTGTTCTAGGCCCTTCCATGGAACATTCTGTGATTCCAAAACAGAACTCAGACAGAGCCCCTTGCCTCTCCAGGACACTGACATGCTTCCTACGCATCTCTAAGGCGAGATTTTGAACACACAGTGTACAATGCAGAGAATCCTGCACACAGTCAACCTCTCCGGCTCTGTGGGACCCTGGGCTGCTTGGAAAATACAGCCCTGAAGAGGAATAGTCAGTGTGAAATTCAGACCTTCTTGTCTGGATTTAATATAGCATAATTTTATTTGGCCTGTTTTAGATTCATCCCTAATGTTTGGGGAGTATATTTGAGAAAGAACTTTATGTTTTTTACAGTATATTTTAAATGTATCTCAATACAGAAAAGAATGGGTGGGAGGTGATTGAAATAGGGCCCTTTATGAAAGGAGGTCAAGGGATTCAAGAACCTCTCAAGTGTCCACACTGGCCCAAGATCCAGGCGCACATGGCCTGTGTCCCAGGACCTGTAGTGGGATTTGTGATGAAGTTTCTGAAGAAGCAGAGGCAGGAAAAGAGGGAAGTACCACGTTCAGATAAAAGCAAGAAGACAGGAACACTGATGGAATAAAAGCACCAGAGAAGGAGCGCTGTTCTAGAGGCTTCTCTTCTCCTTTCTATTTTGTTGGAGTCTAGTTGATCTACAGTGTTGTGTTAGTTTCTGCTGTACAGCAAAGTGACTCAGTTATACAATTATATACACTTTTAAAGTATTCTTTTCCGTTATGGTTTAGAATAGGCTATTGAATTATAGTTCTCTGTGCTATACAGCAGGCTGTTGTTTATCCATTCTCTATATAATAGCTTACATCTGGCAGCAGCCTCTCTTATGATCTGAGCTGAACAGCTGCGGTGCCCTCACCAGCCTTACAAATCGCTAAAGGGACTCAGCTTGGTTCAGGTGTTCCAGAAGGGAGTCAGGTGTGGAGCAGTGCCGTGGTCTGCACGTTTGTGTCCCTGTTAAGTTCATCTGTTGATACGTAATGCCCAAGGCGATGGGATTTGGAGGTGGGGCCTTTGGGAGGTGATGAGGTCATGAGGGTGAAGCCCTTGTGATTGAGATTAGCGCCTTTAATAAAGGAAAGAGGCCCCAGAGAGCGAGCCAGTCCCTTCTGCCAGGTGAGTTTATAGGGCGAAGATGACCGTCTGTGAGGAAGCCGGGACTCACCAGTCACCGAATCTGCACCTTGATTTTGGACCTGCCAGCTTCCAGAACTGTGAGCAATAAATGTTCGTTGTTTATAAGCCTCCTGGTCTGTGGTGTTCTATCACAGTGGCCCCAACCGACTGAGACGTGTGCCTTGTACCGAGCGACCACTGAGCGCGAGACACAGGTGCTTTCCTCCCCGCGTCAGGTATTAGCGTCTGTCGTCTCCCCACGTTACAGATGAGGAAGCTGAGACCCAGAGAGCATGCGAGACCTGCCCAGGTGAGTGTGACACCAGAGTTCAAATGGGCCCACCTGTTCCAATCTGATGAGCTCACCCTGCAGGGAGCCACCCAGAAGGCAGCCCCTCAAATCAGCTCCTAAAGCACAGGATTACAGCTCCATTATTCCCATGCTGGCTGCTTCCCTTCCAACCAGGGTGATAACATCAGTGTGATTTTAAATTATTTGGAAAGTACACATTATCTAATGAGGGGTTTCAGTTAATGGATTAGAGCTGCTGGGAGAATTGTACAGAGATCCCCAAATATTAAACCATCTGATTTAATGCTTTGTCATATTTAAAGGACTTTTACACTTATGTACTATCTCTTCCTTCTGTGATGCCACTGAGTAAAAGAAACCGCCAAGTCGTAAAAGGTAACGCCAAATCATATCTGTAAATTTAATAAAAATTCTTGTCAGGGGACTTCCCTGGTAGTCCAGTGGTTAAGACTCCGCCCTTCCAATGCAGGAGGTGCAGGTATGATCCCTGGTCAGGGAACTAAGATCCCACGTGCCGTGTGATGCAGCCAAAAAAAAAAAAAAATTGGTCGGAAAAATAATCCCATTTTGCATTCATTATTCTGTTTTTAAAGAACTGACAGTAGCATATATTTACTTAGGTATCGATATAGCACTTATTGCATCTGCATTACAATAAAACTTTTGAGTCAGTTTCTCTCAGACACTGAAGACAGCTCCAAATTGGTTTGGTCACTGGTAAGTATCTGGCGTCTCAGAAACTTGCTGTTTCCCCCAACTCCTGCTGAGGTTCCTGCTCTGTTCTGGGCATTTTGCCAGTTGCTGGGGAAACAGCAATGAAAAGATAACCTCATCCTGGAAGAAAGACAAGAACAAGCAAACCAAATAATTACAAATTATGATAACTGTTCTGAAGGACATAAGCAGGACACTGACATTGAGAATAATCTCAGGCACTGTTATACTTGAGATGGTTTTGAGGCATATGGAAGGATATCTGAGTGTCTGTGTATGTGTTTAAATTGGTACTTATTTTCTTGAGCTGAATAAGATATCACTGGAAGTTTCCCACCTTCTCTAGGAAGCTGTCAGGAAGGTCTTGATAGACCTGTCTGTTCTCCACCTGAACGGTGGCCCTTCACCAAGCACGAGTGAGCCCCATGCTGGGCCCTGACAGTTCTGTGAGTATCTGGGATTCCTGCTGCTCTCCACGTGACGGGCAGGCTTGTACACTGATATCTTGTCATTTCAGCCCTGCACCACAGGTTGATCTCTTTGAAGATTTTTTTAAGCAACAATTAAGGATTCAAATATAAGCAAAATCCAACTGTGAACGGTAGTACCAATGTCATCCGAGGACACAATGGGTCAACCACTGCTTTTCATGCCTGGCAGTGGCACATCCTGCCTAGCAGTTGCCAGGATCCTTTAATGAGAAGAATAAGACAGATCTCCATTTCAGAAAGACTAAAGCTGTGTGGGTGGGTGGGTGGTGGAGGCTGTGTGTTATAATCTCACTCCATTCTGGAAGATGCCAGTATGGATTATAAACAGCCCATTCGATTCTAAGACACTTGAGGGCAGGAACTGTCTCTTATTTGTGTCTAATCCCTAGTGTGTGCCCAGCACAGAACCAGACACAGCAGATGTTCAGTAAATGTTTTGACGAATGAATGGAGTAATCAGGAAGGGCTGGACAACACGATGTGCAGTAAGAAAAACAGGCTTTCCAGCCAATTAGATCCAAGTTTAAATTTCACCATGTGTCATGGACTGAATGTTTGTGCACCCCCAAAATTCATATATTGAAACCCTACCCCTCAGTGTGATGGTATTAGGAGATGGGCTTTGGGAGGTGATTAGGATTAGATGAGGTCATGAGGGTGGAGTCCTCGTGAATGGGGTTAGCACCCTTCTAAGAGAGGCAGGAGAGCTTGCTTCTCTCTCTCCATCATATGAGGATGCAAGAAGTCGGCAGTCTGCAGCCCGAAGGAGGGTCTCACCAGAACCTGACCATGCTGGCATCTAATCTCAGACTTCCAGCTTCCAGAACTGTGAGAAATACATTTGTTTATAAGCCACCTAGTCTATGGTACTGTTATGGCAGCCTGAACTAAGACACAATGTGACCTTGTCAAATTACCCAACCTCCTATAACTCAGTGTGGCTGTCCAGGATTGGAGAAGACACACATAGATCACAGGGTCTGCAGGGGGGACTCTGATACAAATGAACTTCTTTACAAAACAGAAACAGACTCATAGACCTAGAAAACAAACTTATGTTACCAGGGGGAAAGGGGGTAGGGGAAAGATAAATTAGGAGTTTGGGATTAGCAGATACACACTACTATATATAAAGGAGAAAACCCACAAGGACCTACTGTACAGCACAGGGAACTACATTCAGTACCTTGTAATAACCTATAATGGAAAAGAATCTGAAAAAGAATAGATACATACATGTATAACTGGATCACTTTGCTGTACACCAGAAACCAACACAACATTGTAAATCAACTATACCTTAATTGAAAACAAAAAATCCCTAAATGTTCCCAGCTTGTTGGGACCCAAGGTGGGAACCCCTGCGTTCAGGGACTCGAGAGTCAGCTGTGAATTGGCATTTAGAATAGCGCATGGAAGAGCTGACCCAAGGTCCCCTCGGGGTCACCAGCTTCCCCCACCTCAGGGCCGCCTCCAGACAGTTGCTCAGCAGCAAATAAAATCCTAGATCTTTCCGTGGCCTGCAGGCTCTTCCGGAGCTGTCCCGGCCCCCTCAGACCTCCCCGCCCACCCCCGGGCTCCTGGCTTCAGCCACGATCCTCTTCGCTGGTTCCCTGTAGCCGAGCTCTGCCCATCTTGAGGCCTCGTCCGTGCGGCTCCTCCCCAGATAAGTTATTTCCGTGACTTGTTCTGCACTGAAATGCCACCTCCCAAAATTTAGAGGCCTCCCTAAGTAGCAGGTCTAAAATACCTCCCTACACCCTCCTCACACACTCCTCTCTCTTACTTGGCTTTGTTTTCCTGTGTAAGAGTTTCATTCTCTTATGTATTTGTTTGTCCCCCGCCTAGAAGACAAGGGCTTTTTCTATTGCCTGGCACATAGGAAAGTCTCAAATGTTTGGGTATTTTTGTTTGTTTTTTTTGCGGTACACGGGCCTCTCACTGTTGTGGCCTCTCCCGTTGCGGAGCACAGGCTCCGGACGCGCAGGCTCAGCGGCCATGGCTCACGGGCTCAGCCGCTCCGCGGCACGTGGGATCTTCCCGGACCGGGGCACGAACCTGTGTCCCCTGCATCGGCAGGCGGACTCCCAACCACTGCGCCACCAGGGAAGCCCTCAAATGTTTGAAAAAATGAATTTGTGAATGAATGAACAGGAATGATTATCGTGGAGGTCGCTCACACCCTCTGGTAGGGGGGGTGGGGGGGGTGGAGAGCTGTGACCTTGTCTCTCATAAGAAGGGTACCCTGGTAGAAGAGAATGTAAAAAAAGAATGTATATATTTATATTGATACGTATATGTATAACTGAATCACTTTACTGTATACCTGAAAGTAACACAACATTTTAAATCAACTATATTTCAATAACAATTTTTAAAAAAAGAAGGGCACCATGGTTATCAATAAGATATCTTAGTCATGTCAGCAAAGCGGGCCCAGATATATTTCGGAATCGAGCATATGATGGGGAAGAGTCATATCCCACCAATGTTAAGAATTAACGAGCTGTCTGTTCTCTTATGAACTTAATGTATAAATTCTGCTGCTCTGTGCCCTTCAGATCTAGAAGTGAAGATGAAAATAATTGTGAAGATGAGGGATGGGGCTGGGAACTATTTTTAGAAGCCTGCAACCAACGAGATTTTATTTAAAGACGCCTCAGTTGGGCCTTATTTGATTTTATGACCTCTCTTCATCTGTTTTCTTGAATTACAGCTTGGAAATAATGATCATCCCAATTGTTCTACTTGTTATTAGAACTAACAAACTCATGGTGCCTGATGAGAAGAGAATGGAAGGATGTTAGGCCCAGTGAGGGAACGAGAGAAACCCAGAGGTGGCCCCGTTGTTAGTGACCCCTGAGCTTCCCGCCACTGGCCAGGGCCGCTCTGGCTGGCCGTGGGCTGCAACCACAGGAGAACCATGCAGTGATTTGCCAAAGAGCTTTGTGGGCATGACTCGTGACAAGGATCCCTCAAGGACATGCTGACCTTAGAAATAACTTTTTGGGCACTGAGTCGAGACACAGAAAACATTCATCAACAGCCAGGGCGACCAGAGGGTCTGTGATGAGAGCACACCCACAGGTGGGGACAGGAGGGGAGCAGAGGATGACAGCTGAGAGCAGTGGCAGCTGCAGCGGAGGCCGAGATGATACATAGTGTGAAAGCCACGTTAGAGGAGCAGAACTGAGAGCACAGGGGAAGGAGGGGACCTTTATAGAGGAGACACCTGAAACCTGTGGCCTCACTTTTCTCCCTTCTCCAACTGACAAAAATCATACCCTATTAACTATCTCTATGTCTGCCCTCATTTTAAATTTTTTGCAAGCCAACGCCCAGACAGGATCACTGGGTGACTTTACATCAGTAAATTTTTATAAGACCAAGGATGCCCATTGTGGTGGTGTTTATAGTTAAAAAAAAAAAAAAAAATTGTGGGGCTTCCCTGGCAGTCCAGCGGTTAAGAATCCATCCTCCCAATGCAGGGGGCAAGGGTTCAATCCTTGGTTGGGAAACTAAGATCCCACATGCCTTGCAGTGAGGCCAAAAAAAAAAAGGTAACAACCTAAAAGTCCGCATGGGTTAAGTAAATTAGGTACATCATTCATAGGATAGTATGCAATGGATCAAACATGCTTTGAAGGGCTTCCCTTGTGGCACAGTGGTTAAGAATCTGCCTGCCAATGCAGGGGGCACGGGTTCGAGTCCTGGTCCGGGAAGATCCCACATGCCGCGCAGCAACAAAGCCCGTGCGCCACAACTACTGAGCCTGCGCTCTTGAGCCCGTGTGCCACAGTACTGAAGCCCACGCTCCTAGAGCCCGTGCTCCGCGACAAGAGAAGCCACCGCAATGAGAAGCCCGCACACCACAGCAAAGAGTAGCCCCGCTCTCAGCAACTAGAGAAAACCTGCGTGCAGCAGCGAAGACCCAAAGCAGCCAAAAATTAAATAAATGAATAAATAAATAGTTATATTTAAAAAATCATGCTTTGAAAAAACTTGAATCATGTGAGAAAAATGGTCATGGAAATATTAAATGAAAAAGTGAGTTATTAATCAGTTTATACCACATTTTTTCCAATTTGTTAAAATATGGTTCTATGTGTATGTAAAAAGACAAGAAGGATACATATCAAAATGTCAACAGCGATTGTATCTGAGTGGGAAGATTACAGGTGATTTTTATTTTCTCCTTTGTGTTTTTCTAAAATTTCCAAAGTTTCTGCAATAAATACTTATTATTTGTATAATGGGAGAGTCATTAAATTTTTTTGACAGAATCAGTCAGTCCATTACCCAGAGATTCAACCTATCTGAAATGAGTGCTTTGCAAAAAATTGAAGACATCCTCTTTCCCCTTGAGGATACTGCTCTTGATGTCTAAACTGTGGTTTAATAGAAAAACAACATTTTGTTTTAGAGGCAGCAAGAAGCTATGCGATCTTGCATGAGTTGTTAGATAATTTCCAGGTGAATTGAGAGCCCCTACTGTGTTAGAAAAGACCCAAGTCCAAGGTCCAAGTTCCTGCTCATCCCCTTGAAACCTGGGGCAAGACGGTCCGTTTGTAGTCAGTTTCCCCATGTATAAATGTAGACTCTGCTTGCTTTTCTGTTCACCTCACAAGGATATTTTTGAGTCCTAAACCCCGACATTACATGGAAAGTAAGGCAGGGCCATTCTCACAGAAATGCTGTCAGGACTCCTTTCGACACAGGGCAACTTTTACTGGAAGGCCAGAGGGGAGGCTGGTTCAGATCGATAAATCCCTGCGGAGATGAGCCATGATTCACTCGGTGAGTCACGGAGGCCAATGGCAGAGGAGGCAGGAGACCGCCAAGGTCTGCGGCAGGAATGCAAGTTCAGCCTTTTCCCAAACAGTGTGGGCTTCACAGTAAATATTTTGACTGCTCTGCCATCTGGCAGTTCACAGCCAGCCTCGTTCTTCCAAGAGATTCTTGACCATCTCAACAGAGATGGGGGGCAAATTGCTTTGTATTTCTACTCAGCCAACACTCAGCTTCAGGGTCACAGCTAGGCGAACTGGTCAAGCCTCCAGCACTTGACATCAGCACCCTCAAATTTCCCTTCTTTATTCTTTCCCCATCTTCCCTTGACCTACATGCTCTCTCCGTCCTCACTTTCAAAACACTTTCTAGTAGTCATTTACACACTAGTAAGAATTTGAATTCCCAAATCTCTTCTCCCAATAGCATGTTAAGCTCATTTCTTATGGTATAATAAAAGACTATCCAGTGCTAGGAAAACTGAAGACAGTAGTGAATGGGTGGAAGGAGATGGGGGAGGTCAAGTGAATTTAGGGGAGATGTTGCTCACTTTCCCTCAGGCCAGGGTCACCTATGTTACTGAACCCAACTTAAGTCCTCTTGCCTGATGTGCAATAAAGCGAATCTACTGACGCCAGGTTGTGATGAAGGAAAGTACCGCGTTTATTGCAAGGCACCCAGTGTGGGACCAAGAAAGGAGGACTGGCAGCTCATGCTAGAAAGACCTGAACACCCACATGGCTTTTGGAGGAGGGTTTTTTTGGTTGTTTTTAAAAATTTTTTTTTATTTTTGGCCACACCACATGGCACGTGGGATCTTAGTTCCCTGACCAGGGATCGAACCCATGCCCCCTGCAGTAGAAGCGTGGAGTCCTAACCACTGGACTACCAGGGAATTCCCTGGGGAAGAGTTTTTAAAGGTAATATTAGGGGTGAAGGTTGCCAGATCCCTGATCAGCTCATGGGCATCCTTCTGACTGGTTGGTGGTGAGGTAACAGGGTGGTATTTCAGGAGTTAACATTATCAACCTTCTGGTTCCAGCTGGTCTGGGGTCTACATGCTGGTGGTCAGCAATTGATTTCTTCCACCTGGTGAGGGTTTTAGTATCTGTAAAACAACTCAAGGATATGGCTCAAGATATTATCTATAACCCTTGAGGAGGAACTGAATGTCCTTGACTTTGTTTTATGACTCAACTATTTTTATTTTGTCCTGCTTCATCGTTTTCTTTTGTTTCTGTGTTTTCTCATTTCTCTGATTAAATTTGCTCTTTGGAACTCAGGGAAGGACAAGGAGGCTAAAGCTTTTCTACAAACAAGAGGCAGGGGACATGGGGGTCTGTCCCCAAGAAGGCCCTGCAGAATCCTGCTCAGTTTCAACTACTCTCCAGTCCTAAAATCTGGTCTTAGAGCGAAGTGAGTGGCACCTGTTTTGGAAAACACAATACTAAATTGGAGTATTCGTGAAAATGCGTAATTGCAGTGCTGAGAGCTCTCCTCAAACTTCCACAGATCAGAATAAAATGCAAACCTTTCACACTGGCCTGGGGCCCACGTGATCTGGCCCCTGCTCCCCTGCATGAGGTCATCTCTACCACTGTCCTCCCTGCTTCCCTAGAATCTGACCACGGAGGGCTTCCTGAGCAAGCCAAGCTCATTCCTGCCTGGGAATCTTTGCACTCCTTGTTTTCTATCCTGGAACACTCCTCCATGGGGATCCCAGAGGAGGAGAGGTATTACAGGATAAAATGTAGGATACTCAGTTACAACTGAATTTCAGAATAATGACAAATACTTTAGTACATGTAGTACATGCATGCCTCCAAATATTGCATGGGGCGTACTTATCCTGGAAAAGTTTTCATCATCTATCTGAAACTCAGACTTAGCTGTCTGTCTTGTATTTTTATTTGCTAAATCCGGCCACCCTAAATAGAAGTCTTTCCTTACCCCTCATCTAGATACCCCTCCCCCGGGCAACTGCCCTTCAGATCCAACACCCTTGCATCTCCTTACCTGTTTTATTTTCTTCAAAGCACTTACAACCACATGAAATTATGTTTATTGTTAGCCTCACCCACTAGTTAGAGAGAATGTTCCGTGGTTCCTTGTGTAGAGAGACCTCAAGTATCTTGTTTCTGGCTGCCTCTGATACATGGAACATAGTAAATACAATTGCATTTGGATGAGTGAATGGATCAAAGAGTAAATGAGTTGAGTTTTACATACACACTTGCTTTTCTTGAATGTTTTATTTGAAGGGAAAAGCAGATAACTTCCAATATGAGTTTTCAGTTGAAGGTGTTTGATGCTCACATCTCAGCTCCCATCACCTCTTTTATCTGCTGCTAGACCCCTTCTCCTGACTTCGCCTTCCTTTCTGAAAATGACGTCCTGCTTTCCCACTCATTTTCCTGCCCACCTTCCCCTGCTGCACTGCCTGCCCCTAAGCAGGTCCCTCCCCTCTTAGCTAATTTCTTTGACTCTGACATTGCACAGAGACCAATCACTTTTGCTTTAAGTCTTCACAATGCAAATGCACCCCAGAAGATAACATTTGTCCATTCTTCTTGATGCAAATAAATTTATCAGATGCTTTCCTGGAAGCAGGTTTTGGTTTAGAGAAATGAAAGAGGAGGGAAGCTCCCGGAGCCGGTGATTGTGTACAGGAGCCTCGAACAGAAAAAAGTGGTTCAGAAAGGTGAGATCAGGGGTACGTTTTCATTTCATTAAACCAGAGCCCTCTGTCTGCACTAACGCTTCTCAGCTCCCGGCTGCCTTAAGGATTGTGGGCAGTCCCGGCTCTGTCCTTCCCTTTCACTATCAGTGCCCCAAAGGGGTCAAGAGGACATTTTGATACTGGTTTCAAACCTCTATCAGCTGCTGTTGGTAGGCACAGGAGAGGTTAGAGGAGCATCTCTTTATGGCTCTGGGTATCTGGCAGAGATAATGACCCAGGGTCAGTCCCGGGGCCTGGCACTGGACTGGGGTCCCCTCTGCCCTGTCCCCAAGGCAGGGCCCTAACTGGACGCCACGTGAATCCCAAGGGATGGAGCCTTGCAGGGGCTGAGACACAAGGCTCGCATTCCTGTAATCAACCAAACTGCTCCTGTGGGGCCTCCAGACTGATTGTAGTTTCCTTTGTGTGCAACTTAAAATCCGTGCTTCATATCTGGGTCAGAGCAACGGGAGGGGCACGTGACTTACTTTAAAATTAGCCTCAAAATTCATTGTATAACAGCTCCCATTGTCACTAAACTGAAGGCTTCCTGGGAGGATAAGCCAGCATTTGTAATTAAGTCTGTCTGGTGGAGTTATCTTGGAGCAAACCCTTTCAGTGTACCAGGACTCAACGTTTCCACCTGTAAAACGGGGTAGCTTTGTGTGAAAGAAAAGAAAGGGCAACAAGAGTAACCACTTCATCCAGACCCCCTTCCCCCAACCACCACCACCACATACACACACACACATATATACACACACACTCACACACACACACATACACATATACACACTCACACTCACATGTACACTCACATACACATATACACACACTCACAAACTCACATATACATACACATATACACACACTCACATGTACACTCACATACACATATATACACACTCACACACAAACTCACATATACATACACACATACACATATACACACAAACTCACACATACACACACACATATACACACTCACACAGAAATTCACACTCACACATATACACACACTCACAAACTCACATTCACATATACACTCACAGACTCACACACAAACTCACACATATACACACACACACAAACTCACACTCACATATACACTCACACACACATACACATATACACACACGGTTATTAGGGTCATCAGCAGATAGAGAAAAACATCCCATCTAGTCCCCAAAAGATAGAACAAAAGCAGAGAAGGAAAGAAATGCTTACTTCCTAGATCAGGCCATCAGCAGAGTCCAGTGTTGATGTTCCGATAGTTTAGTGAGCTTGGAGAATATAGTTTAAGTCTTAAGAAAATAAACTTTTCTAACTATTTCTCCTGGGACAGGGAGATAGTCTTCACACAAATTCAAAATCAGCAAAAAGAAACTAACATAAAAACATCCTGACGGCTCTCTTTCTCCAAGGACAGATAGTTTCCCCAGATCTCTGATTCATCTTGGCAACATCTGCAAATAAACCCCAATGACCTAGAGGCTAAAGAGGTACAAAGAACTATGTGTGACTGTGTGTGCCTAAAATGTTTCTTTATAGCAGGAAAGGGTGTTCCCATGACCCACTGAGTTAGAAGAATAGGCAGTTGTAATTTATACCTCACTTCTGAGGTGGTGATAAGGAGCTGAAGGTTGGGGGAGAGGGTGCTAAAAGAATTGGGCCTCTTTTTTTTTTTTTTTTTTTTACATTTTACAGCCTTTCATTAAGCACATAAAACTGTACTATTTCATATATTTCTCCATGAACATTTTGTGAAATTCAGATCGCAGCATATCATTGACAAATCTTTCGTCTTTCTTCCGATCATCTACACCTTTTGCACAGTTCTTGAAAACGACATCATCATCCCACCTTCTTTTAACTTTGAAGTTGGCCTGAGGCTGGGATGGGCCAGTGAGATCAAGGAGAGGGTTTCCCCTCAGAATGTTTTCCATACGAATCCTTCCTTCTTCAGCCTTTTGTTCTCCTTCCTTCCTGGCCTGCTCTTCAGCTCCTTCTTTTTTAATTTTTTCCAGCTCTGCAAGAAGAGCTGCAGTATCATCATCATCACTCTCCTCTTCAAAATCTTCATCTTCCTCACCTGTTAGAGGGTCGTGTGCATCGAGGTTGGCAGCGGGAATCTGGTCCAACCAAGGCTTCTTTGACACTGAAGAGGAGGTTGTATGTTCTCGGGTTGGCCGGTCTCTGTTTTTTTCTCTTGCAGCAGCTCTCTCTCTCTCTCTCTCTTCCAACTCGCTCCTGAAATCACGGTTCCGAACTTCTCCCGGGGCATCCTGAGTGGTCTGTCTATATTTTATCTTTGCATGAGAGGGTACGTCTCTGCTTGAATATTGCTTTGAGAGTTGGCTCAAATCACCTTCTCCTTTTCCTCTCCCCCCTCTTGCAGGTTCAAAAGTTGGCCTAGCTGCTGTTGTCATCTTCCACGAGTCTGCTTTCCTGCTGCTGCTCACTTTGGCCGAGCTCCGATGCAGTTGCCTCAGGAGATCATACAGACGCCGTTATAACTCTTGGTTCCCAGAAACCTCTGCGCTGGGCCTCTTTTTAAGTATGGGGACAAAGAGCACGTGACACTCAGCCAGAAGCCACCCGCCTGGATGAATCAGGCAGGGAGGCTTCCATGAGTGCTTAAAGGAGGTCTTTGTAGTCAGAAAGACCTGGGTCCAACCCCAGCTTACAAGACATGCAAGCTACTTTGCCTGTTTTAACCTCACTTTGCTCATCTGTAATATGGGGATAATAAAAGTACGTATCTTATGAGGCTGTTGTGAGGCTTAAATGAGATAATGCTGGAAAAAAAAAGTGGGGGGATTTTAGCAGAGTGCCTGGCACATAATCAGGCCTAATAAATGCTCAACATATTAGTAATCATTGAGATGAGTCCTAATTTCCTAGGGCTGCCATAACAAATTACCACAAATGTGGTGACTAAAGACAATGGAAATTATTCTCTCACAGTTCTGGGGGCCAGAAGTCTGGAATCAGATGTTGGCAGGGCAGTGCTGCCTCCGAAGGCTCCAGGGGAGACTCCTTTCTTTCTCCTCCAGCTCCAGATGGCTGCCAGCATTCCTCGGCTTGGGGCTGCATCACTCCAACGTCTGCCCCCTGGTCACATGGCCTCCCCTTCTCCTCCCTCTGTCTCTCCTCTGTTTGTCTTATAAGGACACTTCTCCTCTCTCACCCCAGGCCCTGCAAGTGTCGGCAGCTTGCCTGACTGTGCTTCTGGGTCTCCATCTATAACACAGGGAAACCTCTGCGCTTAATGAGAGTTTTCTTGATTTAGAACGTCTTTCTTGGGACCTCCCTGGTGGCACAGTGGTTAAGACTCTGAGCTCACAATAGAGGGAGCCTGCGTTCAATCCCTGGTCAGGGAACTAGGTCCCACGTGCATGACACAACTAAGGAGCCCGCCTGCCGCAGCTAAGACCCAGCGCAACCAAATAAATAAATCAAATATTTTTTTTAAAAAAAATTATAGAATGTCTTTCTTTGTCCCTTTGGCAGGATGACGCCTTGCCCATCCAGGAAGAGGATTAGCACTGTTGGTCTTCCAGGGTCCTCGAAGGAAGTTCACAGAAATGCATGCAGCAGACCATGGGTAGCTTTGGGGAACAGCATCTCCTAAACTAGCAGCCTTGGGCCATTGGTGCTTGAAACTCAGCAGAGCCCTCAGAGGTCCGCCCTCACTTGTAAAAGCGCACAGCTTTGGTTCACCTCTGCGGCCCCCTCATCATCTAGGTCCTAAAGTTATAAATGAACAGGCTCGTCCAGCAGGATGCACAGAGGCAGCTAGGTACGACCTCGTCTAACTGCCCATTTTACTCCTTCCTTTCCTCACTTAGAATATTTCTAAACTACCTTTCACTCATTCCTACAGAATCATTGCCTTTGTTTTCGACCATGTGTTGTATGAAATTCTGATTCTGCTGGTATAAAGTTTAGGATCTCTTGGGACTCCCCTGGTGGTTCAGTGGCTAAGACTCCACGCTTCCAATGCAGGGGGCCTGGGTTTGATCCCTGGTCAGGGAACTAGATCCCACATGCCGCAACGAAGATCCCGCGTGCCTCAACTAAGACCTGGTGCAGTCGAATAAATAAATAAATATTTTTTTTAAAATAAGAAAGTTTAGGATCTCTCGTAGTTAGGGACTCCCCAGTGCCGCATCTGAGTCCCAAGGTTTTCACGTGTGAACGTCTGTCTCCTGGAATACGTGGGATGCAGAGTGGGAGGTGGAGATTGGCCTCCCTGGGCTGGGCAGCTGCTCGCTGGGCTCCCTGCTGGGTGGGCCCAGGGCTGCAGATCACATGCCATCTGCTCTCCCAGCCCTGCTCCTGACCCGCCCAGAGGGACTCGCTATTCTAATTCACCCACCAAAGACGCACTCTTTCCGATCTAAACCAACTAATCTGTGTCGGCTTGACGTGGCCCTGCTTGGGTCCCAGAATATCCACCGTCCTCCTTTTCTCCCTCCTTTACAAACCAGGGGTCAGAAGAGCTGGCAGTGAAATAAGATAATAGATCCTAAGCTGTTTATACTGCAAACAAGCCTGTCACCTGCCCAGGTGAATTGCCTTTTGAAGCCTGTGCTTGTAACCCCTGAACAAATGATCCTGAGCTCTGCTGACCTGGAGGCCAAGTTAGAGACCAACATGCAAACCAGCTGGACTCTCCTGGTGGCTCCTTGATAGCCCGAAAGCTCCAGCCAAAGGACCTGGCAAAGGCTCCCTCACTGAGGGTCCTGGCAGGCTGAGAAACTCTGCAGGTTCTCGGGCTTCACCTACTGGCTCGCTGCTTTTCCTCGCTGGTTTCCAGTCTACACCAGTGGTTCTCATCTAGGGATGTTGCCCCTCAAGGGACATTTGGCAATGCCTGGGGACATGTTTGGTTGTGACAACCTGAGGAAGGGTGCTCCCAGCATCAGATGGGTATAATGCAGGGATGCAGCTAATCTTCCTACAACACACAGGACAGCCGCAGGATAACAAAGAGTTATCTGGTCCCAAACGCCAACAGTGCTGAGGCTGAGAGAGACTCCGTGTATACCTGCACTTGGATCTGTTTACTGGAATTTGGTTCTTCCTGTCTTATTGAAACCGAGCAGGACCCTGTGGGGCTCCTGGGCGAGGAAGCCTTTCTGTTCTCCATTTTCTTGTTTGTAGGGAACAGAATCCAGCCTCCACGACCTTCCCTGAGCTCCAAAGGGCGATTCGAACAGTTGCTAATCAAGGCGAGAGCAGCCAGGAACCACCTGAGGCCAGGAACCAGAGAAGCTCACCAAGAAGGTTACCTGTGACCAGATTAGAGGAGTGCAGGCCCTGCACACACCCTAATCCTGTCAGCAATCCCACCCTTGAACTACTGCTATAAAACTCATCAAATCTTCCCACAGGAGCCCGCTGTGGCCCCCTTTGCCTGGAAAAGCAGTAAAGCTATTCTTTTCTACTTCACCCAAAACTCTGTCTCTGAGATTCCATTCGGCACTGGCGCACAGAGGTCACGTTTTCAGCATCATTATTGACTCTTGGACTGATGCTTCGGCCACCCTTGGTCCCAAGCCCACTCTCACCTTGGATGTAAATACCAAATACCCTTCCATTCCACAGCCCGAAACCACTGAACAAAGGCAAGGCTGCCCTCACCTCACCGGGTTCCTGTAAATTCTTCCAAACGCTGTCTGGGGCTCTGTGATGATTTCAGACCATGCTTGGGGCTCCCCCTACAGCCTTCCACCCCTGAAAGCCAAGCAAGGTCCTGCAGCACTGACTTAGTTAATGCTAATACAGTCTTGCTTTTTAAAGGATGTGAGTTTTAGATGTTTAGTTCTGTTTTGTGAAGGGATGATACGTAACAGAAAAAAGCAATCCCACGCTAAGCCTCCATTCTGCTCAGTGCTTCTAACACGGTTAACTAGTGTTGTCCTATTTTTGTTCATGTTGTCACTTATCTCCTTTCTTGGATTTTTTTTCGTATCAACTCTCCCTACCTCTTTGTACCCCGCAAATTATTAAGCCTAATTTCAATTTTTCATAACATCCTTTAGTTTCTCAACCCCTGCACTTCTTTAAACAATAGATTTCATCCATATGGCAGGCAGAATAGTGCCCACCCCGACTCCCAAAGATGTCCACACCCTAATCCCCAGAACTTGTGATGTGTTACCTTACATGGCAAAGCAGCAGATGTGGTTAAGTTAGGGACCTTGGGGGGGTGGTAATCCTGGATTATGCCCAACCAATGCCCAACCCAATCACATGTTTCCTTAAAAAGGGAGACCTTCTCCCAGCTGTGATCAGAGAGGCAGACGTGACAGGGGAGGGTGGTCACTGAGATGCAGTGTTGCTGGTTTTGAAGATGGGCCGGTGGGGGGGTGGGGGGGGAGCCACGAGCCAAGGGATGTGGGCAGCCCTTTAGAAACTGGAAGATGCATGGAAGTGGACTCTCTCCCAGGGCCTCCAGAAAAGGATACAGCCTTGCTGACACCTTGGTTGAGCCCAGTAAGACCCAAGTCGGAGCTCTGATCTCCAGGACTCAATTTGTTTCTGTTTTAAGCCACCGAGTTTGTGGCAATTGTTAGGCAGCCACAGGAAACTAGGGCAATCCCACACTTTCCATCCTTCTTATTCATTAAGGTATTCCTTTCCTCTTAAAACTATTCTTGACTTCTAAAAGACTTTTCTATCTTAAGCCTTTTTATTTCTTGTCTCCCATTAGCAAAGGGTTATCCAGACATTCCTTCCTGATGTTTCTAAGAGCTGTGAAGTTGCAGGTTTCTAGTTTGTTGGGGTGCAGCCTGGTGATAGCCTACAGATCTCACTTCGCAAATGAGAGCAGGAACTTCAGAGAGGGCAAGCCCTTGTCAAGTTCACTCTGTTATCAGACAGCAGACCAGAACCACACCCCATGTCCTGACTCGCTAACTCCTCCTATTTTCATTTCTTTCCCCATAGAAAAAAATTGGACTATCTCATTGATTCAAGAAGAGCATACTTACTTTTTCTGACTATGGGGGCTCTGAAAATATGTTCCTAATTGATACTGTATGGATCAGGGTTTCCTGGCAAAAGTCCCATGGAAATTAGTTCAGGGAGATACTCCAGGAAAATTGTTTTAAAGCTTCTGCTGTCAAATAACTTGGGAAACACAGCATGTTTAAACTTGTCTTGGAAAGTCATTATATACGTAAGCATAATAAAACTTCACAGAAGTCCCATAAAAAGAAACAAGTTCTGGGGCTTCCCTGGTGGCGCAGTGGTTGAGAGGCCGCCTGCCGATGCAGGGGACGCGGGTTCGTGCCCCAGGAAGATCCCACATGCTGCGGAGTGGCTAGGCCCGTGAGCCATGGCCGCTGGGCCTACGCATCTGGAGCCTGTGCTCCGCAACAGGAGAGGCCACAACAGTGAGAGGCCCGCGAACTGCAAAAAAAAAAAAAAAAAAAAGAAACAAGTTCTAACCCAGAGTTTACCCTTTTCGTATCATACCCATTTGCCTTCAACAAGAAATGCTGGTGTGGAAAGTCTCTCCATGTGCTTCCTTTGGCCCTTCAGCTATTGTGTAGTTGGTTTAGTTCAGGATGTGGACTTGGCCTGAGTACACAGTGTGGGATCTTTGGGAGTTGAGCAGGTGAATGCTGAGACAGACTGCTGGTTACCACCCATTCTTCCTTTTTTCCTTATTAACTGAATCCCATTTTATTTGGGTCAACAAGCGTTGAGCTAAAACTATGATTTCTCTCAGACTCCTTCAAAGTTATATGTGGCCATAGACATAGTTCTGGCCAATGAGATGGGAACAGAAGTCTATAGAGGAACTTCCAGAAAAGCTCCCACATGCATATGCTCTTCATCTTTCATCTTCTTCCTGCCTAGAGTACAGAGGCAATACCTGGAGGTGCAGCAGCCATCTTGTGACTGTGAGGTCAATAGCCATTTACCAAGGGTGGCAGAGAAGAAAGCTAGCAAGAGCCTGAGCCCCTGGTCGTGTGGAATCATCTCACCAGCTTTGGGCAGCTTCTGGTCTACTGGAGAATATGAGAAAATAATAAACTGCTGTCGGGTTAAGCTTCTGTGGTCAAGTTTCTGTTCCGTGCCATCGAACATCTTTCTGACTGAATCGTGGTTCAATATGTACTTCTGAGGCTCATAGAATTTTGCTCTGTGAGTATAGTCTTGGCTTTCTTTATGAAAGGCAATTACTGGGGAGAGTATAAGACATTTACAGAGCAGTCCAGCACCAGCATCAAGTCACCCAAGTCAGTGGTTCTCTAAGTTTGACCCCAGACTAGCAGCATTAGCCAGACTTGGCATCTTCCTAGAGATGCATATTCTTGGGACTTCCCTGGTGGTCCAGTGGTTAGGACTCCACGCTCCCAATGCAGGGGGCCCGGGTTCAATCCCTGGTCAGAGAACTAGATCCCACATACTGCAACTAGAGCCCGCAAATCACAACTAAATATCCCGCACGCGGCAATGAAGATCCCGCGTGCCACAACTAAGACCCAGTGCAGCCAAATAAATAAATAAATAATTTTTTAAAAAAAGAAGAAAGGAAAGAAATTCACATTCTCAGGCCCCACCCCAGATCTGCTGAATCTGAGACTCTGGGGGTGGAGTCCAGCAATCTGTGTTTCAGCAAGCCATCTTGGTGATTCTCAGGTACACTGAAGTCTGAGAGTCACTGACAAGTTAAATATGTTACCTTCAGTGAGTTCAAACCCAAGGCAGGAAACACTTTGAACAAAACAATTGCGTCTGAACAGTAAGACCCATGCCAACAGCTAACAGATCACAGGCTCTCTGGGAAGAGGTGTCCTGCCGTGCCCTGACAACTCAAACTGAGATAGCAGTAAAGGTAACGACACAAAGAAGCACCACCACTTGACAGCAGCGTTAATCGTGGCTCATGTCAGGGTACAAAGGGGCCACGGTTGCAATTTTGACAGGAAACCTTCACTTTTATTTTTCTTAAATTTTTATTGGAGTATAGTTGATTTACAATGTTGTGTTAGTTTCAGGTGTACAGCAAAGTGATGCAGTCATACATATATATCTCCACTCTTTTTTTCTTTTTTAGATTCTTTTCCCGTATAGGTCATTACAGAGCACTGAGTAGAGTTCCCTGTGCTATACAGTAGGTTCTTATTAGTTATCTATTTTATATACAGTAGTGTGTATATGTCAGTCCCAATCTTCCAATTTATCCCTCCCCCGTTCACTCTACTTTTGTTTGGTTACAGATTATTCTCTTGCCTCCAACTCTGATTGCAACCAGATCAGAGCAGAGATAGGATTTACATAAAGCTCAGCAATTTAAAAAAAAAATTTTTTTTTTTTTGGCCACACTGCGCTGCATGTGGGATCCTAGTTCCCCGACCAAGGATGGAACCCTCACGCCCTGCAGTGGAAGCATGGAGTCTTAACCACTGGACCGCCAGGGAATTCCCTAAAATGTGTATATGCATTTAAGAGCAGGGTTGGGATGAATGTGTGATTGGAAATGATCAGTGTGTTTGGAAATGTTATGAGGATGCTTCAGGGTCTAAGTGAGATCACTTTCAACTTGAGATCTCTAAACCCACTCTGTGCCGTCCCAAGGTGCCTAATTTCCTCCTTCAGTTAAACAACCAACAATACTGATCACTCTCAGTTTTCCAAAGACTTATACTCTTGTTTCACGAGAGTCCCCAGGAGGCCGGTCTTTGTAGTGGACATTTGTTGAATTCTTGGAAGCAGAGGGGACAGGAGGTCCCTCTGCTGTGGAACTTTCAGGGCACAGAAGCAGTTGAGAGTTACTCAGAGTGACAGCGTGGTGCTGAGAATTCAGCTCTGGCAACAATATCCAGTGTCCAGTGGACGTGATGTCAATACCAGTTTCCCAACCAAACCCATCCTGAGGCTTCAACCTTGCATGACCTTTCTTGCTCCCAGGCCTCCCTTGATTCCTACGCACCTTATGAGCCTCAGTATATGGCCCTCCTTTCTATTATGTGAGTTGCCCCAAATTCATCCAATAAGTTCCCCTTTTGCCTAAGTAAGCCAGAGTCATTTTCTATTGCTTGCAACCAAGAAGTGTGACTAACGCAATATCATTACCATCTTTTTCAGATGAAGAAACCAAGACCTGGAGATTAAGCAACTTCTGAAACATGTGGTAACCAGCCTCCAAGACGGTCCCCAATGATCCTCTCCTCTTGGGTGTTCACACCTTTGTGTAGTCTCCCCCCACACTGAATCAAGACTGATGTGTAGAGTATGACACAGGTAAGCCTGCTCACCCCACCTGCCTGTTCCTTCCTGTGGAAACCACAATAAAGACTCTTGCCCACGTGTTTCCCTTATAACCTCTGCCTCCTGACTGACCCAGTGCTTTCCCATGTAGTGGAAGTACACCTCCCCAGAATCTGTAAGTATAACAAGCTATCTTTTCACTGGCTGTCATCTCCTGATCTGTTGGCCTTGCCATATCTAAGTAATAATAAAACCTTTATTTAAAACCAAGGCCACTCAAGCAGCCCCGGGAAGTAGCCCAGGTGAGAGGGGCTGAGGGTTCCCTCCAGCCCCAGGTGAGCCTTCAGATGAACAGCAGCCCTGGTCAACACCTGTTTACAGTCTCCTGAGAGGAAGAAATCTAAGCCAGAGCTGCCCATCCAAGCCAATCACAAATTTGCAGCCCACAGAGAGATAATACATGCTTGGTGGTTTTTTTTGTTTGTTTTATTTGTTTTTTTGGGGTTTTTTTTTTTGCGGTATGCGGGCCTCTCACTGCTGTGGCCTCTCCCATTGAGGAGCACAGGCTCCACATGCGCAGGCTCAGCGGCCACAGCTCACGGGTGCAGCCGCTCCGCGGCATGTGGGATCTTCCCGGACCGGGGCACGAACCCGTGTCCCCTGCATCGGCAGGTGGACTCTCAACCACTGCGCCACCAGGGAAGTCCGAGACGTTTATTTTTAATGTTGTTTAATTAGGCTTTCAAGCTCCATCCTTAAAACGTTTTATCTGGTATTTATCAAAATAGGCCAAAAGTCCAGCTAATAATATTGTCAGCCACTTTTGTTGCTCTCCAGTAAATTACGTAGAAAATTATTGAGAGTAATTCTCAATTTTCCAAGTGACCGGAACAATTAGGGACTTCAAGTCTCCAGTTCAAGAGTTCATTGGACTCATTACTTCAAAGAGAGTAGAAATAAACTTCCTGGGATTATCTTTCTAAAATAACTCTTCTAACAGCTGACGTGCAGAACTGACTTTGTACTCGGATCCACATGACTGGGTGCGATGGACTTAGTGGTCCTGGGAGAATATTCCAAGTTTTGGCTTCTTAGAGGATTTTTCATTCTTGGTTTCTCGGTTTGTTCGAAGGGGTCAAAGGGGAGCCTCATATGCCAACTGAATGGGTCTCTTTATCATCATTTTCTGTCGCTTTCCTTTACAAGATTCATTATGACTTTGGAAATGTGCTAACATCTGTCTTAAGGGACTCTATTTAATAAAGATGAAATCTGGTAAGTGGCTCTAGGGGACTCTGCATGTGTGTGTGTGTGTGTGTGTGTGTGTGTGTGTGTGTGTGTGTGTGTGGTGTGTTGGGGGTGGACAGAGTGGGGGAAGAAGATAAATTTTGGAGTTGCAATTGTAGCCCTTGGAACAAAAAAGGATGTTTAGCATATACCCATAATAAATGTGGTCTTCATTATTTTAAGTTATTATTATCCCAAGAAAAATAATTTAAAGCATTCAATTCACAGGTTAAATAAATGGTCCACAGAAGATAAACAAAGGCAGTCTGTTCGGTAACTATCATTACTTCCCCCACTAATTTTCAGGTTGCCAAATGACTATCAGGAAAATAGTTTTAAGGACTTCCCTGGCAGTCCAGAGGTTAAGACTCCGCACTTCCACTGCAGGGGGCACGGGTTCAATCCCTGGTCAGGGAACTAAGATCTCACATGCCACGCAGTGCGACCAAAAAGCATATATATATACACACACACATATATACATATATGTTAGTCAAGCAAACTATTTAAGATTTATTTGTCCTCACCCATTTAGGCACACGAGTAAGCTAAAGTGGGCTAGAAACAAGATGAACAACAAACTCTGATTAAACAATTCATTCATCAAACGCGGACACTTGCTATGGGACAGGAACTTGTGCTACTATAAAAGACACAGGAAAAGGAAGAGTCTTGATTCAGTGTCACACTGTAGTCGAGCGTGCATGGGAACACGCCTGTGAGGCACCAATCCTGATGTGAGCAAGGAGATAGTCCAGGAATGTTCTCAGGAGGAGGTGACATTGAGCTAGAAGCGGAGGGACTGGTCAGTGTTAGGCAGACATGAAGGTAAAGGGAGCAGGAAGAATAAAGGTTTGGAGGTGCAGGGGTGGGGCAGGTTCCAGGACCTCAGAGTCAATATGAGGCATCAGGACGGAGGGAGGAGATGGATGGATGCAGGGGTCCAAGGGCCGGCTCCTGCGGGGCTGCACCTGCCTTGCCAGGCCAGACTAAATCCTGAGAGAAGTGGGAGCTATTGAAGAAAGCATTTCAAGCAGGTAAGATTTATTTTGGGTTTACTGGCAGAGTGGGGAGGTTGATGTTTGCATGTGTGTGTGTGTGTGTGTGTGTGTGTGTGTGTGTGTGAGATTAACCTTGCACAATCTTCTTAAGCTTAGTAAATACAAATACAATACAAGGTACTTAAGATGGAAAGCACCAACACACCGTGTCATACACTATTGCAACATTCTCTTCATTCACATAGCACATGAGGATGAATGTATTCTCACCAATTATCTCCTTCTTTAACATGTGAGCAGAGTCGTTGTTTGGTGGGAGAGAGAGAAAGTAAAAGTGATGCCAAGCTTCAGTGACCTTCTTTTTTTAAATTTCATTTTATTTTATATTTTGAGGTTTCACATTTTGCTTTTTTATTATTTATTTATTTATTTTTGTGGTACGCGGGCCTCTCACTGTTGGGGCCTCTCCCGTTGCGGAGCACAGGCTCCGGACTCGCACGCTCAGCGGCCATGGCTCATGGACCCAGCCGCTCCGCCATGTGGGATCTTCCCGGACCGGGACACGAACCCTTGTCTCCTGCATCGGCAGGCGGACTCTCAACCACTGTGCCACCAGCGAAGCCCTGCTTTTTTATTTTTTTAATTGAAGGATAGTCAACATACAATATTATATTAGTTTCAGGTGTACAACATAGTTTTTCGACCTCTATATGCATTAGGAATTGGTCACCAGGAAGTTTAATAATCATCTGTCACCACACAAAGTTATTGCAATGTTACTATGTTCCGCATGCTGTACATTACATCCCCATGACTTATTTCTTTATTTTCCAAATGGAGGTTTGTACCTCTTCATCCTAGTTTGCTCCTCCCCCACCCACCTCCCTCTGGCAGCCACTAGTTTGTTCTCTGTATCTCAGTCTGTTTCTGTTTTGCTATGTTTGTTCTTTTGATGTCTTAGATTCTACATATAAGGGAAATCATACAGTATTTATCTTTCTCTGTTCAGTGACCTTCATTTGTCTCAAATGTGGTTTCACCGCTGATGTTTCATCCCAGCATTTCACACTGGCCTCCTCAAACTTTTTTTATCAAAGTCGTAACAACCATCATGTCGAAGTGACCTTAAAAACTGTACAGAAGGCACCTTTTGGGGACAATATGTGCATGGGGAAAAAAATCTCTTTGTCCCCCTTCTCCCCACCCATCTGTGCTTCTGCCTAAAAGCATTTGTATTTCAGAGCCTAACACTCTGTTCTTTAGATCTTAGGTGCCAATTTTCATTTTCAGAAGCCATACCAGAGAAACTGAGAAATCCCTTTTTTGACTTGACTTCTTGGAGCTTTGTAAAGAATGAATGTCAGATTCAGGCTTTATTTAAACCCTGCTTTAGTTCATTAAAAGACAAATTCTGTCTATTTAAAATTTTAATCATTACATGTCAAGAGCCACCATAACCAGACTCAGTACAACTTTAAAACACATCAGCTGATTTGGGCAGGTCACCAAATGCATCCGTTTTTCATTGCATTTAATCTCAAATATCTTTTAGATTTCGCATTTAAGGGTCACCAAATGCATCCATTTTTCATTGCATTTAATCTCAAATATCTTTTAGATTTCGCATTTAAGGTCACCAAATGCATCCATTTTTCATTGCATTTAATCTCAAACATCATTTTTGGCTTTCTTTTTTATAAAATTTATTTATTTTATTTATTTATTTTGGCTGCATTGGGTCTTCATTGTTGCACGCGGGCTTTCTCTGGTTGCAGCAAGCGGGGGCTACTCTTCGTTGCGGTGCGTGGGCTTCTCATTTCAGTGGCTTCTCTTGTTGCGGAGCATGGGCTCTAGGTGCGCAGGCTTCAGTAGTTGTGGCTCGCGGGCTCTAGAGTGCAGGCTCAGTAGTTGTGGCACACAGGTTTGGCTGCTCCGTGACATGTGGGATCTTCCCAGACCAGGGCTCAAACCCATGTCCCCTGCATTAGCAGGTGGATTCTTAACCACTGTGCCACAAGTGAAGCCCCATTTCTGGCTTTCTTACTGGTCACCACAGTCACATCTTAAAAAAGAAAAAAGAAACAATACATTTAATCAGATAAGTCAATATTAGGAACTATTCACTAGTCACATAGAGCATGTTTTTATGTTGTAGGCACAAACATTCCCCAAATGTAACTATTTGTGTGTAGTTTTCTCTTAAGAAAATTTACCTGAAAGATGATCATAGATTTTGAACTCCATGAAAGAAAATTCTAATTTTCCCTCTGAGATTTATTTTTTTAAGATTAGTAAAGAATGTTTTAACAAAAATGAACCACAGAATGAAGTTAGGTTTTTAAAGTATTTTTAAGATCTGTAAGTAAACAGTGACTTCACCTGCCTACTCTATGAAAGACCGTGGAAGTTTTAAATGAACCCCCCAATGCTGAGCTGTGTGTCCCTTTATCCCTTTACCCCAGGCTCTGCATTTTAATGACATAAGTCAAGTAATGCTATCATCTGTTTGAAGATCCAATGATGTCACTTTTTCTAAACAAAGGACGAGTTAGACTGGATTTTAAACATTACTAGAGGTTTATCTCACAAGATTCTCCCAACCTAATGGTTCTGGAGACCTAATGGAGCTGATTTTAATAGGAGGGGTGGAGGTGGGGGCAGAAGATGGAGAGTTGGGGTTCGGGGAAGGAGGAGGATTGAAAAGGATAAAAAAAAAAAAAAGGACATGTGGTCTCTGTCTGGGTTGAAAGTGCACTCGCTTCTTGCCTCCCCAGAAACAATTGGAGAGGAAACATGGGTTAATGTTAGGGAGACACTAGGAGTTAATCATTCAGGGTACAGATGAAAGCAAGAAAGAATTCTAAAAATTGTGCCCTCCCTTTCAAAACTGAAGCCGTTTGCAAGAAGCAGAATGGAAGAGCTTATTAGCTTGACTCCTTTGCCCACTGCAGCAGGTGCTCCCAGGTGAAATCCTGGCATTTCGTAAAGTGAGAGTTCGCTCTGCAAAATCAGAAGAATCGAGGGCATCGAAGAACAGCCATCAGGTGAGTTTGGCACAAAACTAAGTCAAAATTCCACGTTTGTGTCGGGGGCTCCTCGACCTCCCCCATCCTCGTTGCCCTCCACAGAGGTCACTGAAAAGAAGTCAGACAGACAGAGCTGCCACTGACAGAGCTGCCGTCCTCATGGGCCACTGCTCTGTCATCCTGCAGCATCAGTAGCTTTGGGAGGAGCAAGGGAGGGTTGCCAAGGCATTCGATTGTATGTCCACTTCCATTCTATTTTCAGTGCCCTTTATGCAAAAGAGGCCCTGCTGCAGCCCCACTTCCTCTTAAGAAGCTTGCCACCCAGATCCACCCTGCGCCTTTCCCCAAACCCTGCGAATTGTTTTACTCCCTATGGCCGACCGACCCCATGGCTGGTGCTATGAGGCGGATCCCTTCCTTCTTTCTTCTCCTCCTTCCTATGTCTTCCTGCCCTCAAACAATTTCAGCCCTGTACTTGATGCTAGAGATACAAGGAAGACCAGAACATTCCCTGCCCTCAAATCCTTCTCAGTCCAGTGAAGGAGACATAAACTGAGGTCTGAGAACTCTGACTAATAAAGCAGCATGTCGCAGAGTTCCAGCTCATATGGAAAGTAGAACTGACGTCTTCTGACTCATAGCAAAACCTCCATCACAGCACCACATACGAAACAAGCTATTTATACATGGATGAGTTCCATTAACAGATTTATCGTTTCAGAAAAGGCCATTGGTGCCAAGATAGCAGCATTTCAACTACTACCTTATCTTCCTCCCACTTGCTAAAGGAAGACTTTATCTGAAAGAATATGTTCCCCCACGGCTAAAGAGGCTGCCCAAAGGACACAGGCTTTTCTTACCGACAGGTGTGCAGCACATGTGGGTAAGGCCCTTCCTTCAGCATAGGGACCACACCCCACACTGTCACTCGTGAGCTCCTGAAGCAGATGGAGAGGCAAGGCCTGGGCAGCCAGTGCCACCTTCTGGAGGGGCCAGGGCCTTGCAGGTGTTGTGGTTGGTGGCGCAGTAGAAGCAAATGTCAGGCCTTCCAGGAAATTCTTCCCTTTGTATACAACAGAGTGTCCTAATGCAGCTGGGCTTTTAGCGGTTGGGCACATAGCAGCATCAGGAAATTCAATTAGGGGACGGATGCCAGAGACCAGGAGAGGTACCAGAAACACCGAGAAGCTTACAAGTTTACAGATAGCCTGGTGACACAAAATCAGAGAAAACATTAGGGAGCTTTATTTAGTTCCTTATGAACAACTCTCAAATCTTTCTGATTTCAGATGTTACAAATTCATCCCACCAACATTGGACCTGTGAGTCTCAGAGAAAACAAGTCTCCATTGCTTGAGGAACGACTACTTCATTTACTGTCTTTCAACCCTACCCTTCTGCAAACTGTCAGGTCCCTACCCCTTTCTCTTCCTTACAGATCCAAAAATGGTTCTATAAAGCACAGTTTGAAAACCACTGCCATGGTACATTACTGGGAAATTTGTTCATGTGTTAAAACTCAAACATCACTTCCATTTCAAAGATCACCTCCTCAATGTTTTGGTTAGCTATAGCTGTGTAACAAACTACCCAAAACATAGTGGTTCAAAACAACATGGATTTTATTTGCTCCCAGCACTGTCACTTATTAGCAATGACAATGTGTATGATTCCATGAGGCAGGAATTCAGGACAGCTCAGTGGAATACTTCTCCTCTATGTGGGGTCAGCTGGGGTCATCAGGTGTCTGGGCTGGGCTGGTTGGTCTGGGCTGGAAGGTCCAAGAAGTCTTCACTCTCATGGCTGGTGCCTGGGTGCTCCTCCAAGTGGCCTCTCTCTATCCACATGCTTAATGAGCTTCCTTACAACATAGTGGTCTTTGGGTAGTCAGTCCTAAGTCCATGATGGCTGGCTTCCAGGGGAAAACATTCCAAGCAACAAAGGCAGGAACTGCAGATCCCCTGCCTCAGAAGTTAGTGTCCTGCCTCAGAAGTTAGTATCCTGCCTCAGAAGTTACATGGGCTCACGTCTGCTGCACATCGCAAGACCAGCCTAGGTTCAGAGGGAGGGTAGGTAAACCTGCCTCTCCGTGGGGGAAAGGCAAAAGAATTTGCAGTGACCTTTAATCTACCACAGTGAGGGCAGCCTTTCCAGAACTCCAGTTGAAACCTCAGACTTTATTATGGTCTCTCCTTGTCTCTTGAATTTCTGTTTCATAACATTTGTCATAAGTTAGTTATGTGATGAGCTGTCTTCCTCATCAGGAACCTTATGGCCAATGAGGGCAGGGAATGAGGTGACTCTGTTAGACTCACCATTGCATACCCACTGCCTGGGGCAGTGCCGATGCATCGTAGGCTTTTGGAAAATGTTTGTTTAGAGAATAGGATAACCTGTTACCAGGAAAATAGAAAAACACACTTAGGGAAAGTCAGAACAACATAATGTAGTTCATGTGATATAGTTCTATTGGAGGAAAAAAGATAAAATAGTGCTCCGAGTCTTTGAAATCCATCTTTTTGGGTAACAAACTTCTCATTAACCACCTAGAAATCTCATACTTCCTATCTTTTCCACCACGGAGGAAAAACCTAATATGTTCCATTTAAGCACATCTGTATATGAATTTTCCAGAGTATCTATATATTTAAAAATTTTTTTAATTGTGGAAAATTACACACACAGAAAGTTTACCATCTTAACCATTTCTAAGTGTATATTTCAGTGGTGTTAAGTATCTTCACATTGCTGTGTAACCATCGCCACCATCCATCTCCAGAACGCTTTTAATCTTGCAAAACTGAAACTCTACCTATTAAACAACTCCCCATTTCCCCACCTCCCCAACCCCACTTTATTTTCTGTCCCTATACCTCTACTCTATAGATCCTTCATGTAAGTGAACTCATACAGTATTTGTCTTTTTGTGTCTGGCTTATTTCACTGAGCATAATGTCCTCAAGTTTCATCCATTTTGCAGCACGTGTTAGAATTTCCTCCTTTTTGAAGGTTGAATAATATTCAGAATCACCTATATTTTTAAACCAGGTTTTTTCTTGTAATTGTGAAAGTAATTATAACTATTCTGAGAAGGTGTAAGAGAACAGCAGTGTCTTGAAACACTAAGCTTACCTACCCATGCACACCGTGTAGCCTTATTTTTTTTAGAGTCGCTTTACAATATTTTGTTAGTTTCTGGTGTACAGCAAACTGATTCAGTTACATATATGTATTCTTTTTCAGATTCTTTTCCACTATAGGTTATTACAAGATATTGAGTATATCAATAGATCCTATGCATTTTAGTTATTCCTCATCTTCTCCGGAAGGTGTCGCTAGTCCTTGAAAATGGAAGGTCACATCTGGCCGTTAGGCAATTAGGTGATAGATTTTCCTTCAAATAATTTCTACTTGGCCACCCAGACAAAGCTGTGCTGAGCATACCCAGGGAATGGTGCCCCTGACATCCTCCCGTCGGCCTTTTCAATCTTTTTTCTTCTTGTTACAACCTCCCTACCCCATGCCCTGCCCCTCCTCCCATCTTTTAATACTGACCTTTTCCAGGAGTCTCTCTCCTGGCCAGTCACCTTGGAGTTTAGTAATCCCCTTCTCATCCTGCCAGACTCGCCTGCCATGTCTCTTGTATCCCAGAGACGCTTCCCAGTAAACACCCAAGTGTGAATAGGATCACAGATGATATTTGTGAGTGAAAGGTTTATAGCTGGGTGTTTTTTTTTTCCTTTATTTCCCAAGCTTTCTTTAAATTGGTTACACATTTTATAATTTAAAATTGATTTTAGGGACTTCCCTGGTGGCACAGTGGTTAAGAATGCACCTGCCAATGCAGGGGACACAGGTTTGCACCCTGGTCCAGGAAGATCCCACAGGCCATGGAGCAACTAAGCCCATGCACCACAACTACTGAGCCTGCGCTCTAGAGCCCGCGAGCCACAACTACTGAGCACACGCACCACGACTACTGAAACCCATACACCCTAGAGCCCTTGCTTCACAACAAGAGAAGCCACCACGCTGAGAAGCCGGTGCACCGCAACGAAGAGTAGCCCCCGCTCAGCACAACTAGAGAAAGCCCGCGCACAGCAACAAAGACCCAACACAGCCATAAATTAATTAATTAATTAAATTTAAAAATAAGTAAGGGCTTCCCTGGTGGAGCAGCGGTTGAGAGTCCACCTGCCGATGCAGGGGACACGGGTTCGAGCCCTGGTCCTGTAGGATCCGACATGCGCGGAGCGGCTGGGCCCGTGAGCCACAGTTACTGAGCCTGCGCGTCTGGAGCCTGTGCTCCACAGCAAGAGGCCGCAACAGTGAGAGGCCCGCGCACAGCAATGAAGAGTGGCCCCCGCTTGCCACAGCTGGAGAAAGCCCTCGCACAGAAACGAAGACCCAACACAGCCATAAATAGATAAATAAATAAATTAAAATATATATATATAATTCTAAAATAAACAAATAAATAAATAAAATTAATTTTAAAAAGTTAAGTCAAGTTTTTACTAGGTCAGCAGTGGCATAATTCTACTCTGTCTTTTACACCTGATATTCCCGATTTTTGCCATTACTGAGCACCACCTGTGTTATTATTTGCCTAATAACTTTAAAACAGTTATTTTTATTTATTTTTTTGTTTTTCATTGACGTATAGTTGATTTACAATGTTGTGTTGGTTTCTGGTGAACAGCAACATGATTATATATGTATATATGTATCTTTTTCACATTCTTTTCCATTATAGGTGTTATCACAACATATTGAATATAGTTCCCTGTGCTATACAGTAGAACGTTCTCGTTTATATATTTTATATATAGTGGTTCGTATCTGTTAATCCCAAACTCCTACTTTATCCGTCCCACACCCCCATCCCCTTTGGTAACCATAAAGTTTGTTTTCTGTGTCTGTTTCTGTTTTGTAAATAAGTTCATTTGTGTCATATTTTAGATTCCACATATAAGTGATATCATATATTTGTCTTTGTCTGACTTACTTCACTCAGTATGATAATCTCTAAGTCCACCCATGTTGCTGCAAATGGCATTATTTCATTCTTTTTTATGGCTGAGTAATATTCCATTGTATCTTTATAACACATCTCTTTATTCATTCATCTGTTAATAGACATTTAGGTTGTTTCCTTGTCTTGGCCATTGTGAATAGTGCTGCTAGGAACATAGGGGTGAGTGTATCTTTTTGAATTATAGTTTTGTCCAGATATATGCCCAGGAGTGGGATTGCTGGATCATGTGGCAACTCTATTTTTAGTTTTTTAAGGAAACTCCATACAGTTTTCCATAGTTATTTGCCTAATAACTTTTATTAAACTTATTCACTTTTCTACAAAGTTAAATAAATATATCTTAAAAGATAATTTTATGTGACATTCTAAAATGGAAAACGCATTTGCCACAAATATAAAGTAACCATAAAAATAAATACAACAGAAATAAAACAACATTCTCAAATCTACTTTAAACCATTGCCTGCTGGAAGCTGGGATCCTTTGTTAAAAGGGTGATTAGCAAGTGTTAGGGGTCTTCTCCTAGGGGTCATCAGATTGATTGGAGGAGCACTGAGTCATTGTTAATTAGTACAATGGGCCTCATATCTCTTTAGGTTCATTTGCACTTTAATGAAGTAATCTTGAAGACTACACCTTGGCTGGAGGGAAAGACTTTCTCAAAGTTGTATTTCAGATGTAGGGGCTGGTGGGCGTGGAAGAGGTGTGTGTGCACCCATTAGGGTTAGGTGGCCTTGTCCCGAAGGTGATACCCCCTGGGGTGCACTAAATTGTTTGGCCTGCACCCAGGCCCCACAAGCAGGGATTAAGGTACGAAGATGATAGTCATCTACCAGGGCCTGACCATAGCTCCTGTACTCACAGATATTCAAGCAGGCGAAAGCATGCTTTTCTTGTTTTTTCGACCATGAGCCTTAATCACAGACAGGCAGAAGGAAAAAAATGCAGCAAAGCTGAGAGCAAAGTGCTGCAGAAATAGACTTCCTGCAAAATTGTCTTTGCAGCTTTTTCCCTCTTCAATTTAGTCTTTGCTCATTGCTACAGCTATTGTCAAGTCACTAATTACAAGTGAAGACCCAAACACTAGATAAATCTATGAATATTAGGCTGTAGTAGAAAGAGCTCTAGAGCTGGAAGTAAGAAACCTGAAATCCAGTCCTCTTCCAGCACTTCTTCGCTGTGTCATCACCAAGACCCACTTATCCCATCGTTCATCACGTCTCATCTGCCATTAAACCTTCAATTCCCTGGGCTTCCCTGGTGGCGCAGTGGTTGAGAGTCCACCTGCCGATGCAGGGGACACTGGTTCGTGCCCCGGTCCGGGAAGATCCCACATGCCGCGGAGCGGCTGGGCCCGTGAGCCATGGCCGCTGAGCCTGCGCATCCGGAGCCTGTGCTCCACAACCGGAGAGGCCACAACAGTGAGAGGCCCGCGTACCGCACAAAAAACAAACAAACAAACAAAAAAACCCTTCAATTCCCTCCCCCTTATTTGAATGAATTAGGATCTGAGGACTCCAACTAGAACCTCTGTAAGATGAGAACAACATCTTATACCCACCCTGGAAGGTTGGGGACTGGACCAGATAACCTCTTGTACCCACCAGTTTGGAGGTCATAGAATCCTATGAACTAGCAAAAATCAGCTGTACACCTGTGCCTAATTCTTGAGCATGAAGCAAATACAAGATATACCAGTGTCTGAGATGTCAACAGAGACAGTTATGTATAGACAGCCAACTATTCACAATAAGGATGATGAAGATATGTAATTTTTATTGAATCCTCACAACAGCCCCATGAATTCGTTTCTATTACTATGCCCTTTTTTTTTTTTTTTTGCAGTACACGGGCCTCTCGCTGCTGTGGCCTCTCCCGTTGCGGAGCACAGGCTCCGGACGCGCAGGCTCAGCGGCCATGGCTTACGGGCCCAGCCGCTCCGTGGCATGTGGGATCTTCCCGGACCGGGGCACGAACCCGTGTCCCCTGCATCGGCAGGCGGACTCTCAACCACTGCGCCACCAGGGAAGCCCTATGCCCATTTTAAAGGGGTAGAAACCAAGGCACAGAGAGTCCAAGTCATTTGTCCATAGTGCACAATCAATACGCAGGAGAGCGGCTTTCGAACAGAGGTGGTCCCCCACAGGAGTTGTGCCCTTAGTGCTAACATCACACCACTTAGGCAAATAGGAGGAAGAAGATATACAAACCACTGCCTCGCCCTCAAAGCCTTGCACCCTCAAGGGGGCGGGCACAAATGCAAGCTCTAAGCCAGGTAGAATGCAGTCAGGGGCAAATACAGCTGTTAGGAGAAAGTGTTCCTTCTGGATGGGCGTGTAGGCGACAGTGAGGGACAGTGGGCCCGTGATTCCCTGGGAGGGAACGCAGAGGATCACGCAAATAGAACAGCACAATTTTCAAAAGATGGCCTGATGGTCCCCTTCACGCCTGGCCTGCCACCTCTGTTCTGACATCAGTCAAACTTAACATCACTAATAGGGACAGCAGGCAAGGGTCCCCGATGGGATGGACAGGAAGCCCACTGCCCCTCTGAGGAAGGAGTCTTGCTCCTGTTAAATCAGTTAAACAAGGAGGCCATAGACCCGAGGTGGCTTTAATGCCATGGCGACCTGAATAAGCAAAGCAAAACCTAAACCTGTAAATGCCTCAAGGTTACGAAATTGAAACCTAAGGACAACCAATCACGAACAGCCAACTAGGCTTTAAGCTACAGCCAATCAATAATCTCCATGCTCTGTTTCTGCCTTTTCTCTCTAAAAGTCTCTCCCAGCTCCTGCTAGTGGAGGACTCCTAACCAACCCTGGTTTGATGCGGCCCAATGTGGAATCAATTTTTGCTCAGATAGACTTAAAAATTTGAATATGCCTCAGTTTATCTTTTAATACTCCCAACAATCTAATGATGTCGTCAGAGCTAACTTACATGAAGTGCAGGAAATAGAGAAGAAAGTTAAATGATACCACAAGGAAGCTAGGCAACAAATCCAGAATATGGAAACATTCTGTAGGAAAACAGACCTGTTTTCTGTAAGTCAGTGACATGGGAGGTCAAAGGAGAGGGGACTAGTCTGGATGAAAACACTAAAGAGCAATAACAACGTCACGTAATATGGACCCTAACTCCAAGAAGCCAACTGTAAAAAGACATTTTTGAGATAATCAAGGAAGTCTGATTATGGGTGATGTAGTGGATAATACCAAGAAAAAGTCAGTTAGGAGTAAATGTGGCATTGTGGTTGTACAAGAAAATGTCATGCTTTAGAGATCTGTCATGCTTTTAGGGATTTGATATGATTTCCAGCATCTTCTTTAAAATATTTTAGCAAGAAAGAAAAAAAGTGATAGATATAGAAGACACGGCACAATTTTTATACTATTGAGTTTCACCAATGGGGGGGGTCACTCCACTGGTCTCTCTCCAATTTTATGTATGTTTGAATATTTGTAACAAACTACGAGTACACAGCCCCAAGCTAGAAACAAACCAACTGCCTGTCCATCAACAGGTGAATGGATAAACCAATAGCCATACAAGGGAATACTACTCAGAAGTGAAAAGGAATAGACAGCTGATACACAAAACAACGTGGATGAATCACATAAGCATTGTGCTGAGTGGAAGAAGCCAGATTCGAAAGGCTGTATGCTCTATGATTCCATTTATAGGACATTCTGAAAAAGACTAAAGGGACAGAAAATTGATCAGTGGTTGGCAGGGCCTAGGGTAGGAGGATGGGATTGAGTACAAAGAGGCAAGAGGAATTTGGGGGGTGGGGATGGAAATGTTCCATATCCTGGTAGAAATGGTCTGTATCTTGGGGGTTATGTAACTGTATACATTTGTCAAAATTTATAGAACTATGCACCAAAAAAAGGTGAATTTTACTCTAAGTAATTATACTTTAATTACTTTAATATACTACTCTAAGTAGTATACTTTAATTAACCTGAGTTTAAAAACAAATACAATGAGACCAAGAGCTAAGGAAGAAAGGGAGGGAGGAAGGAAGGAAAAGAGAGGACAGGGGATCCTCTGCATAGCAGGCTTGGAGCCTGGAGACGGAGCAAATCTCTTTGCAAACACTGACCGGTGCAAGGTCAGAGACATCTTGAGAACCACTGCTTCCCTGTGACTGTTTCCACAGTCCCAGGGGGAAAAACAAAAATATATAAATTCTGCTTCTCTTTTCCCTTCGTGTTTGTTGGGCTGTGCTTCTTTTCCTCTGCTGTGGCCCCTTCTCCTTACCTTATTCATACTCTCTTAGGAAGACAGTCTCCCCATAGACTCAAGTGCTGGCTGATGAAAGCAGGACTGAAACATTTGATCTCACCTTGATTTAACTAGAACAGCCTGTTCCGGGGATGGAACAAGCAGTGACCCAGAGGTTTTTGTTAAAGAATCTGACTGTATTGATCCAAGTAAATGAAAGAATAGATAAGTATTTTTACTGCAGCCGTCTGGCTAAGAATTGATGGGAAAATATTCATGAAGAGTTAAATAGAAAACAATGGTGTTCTCTTGCCAGCATGCTTTTCACCTGGTAGAGAATTCATTTCATTTTTTTTTAATTTAATTAATGAATTTATTTATTTATTTTTGGCTGTGCTGGGTCTTCGTTGCTGTACGCGGGCTTTCTCTCTTTGCAGCGAGCGGGGGCTACTCTTCGTTGGGGTGCGTGGCCTTCTCATTGTGGTGGCTTCTCTTGCTGTGGAGCACGGGCTCTAGGCACACGGGCTTCAGTAGTTGTGGTGCGTGTGCTCAGTAGTTGTGGCTCACGGGCTGTAGACCGCAGGCTCAGTAGTTGTGCACAGGCTTAGTTGCTCTGCAGCAGGCATGTGGGATCTTCCCAGACCAGGGCTCGAACCCATGTCCCCTGCATTGGCAGGCGGATTCTTTTTTTTTTTTTTTAATTAATTAATTTATTTATTTTTTGGCTGTGTTGGGTCTTCGTTTCTGTGCGAGGGCTTTCTCCAGTTGCGGCGAGCGGGGGCCCCCGCTTCATCACGGTGCGCGGGCCTCTCACTGTCGCGTCCTCTCCTGTTGCAGAGCACAGGCTCCAGATGCGCAGGCTCAGTAGTTGTGGCTCACAGGCTTAGCTGCTCCGCGGCATATGGGATCTTCCCAGACCAGGGCTCTAACCCGTGTCCCCTCCATTGGCAGGCAGATTCTTAACCACTGCGCCACCAGGGAAGCCCCAAGAACTCATTTCAGATTTCCATTTTTAGCAAATATGTCCCACATCTCCCTAGGCTGGAGCCCCTGACCCTCCTCGGGACACCTCTCAGACAGGAGAGTTGTCTAATCACAACCTGTTTATTTCACCCTAAATTTTACAGTCCTAAGTCCTTTGCCAAGCTGTCATTTTCATGAGATCAAAGTACATTTGCTTTAAGAGGTACAAACTAGTATGTAGAAAATAAGTAAGCTACAAGGATAGGGAATATGGCCAACATTTTATAATAACTATAAATGGAGTATAACCTTTTTTTGGGGGGGGGGCCTCTCCACACTGCTTGTGGGATCTTAGTTCCCCAACCAGGGATCGAACCTGGGCCCTTGGCAGTAAGAGCAAGGAGCCCTAACCACTGAACTGCCAGGGGAATATAAGATTTAAAAATTGTGAATCACTATGTTGTACACCTGAAACTTATATAATATTGTAAATCAACTACACCTCAAGAAAAAATAATAAAAATAGATTCTACTGCTAAAAAAAAAGTACGTTTTCAAAAGACTGAAAGTTGATTGATTAGCAAAATAATAAACTGTCTAATCATTTGTTGATGAAGTATTGTCTCTTGTAACAAGAATTTTGGTGACCATCAAGAAATCAAACTATTAGAATTTTTTAAAAGTGTTACTTTCATTTCGTATCTTAACCTTTTATTTTTATTTTAAAGTTTATTCTTTAAGTGTTAGAATGGGTAATCCATTCCAATGGTTGAAAAAATAAGGAAAAAGTAGAGTGGAAAGTTTCCTTCCCTCAGTTGTCCCCATTTGCCCACTAATCCCTCCCTAAAAGTTTCTTTTGTATTCTTCTAGGGATTTTAATGCATATGAATGTGAATATTTACTTACTCCACTTTTAAAACCTAAACTTTCTATTAAAGTATATATGTCTGGAGGAAAAAGTACACAAATCTTAAGTGATCAGCTCAATATTTTTTCTCAAAGTGAACATACTCATGTCCTCCTAGATCAAGAAAGAAAACTTTCTCAGCCTCTCATGGGCCATGAGGCTCTTACCATGAGACTCTTAGTAAACAGTATTCAGGTCTTTTGCTCATTTAAAAAAAACAGGTCGTTTATTTTTTTTTACTGATTAGTGGTTCTTTACATCCCTGGCTATGAGTCCTTTGTTTATTACATGTATTGCAAATAACTTTTCCTCTCTGTGGCCTCCTTTTGACCCTTTAAATGGTGTCTTTGGATGGACAGAGGTCCTTAGCTTTAATGTACTCCAATTTGTAATTTTTTGTTTGTTTGTTTGTTTTGACCAAGCCATGCAGGCTGCGGGGATCTTAGCTCCCCAACCAGTGATCCAACACGGGCCACCTGCAGTGGAAGCACGGAGTCCCAACCACTGCAACACCAAGGAATTACCTAAATTTTATTATTTTATGGTTACCACTTTTTGCTTCCTGTTTAAAAAATCTTTACCTTCACTAAACTCATGAAGATATTTATCTATGCTTCTTCTATTAGCTCAATTGTTTTATGTTTTCAGACCTCCAATCCATCTGAATTGATCTTTGTGTATGTTGTAAGCTAGGGGGGTCCAGATTCATTTTTCTTCCCATTTGAATATCCAGTTAACTTAGCCCCATTTTTTTAAATTAATTTATTTTTGGCTGCGTTCGGTCTTCATTTTTGCACGTGGGCTTTCCCTAGTTGCAGAGAGCGGAAGCTACTCTTCATTGTGTGCACAGGCTTCTCATTGTGGTGGCTTCTCTTGTTGCAGAGCATGGGCTCTAGGCACAAGGGCTTCAGTAGTTGTGGCTCACAGGCTCCAGAGCACATTCTTCCCTGCTGTTGCATTGGTTAAGAATCCGCCTGCCAATGCAGGCGACACGGGTTCGAGCCCTGGTCGGGGAAGATCCCACATGCTGCAGAGCAACTAAGCCCATGCACCACAGCTACTGAGCCTGTGCTCTAGAGCCCACGAGACACAACTACTGAGCCTGCGTGCCACAACTACTGAAGCCCGCGTGCCTAGAGCACATGCCCTGCAACAAGAGAAGCCACAGCAATGAGAAGACTGTGCACCACAACGAAGGTAGCCCCTGCTTGCCGCAACTAGAGAAAGCCCTCGTGCAGCAACAGAGACCCAAAGCAGCCAAAAATTAATTAATTAATTTAAAAACAAACAAACAAAAATGTTGCCTCTATTCCCCATGTTGTACAATACATCCTTGAGCCTATCTTACACTCAATAGTTTGGACCTCTCACTCCCCACCTCTATATTGTCCCTCCCCCTCCCAACAGGTAACCACTAGTTTGTTCTCTAGATCTGTGGGTCTGCTTCTTTCTTGTTATATTCTCTACTTTGTTGTATTTTTTAGATTCCACGTATAAGTGATATCATACAGTATTTGTCTTTTTCTGTCTGACTTATTTCATTTAGCATAATACCCTCCAAGTTCATCCATGTTGCTGCAAATGGCAAAATTTTGTTCATTTTTATGGCTGAGTAGTATTCCATTGTGTATATATACACCACATCTTCTTTATTCATCTCCTGATGGACACTTAGTTTGCTTCCATATCTTGGCAATTGTAAATAATGCTGCTATGAACATTGGGGTGCATGTATCTTTTCAGATTATTGTTTTGTTTTTCTTGGATGTATAACCAGGAGTGGAATTGCTGGGTCATATGGTAATTCTATATTTCTTTACTTTTTTTTTCTCTCTCTCTTTATTTTCTTTAGTTTTTTCTTTTTTTTAAATTTTATTTATTTTTTATTTTTTTCTTCTATTTTTTGTTTTTTGAGATACCTCCATACTGTTTTCCACAGTGTCTGTACCAACTTACATTCCCACCAACAGTATATGAGGGTTCCCTTTTCTCCATAGTCTCACCAACATTTGTTATTTGTTTTCTTTTTGATGACAGCCATTCTGACAGGTGTAAAGTGATATTTCATTGTGGTTTAGATTTGCATTTCCCCGATAATTATCAAGGTTGGACATCTTTTCATGTGCCTATTGGCCATCTGCATTTCCTATTTGGAAAAATGTCTATTCAGTTCTTCTGCCCACTTTTTAATTGAGTTGTTTATTTTTTTGATGTTGAGTTGTATGAGCTGTTTATATATGTTGAATATTAACCCCTTATTGGTCATATCATTTGCAAGTATTTTCTCTCATTTAGTAGGTAGATTGTCTTTTTGTTTCGTCAATAGTTTCCTTTGTTGTGCAAATGCTTTTAAGTTTAATTAGGTCCCATTTGTTTATTTTTGCTTTTATTTCCTTTACTTTAGGACACAGATCCAAAAAAATATTGCTGCAATTTATGTTAGAGTGTTCTGCCTATGATTTCCTCTAGGAGTTTTATAGTATTCAGTCTTACATTTAGGTCTTTAATTTGTTTTGAGTTTATGTTTGTATATGGTGTTAGACAATGTTCTAATTTCATTCTTTTACATGTAGCTGTCCAGTTTTCCCAGCACCTTGATGAGACTGTCTTTACTCCACTGTATATCCTTGCCTCCTTTGTCATAGATTAATTAACCATAGGTGCGTTGGTTTATTTCTGGGCTTTCTATCTTGTTCCATTGATCTATATTTCTGTTTTTGTGCCCATACAATACTGTTTTTATTACTGTAGCTTTGTAGTATAGTCTGAAGTCAGGGAGTGTGATTCCTCCAGCTCTGTCCTTCTTTCTCAAGATTGTTTTGGCTATTCAGGGACTCTGGCTTTCCCCTTGCTTTCTTCCTTCTGAAGTATACTTGATGGGTGATCCATGTGTTACAGGTGTACAGTATGGTGATTCACAGCTCCTGAAGGTTATACTGCATCAATAGTTATTATAAAATCTCTGGGCTTTGCTCTGAGTGAAATGGGGAGTCAATGCAGGGGTTTGATATGACTTCCATTTAACAGAATTTTTCTGGAGGCTGGGTGGAGACAATATCAGACAAGGGTAGAAGCAGGGAGAACTGTTAGGAGGGTGTTGCCATAATCTAGGCGAGATGATGAGGTGGTGAGATCCGTGAGACACGGTCAGAGATGCTGGATAAATTGTAAGCGGAGAGCCAACAGAATCCCCTGACCGATCCTAGGTGGAGAGAAAGAGGGTGATCAAAAGGATGTCAGGGATTTGGGCCTGAAAGGAAGGATGGGGTGCCAGTAACCGAGGGAGGGTTGGGATGCTGGGGAAGGTGACGGACCTGGATTTCACCCTGGACTGATGCTTGGACTGGGATGTCGACTCTTTGGTGTCTCTTAGATGTTCCTGTGGTGATGCCAGGCCGGCAGTGGGTAACGAAGCACGGCAGGGGAGAGGCCTGGGTGGTGGTATTTATTTGGGAGTCATAAGCCTGAGAGATGGGCTTTAAAACTGTGAGTTGGGAACAGCCTAGAAAGGTAAGGGCAGGAACAGAGCGAGGAGGTCCTGGGGCCCCAGCGATAAGAAGAGAAAAGAGGAACCAGGGGAGGAGGCTATGAGGAAGCATCCAGTAGGCAGGAGAAAAATCCAGAGGGTGTGGTGTCTTGGAAGCCAAGTGAAAGGAGAGCTTTGAGGCCGAGAGCGATCCCGGTGTCACAGCTGCGCAGCGACCAGGTAAGATAAGCCGGGAACGGCCGCTGGCTTTAGCTTCACAGGGGCCGTTGGTTACTAATGCGAGCAGTTTCGGTGGAGTGATGGGGATGGTTTAAGAGAGATTTGGGGAAGAATCGTGGCCCTCAAGTGCAGATAATTCTTTGGGGATTTTGGCTGCGGAGGAGAGCAGTAGCTGGTGGGAGCAGAAGGAAGGCCGGGAAGAGGTTTTCTTTCTTTCTTTTTATTTTTTTAAGATTGGAAAAATTACAGCTTTTTGGTGTGCAAATAAGAGTGATTTAGTAGACAGAAAAACTGATAATGCAGAACTGGGTAGAATTAACGGGGCAAGCATCTTGAGTACAGGAGAAAGGGTGGGATTAAGTGGTTTTGGATTGGAGCACAGAAGGTGAGGGGTCAGCAAACGCTTTCTACAAAGGACCAGATAGTAAATATTTTAGTATTTGCGGGTCCCACGGTCTCTGTCACAACTGTTCTGCTGCGGCTCTAAAGCCGCCGTGGATGATACACAAATGAATGGGCATGGCCATGTTCCAATAAAACTGCGTTTCAGTTCATCAAAATTTTAATTTCATATAATTTTCACATGTCGCAACATATATTCTTCTTTTGATTTCGACCATTCCAAAAGTTAACGGCAGGCTGTACAGAAACGGGCAGTGAGCTGGATTTGGCCCCTAGGCCAAAGTCTGCCAACCTCCAATCTATGTACCTGACAAGAGTAACCCAGACGGGTACAAAGAAATTGAGTAGAAGTGGTGAGGGGAATCTGAATTCTCCGGAGCGCTTCAATTTTCTCAGTGAGGTAGGACCCTGAGAACGAGGATGAGTGAGAAAGTATAGAAGATTCGAGGAGAGAAGCAAAGACATAAAATACAGAGTGTGGCTTGACCAGGAACATCTAAGTAGAACGAGTCTCCCTGCAGCCTGAAGTCCCCTTTTGAGGTCTGCGGTCTTGAGTCTGAAGTCAGATCTCTTCAGGGGAGGCTGTGTTTTTCTGCAGCCACGATACGTAGTTGTTACAAAGTTGGGCTTGAGAAGCTGTGATTCTGCCAAAAGAGTTTCAAGAAGGAGGAAGCGAAGTTAGAGTTTTCATCTAAGAGGTTATAGATGATTGTAGGCTTATGAGAGATTTAACAAATAATAATACAGGGCGCCCAGTTAAATCTGAATTTCAGATAAACAACAAATACGTTTTTAGTGTAAGCCTGTCCCACGATTAGGAGGAAGAGAGAAGATGAAGCAGTCCGGGGAGATGTGCAAATTGGGACATCAATGGATTGGAGGTCTTGTCCGGGAACGGGTGCTGGGGGGAACCACCAGCCAGGACAAGGTAGAGTCGAACGCCTGACCTTGAGATGAATAAAAAGAGGAAGGTTGAACCCTAAAATATGCCTGTGGTTGATGCTGCAGGGTGGGCTTAAGGAGGACTTAGGGAGGAGCCAGCAAGGGGGTTGTGACCCGAACCAGGTGTAAATTCTGACCTTCCAGAAGAGGGAAGAGGAAGGCAAACATTTTCTGCTAACTCATGTCCCTGGTCCACTTCAGAGTGAGCTCACCACTCCCCTTCCCCTTCGCACACCCAGGTGGTTACTGGGATTTGGAAACAAAAGCTCCAAGGAGACACACAGGGGCTTTAGAGTTTTCAAAGTACAGTCCACTCGGCAAGATGTTGGCTAAGATGTGTGGCCACCTCTTCAGAAGGTGAGCTCTTGTTATCCAGTCAGAAATGAAAAATGATTCGGTTATTATGATTATGATAGAATAAGCTCAGGAAGAAAATACAGACTCAGTAGAGAAGCGGCAAACCCACAGCAGCTACAGAGATCCTTACTGGGCTCTGGAAGGGATGGAAGAACGGTACGGGAGAGGGACTGGGTGATGGTTAGAAACCCTCTTACCTACCTCTGGAGACTAAGTTCCCAGGGAGCAGAGAAGGGGTTTGTGCACAGCTGTGCCCTCAGTTCCTGGAGCAGCTCCTGACAGAGAGGAGATGAATAATACTTGTCGAGTGAATAAATGAGTACAGAACAGTGAAAGAAAACCTGGGGAATCTCCTTGGCTACCTTTGGCCACTTAACCAGATATGTGGCCTTGGGCGAGTTAATTAGCATCTCTGAGCCTCAGTTTCCTACACCTCCACAGCTTTGCAAAGCAGAAATGAGATAGCGCTTAACTTTTAGGAATAGTGGTTGTTGTGGGTTACTGGTAGGAAAAGAGATGGGGCGTGGTCTTTGCGTGGAGGGAGCATTTTTTTAGAACTAGTTTGAGAATTTTATTTTATTTTTTTTTTAATTTTTTTTGCGGTACGCGGCCCTCTCACTGTTGTGGCCTCTCCCGTAGCGGAGCACAGGCTCCGGATGCGCAGGCTCAGCGGCCATGGCTCACGGGCCCAGCCGCTCCGGGACATGTGGGATCTTCCCGGACTGGGACATGAACCTGTGTCCCCTGCATCAGCAGGCGGACTCTCAACCACTGCGCCACCAGGGAAGCCCTAGCTTGAGAATTTTAAAAGGGGGCGGTACTTTAAAATTTTGGGAAATCCTGGAACTTAGAAGAAAATTTTTCAAGTAAAGTTAAAAAAATTATTTACTTTCTATTATATGTCAACTCGTATGGAAGACAGTTATATACATTATCTGCAGAAAATCCTTGGGGATAGGCAACATCCTAGGAAAAAACATAACAAGTATGTAAATGGCTAAACAGCGGCATGTAAACAGGGGGAACAGGGCTTCAAACCAAAATTCAGGTTTAAGTATCTTGGAATGTTAAAGGCAAATTTAGAGGGTTAGTCCCATCTCCCACACAGAGCCCAAATCTTCTCTGCAATAGTGAAGTCTAGATTTGGAGCCAGAGTTAGACCCCTTAAGACAGTCCAATTCATTCTGAATTAGTCAAAGGTTTTTCTTTCCAAAACATTAAAGCTAGTCTCGAGCAATTTCCCCTCCCTGGCCCTGGCTCTGACCTCTGGAGCTGCCCGCGGGAAATACAGACCAGCCAGAAGGACAGGGGGCTGTGTCCTTCTCACCCTCGTTACTGCTTCCCACAGCCGTGCACGCAGGGGACACTCAGGAAATGTTTGCTGCATCGAACGTGGCTTTGCCTTTTCTCGCAATGACACCTAAGAGACGAAATAGCCCCAGTCTCCAGCCCTCCAAGATCAGTGCTGCTCTTGCCCTCTGAGATCCTGGCTCCAAGCCTTGACCTGAAACCCCCCTGGGAAGATAGGTCTGTGCTCTCATTAACTCAGTAGGTCAAGAAGCATCCACTGAGTGCCTACTGCGTACCAGGCGCTGTTGTAAGTGCTGGGAACCTATCTTCTAACAAAACAGGCAGATTACCCTTGTATCTTCTGTGTGAGAAAGTAGAGAATACACAACGAATATAAAATCTTCCAGAAAGTGATAAGTGGTAGGGAGAAAAAAATGGAAACAGGTAAGAGGAATTGAGAGTGTCAGTGGTGCTTTCAATGTAAGTGGGATGGCCGTGTCAGCCAAGAAGGGAGGTGATGAAAATGTCCATGAGATCATTGTGAGGGGGAGTGGCAAGGGGACAGGCTGTGTAAAGTGCGGAAGTACCAGCCTGCATGGTGAGGGGGAGCAGGGGGAGCTCGGGGGAGCAGGGGGCCCATCACAGAGATGCTGTCAGGCAGATGCAGGCTCGGGCTGCACTGTCCCCAGCAGAAGCCTCCAGCCACGTGGGGCTACGCAGCTCCTGAAACGTGGCTATGACCCACTACGTTTCAGAGACTTTGAATGAAAACAAGAATGTGACATTTCTCAATTTTTATGTGATTCCATGTTGAAACGGTAACAACTTAGAGATACAGTGTTAAATAAAATATACTATTACAATCATGTCACTCGTTTCTTTTTTTATTATGGTTACCAGGAAATTTAAAACGCCACATGTGGCTCCTAATCTGTTTCTATTGGATGGTATCGGTCTAGGGTCTTGCACACCCTTCTAAGGACTTTGGCTTTTATTCCAATAGAAATGGGGATCCCTTGGAGAGCTTAGAGCAGAGGAGTGACAGGATCTGGCTTTGTACAAAAGGATCACTCTGGCTGCTGTATTGAGATTAAATTGCAGGACGTCACTCCTGGAAGCGGGAGCCCCTTCAGGAGGCCATGGCAGTGATGCAGGGGAGATAATGGTGGCTTAGCCCAGGGGGCCAGCGGTGGAGGCAGTGAGATGTGGCTGGAATCGGATGTATTTTTGAAGGTAGTGCCTACAGGAGCGCCTGCAGGATTAGACGTGGGATGTGAGAGAACGGAAGGAACCAAAGGTGCACGCAGTGATTCTGGCCTGAGGAGCTGGCCATTCCCTGAGGGAGGAAGACCGTGGGCAGAGCAGTGGACTGTCAGGATGTCAATTACAGTCACATGGAGATGCTGAGACAACAGCTGGGTGTTTTTTGTTTGTTTTTTGTGGTACGTGGGCCTTTCACCGTTGTGGCCTCTCCCGTTGCAGAGCACAGGCTCCGGACGCGCAGGCTCAGCGGCCATGGCTCACGGGGCCCAGCCGCTCCGCGGCATGTGGGATCCTCCCGGACTGGGGAACGAACCCGTGTCCCCTGCATCGGCAGGCAGACTCTCAACCACTGCGCCACCAGGGAAGCCCAACAGCTGGGTGTTAGAGGACAGTGCCCAGGGGAGAAATTTGGGAACTGTAATATCTAAGTGGTCTTTAAAGTCAGGAGACTGGAGGAGCTCACCACGGGAGTGCAATAATATTGAGAAGAAGGCTAAGGACTGAATTTAAGAATATGAGGTTGGGGAGAAAAGGTGGAATCAGCAAAGGACTAAGAACAGACGAGGCAGATGGTGGTGACCTGGAGCCAAGGAAGAATGTGTTTCCAGGAGAAGCAAGAAGTCAGCATGTCCAGTGCTTCTGTGTCAGCATGTCCAGTGCTTCTATGGACAGAGTTAGGATGAGGATGGAGAGTTGACCATTGGGTTTAGATGATGTGGAGGTCAGGAGTTTTTTGGAATCGTCTGAGCAAAAGCCTGATAGCAGTGGGTTTGCCCGAGAATGGCAGGAAAGACTTTGGAGACAGCGAGCATGGATAACTCCAGGAATTTTACTGGAAAAGGGAGGAGAGAGATGAGGCCATAGCTGACAGGTACTTGGGGCCGGAGAGGGATTCTAATTAATGATGGGGTAGATAACAGACGGTTTGGGTGCTCGTGAGAATAACACAATAGAGAGAGGAAAACTGATGATGTCGGGTAAAGGTGGACCATTGCTGGAGTCAGGTTCCCATGGAGATGAGAGGGGATTCCATCCAGGGCACAGGAGCCTTGCCTGTAGGAGCCACGGCAGTTCCCCTTCACTAACAAGTAGGAAAGCCAACTGTAAGGGTGTGGATGCAGGTGGCGACGTCACGGAGGGTCTCTTCCAGCTGCTTCATTTGCTCAGAGAAGTGGGAAGCAAACCCATCAGCTGGGAGAGGCTTTGGAGGTCCTGCAGAGTGAGCTCAAAGTCTAAAATAGGTGTCCAGGAGAGAGTGAGAGAGAAAGCACTGGGGAAATAGGGGCTGATTAATGCACCCCCCCCAACCTTGGTACTTTTCGGAAGTGGGTTTAAAGTGAGAGCAGTCGGCATGGTGGTGTGTTTTCTCTAGCCACTTTTCACGGCAAAGGGCCAGGAGTAGGGTAAGCCCGGGGCTGTGGCACCTGCCAAGGTGTGAGCGTGCCCTCAAGGGAGCGATCCTAATGACTGACCACAGACTTGACTCGTTCAAACACATATTTGCCGAATGGCCGCTGTCATCACAGCAGTAAGGTAATAAAACTGCTTTTGCGCTCAGCTTACGTTGTGGTCCTGTCGCCACATCAACCGCCTCTCTGGTGACGCTGCGTGCTCTTGCGCTGCATCCCCGTGGCCGTGGCAGGAACTGCGGCTGCTGAGGCACCAGATGAGACAGGGCTGCCGCCTCCTGGCCAGTTTCTGCTACTGCAAATACGCCAGGACCACATCTACAACTAGCTTCTCACTGCCCTGGGCTGGTGAGCGGTAAAAACAAGGACCCGACCAAAGGCTAGCACTGGGCGCCCAGGACCTCTGCTTTTCCCCACCCCTCCGTCTTCCATTCTCATTCTCAGTAAGGAGCAACGTAATCCCTACTAAAGGACGCTCCTTTCCTGGGAAGGTTTCCACCTTAGCAGACAACTTTAAGTATCCAAAAGCCCTCAAGCGCCAAGGAAATGAAGCAGTCATTGAATTTCAAGCATCTGTGGAAAATCAGTGCAGGAAATATTTGAGATGCAAAAGTCTGCCTTGTGGCTACTTGTCCACATACTACCGTATAGATGGTATATTAGCATTTTTGTTCTCTTTGACTTTGGTTTCACTCTCTGGTTAGTAGGTTTTGCTGATTTCACTTTCCTACTTGTTATTAATTTTTCATTTCACTGTTACATTTACAATTTCTCAACTATACTTCAATAAAAAAGAAAAGAAAAGAAAGATAGAAAAGAGTTCACTGTCATGGAAAACCATCACATAAAATATTAAGATTAGAAGGACCTTAAGATGTTGTCTAGCTTATATTTCTGTGCCTCACAGTGAAATTGTACTCAGGAAGTGACTTCTAATGCTCATCACAACTACGGACGGGCAGTGTGGACAAAGGGACAGGGTTGAAGCTGGTGTCATCAGACCGCTGGTGGGGTGCCTGGTACCCCACCTGGTGATGAGCTTATGGCTGAAGTTCTCACCTTCTTCCTCTATAAAATTGCACAAATAATCACCCTGCCCATCTTGTAAGATGGTTGTAAAATCACATGTTGTAATTCAGATCAAAATAGTTCATTAACGGCGCACTGCATTGTGTATTCAAAGATGTTTATGGAATTTGCCAGGAATTTTGCTACACGTTATGTGGAATGTTCAGTACCTTCAGTCCTTCTCTAAATTCAGAACATTCCCTGATCTTATGAAACTTACAATTCAGTAATATCTCTTTAGAGAAGAGGGGAAAACAACAAAGACAAAAATCTGACTTTTTTTTTTGAACACTGGAATTTGCTTCTCGAATTTGAAATAACTCAGTGCATACTTCTCTGATCCACGTCTCCTGCCATTAGCTCTATTTTGCTTTTATCTTGGCTGATGTATTTTCTCTACCCTTTAAATGAAGGCTTGAAAAGCTTCAATGCAGTGGAAACATCCCAAATGTCCATCAGTGGATGGATAAGCAAAATGCAGTATATACATATAATGGACTATGATTCAGCTTTAAAAAGAAATAAAATTCTGAAACATGCTACAACATAGATGAAGCTTGAGGATTTTATTCTAAGTGAAATAAGCCAGAGACAAAAAGACAAATACTGTATGATTTCACTCATATGAGGTACCCAGTCAAATTCATAGAGATGGAAGGTAGAATGGTGTTTGCCAGGACCTGGAGGGAAAGGGACTGTCAGTTTCACAAAATGAAAAGAGGTTTGGAGGCGGATGGTGGCAATGGATGCGCGACAGTGTGAACGTACTTAATGCCACTGACCTGCACACTTAAAAATGGTTAAAATGGTAAATGTTATGCTGTGTATATTTTACAACAACTTTTTTTAATGGGAAAAATAAAGCAGCCTAAGTGCATTGTAAGTGTGTAAATCCAGTCGCATGCCCAGAATTAAAAACAGCTGTGCATACTTTTCTAGTCTTACACGTCTGCCACAAACAGTAAGCATTCCATACACCTGTGGGGCTTGTTGAATTGCCCTGGATTTCTGCATATCAACTTTCAAGTGACTTCAAAGAATTTTTCTCAAGGTTGAGCTTTCTGGACGAAGTTCGAAGGCATTATAAGAAAGATGACTGAAATAGTTTTCAATAAATACTAAGTTTCAAGTATTACATTAGAGAAAAAGAAAGAATTACAGGGAGTCGCTTTCAAAATGAGTCCATTTCAGCTGAATAGTGTTTGCAGCCCTCTGAATGACTGGGATTGCTGGTAAATGTCAGCCCTTCCATTAGCAGGGACCTTGGGCAATCATCTGGTCCAGCCCGTGCCTTCGGGCAGGTAAGATATCATCAACCCATTTTGCAGATGTGGCAATCCTTGTGCCCAGAGAGGCAAAGAAACTTGTGTCAAGTCACACAGAAAGCGGAGGAGTGGTGTCCAGAACTCGGGGCTCCCGCCTCCCAGAACCTGCGCTTTTTTCTGCTGCATCATGCTCTGGTTTACGTAACTTCTCTGCGTCTCCGTTTTCCCACCGCATTCTAGAGTGAAAATGTATCCGTTCTGATTATTGTGTAAAAATTCTTTGGGTGTCCCAGGCTGTTGCTTATCTGGGAAAAGGTGGGTGGTTATCTGGAATCAAGTTCTGGATTCAGAGTCTAAAGACAAGAGTCTGAGCCTGTGATCTTGGATGAATTGGTTAACCTCTATGAATCTATGTCAATTCAAAGTGTTTTTGAAAGAGTCAAGTGAGGCTTGTTAGTGCATGTATTTTGTATAGTATAAAGAAAAGAGTTTTCAAAGAGTAGCCCATGAAGACTTGGGGGTTCCCCAGACCCTTTCAGAAGGGTTCCAAGAGCAAAACTATTTTCATGATAATACTAAGCTGTTACTTGCCTATCTTCACGCCAAATTTCTCACAGGTATGCCGTGGGGTTCCCAGAGGTTACATGGCAGGTGGTATTGTAACAGATTGAATGCCGGAGCAGAAATGAGGTGTCCAGCTGTCTTCTATTAGGTTAGATAGTAAAAAAAAAAATAGGCAGAAATATTAAACAATGTGACTCTTCTCAATTTTTTGTTTTGAATATAGTTATTTTCATTAAAATGTTATTTATGTTAAAATGTAATGGGTTATTACTATTATTTTAGACGAATTAATAAATATTTCAAAATTTTTTCAGTTCTAATTTCTAATATGGTAATATTGACAGATATAACCACATACACAAAAGCTCTTTGAGGGTCTCAATTTTTCAGAGTGAAAACTGTCCTGAGAGCCAAAAGTCTGAGAACTGCTGCTATAAAGTACTGTACAAATAGTAGATATTTTTACTTTATATCATTGACCTTTAAAGAAAAAAAGTATCACATGATAAAAAAAAAAAGGATGCATGCCTCTTATGGAAAAGTTAGAGAATTATAGATAAATAGAAAGAAGGAAATAAACAGTGTCAATAATCCTATAACACAAAGAACAACTGTTACCATTTTTGTTGCACTTTTCTCAGTATTCTCTCATTGTAAATATCTAGCCTGTGATCTTGACAGGCTTCGTCAGTCTTCAGAGTTTAAATTGGGGTGGCACGGGGAGTTTGGGGCGGTTATTCGCTGGTCCTCGGATCACCAGCAGGATCTCGGCTCCGGCCCAGTCATCTCAGGTTGTTTCATCGGGTGGTGTCTCGTGTTTGCTCATCACTGAGTCTTTGGTTACAACACGTCCATCTTTTCCTTCCTCTTCTTCTCTGCCGCTTCGGAGCCAGGGATGCTAAGGTCTGCACAGCCCGCCGCCTCCTGCGGGTCAAACATCTCCATCTCCGCGCGTAGCCCCCACTCCCCCATCCCCCCCATCCACCCCCCCCCCCCCGCCACCCCAGTGCAATGGGCGGGAGCTCCGGGGCTACGGAAGTGGTGGGCGCTGGGTCTGCTGGAATCGGTCCTGGGTGCCGAAAACCCTGGCTGTGGGCAGGGCCTCCCTCCTTGAGCGGTATTTTGTCCGACGGGCGCTGATGCTGTGCAGTTTTACCGAAAGCATCTTCTTCCTCATCATCTCCCTTCGATTCTTGCCCACTTTCTAGTCCTGAGCTAGGAGCCCCGTGGAGGGCTAGAGATGGGGCAGTTTGCACACTGAGCTCTGAATATCGCCAGAAAAAGCCTCCTCCTGACGGCCAAGTTGCAGAACTTTAGGACTTGGTACTTCATAGCGGCAGTTCTCAAACTTTCGGGTCTCAGGTCCCATTTTCACTCTTAAAAATTGAGACCCTCAGAGAGTTTATGTGTATGTGGTTATATTTGTCAATATTTACCATATTAGAAATTAGAGCTGAAAATTTTTTAAATATTTATTAATTCATCTAAAATAACAGTAACAACTTATTACATTTTAACAAATAATATTTTTATGAAAAATAACTATAACACCATATTTTTATGAACTATAAAAATTTTTATGAAAAAAATTGGGTACTTCCCTCTTTCATAGAAATCGTGGGATCATATTCCTTCTCCATTTGATCTGTGGTTCTTAAGTTTTTCTTTTAAAAAGTTGGTGTTGGAGTTCCCTGGTGGCGCAGTGGTTGAGAGTCTGCCTGACGATGCGAGGAACACGGGTTCGTGCCCCGGTCTGGGAAGATCCCACATGCCATGGAGCGACTGGGCCCGTGAGCCCATTTTGGGGGGGTTGACACTTGGGTTTGTGCTTGTGATTTTGATATTACATACATGTATGTTAGTCCTCATTTCTATGGACAAAACAGTTCTCAAGTCTTTAATATTTTAAAATTTCACAATACTTTCCAAAAAGCACCGTGACAGCCAGGGGCTTTCCCACCTGAACCACCGACTATAGATCTCAACAGCAGACCATGTTTGTCTTGTCTGCCCAGAGATTTGGAAGGAGAATGCTAACTCAGCCTCCTCTTTCTCAGAACAGATACAGCTCAGAATCCACTTTAAAATGATGCAGGTTCTCTATAGAACTGACGTATTTAGACAAAACTTGGAGACTCTCCATGTGAGAATCACAAATGGCTTAAAATTTGAGAAACCCTAAAGGAAAAATCCAAAGTTCTCTTTTACACAGCACAGAAAAGCGAGCTCTGAGAGGTCCCTTGGCTACTTGCTTTAAAGCTGCCTGTGCTACCTAAACGTCTCATTGGGCGAACGATGGCTGTTCCCTGGGTCCTGCACATTGACTCAGGTGAGACATTAACAAGCATTTTCTGATTTTAAGGGGTATCAGACCAGTGCCTTAGGGTGTCCACGTTTAGAAGCATAAATAAAAGGGACAGTGCTTTATTTTGAAGTCTGGGTTAATTTCAGGCTTACTTAGGAGATGTGTTAGTACATCTCCCACAGGTGCAAGCTGAAGCCGCTCGTCTTTAAGGGGTGAGAGTGTAGATGGTCTTTGGGGATCACGTGATTGGGAAGGAGAGGTTAGGGCTGGCCTCGGGCTCGCCTGTATCCAGGTTTCTCTCCTTCCTCTCCCTTCGTCTGTCTCTCTCTTCTGCTTTTCGCTCCCTTGTTGGTTTCATCTCTCAGATCTGTCATGTGGCCACAGAGGTGACCACAGCAGCTCTGAGGTCAGGCTTACAGTTTGGCATCTGAAATGAAAGAGCAATACCTCCACCTCTGATTTGGAAAATTCCAGGGAAGAACGGTGTAGGTCAGACTGGGTCCCATGCCAGAAGGGACAGAAAATTCTGATAAACAGCCTTGGGGGAGGAAAGAAATATTCTGAAAAATGGTGAGGTAAGGAAGCAAGAGAATCTTGATGCCAGAAGGGGCTGGTATGTCAGACAGACCTACTCTATCAGGAAGGGAATGCCTTTTAACGTCATTCTTCTCTAGTTGATATTTCTTCTTTGACCAAGGTCAGTTTGCTGATGCCAAGAGATTGGTTACTTCACAGTCTTATAAAGATCAAGTTACTTAACCTTCCTGTGCCTGTTTCCTCACACTAATATGGCTTAATAGTACTATATCTCATGAGGTAGTTGTGAGGACTACAGAATAGCATCTACCTCACAGGGATGCTCTAAGGACCAAGTGCCCAGCGTGGCACCTGACACACAGTAAGCGTTTGGTCAAGGAAAGCTTTCGTAATTACCATTGTTATTAATAACAATGACAGAGGAGATCCAATTAGGAGAATTTGGGCAAGAATGTAGGGCGTGGCCTTAAGAGAGCAGAAGTGCCGTCACCTGTCTGGGACATAAGGTCAGAGCTCAACCAGAGCATGAAGACGGAGCACCTCAGTTCCCCCCGTGTCAAGGGACAAGGATGGATCTGCTGCTGAGGCTGGGATTCCAGCAGATCCTTCTGTAAAGAGAAGAAGAGTGGAAGATACCAACCTCACCTTGAAGGAAATAGCAGCTTAGCAGGGAACTAGGACTAACGGGCATGAACAGTTAAAGCAACAGTACGTACAGTCGTATTACGATCATGCAAAGTAAGACCTGCATTTGGTGAGGTATGTAGGAAAACAAGAGCCTGAAAGGAGTGACCGAAATGTTACCTGTGGGAATCTCTAGGAGATGGGAACATGAGTTGTTGTTGTTGTTTTTTAAGATTATGAATTTATTTTGTAATTAAGAAAAAAAGTGCTAGTTTTAAGTGATGTAAGATAACTTATAACTCAGTTAAGAGTTCTGGAACACCACTGAAGTGAGAAATCCTGTGCTCTAGACTAACATGGGAAGACATCATAAGGGGTGACATTCTGGGGACTCCTGAAGGATGGATGGGGTGCACATGTATAGAGGGGAGAAGACAGCTCTGGCGAGGAGCCCTGAGCAAGTGGATAATCATGGCAGGTTTAATGATCACCTTATTGCTCCTCAGCTCCACGTCCACTCTTTGCTCTGCTTCCTGATTCTGGAGCTGGACCCTATGGACATTTCTCTTTGGCCAGCTGGCACAACGCCAGGCTGTGTCCTGCTACCATTGTTCAGGGGGTGGAGAAAGATCCTGACCAAGGAGGGCCTACAGAGAGCAGACCGAGATTAGCCAGAAAAAGCACAAGAAAATCATGCAGGGTCTTAACCTCCAGATGGAGAAGGAGTTCATTCGTGAACTGAAAGCCTAGTGAGACATCTTCCCAACGTTGCCCAAGGTCTCCCGGGGCCTAACACAGCCGGCGAGGCTTCCCCAGCATCTTGTCTTCCGGTGTGCTCGTTCCTCCTTCCGATGGTCTGGACCTTCCTACAGGTACCGACTTCTCATCAGGCTGAGCACACGCTTGTCATACCACTTTACCTTTGCCCATGGTGTTGCCCCTACCTAGAGCAACCTCTTTTACTCCTTGACGCCTTGACTATTTGTCCTTCAAAAGGCTGATCAGGCATCCTATTGGTGTAAAAAGTTTCCCCTGAGTCTTTTCCCTCCAGCTTAAAACCTTCCCCCTGTACATCCTTCTAGACTACCTCTATTCCATGCATCGTGTTAACTTAGGCTGATTCAGTGTCTGTTCATCTTTTCCACCACTGAACTTCTTCATGGCTTTAATGATCCCCTGTATCTCCAGAGACTAGCAGACTGCCTGGAACATGGCAGGCGAACTGAACCAATGTGGGCTGTGCCCCGACTGCTGAGAATGTCTTTTGAAGGCAGGATTATATTATTCTGGGAGATTAGAACGCTCAGAATTAGTGGGGCATCATAGTTAGGGGCAGGACAGCATTTTAGTGCTTCTGGTTTGGAGATGTTGGTTAACCAATATATATTCCAATAAATTCCATCACTGTCACGTTTCTCTCTGTCTGTCTTCTCTCGCTAGTACACATGCAGAGGTAGATGGTGGAGGAATTAGAATCTACCGTTAATCAGTCTGCCTTGGGCTCAAACTTTGAAATTACAAGAAGGAAAACATCTGGACTTCCTCATGAGAATCTTTGCAATGTCCATTTCTGTTAAAATGCCTTTTTGACATAAACAAGGGGAAAGTTCATAGGCGTACTATAGAATATTCACCACATTGCTGGCATTCTGCAAAGAATTGGGCTGGTTAAGTGGCTCCCAGGTCACTCTTACCTATCCCAAGCTGAGAGCATCTAGATTTTGATTGGATTATTGCCAGAGCTCATTAGCATAGTGTACCTTGACCTGGATTAGGGAACAGCAGCTTCTGCATAGAAAATGATCAGAGCTTGCTGGGACCTGAACCAGAGATGAGATTTTTATGACACAGTTTTGTCTACGTCTCCATAAGAAGTCAGAGGTAAGGAAACCATTACAAAGTTTCAGTTGTAAGATTAAAAAAAAAAAAAATGGGGAAGTAATATACAGCATAGGAAATATAGTCAATAATATTGTAATAATTTCATATGGTGACAGATGGTAACTTATGATGATCATTTTGTGATGTATAAAAATATCGAATCACTACGTTGTACACCTGAAAGTAATATTGTAAATCAATTATACATCAATTAAAAAAAAAGGTAAAGAAGCCAGAAATCCTGAGGAGAGACAAATGTAAGGGATGTGATAATGGCCACCTCATTTCTACAGGGTTTCATTTGTTCTGGTCGGTTTTCTGTAGAAATAATGAAACTTGAACAAGTTTCAAGCTTGGCCCAAGTTGCTTTGAAAAAAGAAAGTCTTGACAAATGGAGTTTTTTAATCCTAGAGGAAAACTGAATTGGCTTGTTTATGTTTTAAAGGCTGTAAACCATCTTTTCTTCTCTCCTGTGTTTTGGTCTTAACTTTCAGAGAAATATTAAGTTCATGTTCATTCATTTGTCAAGAATTTATATCAGAAAAAAATCGAAAAAGCAATGTAGTTTTTCTGCAGCAGGATTTTTGATTCCCCTTCCCTTAATTTAAAAACAAAAGAATTGTATCTATTTACATTGCCTAGGCTTAAAACAATGTCTTTGATTTTTTGAAATGTGAATCTTGTTATTCAAGGTTTTTTAAAAAGGTCAACCTGTTCCAGTTAGCTGTAACAAATTTTAGACCATCCAAGTTACTGTTGTTAATGTTAAAGAAGTACATAAAACTGTTGCTATCACATTTATCCTTGATATTTGCGTCTAACATACTTGTTTAAGTCTATGGCATCATTTCTTCAGTAACTTAGTGTTTATTTGCCAGACATAGAATTTGATTTAAAACTCAATGGGGATTTAATCTTGCACATCAGTGTTTGAACTGGGGGGCAAGGGTTTCATCTTTTTAAGTCTTGGACTACTAAGTTGTAGGTGAGTGTGGGTAGGTGCATTAGGGAAGGAAGAGACTCCTATTAGATTGTTATTTAGTGGCCAAGAACTTCATTTACATGTTCCGGTCAACAGTCTTCTATATCCATACACTTGCCCTCAGTACATCTCAGTGAGTGACAAGTATTAAGGTTACATAAAGCTAAGTAACTGAGGAGCAGAGTGCATGGGACTTCCTAAGGTTGAGACTATTAAACTAACTTGTGGTTTGAGTGACTTTTAAGTAGTTCTATGTAACATCATTATGGCCCTTGTTTTTTACTACTTTTTTTTTTTTTTTTTTTTGCGGTACGCGGGCCTCTCACTGTTGTGGCCTCTCCCTCTCCCGTTGCGGAGCACAGGCTCCGGAGGCGCAGGCTCAGCGGCCATGGCTCACGGGCCCAGCCGCTCCGCGGCATGTGGGATCTTCCCGGACCGGGGCACGAACCCGTGTCCCCTGCATCGGCAGGCGGACTCTCAACCACTGCGCCACCAGGGAAGCCCATGGCCCTTGTTTTTACTAGCGCACCAGCGAATGGAAATGTCACACACGTAAACGTGTTTTACTTCATATTCTGCTAACAAGCACATTTCATCTCAAAATGATTGTCTTTTTTTCCCCCCCAGACTTGAACACTTTAAATTTCTATCCTTCTTTTTTTTTCCTTTTCTTTTCTTTCTTTCTTTCTTTTTTTTTTTTTTTTGGTGGGGGGTAAATCTCCTTTAACCAATTATAACTAGAAACTAGTATTTCTCATGGTGGAAAAAAAACACAGTTTGCACAAACATTTTTGAACATCTATTGTTTATACAATACAATTTAATCAGAGTAAAGTCAGACAGAATTTTCTTGTAGGGGGCAGGGAAGAGTGAGATTGCTAAAGATAAAGCCAGAAAGTCTTGAAGGGTGCTTTGAATTAAACAAAGTTGAGAAACACTATTTTAGAGCAATAGTTCTCAAACAGTTTTTACCCCCAGGGGACATTTGGCAATGTCTGGAGATATTTTTTAACAAGGAGGGGTGGGTTGCTACTGACACCTAATGGGCAGAGACCAAGGATGCTACTGAACATCCTACAATGCACAGGGTAACCTCCACCACAAAGAGTTATCAGGTTTGAAATGTCAATATCGCCAAGGTTTTAGAGGAGTCTATCGTTTGATGATATTTGAAGATATAAAATACATACTGGATTGTTCATCTCTATGGAATTTAGATTTTAAAAAAGACTTCTAGACACATCTGCTTGTGATGTTCACCTCTTGTAACACACCCCAGGTTAGCTAATTTATGAAGGTGTATCCATGGAAACAACTCTAAGCCAGTTATCCCTCCTGCCCCAACACAGGTACATGGAGGATAAGGTTTTAACCATTGGCTACAGGTGACAATGGTCCTTACTAAGGCCTTCCTGCTTGGGGCTAGCAATGAGGAAGGAAACCTAAATCTGAGAGTGAAAGTGATGATCTCCTTTTGATTTCCCAAGGTCAAGCTTTATTTCAGCAAGGTCACTAAGGGCTCCTACATTTTGGTTTTGTTTGTATGTTGGTGCTTGCCAAAATATCAATGAAACAGGCTTTTCTGGCAGACGAGCACTGATTTTTATCACTTTAATGGTCAGTATTACTGTCATTTATTTTTTAGTGTCAGAAGACAGTCCACTGGTCTAAACTGCCTGGGCGGACTAATCCAACTGTGTTAAGAGCCTTTGAGAGCAAAATTCTCAAGCACTCCTGAGGGCAGTTGGACAGACGGAAACCTGTGGGCGACCCGACTTTATCATGGAACTTGAGAACGTTGATTCTGAGGACAAAGAGACGTTAAGCTGGGATATTAATGATATGAAACTGCCACAGGTATGTACTTGCTTTAACACTGGCTTCAGCATTTGGCTGTGAAGCCTTGACCGGTAACTTGCTAAGACCTGGAAGGAACTTGGTGAGGGTCCCAGCTGGGTAAACACTTCTCCTCCAGAGCTTCGGCTGGACATCTGACTGAGGACTTTTGAGAGGAGGTGCTAAGATCTATGAATTGAGCAAGCCCTTACCAACCAGACTCACCCGGTTACAGACAGAAGCAAAGAAAATGTTACTTCCCTTCTCTTTCAAAGTTGGCTTGGCTCACATGGCACCCGCCTGCTATCTAGTAAAACAAAATCCACGCTAATGTGTTTGTCCATAGATCGACCCTCTGTAATGCACAGGCTCCCATACTACCTTATTTGCTATAGTCATGGATTTAACCTAAATCTGTCACTGGAATGTCCCGGTGAGAGTGCTCTTCTAGACCTTTTGTAACTAGTACACAGTCCACAGACATGGGGCTCCTCTCCAACTACAGAGTGACTTTCATTTCATGTTTTCTTTGCTTTGTCTTTGGCAATTGACTTTTTTTTTTTTTTTTTTTTTGGCTGCCTCGGGTCTTATGTGCGGCGCATTGCATGGGCTTTTCATTGTGGTGCGAGGGCTTCTCTCTAGTTGTGGCATGTGGGTTTTCTCTGAGTTGTGGTGCGAGGGCTCCAGAGCATGTGGGCTGTGTAGTTTGCGGTACACAGGCTCTCTAGTTGAGGCTCGCGGGCTCAGTAGTTGTGGTGCGCGGGCTTAGTTGCCCCAAGACATGTGGGATCTTAGTTCCCTGACCAGGGATTGAACCCACAACCCGTGCATTGGAAGGCGGATTCCTTACCACTGGACCACCTGGGAAGTCCCAGCAATTGACATTTTAAACTCTTAAGTTGGTGGAAAACATTAGTTGTTTTAATTTTTTTTTTTTTTTTTTTTTTTTGGCCACGCCACATGGCATGTGGGATCTTAGTTCCCCAACCAGGGACTGAACCCTGGCAGTGAAAGCACCAAGTCCTAACCACTGGACTGACAGGGAATTCCCAACATTAGTTGTTTAAAACTGACTTTCTTGACCTCCCTTTTTGGCCTTTCTTCCAGTGAAGAATGTTCCAGTGAAGAATGTTTTCACTGGAAATTTTTGGGAAAGGTGGCTGGGAAAGCTAAGACTGGGAGACCACCAGTACCATCCAGTGAAAGGTCAAGCTCATCTGCCTGATTCTGGAGAACAAGAAGTTTGAACTATCCCAAGCAGGGGAGAGAGAATGGAGATGCCACAGTCTTGATTTATAATCATTCCAGATTTCACTCTAATGAAGGCTTCCAGATCATTCCAAATTTCACTCTAGTGAAGTGTTTCTTTATAGTTTTTTTGTTTGTTTGTTTGTTTGTTTGTTTGTTTTTGCCAAGCCCTGTGGTATGCAGGATCTTATTTCTCTGACCAGGGATTGAACCTGTGCCCCCTGCCATGGAAGCGCAGTCTTAACTGCTGGACCACCAGGGAAGTCCCCCAAGTGTTTCTTCTGTTTCTTTTTATGTTTACCCTTAAATCTCCTCCCGTATTATCTCTGGGTAGGTCTTAGAAAAGCTGGGAAGCACCAAGTATGCCCTACTTTCCATCCATTTAAGGATGGTTCAATACACTACAGCTAAATCATGCAAATATCTATTTTAAGGATCTATCTTTGTAGTTGCTTGTAATTGGTTTACAATAGTTGTAGCTGTTTTAGAGGAAACTTTAAGGTAAATTTTAATTACTCCTGGCTCAGGGACCCATATTCCTAATTCATGATTGCAGCTCTCAAATAGAGAAGATGGACATCCTCAAAAACAAGAGTTGAAGGAAGCAGGTACATAGACGATTTTGCAAAGTCACATCGTAGAGTAGGAGCTTTAATGGGGTCTAAGAACCCTCTGAAATGGCGGGCAACACTGTACTAACGTTTATTTTTTCTGGGACAGAGGATTCATATCTTTCATCAAATCTGTAGACAAAAGGAAGAAACACTTCCCTGGAGGGGATCTCAGGGCTCATAAAAGTTCATGTTCCAACATGAATTTTCCAAAACTCAAGCATTCTCAGCTATCCAAGACATTAAAATGAGACATTTACAATAAAAATACACATTCAACTTTGGAAGTGTATCATTTTTAGTTCGTAGAAAAAGTTTGATTGTTCGTGGAAATAGGTAAGTGCCCTTCAATTCGTTAAATATGCCAGGGAAATGATTAAAAGAGCAAAATATTCCTTAGTATTTTCTGAGCAGAGTCAACACCATCCTCATCTGGGTTTATGCTGGCTTTGGAATCGTATCAAGACCTAGGTGAGGTGAAAAATAAAAGGTCTTGGAAGGATTTCCAAGCACAGTAGATTTTATACTTCAAGAGTGTTTCTGAAGGCAGAGTGGTGTATGGTGAGAACAGGGCTAGGAGACCAAGTCCTGGCTTTGAATTCCAGTCCTGCCTCCTTTTATTTGTAGAATTTCACGGGGTGGTTTAGCGTTTCTGAGGCTCCCTTTCCTCTTCTGATAATGAAGTGCTTGCACTAAATAGTCTCTTACGGACCCTTTCAGTTCTAAGAGTCTAGGATTCGGTGACCTGAGATTTGGAAGACGGCCTGCACCCTAGAATGGGGGCCGGGTGCCAACCACAGGGCCTGGTACGTGTTAAACACAAACAACAAATACGAAATTCACGAGTGATTGGCTCTATGGCTTATCTGTGTGACTCTAAACCAATCTATTTTCTTAAGTCTTCATTACCTCCTCTGTAAAATGAAAATAGTAATTCCTTAGATACCTTTCTTAAATGTCTAAGCTGTTTAGAACAAATGTGTTCTGTAGTGTGTAAGTTACAAGGAATTTTAATGGATGCTGCGAAGGAAGAAAAGGACTAAGTTCAATGAAGTTAAGCCAATTTTTTTTTTGGCCACACTGTGCATCATGCAGGATCTTAGTTCTGACCAGGGATCGAACCCGTGCCCCCTGCAGTGGAAGCGCGGAGTCCTAACCACTGGATCGCCAATTTCTCTACTGCCAACATGGCGCCTTTCTTACTGCACTGGCGGCTCTCCCAAGAGGAAGTTGTTGGCATTGTTGCCCTATCATAGTTTTGACTACAGAGCCCTTTTTTCATGGAGCCCCTTGGGCGATGAGTGTGCCTCAGACCATCTGTTCGAGCATTAAAACATATGTTTTAAAGGATTACATCTATAATAACATGCACTGGCTTATTACTATTATACATTTCCCCAATTTCATTCTTTTTCCCACCCATACAAAGAATTTACAGTTTATTGTTCATATTTTTATATTCTTGCCAGGATTCCTGCAAATTCCTGTAGCTTGTAGACAAGTTCCTTTCTTATTAATGCACCCCCCTGCTTCAAGTTTTGAGATGGTTACAAGAGTGCTCACTGCATCTTTTGGTCCTGGGAACTCCATAGCCCTTTATACATCCCAGATAGATCACGATCTGTGGGTTAATTTTTGGCAACAGTGAACAATGACATCCTTATCAGGATAGCAGAGATTTTTGAGTGCCGGGGATGTGCCAGACACCATAGCAGGCTCAGGGATACAGGGGCCGTTAAGCTATGCTAACTTTCACGGAAGGGCTCATGATCTTCTGGGCCAGTGAAGCAATACCAGTGTCCAAACAGAGAATCGATGCTGTGTAGAAAAATGCCGGAGGCGCTGAAAGAGGACGTACGTAATTCAGCATGACTCAGGCATGGGGAGCAAGGCATAACATCTGGCAAAAGGCTCTCTGGACACATACATTGTAAAAGGTGAGAGGATTAGGGCAGGTGAAGATAAGAAAATCCAGGCAGAGTAGAGCACTTTGAAGACTGTTCAAAGGCTACATATGGGGAAGCTGTGCACGGACAGCAAGGGGAGCTGGGAGGCTACCGGCGTGAAAGGTGGTTTGGACACAGGCTATCCTAAGATGATTCAGTTATTTTATTTTATTTTTTAAATTTTTTTAAAGCATTCTTTTTTTAAAAAAAAAATTATTTAATTATTTGGCTGTCCCAGGTCTTAGTTGTGGCGCACGGGATCTTCAATCTTCTTTGCGGCATACAAACTCTTAGTTGCTGCATGTGGGATATAGTTCCTTGATCAGGGATCGAACCTGGGCCCCCTGCATTGGGAGCACGGAGCCTTAGCCACTGGACCACCGGGGAAGTCCCAATTCAGTTATTTATTTTTTTTTAAAGGCAGTGGGAAGCCGTTAGGCTTGTTGAGCTGGAAAGCATCATGATCAGATCTAGGGCTTGGATGGTCTCTTGCTCTCACTAAATCATCCCTCCGTGGATTTGTTTCATGTGTTCTTCTCCCTGCTTTAAGCTGCATGTATGTCTTTATAAACCTTCATTCACTCGTTTCTGATCACTTGTCTAGCTTCTGGTTATTTTGATACCACTTCTCCTTTATCCAGCCTCCACAGAGTCAGCCCAGAACTTCAGGCACTTAACTTACTCAAAACCATCATTGATAAAAGCCTCTTTATTCCAGACCAATGTAGTACACTAATTTTGCTTTCCCTTCCTATTCCATTAAACTACATTTGCATTTTCAAAGTTCAAATATAATTGCTTTAGGGTTTGCTTGGTCCAAGCAGCAAATGTCTGGGGTTGGGTTAGTCTTACCTTTATTAAAAATGTTCACTACATGGTTCATTACAGGGATACTTCTTATTAATACTGATTGTGAATACTTGGGAGCCATGAACCCCTAAGAAATTTATTTATTTTTTTCCTGGTTGAAAATCAGGAAGAAAACCAATTGCTTGTTCTCCTAAATAGTACCCACTGAGCAGGGAGATGGAAGCAGCCACTCTGCTCCCAGCACCTGCCAGGTTCTCTGAGCAGAAGCACAAAGTGTTCCAATAGCCCCACAGCAGACAAACACCCCGAATCACTCTGTTCATGAACATGAGCAGTTTCCAGATGAAACTCATGACCAAAGCCACACCAAGCCATTAACTCACACAATTCCAAGGTTTAAGTATACTTTTTGCAGAGAAAACCTAAAACTATACATAGGCTAAACATAAATACAGGGCCACCTGCAGCCTGGAGAATCAACCCCAAAGAGGCCACGTCTCTGATGAGTTCATTCCCGGACTGTGATTTTAACCAGTACAATTTCCTTTGCCTCGATCTTAGGAGCAGAGGTGAATCTCTGAGCTTGTGCTGTGAATTTGTGTGGTTAAATGTGATCAGAACAAGCTAGTTGTAATCAGATTTGTCTTGGCTCTGGGGAGCTAAGGGGTAAACCAGATTCTGGATTTCTGGTCAATTATTATCTGACTGCACCATCAGGTCACTTTGTTGTTGGTCCGACGGGGACACTCGTAACTTTGTCCTCTTTGTCCAGCATTGTCCTTGATCTCAAGGTCATTTGAACTCCCTGGGACAGTTCCACGTATATGGACCCCGTGGTCATTGGGTCCCCCCACTTTTGGGACCAGAATTCTTCTACTACCCTGTGCTTCTGGGGTCGTGGGGGTGGTAACAGAGACTCTCCTTGGGTGCCCAGGAGGTCCCTTGCTTAGCTGGGTGGAGTTGGAAAGGAAAGAGAGAAGAGAAAAGAGGGGGTAACAGAGTTTGAAAGCTGGGGCACTCTGTCCCACCTTAGTGTTATCTGAACAAATAAGGAACTTTTTCTCCTGCATCTTGACCCTTTAACAAAGGTAGGAAATTGCAAGATTAGTCAAAGGAGTAATGCTTAACTCAAAAGCATTTTGTTGATGAATTTCTCCCTTTGAAAACACTTGGAGTTGGGTTTCCAGTTGACTGGGAGAGATAAGTTCCTGAAAAGTTGAAGATAAATCAAAGTGCTGGAGGAATTTTTTTTTCTGTATTCCATAAGTAACATCTACTTTTTTCCTCTCTCTGGTTTGTGTAAACGTGTATCTGTTTGCTAGCCCGGCTTTATTTGGAGACATTTATTTACAAGGAATTAATAAGCTATTCTTATTAAAGAAAACCTGGCAGATAATTGCTTTACATTAGAATAGATTATTTTCCAAGGGAAAAATCAAATTTAATATAATAACATGATAATGTAAATATTTTTGATACCTTATTTCAGAATTTTGATTTTACTTCATTAGTTTTATGTAATAGTGTATATTTAATTCTTAAGTTACCCTATTAAAACTTCAAGTAGTTAAATGAATTAGAATGAAGGGAGGATGAAGGGTGCTCTGATTGCATAGGGCAGCGGTCCCCAACCCTTTTGGCACCAGGGACCGGTTTTGTGGAAGACAATTTTTCCACAGACAGGGGTGGGGGGTGGGGGGTGGGGGGCGGGTGGGGATATGGTTCAGGTAGTAATGTGAGCGATGGCGAGTGATGGGAAGCGGCAGATGAAGCTTTGCTCACTCGCTGGCCTCTCACCTCGTCCTGTGCGGCCCGATTCCTAACAGGCCAAGGACCAGTACCGGTTCACGGCCTGGGGGCTGGGGACTCCTAGCATCGAGTTTCAAAGATTTTGAGTGAGTTAGAGGATTAAGTCTCTTAGGGAAAGAAATTGCATACATAAGGCACAGAAATATTCATTAAACCCCCAATGATATTACTCATGAGATTATAAAATATAAATTTGTTATATTTACGTGTTGGAGACCTTAAGAATATTCCCTTTAAATTATAAACTTCTTAACCAAGAGGAAAAACAAAGAGTTACTCATGAAAAGTTAGAAATTAAAATAAACAGAAGATCTGAAAAGAAAAAAATGTTTTGTGGGGATTTGCTAAACAAGATTAAGAAATAATTATTCTTCCTTTTAAAAGTTTCCTCTCTAGTGCCTTAAATCTGGGAGCTTTTCAGAGTTCCTTATCATTCATTTGACACCTGGGTTCCTTTGCAACACTGGAATCTGGGTTTTCTCATAGCTGCAATGTCAAAAAATGTCAAAAAATGTCAAAAATCTCACTAAGTATCCAGGTCAAAAGACTGGTCATAAATAAATAGCCAAGAGAATATCTTGATGTAAATACACTTACTCTTAAGTAATTTTCTTGAGGTCATACTTTGTCAATCTTATTACTGCATTATTAATGGAATTGGAAAACTAGGGTACCAGTGGAAGAGCTGTTGAAAAAAAGTGCTTAACAGACCTTGGAATGTAGAATGTTTTGCGGGCTTTAAAACAAACCTCAACAATGCTAAAATAATCAAAAACACAGAATGTGTTCTCCAACTACAATGGATGCAAACTAGAAATTAATAGCAAAAGGCAACAGGAAAATCTGTAGATACATCGAAACTAAACAATATATTTCTAAATAATCCATCAAAGAGGAAACCTCAAAGGGAGATCAAAATATACATTAACCTGAGAGAGAGAAAAAAGACAGTGGAGCTCATTTCTTCCTCCACAGGCAGGGAGTACTGGCTTTAACTGGAGTGTTTGAGCCGCTCTCACAGACACTGTCATTCCTCCTGGTTGGTGGAATCTAGGCCCCTCACCTTTAAAACATGAAAATCCCAGCTTTCCTTCAAGTCCACCTCACCCTTTTCTCTGCTGCCCTGACAACTGTGCTTTGTATTTGAAGAATTCAAATCCACAGTCCAAATTGCTAAAGTTTCATAGTTTAACATTTTAACCTACATTTTTATTATTTCAGAAGATAAAATATTATGTTTTCTGTAGCATTTCTGTGGCAGAGGACAAGAGAGCACTGTTTAGAGCTTTAGGTCAGAAGGAAGAGAAGAGAAGCGGGTGGAGGAAGGAGACAGGGCTGCCTGCGGGGTTGCCTGAGGTCTTCTCCTCACCCCGGGCATTGAGTCTTGTCCAGCTCAGAATTACCAGGGAAGTCGGGGAGAGAGGGAAAGAACTGGAAAAAACAGCTCATTCAGCATCTTGGCCTGGCCAGGCCTCTTTCCTAGACACTCGACTGTAATTGCCCGATGGACCAGAGGGGACTCCTCCGGATGCCATCCCCCTTCTTCCTGCCCTTTTCGAGCAGCATTCCCTTCCCACGCTACAGGGCAGCAGCGGAGGGGCATTGTCACTGCTCTGAGAAAGGTCACTAACAAGATCTGCACCAATTAAGCTTTTGTTTTATAGGGGCTTGGATTCCTGTCGAGCATGAAGTGACCTCTCTGGGGGTCATCTCTGTCCTAAAAGCTGGTGGCCCTCACAATCATACTGGCTGGTGTGTGTGGCCCCGGATCCGACAGAGTAACAGCTAACACTGATGTGGAGCTTGCTGTGTGCCAGGCACTGGTTTTATTTTATTTTGTTTTTAAAAATTGAAGTATAGTTGATTTACAATGTAGTGTCTGGTATGCAGCAAAGTGATTCATATATATATATTCTTTTTCATATTCTTTTCCATTATGGTTTATTATAGGATATTGAATACAGTTCCCTATGCCAAACACTGTTTTTTTAAAAAATATTTATTTATTTAATTTATATTTTTGGCTGCATCGGGTCTTAGTTGTGGCACGCGGGATCTTCGTTGAGGCACGTGAGATCTTTCGTTGCAGCGCGCGGGCTTCTCTCTAGTTGTAGCATGTGGGTTTTCTCTCTCTAGTTGCGGCACGCAGGCTCCAGGTTATGTGGGCTCTGTACTGCGGCACACGGGCTCTCTCACGGAGGCGCATCGTAGTTCCCCGACCAGGGATCTAACCCGCGTACCCTGCATTGGAAGACGGATCCTTTACCACTGGGCCACCAGGGAAGTCCCTGTTTCTGTTTTTGTTTTCTTTTCCACTATAGTTTATTACAAGATATTGAATATAGTCCCCTGTGATATACAGTAGGAGCTTGCTGTTTATTATATATATGGTAGTTTATATCTGCTAATCCCAAACTCCTAGTTTAGCCACCAACGCCCCCTTTGGTAACCATAAGTTTGTTTTCTATGTCTGTAAGTCTATTTCTGTTTTGTAAATAAGTTCATTTGTATCTTTTTTTTTTTTTTTAGATTCCATGTATAGGTGATATCATATGGTATTTGCCTTTCTCTGACTTTCTTCACTTAGTATGATAATCTCTAGGTCCATCCTTGTTGCTGCAAATGACATTATTTCATTCTTTTTTATGGCTGAGTAATATTCCATTGTATAGATATACTACATCTCCTTCATCCATTCATCTGTCGATGGACACTTAGGTTGCTTCCATGTCTTGGCTGTTGTGAATAGCAGGCACTGTTTTGAATGCTCTGTGTGTGCTAACTCGTTCAGTCTTTCTTCACAGCATCCCTGCCAGGCAGGTGGTCCTGTGACCTCCATCTCACAGAGCAGGAAGTGGAGCCCTGAGAGGGAAGGAACTATTGTAAAGCCCTCACCCAGGGCCTTCACAGGCTGTGCTCTTACCAGGGGCTGGTAAGCTCTCTGTGAAGGGCCAGATAGGAAATATTTTAGGCTTTGTGGACCATACAGTCTCGGCTGCGACTACTGGACACTGCCATGGTGTGTAAATGTATCCACAGACAACACTTGAACGAACACGGCTGGGTTCCAATAAAACTTGATTTATGAAAACAGGCATTGGGCTGGATTAGGCCCATGGCCCTAGTTTTCAGACCACAACTCTTCGCTATCAACTAGTACTAACTCTCATGTACATAAGACCTCTCATTTCTATTTCCTCAGACCCACCTCAGTTCCCATGAAGTTCCGTAAAATGACAGCTGTCATTAATTATATAAAATTTACTGTTCACAGCACATCTGCTCTCCACAGTACTTTTGTGAAGCATGTTTTATCAATGTCCCCATTTTAGAGAATAGCAAAATTCGGCTTCAGAGACAGTCACCGGCCCCGAGTCTCACATTACAAAGTTCTTTGGCATGTTCTAAACTTGAAATCTAACTGAAGAGACACCGACTTCCCTGAGTAGCTTTTCCATCCTAATGATGTTTGCTTTTTTTCCTTCTCAAACGTCTTGTCTTTCCTTTCTCATATCCTATGCTGTGTCTTCTTGTTGGGGAAGCAAAGCAGAGGCACCCTGATCTCTCTTCCTGGAGCTTCTAGAATCTTCTACCATAATCTTCTATAATCTTCTTGCTGAAAATGTTCTTATACCAAGGCTCTGGAAGCCACGGGGGTGGGCACAGCCTACGTTTGACGACTGAGACCCTTAATGATTCTCACCCTAAGAATCTGTCAAACGCCACATCCTTTTGAGCCACAACTTCAGTGACTAACATTTATTCTGAGCTCCCTCCAGGCTAGGTGCTGTGCTAAGTAATTTTTATATATTATCCTATTTAATTCTCAGACCCACTTGAGGTAGGCAGGTCTAGTTAGTTATCTCTATTATGCAGATAAAGAAACTGAGACACAGAAAGCTAAATAACTTATGCTATAAGGATCGAGTATCCTGTGTCTCTGCCCACTCAAAGGAGAGTTTAGTTAGCTATTCATGGGCAGGGAATTGTGCCCGTCCTGGGCAAGAACACAAACGTTTCCAGTCAAAGTAAACTCTTCCTCACTCCTCTGCCCTGTTTGAGGCGCGTGAACATGAGTGTAGAGCAAAGGGGAGAAAATCTCCACGGGGGACAAAGCGGCACTCCAGCCTTCCACCGCATATCTCGGGTGGGTTCGTATAAACCCTCCGCTTTCCCAACAAGGTAACCACCGCCCGGCGAGAGACATTATCTCACTGCCCTGCCCCAGTGCTGTCCTCTTCATTGTGCAAGAGCACAGTCATGTTACTTCACCCTCCAACATTCTCAGTGAAACGGTCCTCACTCTTATCACCAAAGGCTAGAGAAACAGCGATCGGGGGAGAGGGGCGGCATCACAACTCACTCTGGTCCAGGGAGCAGATGTTGGGTGGACCCAGGAATCACGTGCTCGCGGCTGTGCTGCGTGTGCTCAGACCCTCACGGCGGAGTGAAATCCAGTTTGGTCTTTGCTAAAGCTCTCGTGCCCAGCTCTCAAGCGCCAAAAGCAGCTTTAAGCACAGTGCTGTTTTCCAGCTGAAACTATAATCATATTCTTTGTGTTTTCATCAGAATGTGAAAAAGACGGACTGGTTCCAGGAATGGCCAGATGCCTACGAGAAGCACATCTACAGCTCGGAGGACAGGAGTGCGCAGCGGCACATGAGCAGCTGGGCCATGCGCAACACCAACAATCACAACTCCCGCATCCTCAAGAAGTCCTGCCTGGGCGTGGTGGTCTGCAGCCGCGACTGCCTAGTCGCTGAGGGCCGCAAGGTCTACCTGAGGCCTGCCATCTGCGACAAGGCCCGGCAGAAGCAGCAGAGTGAGTGGGGCTCCTGCCCCGAGGGGCCACGACGTCCGTCCCCGCACCTCCCAATGGCCCATCCTTCGCACTGGAGGGTGGTGGAGACCAAGGCCGGTCCTTTAGGTTATCTTAAGGAAAGCCAGCCAGCTCCCTGGGCTCCGGTATCCGTGCCAAAGATCTGCCACGCACAGGGCACCCACCATGAACCTCCCTCAGGTTAAGATGCCTGACTCGGGGCCTCTGTTAAAAGGAAGACACATCACTTAGGGAACTAACATTAATTCACCAGCACATCCACCTAAAGTTTAAGAGAAAGTTGTGTATCACGCTCGCCATCTCACATCTTGGGGAATGGGGTCCCCAAAATGATCTCAATGAGTGCTTTGATCTAGAGTGGGAGCCGGGACTGACTCTGAGGTTAGACTCAATTCCATGCCATTTAGGTTCATCCATAATCACATGCTGAGATAATTCTTCATTTTGTTTTTTATCATATTCATCAGATTGTGAAATAGATGCATTTGGCATTCCCTGTGCCTTGCCCACTTCAGACCTCAAGTTACTTCATGTTCTTTCCTTGTAATTTGTTTTCAGAACTTGCTCTCAGGGCAGGATCTGGTATCAGTCATTTACACTTTAGTGAAAATTTAGTAGCTGCGTTCTCTCCGTCATGTGGTTTTGCTCCTTGACCCTTAGTTCTAATTGTGAAGTGAAAGAATTTTTTTCTGCTTCTCTACAAAGAATTTCAAGTATCAGTAAATAAGGAGGGAGGGATTTTTTTTTTTTTTTTTTTTTTTTTGCTCAAAGGAGCTCTCCCCTGTCCTGTAAGATATCCCGCTCTGTAGGCAACTGCTTCCTCTACCACGTGTGAAAGTGACCTGCGCTGCTTTGGTGGTCTGGCCTCCTAGGCTCAGGGGTCATGCCCAGTGTACGAAAGCCTATAAAACTGTACCCAGGTGGATTCTCTGCCATCCAGGAATCTGAAATCGGCAGGGCCGCACAGACTTAGGTCACCTTCCTAAGTCGCCTTCCTCTGCTCCTTTGTAGGGAAACACTGTCCCAACTGCGATGGGCCCCTGAAGCTCGTTCCCTGCCGAGGCCACGGGGGCTTTCCTGTCACTAACTTCTGGAGGCACGACGGACGCTTCATATTTTTCCAGGTTGGATTTGAGTTAGAGATTCCATTTCTCTTTAATTCACGAACTCTTCACAGAGCACCAGCAGGAGTTTCCTCCAGGAAATGCACAGGTGGAGGGGAGCCTGCACCCTTCCTGGGGGACCCTCTGGGCGAGCAAACGCCTGTACCCCAAACCTTGAGACAGGAGTCAGGGGCTGGAGGCCAGGACAGGGGTGGCTGCCCCTGCCTCAGGCTCCGAAGGGGATGCTGCGGTCAGTAATCTGCTTAGGCAAGCACTGGCCTTCCACAGACCCAGCTCTGTAAACGTGGACACATTGCTTTACTCCCCTGAGCCCCAGTTTTCTGTAAAATGTGTTAAGAAGTCCTCATGGGGGAGGTGGTAGAAACAGTGGCCTCTGACAGTTGGACTGCCTGGGTTTGAGTCCGTGCTAAACCTGTCTGAAAAGAAAATGTTCTGATGTGTAGGGTTTGCCAGTTTCTGGGATATAACAATTCCCATCGTGGCTGATATCAAGCCAGTTTTTTTTTGTTTGTTTGTTTGAAAAAGCTAATTATTTTACTATATATTCTTTCATACTACTTATACGATCATAAGATTGAACATGGAGTTTCATGGCAAAGCACATTAAAAATTAATATTGAAGGTAAAAGAGAATAGAAGATATTAAGCTTGACAGAGGTTCTCTGGAAAGATTTCTTTGGTAGAAGTGTGCAAGATGAGCTGAAATTTTCTTTCCCTTCTTTCCTCTTTGTTAATTCGGTTTCTTCATCAAATATATTTTTTTTAATTTTAATTTTATTGGAGTATAGTTGATTTACAATGTTGTGTTAGTTTCAGGTGTACAGCAAAGTGTCAAGCTGTTTTTACAACCAGCTCACGAATTCCTGAATGGCCAACAGTTGGCTTTCAGCCTGGCTGGCTCTGGCACACTTTGAATCCTAGCTCCCGCACGTACTAGGGGAGGTTTCCCAGGTGGTATGACCCCTCCATGCCCCCTGAGAAGGATGATAATGGTATAGCCCTCACAGCCTTGTGCCGAAGGTTCAGGGAGAATTATGTAATCAGCATTACTTGTCATCACTATGAATGTGACTTGGCCAGGCTGGGGAGAGACACCACGCAAGGAAGGAGCATCATCAGCAAAGGCAGGTGGGCAAGCAGGAGCATGCCTGGGGGGCTTGGGAGCATCTTAAAAGGATGCTCCGCCGAGGGGGAAAGGGCGGGTGCTGGGATGAATTGGGAGATATATATACCTCCATATACATATCTCCCATATATATTGACATATATACACTATTTTTTATACAATTGATACTATGTATAAAGTAGATAACTAATTAGAACCTATTGTATAGCACAGGGAAATCTACTCAATGCCCTGTGGTGACCTCAATGGGAAGGAAATCCAGAAAAGTGGGGAGATATATATATATACATATAGCTGATTCACTTTGCTGTACAGTAGAAACTAACACAACATTGTAAAGCCGCTATACTCCAATAAAAATTAATTAAAACAAAAAAAAGCTTGCTCCAATCTTGTCTTAGTAGTCAACTGCAGCAATACCCAGTCCGATGGCAGGGCGCAGGATAAAGCTTTACGCACCGTGAAGCGCATCTAGTTATTTATTTCACTGCTTCGTCTCCTCTAAGTCCAAGGGAGAGCATGACCATCCAAAGCCAGAAACCAAACTGGAAGCCGAGGCCAGAAGAGCACTGAAGAAAGCGCACTCTGCGTCGTCCTCTGTCTCCTCGAAGATGAAGCAGGGCCCACAGATAAAGGTAACCTTGCCCCATGCAGCTTCACAACATGCGACGACTTGCCACCCCTGTGGTGGCGGCAGTAGATTTCCCTGTCCCTTACCTATGAATGAAGCCGAAAATCACATACCTTCAGGCTCACCTGTGAGTCAGCCTCTGCCAAAGAAACTGAATCTGCGGGTTTCCTCTTCATTTCTACCATCTTTGTAGCATGCCCTCAGCTGTAAAGTCCATAGCATTTCAGAATCGTCTTCCCTACAATTAAAAAGAGACTCGAATTAGCACTTAACCTATGTTTGGCGCTCTGTATTTCTGATAGAACCAAGATGAAATGATCTGCACAAAACATGAGCCTCGTGCTTTTTCATTCTTCCCTAAAGCAGATGATTTCCTCAGCGCACTCCACCAAGGTGAAATAACCAGGCAGTTTCTGAAAACAGTGCTCATCCAGGGATGTGGGGCTGGAGGCGTCTTCCCGCAGTCAAACTGTGATGTGAAGCTCATGGCTTTATGGGTGTCATACTGTATGTTTGTGGGTTTGTCTGCTTAATAGTGTTACTAATTCCTATACTTTTTCTACTGTCCAATGTTCCACATTTCAGGAGTACAGAAATGAAGCCAGTCCATCCCTGGAGGCTCTAAAGTACCTTAAGAAAAAAAATTGTAATTTGAGTCTTTTGTAGGGAAATAGGAGCCCCTGAATCCCAATGACTGGTCTTATCCCATCTCCCAGCCCTGGGAGAAGTTGAAGGGTATTTCCTCCCACTCACCCTACCTGGTCACAGTCTTTCCAACCCCATCGGTCGATAGCTTTACATAAATAAGAGGATAACTTAATTCTCAACCAGATTCTTTCCTTGCGATTAACTGGAGGACAATTTACTTTCTCCATTGGTAAAAATAAATTGACCACCTCGTATTCCAGAGATCTACAATTTAACAAAATGAGTTCAAAGTCTCTTGAGAAAAGAAGTAAGCCCTGGTCTCATGGAATCCACACAGCACTAAAAAATAGAAAAGTCAAGGAGGGAAATGTGGTTCCCCTGAGAGTTATACTGAGGATAAGGTAAAGCTTTGAAGATAAAGTTTGATATTTCTTAAGTAGCCCCTTACAAGTTTCTCACAGAGTCAGTTAGGATATCAGACTTGCGTTTGAGGGGAAACATTTTAAACACACTCCTGTCTGAGTAAAGGGCAATTCGGCCCTTCCTGGTTGGTCAGATTCCAAGCAGAAATGGCAGCAGCCTTTAGTTCTTCCAGGCCTTGGGTGCTTGTGCAAAGCCCTGCGTGTGTTTGTGCTTCAAGTATGCAAGGAATGAAGAAAATCTGCAGAGCACTGATTTGTGCAGGGTCACTCGTGGGTGCCTGGGGTAGTTAGGTCAGTTTAACTTATTAACATGAGTTTTCTCTTTCCTTTCCAGCCTCTTCCAGGTGAAACACAAAGTTGGGAAAGTTTAACTTGGTCTTTCCAGGAAGGTGTCCAATTGCCTAGTAGTTACAGTGGACATTTAATAGGTAACGCTCCCCAGCCGAAGGCACTGAATGATGGCTCGTCCTTCTCTGAGAGTTATGGTTTGGGGAGAACCTCTGACCCCAGAGACCCCACTCCCACCTTGGGCCCCACTCAGCTCTACGAGAAATGCAATTTGTCCAATAGTCGGGTCTCCAGCAGCCAGGACCTGCTTCAGCCTCCTGTCTCTGGAGTCTTCTCTGATTACAGTGATCTGCAAACATGGAATAAGAATGTTGCTTTGGGGAGAAATCCTTCCAATGAAAACAGTTGTCCCAGTTACCCTTTTCCTCTGACCAGCTGGCCTTACGACTTCTCCCCTTCCCAGAGCTCTTCAGAACCCTTTCTCCAGCAGATTCCCATGGAACCACCAGCACCCAAAACTAGCTGTCACCCCTTCTGGCCAAATCAAGGGGGTGAACTTTATGAAGAGAAGGTGCATGTGGATTTTAACAGCTACCACCCTTCCACCACTTGCCATTCACCTCAGGAAGACCCCTTTCTCCTCACCTACACCTCTCAGCCCCATCATCAATATTCTCTGCCTGGCAAGAGCAGCAAATGGGATTTTGATGAAGAGATGAGGTACATGGGTTTGGATCACTGCAACAACGAAATGCTTCTAAACCTCTGTCCTTTAAGATGATCCAAATCGGGAGACTTGTGCACTGCTGGTGGAAATGTCATTTCGTGCAGCCTCTGCGGCAAACAGCATGGAGGTTCCTCAAAAAATTAAAAGTAGAACTACCATATGATCCAGCAATCCCACTTCTAGGCATATATCTGAAGGAAATGAAATCACTATCCCGAAGAGTTATCTGCGCCACCATGTTCATTGCAGCATTATTTACAATAGCCAAGACATGGAAACAACCTAAGACAGATGAATGGATAAAGACAATGTGGTGTGTATATATACACACAATGAAATACTATTGAGCCATAAAAAAACAGGAATCACGTCATTTACAACAACACGGATGGACCTTGAGGGCGTTATGCTAAGTGAAATAAATCAGAGAAGGAAAGACAAATACCGTATGAACTCGCTTACACGTGGAAAATTTAAAAACCCGAATTCATAGAAATAGAGATCAGATTTGTGGTTGCCAGAGGTGGAGGGTGATGGGTGGGAGAACTGGGTGAAAGTGATCAAAAGGTAGAAACTTCCAGTTTTAGATAAATAAGTTCTGGAGATGTAATGTACAGCGTGGTGACTATGGTTAACAACACCATATTGTATATTTGAAAGTTAAGAAGAGAATGGATCTTAAAAGTTCTCATTACAAGGAAAAAATATAACTGTGTGGCGATGGATATCAGCCACTTGTTGTGGTAAACATTTTGCACTATATACATATATCAGGCCATTATGTTGTACTCCTTAAACTTATACAAGGTTATATGTCAGTGATATCTCAATAAAATTATATCTCAGTAAAACCGGGGGAGAAAAATGACCGAAATCTTTTATAGCCACTTAAAAAGCTGTTTTGGGAAATGGCTGAAAGAATTTCTTTAGGAAATGGTTTTCAAAAGGTAACCACAGATAAATCAGAATCATGACAACGAGCAGAAGGCAAGACTTCTCTCTTCACACAAGTGATCTGTTGGCCTGTCCTCCTCCTTTCTAGTACTATAGGGGTACTAGAAGTACTAGAGTACTCCTCGGGAGTACTAGAATATTGGAATACTCCTCGGGAGTACTAGAGTACTCCTCAGGAGTGCTAGAGTACTAGGATAGTTTTCAGGAGTGCTAGAGTACTCCTGAGGGAGAATTGAAAATTTGTCCCATCTGTGGCAGGAAATGTCCTCGGCTATTTTTTTTTCTCCACAATATTTGGGGTTCTCAGCACCTCAACTGCATTATCTGTTGCATTTTCAATGTCCTTGGAATCATCTCAAACAGAGCAGACGTGAAAGGCCCAGGATCTCATCTATGCCTTCTTGGAAACAGAATGAAGGAACGGAGAGAGTGAAAGAGTTTCAGAGGAACAGAAAGACGAAGATGCTACCACTGAAGTAATAGTACTTTGTCTAGTATGAAACTTGTGGGGTTGGTTTATGAAACATGTGTCCTCTAGTTGAGTTCTAAGACTCGTCAAGACACGGGCTATGACCCAACCGCATTTCCTGAACACAAAGAGCAGCAGAATTGAACAGCTGCAGGAAGAGACTTTCCAGTGGCACCAAATGGTCTCCTTTCCTTCTTCTTCCTCCTCACCGTCCTCCATGAGAGCTCCAGTTTTGTCCCATTTACCTTTATTTTTACAGTGCCTAACAGCACCAGGCTCAAAATATGTGCTTGAGAAATGTTTGATTGGAAGAGTCCTTGTGTAATGAACATGGCCATGGTCAGGCAGCTGTATTTGAATGCCACTACCTCTTTTTTGCTGAAGTACTTTACAAAAAGGTGATCCTAGACAGAATCTGGAAAGAACCATACAATCAGCAAACATTTTCAAAATAAATGCTCTTTTCTGTTTGAATGGTGACAAATGCACATGATACAAAATTGGTTCCTAGTCTCCATCTTAAGGCATCATCGACTAGTTTCTTGTCTGTTTTCCAAAGATTAGAGATATTTTCTGCATACAGTAGTCCCCCACTTATCCGTTGGGGGGGGTGCCTTCCAAGACCAGTGGATGCCTGAAACCATGGATAGCACTGAACCCTATCTATGCTATGTTTTTTCCTATATATACATACATACTGATGGCAAAGTTTAATTTGTAAATTATGTTCAGTAAGAATATCTGAATTGCCAGCATCATTACTCTTGCACTTTGGGACCATTATCAAGTAAAATAAGGGTTACTTGAACACAGGACTGTGATACTGCAACAGTTGATCTGATAACTGAGACGGCCATCAAGTGACTGTTGGGGAGCATATACAGTGTGGAGGCCTTGGACAGAGGGATGATTCTTGTACTGGGTGGGAAGGAGCCAGACGGAGCAAGAGTTCATCATATGACTCAGTGCGCAATTTAAAACTTATGAATTGCTTATTTCTGGAAGTTTCCATTTAATATTTCAGACTGCAGTTGACCACAGGTAATTGAAAGCACAGAAAGCAAAACCATGGATAAGAGGGGGACTGCTATATATGTAAGTGGTGTCATACTAGATTCATTTCTAACATGACTTTTGTCATTTTCGGACACAATTTGGACATCAGATCCTTATAAGGATAAAGGACCACAGCTACCTCATTTTTAATGGTTTGTAATACATTAAATGACTATATTATAATTAATTTAGTCCCCTACTGATAAAAATTTAGATTGATTTGAATCTAGTAAATTATTTTGTCTAAGTATATAAATTTATATATTCAGTTTAGCAGAGTTACAAAGCAAATGCTTGTATAACCACCATCCAGGCCAAGATACAGAACTTGCATTTCAGAAGGTCCCCAGTATCACCTCACATGGGCCAGAATGTCCATCATGAGAAAGTCTACAAACAATAAATGCTGGAGAGGGTGTGGAGAAAAGGGAACCCTCCTACACTGTTGGTGGGAATGTAAACTGGTACAGTCAGTGTGGAACACGGTATGGAGGTTCCTCAGAAAACTAAAAATAGAATTACCATATGATCCAGCAATGCCACTCCTGGGAATATACCAGGACAAAACTGTAATTCAAAAAGATACATTCACCCCTGTGTTCATTGCAGCAATGTTCACAATAGCCGAAACATGGCAACAACCTGAATGTCCATCAACAGATGGATGGGTACAGAAGATGTGGTAAAGAAGGTCCCCTAACTGCAGCCCTCAGTCCCTCCCTCTCCTGATCACAAGCCCCTTCCTGCATCCCGAAGGTGATTGCTAAGGTGGCTTTTTATATTTTTACTACCTTTATATGTATTACTCAACAATAATTTGATTTTGGCTTTTTGGGGAGAACCTAACAAATAGAGTCACGTGGTGTACTGTTAAAAACGTATTGAACTATAATGTACATACAAAAGAGTGCACGGTCATAGCCTAAGCTCAGTAAATTCTCACAAGAACACAGCAGTCTGGCCACCATCAAGTGCAAATTCACTCATATCTGCTTTTTCTGCTCAACATTGTGTCCAGAAGAATCATCATATTGTTGTGTATAGCTGTACTTTGTTATTTTCATTGATGCATTAAATTTATTTATTTGCACCTGAAATGCCTTTCCTCCATGCTCTAAGACAGGTGTCTCTGCTTGCTAAACATTTGGGCTCAAAATTCTAGGAATTTTGTCTGATAAAAAGTGTCTGATGTAATTCACCTCCCCTCGGAGAGCCCCAGGAGTTTGCATCTCTCCACCCTGCATGGTCCTTGAGTATAAACAACCGATTAGGGACCTATAACCATTGGATCTGAGGGTTTGAACAAAGTTTAAAGGTCACTTGTGCAAATATCTGAACAGACATGAATCTCCTTTACAGCTTCCCAAACAAGAGCTTATCCAGCATGTGTTTGTATCTTTGCAGAGAAGAGAAATTCTTTCCTTCAGAACATAATCAGCATAGTAATTTCATCAAGTGCTTTGAATTCAGGTCATTTCAAGGATGCCTTACTGTTCCCTGAGGACAAGGAAAAAATATTAGGTCTTCAGTTGAAAAATATTAAAAGCCTTACATACAGCCAGGCATCCAAGTCTGTGTAAGTCAGAAAGCCAAGCGAAGGACCTTGAAAATGCTAGTCCTTATCCTTAAGATGCAGTTGTCAAAACAACCTAACATTTGCACTGACCACAATACGTGGGATTTCAAACTTTTGGACAGAATCCAAAGTACTTTTTAGATTAGGGACCGTCTGGCAGCCACAGCGATTACAAAGAAAGACCTTTAAATTAGGCTCTGTTGAATATTCAAAAGGCCAAAAAAGGAAAGGACAGGCTTAGGGTGGAGCAGGCTGTGGGATGAAGCCATGGGCGTGGAGGAGTCTCCTGGGTCTGGGAGGCTCCCGCTGCACCTCAAGAAAGTGTCAAGGAACAGCCACTGCGTGGGTGGGAACTTTAGTTTCTATTTGGTCCAAGGCTTTCTGGGTATTTCAAACATTTCACATCTACTAAGCTAGGCACTCTGCCCTCCCAAACCCTTTTCTCTAGAAAACGACAGTCTTGATATTTATCAAAGCAAGAACATGTACATAGCTTGAAACATCAGATAGCACCACCAGACTTTTGACGGATAACAGCAATCTCTACCCATCCCTCCCCACTCCCGAGCCCTTTCCCCACACTCCACTTTAATTCTTTTAGCTGACGGCATTTTGTTTAGGTGTTGCCCGCCTCTAAGTGGCCTTGACTCCAGATGGTGCCTTAACAGCCATCGCTGCCTCTTGTCCACCAGCCCTACCAGTAGGGGTCAAAGTTAAACTGGGCCTGGACATTAGGACTTGGCTGGAAGCTGACTGTCTTGGTGGCCAGCTGGATGCCCCCAAGCTCACAGCATGAGTGAGATGGGGAGGCTTCAGGAGTGGGTGAGGGAGACGTAGAGATGAGACTTGTGCTTGTTAAGGGGGATGGGGGCAGGGAGAGGGTTGGACTAGGTGTTTGGGTGCGGTAGGTGCAAACTATTACATTTAGAATGGATAAACAACAAGGTCCTACTGTATAACACAGGGAGCGACATCTAATCTCCTGGAATGAACCGTAATGGAAAAGAATGTTTAAAGAAGAATATATGTGTGTGTGTGGCTGTCACTTTGCTGTACAGCAGCGACTGACACAACACTGTAAGCCAACTGTACTTCAATAAAAAAAAAAGAGTGGGTGAGGGGAGGGTTGGGGGAGATGGAATGGAGGATAAATAATTGCACGTGGTGACTGAGGAAAAGAGGATGGAATGAATTTTAAAACCAGAACCAACTCCCCAATTCTCATTCTGTTCCAAATAGAAAGAATCATTCTCCATTTTCTGACCAGAATCCCTCCCTTAAAATGGGAGCATTGGCTTCCCTGGTGGCGCAGTGGTTGAAAGTCCACCTTCCGATGCAGGGGACACAGGTTCGTGCCCCAGTCCGGGAAGATCCCACATGCTGCGGAGCGGCTGGGCCCGTGAGCCATGGCCGCTGAGCCTGCGCATCTGGAGCCTGTGCTCCGCAACGGGAGAGGCCACAACAGTGAAGGGCCCACGCACCGCAGAAAACCACAAAAACAAAAACAAAACAAAATGGGAGCATTGTCCTATGAGAACAGGAGGCTTTTGGCCCAGGGTGATTTCAGTGGTTTATCCTCTCATCCTGCAAATATCTGGAGGATTCCTCCAGAGCAGTTTTTTTTTCTTCATCAGGAGAGAAGAAACACACCTGACTTGTTTCTTTTTCTAGCTTCCTTGGCCTTGCTAAGAAAAAAATTATTTTGGAAATCTAAGCATCCTCTGCTAAGCCTTGGGGTTGTTTATCTAACTGTCACAGAGAACTTGTGTTCCTTTTGGTACAAAATAAAATACAAGAGTCAGCACTAATCAGGAGACACAGGGTTCTTTGGGCTGACGCAGGCTGAGATGTACAGCCTGAGAGTTCTCATTCCTTCAAGTTCCTTTTGTGTGACCTCATACCAGCAATTTTCTCCTTGTGCAAACAATGGCACAGAACACTGTCCTCTTTACCCTGAGAGAGGAAAGAGCTTGTGTCTAGTTCCCTGTCTGTTCAGGCTCTTCATATGTCCTCAACAGACCTTCCACGGACTGGACTTCTCCCACTTCTTGGAACCATTTGGTTTTGTTCTGGTTATAAGGCAAATGGAAAACATCCTTTGAGGAACTCAAGTCTATGAGCTGTTGAGACTCCATCCTGAGATGCTGAAAGCTGTTCATGAAGGCTGGGAGAGAAGGTTAAATACGCTGAGACTTTAAAAAATAATTTTTATTTTTTTATACAATTTTAAATGTTACACTCCATTTATAGTTATTACAAAATATTGGCTGCATTCTCCATGTCGATACATCCTTCAGTCTGTCTTACACCCAATAGTTTGTACCTCCCACTCCCTCACCCCTGTAGTGCCCCTCTCCCTCCACTGGTAACTACTAGTTTGTTCTCTAGATCTATGAGGCTGCTTCTTTTTTGTTGTATTCACTGGTTTGTTGTATTTTTTAGATTCCACGTATAAGTGATGTCATACAGTATTTGTCTTTCTCTGACTTATTTCACTTAGCATACTGCCCTCCAACTCCATCCAGGTTGCTGCCAATGGCAAAATCTCCTTCTTTTTTATGGCTGAGTAGTATTCCACTGTGTGTGTGTGTGTGTGTGTGTGTGTGTGTGCGTGTGATCTCTCACATCATCTCTGTCCATCCTTCTGTTGATGGGACTGCCCTGAGACTTTCTATTGAGAGCATAGAATGTGCCAGAAGTTGTGCCAATCTATACACTACCTTATTTAATCCTCAAAACAATGATGTAGAAAGTGTGATTGTCTTTGTTCCACAAACAAGAAAACTGAACTCCGAGATGTCAAGTAACTCAGAAGGACACCCAGGAGACAGTGCAGAGTAAGGGTTAGTTAAGATAATGAGCCTTCAAGGGGGTGGGGAACTGGGAGATGTTGGTCAAAGTGTACAAATAAGTTCTGGGGATGTGGCACACAGCAGGCAAGGTAGACTTCAGGGCAAACTGCTAGCATGATTGACCGTCCCTGACACCCAAGCAGGAGAGCTTAAGTCACATCTGAGTTACACCTGTCACTCAGTGCTGAGAGGACTCAGGGCTGCAGCTGGGCACCCACAACATCCAGTGACACTCACTGAGGCGCCACCACGAGGGCCTGGCAAAGCCACCCCACCTCCACAATACTCCACAGCGTCCCCAAGGTTCCCACACAAACACACGCGCCTTTGTGCATTGGTCGCCATGCTGTCTCCAGCAGACTGCTTCATCAGAGTCACCGTGGCTTCTCCTGCTGCATTTCATTGGTGCTGTGGTAGCAAAAGCTGCCAGGGCTTAACCGTAGGATGGAGACACAGCACTCTGGGCTAATGTGAAGAATTCTTGGCGGGGATGTGGAAACGTGCTTTGGATGAATAGAGATCAAAAGGCTGACTTTAATGATAGCTTCCTTAGAAATGCTTGGCATTTCGCAGAAGCCATCAAAGCCTGACATAGTCTGCATGGCTGAGTAATTGTCCTATAAGCAGAAACCTGAAGCTGTCTCTCTCTTTGGCTTCCGGTTTCTTGGGCCAAGCCCATCATCAGGACATAGACGAGATGTGGGCTGGGCAGCTTGCTTTGGGCTCTTAGTGACCCTGCAAGATGTGCTCTTTTTATGGCCCCGATCTTTTTCTTCTTTTAATTAATTAATTAAAAAACATTTTTCTCCTAAGCCTTCTGATGGGTAGGGCATGTCAGAATAATAGAAATTAAAACAAAGAGATGAAATATAACACTTTGAGAGTGTCCAGCCGGGTAGATTGTTTGTAATTATTTAATTATTCGTTGGCTGGGGGCACATCAGGGAAGACTTCCAGAAAGAGGAGTAGAACTTTCAAGGTAGAGCTGGAGGAGCTGGGAGAAAAGGAATTCCAGAGCCAGCAGAGCAAAGATGCAGGGGCAGGGAGGTGCCTCAGGTGTCCTGGGAACCAGAACCACTCGTGGCTAGCTGAAGGCATGAGCGGGAAGGACCACTGGAAAGGTAGGTCATTGTCTAGTCATTCCGAGCCTAGAGTGCAAAGCTCATGATTTTGGATTTAGCCTGGACCCTGGAGGTCAAACACTGGCTGATTTCATTCATCCTGCAGATGGCTTTTGTTTGGCCTGTATAGCATGTGTGTGTCTTTTTAATTTGATCCAAATTTTAAAAATATGGACATTTCACACACAAACCAGCTTCTCTTTAAACATGGGAAGATCTGGCTTCAAGGAGACAGTCAACAGGAGCCTAGTAGCTGATTCCCTTTCAGGCAAGCCACACAGGGACCCGCTAGCAACTGTCTACCCGCCTGGCCCACTGTGACTCATTTGTGGCCCCCTGCGGACCCTACCACAGAGAGGAGGGCCGTGCAGCATTGCGTGATGCCAGCTGGTATAGTCATGGGCACTAAACGTGTAATTTTCTCTTGACTCTTTCAGGTAATTTCTCAGGCACTTCTGGCTGCCCCTTTTGGGCTGCTCCTGGTTAGATTTAGGAAATCATTGGAATTTGTCCAACATACTATCAAGGATTTCCCATGATCTTCCACACCTTTCCTTTTATATCAGCCTTTAGAGCATCACTGCCTTCCATTTATTTCCCCTGAGCTACCCAAAGCCTGACCGCTGCTCTAGATGTCCAGACCCTTGCCTGTGTTAAGAGCAGTCTTATGCATTGGTCAGTGAGGAACAGAGGGTAATTATGTGCCGCCCCAGTCCTGCACCCAGGGCAGGCATCATTAATCAATCAATTCTGGCATGCCTCCCTGAGTTCAGACTCAGCATCAGAATCTTTCTCAACTGCACTTCAGGCAATCCCTACCAATCGATCAAATCCAGTCATAGATTTGACATAATCTGACTTGCCCCAGGACAAGAGGATTTCTGATATAAACTGCCCAGTTGAGATAGGTCACAGGTATAGTCTTAGGGCTTTTTTCTCTTTCAAGATTTATGATGTTAGGATCTTCTTTCTGGGGGCTCCCAGTCATAGAGCTATTTCCCCCACCTACCTGAGTGTTACTGTTCTGTTAGATAATCCTAGGCGATAATAGTTTCCATTTATAAAAGCCTATTTTGTGCCAGGGCTTAAGATATGTAGTATTTTGCTGTCATGGCAACCCTGCAGCTAGTTACCATTATGCCTAGTTTACAAATAAGGCTCCAGGTGTTTAAGTGAATTTGACTACGATAATAAGTGCTGGTAAGGGTGGATGTTCAAACCCACAGCTATCCAGCTCCAAAGTCCAGCGTGTTTCTACCCTTTTACGCAATTTCCTTACTTCTCCCTTCAAGTTCTGAGTTAGGGGAAAACCTTACTCCTTCACATCTGGAGGAACAAGAATCTTTCCTTCCTATTCAGATTCCAGGGACTCAAAGGAATCACGCTTAGGTCTGAAGGATGCTTAGCCTAAAGACCCTCAATCTAGAGAAGCCCCAATGTTTGTAGCTACCACTTGCTCCGAACGGTACAAGCGCCTATTACTGGAGGCTTGACTTGGGAGCCCCAGGCAAGGAACTCCTCCTCTGATACGTTGCTGGTCGAGAAGGCCACAGAGGCCGCCCCTCCACTGCTCCCCGGCCCTGCACTGATGAGGACGGTCTGACTGGGTGTTGGCTCACATTTACCGAGCACCTACGATTCATCAGGCTCTGTGCTAGGCGCTCTGAGCGCAGGTCCTTTGATCCAGTTGATGGTCTTTGAACCACACCATGTCACAGTGCTCCAAATAAACCCACTCCTCTAGATGATCACGCAGAGTAGGTGTCCACAGATGAGAACAAAGAGGGCACGAGGCAGGAAACTTGGCTTCTAGCCCCACACTTGGAGGGAATGAAAGTCATAAGGCAAAAAGAAGACGTCTCTTGGCAACTGTCCTCAGGTACCTGGGATTCTGAACAGAATCCCAGCCACAGATGTGAGAATGAATCAAGAAGAGACATGAGAAAAGTAGAAACTAACGAAGAGTAGAAATCAGCACTTTTTCATGCTGTCGGTGATGCCTCGCACCAAAGTCTCCGTCAGCCAAGTGCAGACTTGGTGACGTTCCGAGGGAAATTAGCGGGGCCCAAAGCAGTCACTTCACACACTAGGAAACCAAAGGCGTTTTCTTCTTTCCTGTCAAGAGGAAGAAAAATAGATCGAACAAATAACCTCATTCAAGTGAAATCTGATGGAAAGCTGGTTGTAGGGCCTTCGCAATGCCTGGTGTGTAGTGGCCATCCATCCCCACTTGCCCAGGACAGTCTCGTGTTATGCTGGTTGTCTCAGTGTAATTACAGAACATACTCCTCTTTCCCCTAAAAAGTGTCCTGATTTTGACGGTAACCTGACTATACAGTCACTTTGCTTCCGTAGCAGGTTTCAACTTACTGCCCCTTTGGCCTGCGCACAATATATTGGGTTGAGTGTATTTCCAGTGTTCAAGGAAAAGTTAGTCTGCACAGAAATCCAAGTTGTCAGAAAGAAGCCTGTGCTGATGAAATTTCCGCTCTTCCCCCTCAATCTGCTGCGCGCACACACACGCAGCATCTGCTGTCAGTCAAATCTTGGATCAGTCTTGCAAGCTTTTATGAATCTCAATTCCACGACTAAATGTCTATTGGAGTCACAGGCAGAAGGTGCAGATATGGAAGATTCGAGTGGATTTAGGGGTGATGCAGCAAATATCTGTACTGGGCAGAAGACTGGGAAGTAGGGCTCGGGGCCTCCCAAAGTATGCAATAGTTATAATAAATCAGGCCGCGTGTGTGTCAAAAGGGGAAAGGTCGGTCTCTCTTGTTCCCCTTTCCATCTTGTCTACCTCCTAACCCGACCCCAGTTGACTCATCCCAGGAGCCCTTTTCTGTTCATTCCAAACAGGATATTCAGTTTCCTCCTGCAGCCGAGACAAGCCGGCCAGATAAACACTGGCCAAGAAGACCGGGCTTCCTTGGCTGGTAATTGAGGAGTTCAGCAGGCGGGAGTCAGGGCTCTGTGGTCAGGGTGGCATCTCATTTTGGATACACACCTTGTATTAGTTCCTATCACGTGCAGCTTTGAAGGCCAATCAGAGGGCCATGGAACGCCCCATTTTCCCGCGAGTGTGAAAACCAGCTCCCTCCCTCACACTGACGAGAAAAAGAGGCAAACTTTAAAAGAGTGGGACAAGACCGTCACCTAGTGGCAAAAGCATAGTTCATTCATTTGAGAGAAGAAACGTAGTGTTGACTACTATATATAAAAGATAACTAATGAGAACCTACTGCATAGCACAGGAGCACTATTCGGTGCTCTGTGATGACCTATATGGGAATGGAGTCTAGAAGAGAATGCATATATGTATATACATATGGCCGATTCACTTTGCTGTACGGCGGAAACTAACAACATTGTAAATCAACGATACTCTAATTTAAAAAATAAAAATAAATAAATAAAGGTAGTGTTGAAAGACCCGTGGAATGTCTGCTGCTTCCTAGGGGTTAATGTTCACAGCACAGAGGTGCTTTGGGATCAGGAATTGAAGAGAAAGAGCCCCTGTCCTAAAAGAACCCAGTTTTATCGAGGGACACTGACATGTACAAAAATTAGAAGTGTGATACCTGCTGGGATGGCGGGAACGTGGGGTGTTTTGAAAACGCAGAAAAGGGACACTTGCTGGTGGAATCAAGGAATGTGTCACAGAGGTGCTGAGCCTAAGATTAAGTGGGAGTTAATTAGCTCCGGTCTTGGCTCACCCATCCCAGCGAGGTTGAGCGTGGCACACGGCATCCACCGGCTTACACTTTCCTGTGACGTGCCCACATTTCTCAGATTGCTGCAAAAAGCCAAACTAAATGGAACTTTTTCTTCCTAAACACACACCGGATGGGGGGTTTTCATCTTTTTTGGCTGCACCACGCATCACGTAGGATCTTAGTTCCCTGACCAGGGTTTGAACCTGCACCCCCTGCATTGGAAGCGTGAAGTCTTAACCACTGGACCGCCAGGGAAGTCCGGTTTTCATCTTTAACATAACATATATTAGCTTTTTAAAAGGCCTGCCCCACATTGAACTGTGGGAACTTACGAAGCATCTTTTTTTTCTCGGCTGCGTCGGGTCTTCGTTGCTGCACGCGGGCTTTCTCTAGTTGCGGTGAGTGGGGGCTACTCTTCGTTGCAGTGTGTGTGCTTCTCACCACGGTGCCTTCTCGTTGCGGAGCACAGGCTCTAGGCGCACGGGCTGCAGTAGTTGTGGCTAACGGGCTCTAGGCATGCCGACTTCAGTAGCTGTGGCGCACGGGCTTAGCTGCTCCGGGGCATGTGGGATCTTCCTGGACCAGGGATCGAACCCATGTCCCCCGCATTGGCAGGTGGATTCTTAACCACTGCACCACCAGCTGAGTCCCCGAAGCATCTTTTAATGTCACTATGAACTTGAAAGCAATCCTGGCTGCGGGTGTTTTCTTCTGAAAGTACACAGGTACTCGACTCTAGCTGTATTTGAATCACCAAAACCGAACCTGAATCTGGTAGAGATGTGCCAAACGCAAACTCTGAAATTACCCATAGCGTTGCCGCCGGGGCAGTAACGTACAGTTCACTTGGCGGCTGGCCCTCTCCCAACTTTGGTTCTGGAGAGAGTTAGGCCTGGGTTTATATGATCCACTCCTGCTCTTTTATGAACAAAGAAGATTGGCTGAGCTTGTTGACGAGTTCTGGCCCCGAGGGAGTCACCCTTTCTCACCTAATGTCACGTATCTGTAGGGGGCCTGGGTAGGCTCAGTGTACAGATACTATAGTCTGTGGCTGTGCATGAAGACCAAGACGAAAGAGGCGCTCATTCATTCGTAAGCCTTCACTGGCTACCTTAGGATTGTTTTATCATTCTGACATTTTAAAAAGGCTGTCCAAATACATTTTCTTGAAAGAAACATTTATTTATGATCTTTATTGGTCAAAGTTTCAAACAAATCCAGAACAGGTGTTCACATTTTGAGCCTTTAGTGAGAGACACTACGTCACGCGTGAAATAAATGCTGATCCCGTGGGGTGCTCCCCTGACGCATTTAAATACTGGGCTGATCAGTCAGAAGACGACCTATGTGACAGAATCTGCTCAGAAATCTGCTTGAAAAAGGGCACGATTTAAATCCCATGTGGTTTTTCACAACATAAATGTACTGTAACTTATAATAATTTCAAAACAAACTCCCCAAGAATCAACTCTCTCTTTACATAAAAAAAATAATCAATTTATACTCTTCTTGAAAGAACTCCAACAATGTAAAATAAGTTCCAATTCCATATATATATAATATATGTACATTTATAACTTAGGTGCTCTGTTTCTCTATATACTTTTATCCATGCATCACGGCAGGGGTGGACGTGAGGGCTACAGGGGCCTCTCCGAGAAGGCAGTGTAGCTTCTCACCCTGGCAAACAGCAGGGGCGTGTACATCTTGTCGATCTCGAAAGCTGTGACCGCAGTCTCTCCAGTTGATCTGGAAAGAAAGCACAGAATCACTCGTTACCAGGAGATATCAACTCATTTGAAATCCTTGCCTTTTTTGGGGCGGTGGGGGGGGGAGGAGTTTATTTTAGGCTTTAGCCTTTTTTAAATTTAATTCATCTCAGTCAATTCTAAATAATATAGTGTATTATAGAATATTTGAAAAATTTAGAAAAATGTAAAGAAAAATCACTCATCACCCCATCACCCAGATACAGCCTCATGAAGCATTTCTTCCAGGCACTTCAACCTTGCTATCAAACTTTACTGCTGAAATCATACTCTACTTGTCATCCTGCCTTTTTAAAACATTATGACATAAGCATTTCCTCACGTCATTAAATACTCTTCAGAAGCCATTTTTGTGGCTGCATAATATTTCACTGTCTGCTTATACCACATTTACTAAATTCTCCTTTTGCTGGAGATGTAGGCTGTTTCAATATTTGGCAATTAAAAATGATGTTGTGATATTTTTGAATATGAACAAAACAAAACAGATCCCTAAGAGCAGAATTTCTAAGTCAAAGGCTATAGACTTTGTAAAGCTCTTGTTAAAATGTATTTTAGAAAGAATTATAATCCTAGAAGAGAATTTAATGAGTTTATATTTGCATGATCAACAGCACAATTTCAGGTTGGAGGGGAAGCAGGTGACGAGTTACATTACCACAGCTTTTAATTTTCTCCTAAAAACAAAAAAGGAGAAATAAAACAAAAAAGGAGAAATAAACAAAAACATAAAATTCAAGTGACTTTATAGATATTATTATAGGGACGTCAACGTGATCATTAGCAGTTACAAATGACGTCACTTTTTTCTCTTAAGATGTGATGCTTTTCATTTGCTTTGTCCTACTTCTGGGTTTGGTTTCTTTCTTTGAAAAGAAAAAAAAAAAAGATTCCACTTCACAAATTACTCAGAGAAGCAAAAAGAAGATAGTAGGACCAGGAGGTAAGGATGAGAAGAGAGAAAAATGCTCTTTCTCAGCTGTCAGGACCTCCCAGATGAGTGGGAAGTTATTTGTAAGATGGAAACGTGACAGAGGAAGTTTTCAACAACGGAGTCAAGGTTGTGAAAGAGGCTAATGGAAGCTGACCTCACAACCTGCCTCTCAGAATTCTGATTTCAACTGGCATGCAGACCCTCGGGCACACACCGGTGTTCCTTCAAACCTAACAACAGCTAAGATCTGTATCCATGTGAACTGACATTTCACTTTCCTAATTCCTTTTTTTTACTTGACTCATTTCTGCACTGTTCCTTTCTCACACATTCTCATCTGTTCATTAATTATTTCATACAAGCAAATCCTAACTCATAGGACAAAGAACTTTAAATAGGAACCACTAAGAGATTTGGCTTTGGAACACACGAAATCTTTTCAGCAGACTTACTTTCCTAACTACAACTTATTTTAAATCTGGGTATAATCCCTGGGGATAAACCAAATGGAAATAAGGTGAAAAATGATCAGACTGAGACATGGGAGAAGAAAAAAGGTCTCGGTGCTTTACAACTGCCTTGAGTAAGCCAACGAATGAAGTCACGCACGGACAGCTCAGTGACCAGGCACCATCCACGCACGGAAGCTGCTCTCAACCCCACAGGGTCGGTGCCCACTCGCACCACCATGGGCAGTGGGCAGGAGCTCGGAACGCTCCACTTCCTGGTCCACTTTTAGGTTTTCTCCAGTTGGCCGTTTCCTTCGTCTGCAGGATTATTATGCTGTGGTTTTGCTCTGTAATCAAACGTTCACTCTGAGGAATCAAACCCTATCTGAGTCCCTCAACTGAACAGGAAGGACATATCTAGTCCGTAACCTTGGGATTTTTACTGCATTCGCCTACTTGTAAGTAATATGACAAGAATGATGTATCCAGATGAGTTTGTTGAACCTCTGGTGGCCACTGGAACACAGCTGAAGCCCCACGTGAAAATTCTGATCGGCTTCTTGTACAGGGACACGGCGAAAATATCTGTATTTATAGTCAAGTGGTTTCTGTAAAAGAAGAGAGGTGCATGAGCAACAGTGAGGCCTCACTTCACTGACAGAGACAGAGAGATGGATGGTGCTACACCTCAGAAGCATGTTAAGTTACATACTATCTGCACATAGTAAACAGCTATTTTGGTTATCGACTGAGAATGTGTACGAGTGCCTGGAAATACACGAAGGACTCTAAACGCAGAAGGCTCTTCCCTCCATCATCACCATCTCAGTCAGTCATCACAACATCCCCAGGTGTGACGTGCGACCGCATCGCTGCCGTGTGATGGCCGACAGGATGAGGACCCAGGGCGGGCAGCCCAGGGCCAGTGTCAGAGATGCGAACTAAAGTTCCTGTCTCCCATCTCTAAGCCTAGTATTTCCTTCTACTCGAAAACACTTGGGAATTTTTAAAGAGGGCAAGTGATAAACTGGTGAAGGCTGTAGAAAAAACACTGAGTATAACTGATCCTTTGCAATAACAGTAAAAGTCAACGGAGAAATAGATGTGACAAGGTTCACTGGAATCACACTTCTGTAAATACTGCTAAAAACACCAGAATGTCGCCACTATGCACGGCTTCACTGAGTCATATTCTGCAGAGAAAACTGGTCATCAGCATGGGAGTCCCTAAACTCTCTTATTAGATAAAATCTAAACAGCTAGGGCCTCACGACTCCCCAGCTCTGACCTCAGTAAACTCACGGCCAAGGTCACAGTGACAGCAAGCAACTCTGCCCCTCAGGCTGTTGCCCCCCGATTCCGGGAGCCAGAGGGAGCCAGAGAAGCCACAGCGGAGGGCCACAGGACTCACAGATGAAACCCGCCCTAACTATTCCCATACATGGTGCTGGGGGTGGGAGGGAGGGGGTGTTTAACACAAGAGAAACTTCATTCAAGAGCTATATTAATTATAAAAGCACCAGGCAAGTATTTATTCTAACTACCTCACAACTGACTTCTTGAGTACACATTAGCGTTTTCAACCAGGACTGAAAAAAGGCACATGGGGAAAAGCTGTGAAAAAAATTAGCCCCTTAATCTGTTAAGCGAATTTAAAACACTCTGGAATGTAATAATTCAGCCATCGTATTTACTCGGCATTTTTTTTTCCTTTTGTAAGAAAAGGAAGAAGGAAATTATCTCACTTCAGCTTATTTCCAGTACAAACTGAAATTCTAAAAATATCCTTGTGAAAGAATTATCTCTATGAGTCCGTTTAGGAAGAAAATCTCCTAGGATTCAAAAGGAGAAAAGCAAAAACATAGTCATATATAACTGTACTAGTTATTTCACAGGAATAACTAATAGTTACTTTGGCTTTACGTTTTCATGCGTAAGAAACCTGGACCAGAAGAGGAAACTTGGAGAAGAACAAATAAGTTGATCCAATAAAAAATAACTGTGTTTTAGAAACCCTCCAGCTCTCCTCAGAGATATGCTGTAAGTCAACACCCATATTGTATAAATTACGAAACGGTATTTTTTAACCTTTCTAATCAAGAACGCTTGAATGAGCAGGGTAAGAAAATTAAAAGGAAAACTGCCAATTCCACCTTGCATACTCACTTCTTCTTTCTTCTTAGTTATCACAGCAAATACTTTCGTCTGATTGTCTATATCTTGTGACAAGCGATAATGACCCAGTAGAATTGCATCAGTTCTAAAAATTAAAAAAAACCCAACACTTTAAATCTATTAATCCGTAATGTGTATTTATTTAAGTAATCGAGAAGGTAATAGGTTAGTTAGAAGTGTTTATTCAACTTGCCTGAGGGCAATCAGCTAGGATGTGAGTAAGTCTAGTCTCCGAGGCCCCAGACCTGCGGAGGGACATCTCTGCGGAGAGGCCCAGGGATCAGCTGTGTTTTTTTTTTTTCTTTTGGCCGTGCTGCATACAGCTTGTGGGGTCCTAGTTCCCCAACCAGGGATTGAACCTGGGCCCTCAGCAGTGAAACTGCTAAGTCCTAACCAATGGACTGCCAGGGAATTCCCGGGATTGGTACTTTTCACAAGTGCCCCAGATGACTGCTTCTTTAATCCAGTATTAAGTTACATAATCTGCAAGTTACCACCTAAAATTTGGACTGGATAGAAAACTACAGAAAGACACTACCTGGTATTCCTGGTTCTTAAACGCGGAACAATGGACTGGGGCTCCTCAGGGGTGGTCAGCATCATCACGTGGCCATCTGGGAAGAACCTTATGTACCTGTGGAACAAGGAAAACACCAAAACACCACATGCAAATAGAAAACACATCCTTATTTACTGGTACCGAAACCTATTTACTCATGGCTGTGAAACCAGAATGGAAATACCGTGGGCCAAAGAAGTGGCAAAACATCATTGACACAAACATGACCTGTGAGGCCAGCAGAAGAGAACCAAAGCATTTGTGTGTTTTTCCCCAAAGCACTAACTAATGTCAAACAAAAGTGAGGCCCAATGCTATTACAGGGCAGTTACCATAGCTTACTCGTTTCCCAGTGACACTAGTATCTGGTGAACAATAAGCCTGAGTAACAGCACAAGCTACCTGACAAGGCAGAAGACACGGAGGAGCTCTAAAGTGACTTCATAGTGATTCTTAGGTTTAGAGCCCAGGAGGAATTAACTGATTTCTCTTAACCTACTGGTTCTTTGAGTGCAGTTCCTGTTATAACACCGGATGAAAATACTGAGGGCCATTTTGTGGATAAATGCAAAAGCCACAAAGAACAGATGTCCAATAACTAACGAACCAATACTTGGAGAGAGAGAATTTTTCACTCACTCAGTTTACTACAGTTGTACCTGTAATATTCCACTTGGTGCCAGGCTCTATAGAAACCATCAAGAGACTGTTCCCCTTGACGAATATATGTGGTTTTACTGATATACACGCCTATAAAAAGAAACAGGTTTTTTAGAAAGAACATAATAAAAAATTTTTACCACCATGTAACATGTTTCCAGTTTTGTTTTTATTGTGGTTTCCTTTAAATATACTTATAGTACTCTGCTCTGTTATAGAAAATTAAGACTGTGTATTTCTCAAAATCAGCACAACAGGTCACCATTGCTCTAAAGAGTTCAACTTACCATCAAACCGAACACGTGGCCTTTGTAAAAACATCTCTCTCCAGGATGTATATGCAACAAGTTTAATACAGCTTCTGCCCCAAACTTTCAAGCACGCCAAACGCCATATTTCAGGATCTCTAGGTAATAAAAGCACAACATCAACACATATAACAGGTGAGTCCCTATCCGCACTCAGACATGAGAAGCATTCCTGCCACCAGCCATCTTCTATTCGGCAATATTGGTTGAGTGCCGGCCAGGCACTGTCCTGGGCACTGGGGACAGACTGACGGACAGGGCAAAGGCCCTGCTCTTTTACAGGGAAAGCAAACAAAAGAGAAGAAAACAAGAGAAAAGTTTTAGGTAGTGTGCTCAGTACAAAAAGAAACAAAGCAGAGTAAAAGGACCAGGACGATGGTGGTGGGGAAACAGAGACTATTTGTTTCTGGGCAGGTGTCTACGGTGACGAGGAAGGGTATCCTGGCAGAAGCAACAGCATGCAAGGCCCAAGGGCTGGAGTGTGGCCAGCACGTTCAACAAGGAGCGAGAAGGATCATGCAGCTGCAGCAGAGTGACTGGGTGAAGTGCAGACTACGTGTGTGAAGAGGCAGGCAGGGGCAGGTGACGTAGTGCTCTACAGGCGGGAGTGGCCCTTTGAGTGAAGTGGAGGCCACTGGAGGGTTCTGAGCATGACTGATGCTTTTAAAAGGTGACTGGTGGTCTACGGAGAATGTGCTCCCGGTATGTAAGAGCGGAAGCCCAGAGACCACACAAGATGCCAATGCCATAAACCAGACCAGGCCTAATGGTGGCTGAGCCAGAATGGTACTCGGAGAAACAGTGAAACAGTCAGACTGGAGGTCAGTTACGAAGACAGCACCAACCCTAACCCTAACAAGACTTTGTCATGGGATTACTGCAAAAAGCGACGCAACTGACATGGTTCTAATACAACTCAAAATAATTTTAACGCCATCTTTAACACTATCTTTAACTGAAAACATTCCATTTTAAAGACGTAGGAATTACTTATATTGAAGCCAGACTGCAAAAAGAGATAAACCGCCCAAATTTACATTGCAACGTATTTAAATTTTTTTCTTTTAACAAATACTTTTATAACCAAATTTTATCCTACCCCTGAAAATTTATTTTCTTAATTCCCTTTTTGTTTTCTCCTGTGTAATTAAAAGGAAAGTTAATGGAATAACAGTGCTAGAGACCCCAATTTCAAAAGGCTGGGTCAATCCACTAGGTGCTTGATAGGTACTTGTTAAACAGAAATGCACACAGAATCACCAAAAAAAACCCCAAAGGCTTTAAAGTAATTCAAATGTTTTACCCAAAACACAAGACTCCAAATGAAATTAGGTTATTTAAAAACAAGGCATCTGTATTTTAAGAACTACATAAAGTTATAAAAAAAGTTCTAGATGCTAAGGATAAAGTATTTATTTTTATATAAGACATTCATAAAGGATTACCTGTCTTAAATAAAGTTACACTAAACTATGATTATTCTTCACATAACCAGATTTTAAAAGTATAGCTCTTTTCCCAATTTTACTGAAAAATATTTGACACACATCACTGTAAAAATTTAAGGTGTACAGCACAATGGTCTGATTTACATCTATTGTGAAATAAGCCACAATAGGTTTAGTGAACATCCATCATCTCATACAGATACAATAAGAAGGAAAGGTCTCCTGTGATGAGAACTCCTAGGGTCTACTCTCTTAACAACTCTCTATCATATGGCGATGGTAACCATAGTCACCATGTTGCACATTACATCCCTAGTACTTATTTGTACCTTCTGACCACCTTCTTCCCTCCCCCACCTCTGGTAACCACAAGTCTATTCTCCTTTTCTATGCAGATGCCACATGTAAGTAAGATCATGCAGCATTTGTCTTTCTCTGACTTATTTCACCTAACATAATGCCTTTAGAGTCTATCCATGTTGTCACAAATGGTAGGATTTCTGCATTTTTCATGGCTCAATAATATTCCATTGTTTATATATACCACATGTTCTTTATCCATTCATCCATCCATGGACACTTAGGTTGCTTCCATGTCTTGGCTATTGTAAATAATGCTTCTACGAACATGGGGGGCAGATATGTTTCAAAGTTAGTGTTTTTGTTTCCTTTGGATATATATTCAGAAGTGGAACTGCTGGATCATATGGTAGATCTATTTTTAATTTTTTGAAGAACCTCCATACTGTTTTCCATAGTAGCTATACCAATTCATAATCCCACCAACAGTGTGAAAGGGTTTCCTTTTCTCTACATCCACATTTATCTCGTCTTTTTGATGATGGCCATTCAAACAGGCATGAGCTAATATCTCACTGTGGTTTTGATTTGCATTTCCCTAATGACTAATGATGTTGAGCAACTTTTCATGTACCTGTTAGCCATTTGTATATCTTCTTTGGGAAAACATCTATTCAGGTCCTTTGCCCATTTTTTAATTAGATTTGGGGTTTTTTGCAATTGAGTTGTATGAGTTCTTTATACATTTTGGATATCAACCTCTTATCAGATATATGGTTTGCAAATATTTATTCCCAGTCCATTGGTTGTCTTTTCACTTTGTTGATATGTTTTTCACCACTGCCAGAGTTGCTTAAAAAAAAAAACAGTAAGTACCTGGCACAGATATAGAATCCTCTGCACACCTGTGACAACTGCTCTAACGATCTGAGGTCCAGGTCGCTCGACACCACCCATCGGAAGATGTACATCAGGACCTCCATCGGCAGCGCTGCAAAGGAAACTATCCTCTCAGTGACTCTCCTTCCTATACATCACTCTGCTGTCACGTTCTCCCTGCAGATATCTTTATGTATTCCTTAAATTTTATAAACCGCACCTTCAGTACTGCTCAGAGCTACAGCACAAGTATATTTAACTACCCAGAAGTAAAAATGGTTCCTAACATCAAGACACAAAATATCTTTGTTTTTTCAGTATTGAACAGATCCAAAGGTATTTTTATAAAGTACCCCTTTCCCTTGGAAGATCATTTCATCATCAAGATACATAAAAATGGATATGTTAGAAAAATAGTCTAGTATGTATGCATGCGTATGCATTTGTTAACATTAAAAAATAACTTCCATCTCCTTGGAAATTTTCAGTTGTCCTCCTCTGGAAAGTCCCATAGCTAAGTAAACAACATTTAACATATGAAAAGAAAAAAACCCCATCAATTTTTAAACATTCAGCCCATCTCAGGACTACCGTCCAACCTGGCTGAAGTGCCTGATGGTGCCATTGTTCCTCCGGTTTCCTGAGGGCCGCCCCAACTCACACATTCACCCTCGCAGAGCATCACTGAAAAAAGAATGGCACACTTTTTTTTTTTTTTTTTTTTTGCGGTACGCGGGCCTCTCACTGTTGTGGCCTCTCCCGTTGCAGAGCACAGGCTCCGGACGCGCAGGCTCAGCAGCCATGGCTCACGGGCCCAGCCGCTCCGCGGCACGTGGGATCTTCCCGGACCGGGGCACGAACCCGCGTCCCCTGCATCGGCAGGCAGACTCTCAACCACTGCGCCACCAGGGAAGCCCAAGAATGGCACCCTTTAACAACTGTGCTACAAACTCCACTCTACTTCGGATCTTGAAAAGCTTATCAGTATGCACAAATTAGATCTCCCACCATACTTTGAACTAGAGCAACTGTCTGACAAGCTATCTGACCTTGTAAGTTTGGAAAACGTAAATCTAAGGAAAAGTATTTCTCACTGAGTTATAACGACCACGAAGTCACACCTGATATGTGAGTCTGACTGCTCTCAAGTTCGGGCTGACACAGTTTGAGCACAGACTCCTGAAACGTGAGCTGCTGCTGGAAGTAGGACAGGAGGTCTGCCATCTTGCTGTCATCATCGGTATCTTCGATGCTGAGAAAATAAGGGAGGTGAGTGAACGCAGTGCCACAGTCTACACAACACAGCTTAGAAAATGATTTTCCACAGTACTTTCAAAATCTGCTTTAGAAAAAGTCATCCAAAAGCAAACTTCTTACTACTTTTTTTTTTAATATGATAAATGGTTACCCTGCCTTGCAAAGGAGTACCATACCAACTTTTTGAAGAAAAAAGCTTCAGCAATTTTAATTCCCACAGAGAAAGAATTTAAATTTTTGGATACAGGTGTTGAGATTTAATTAATTAGTTTTATGGCAAATAGAGATTTCATGAATTAGTAAAAAGATACTTTCAAATGATTTTTAAAAATCTTATGTAAATATATCCTTTTAAGTGACCACAATCCATTGTAACTGGATAAAAATAAAACATACAAATGTTATCTGAGGCGCTTACTTACCAAGGGTTTTCTAACGTATGTGCCTTATCACCCTACCTTTAGAGAGGAAAATATGTAATTTTAAAAAGCAGGGTCCACAAATAATTTATCAGTATGAACAAATACATAGTTAGAGTTCTAGAAAAATATATAGCTTTCCATTTTTGCTAACAGTAACCTTAAAAATGATCAGACTTACAAAAAGGTTGGATGAGGATGCAGTTAGAAAACCAGGAAGGGCTTATTATAAGACAACAAAGGGCACATGCGGCTGAGGCTAGATGGACTGCAGGGCTACGCTACCAGCTTTTTACAGAAGGCAAAAAAAATAGCAGAGGCTTTTAGGGCCTGTTAAGTCTGTTAAGAAAATAAACTGTACCCTTAAAGAACTTTCATAGCATCTGGGTTTGTGTAACAGGACGGGAGAGAAAGAAATGTTCCTTTAATGTTTTAATACAACCTTTCTCAACAGCCCTTGGCGTCTATCAAACTGGCTCAGAGCTGGGTCTAAAGGACTCTACCCAAATTCAAAGAAGGTTTAGAAAAAGCCCCAATGAGTCCTTTTGAGTATGAACTACCTCACGTTATTAAATCGAATTTAGTGAACAATATTATTAGCCCCAGACAATAAATGCTGACTTCATCAGGATTCTTTTAATACGGCTTAGCCAAAGCTTAAGTGTTAATACCATAAGCAGTTAAACAGCACTGGCGATCAGCGCTAAGTTATCGATAAAGGTAACCTCTTAATTGTTTCATGGCAGAACTAATATAATATGTCATCACCAAAATTCTATTTTTCTATGTACTGCTCATTTTAAACCTGACATCCTTTTGTGGGGACAGACTCCCTTCCCTTCTAATATAAGCTTTGGGAGAGAGAGGGGTTAAGCCAATACAATTTTATAATTGTTTTACACACAGCTTCAAAAGTATTAGCTTAAAAATATATTCTCTTGGTCTCTGTCCATATAAACAGTCAATGCTACTCCATGACTGTGATGCCAATGGCATCTGTACAATGAAACACAGTTTCTTTGGTTTTTTTTAGAAGCGCTTATGTCCTGCCCGTGTTTTTAAACAAATGTTGCAGTCTTAACAGTATTGTATCTACAACAAAGTCTGGTTAGAGTCCAGCATTTTCCTAATAAAAAGCCTTTTAAAAAATGTATTATTTCAAACGGATAGAAAAGGAGAAAGACTAGTGTAATAAAACACTATGTACCCAATTTCAACCATTAACATTTTTCAGGCTTACCCTGATCACGTTTTAATAGTTTTGACTTTATACGTTTCAGAAAGTTGAAATGTGTCCTTTAATTTACTCCTTTCAGTAATCACTGCTTTTATTTAAAAAAAAAACTCTTTCATCACCTAATTTTCGTTACACCTGTTTAAAATATGCATTTCTATACTTTACTCTTAAAATTTCCCTAATTAAAAAATTTCTACAACTTTATAAACAAGTCTTTATATTAAAGACTATATAACAACAGAATTAGCACCGTCTTCTTATCATTATCATGTTAAGAGTCAACAGGGCAAAGACGCTTAACTTTAACAAACTCTATATATTACTGTCTATCAAATTATGTACGCACTAGCTGTTTCCAACGCCATCACCATCTGGAGACCGGGTATAAGTAATCTTGAACTCTATATCAGGTACAAGTTGCATAGCCCTACGATAAAACTTGATGGCTAAAAGAAAAAATAAAGCTAAATTAGCTATGACCACACATTTTTGTCATTTCCTTTGATTACCCTAACTGTGGTTTAATTTGGTAACTTTCTTTACAAACAGTCAAATTCCCTTTTTCTACATGCAACAGTAGCAGTCAGCAAACTTATTTCCAAACCCTACTAGTCAGAAATAATCTTTTTCTAAAGCTCTCACGTTACAGAAACTTAAGATGTTGCATTTTACTCTTATCTTTTAGCCCATCTTTTCCCTCTGCCTCTCACATATTGTCAGAAATGATCTTATATGTGGCTGTCTTTCTCTGTGCTTTGAAAATGCCACTGCTGCAGCCCCAACAAAAACACCTTTAAGCAAACTTCTTCCTAGGATGCAGAAAATCAAACGTTTCCTCCTGAGTAGAATAAGGAGAAGGGTTTTCTGGAATTTATTGGAATTTATTCTTCAAATCCAACTTCCTTTAGTCCAGCTGCCTCTTATTTAGCTAAGTAACCTATAAAACCTGTTTTAAATCAATCTGCTGGCCAGGAGGTTTAGAACTAGAACACTGAGCAGTCTCTCCCACAGAGACACACCACAGAACCTGGGGCTGCAGAAGCCGACTAGTTCTTTCCCCACAGATGAAGTCCACTCAGTTCAGTCCACTCTGCCATGTTCTGCTGCTCTGGGTGAGTGACTGTAAACTACGTGGACACAGGAACCTCACAGGCTAATAAAGACTGTGGCAGGATACCACCATTTGGGCCCTTTTCATATCTCAGAGTGGAAATACCCCTAGAAGAAACTTGCAGATAAATGCAGTAATTTTGAAAATGTTATTTGGGGGGCATTATCGAACCACTCAAGTGCTAGCATTTTTTTCCATGCCCCAATTAACAGCTTTTCTATCAGGAAATGAAAGCCTAATTATAAACCTAATCCAGTAAACAGCCCCACCACTTGGTTTACTTACACATTTCTACTGGCCTAATAAAAGAGACAATTAAGGCTGAAGAGTATTCCTTCTCTAAAATGTACATTAGAATTTAGAAAGCATGTACATGTTCCTCCATCTATCCTTCATAGTCTCCTCCTCTGAAATAACGTTCACCTATAAAAGGCGCATATCCTATTTTTTCAATGGCATATCCTGCTATTTTTCAATAAGCAACAGTATTTTTAAGACTTTAATAATGAAAAATAAATACTAAACCCTAAATGTAGAAAAAGGTTATTTGACTAATCCTACCAATATGATGATGTTTCTCAGCAATATTTTTTGGAGAGAGACAGGTTATATAAAAATACAATTTTTATTTTTTAAAAATCAGTATCAAATATAGAGACTGATGTTCTGTATAAATATATTCTATTTTTTAAAAAACTGGTGAATAGCAAAGAGTTCTTATTCAAAACTGTCAAGACAAGATGATCCTGGGACCTGAGTTTTTACCTTCATAGAGAGCTCCATTTTGTTCTTCTTCTACTGCTTTTAGAAAGAGTTCTCGAGCCTATAAAAATAAACAGTGAAAAACAATTTCTGAAAATCTGTACTAAAAGTGAGCGTGGGTGGTAGAAGGATAACCTTTTCAACAAATGGTGCTACAGCAGTTAGACATCCACAGGCAAAACAATGAATGTCAACCTCAACTTCATAGCCTACATAAAAAGTGACTCGAAAATGGATCAAGGACTTAAAAGTGAAACTTTAAAAACTTTTAGGAAAAAAAAGAAAGAAAATCTGGGAGACTTGGGCGAGGAGTTCTTATACTTGACACCAAAAGCACAATCTATAAAAGGAAAAACTGATAAATTAAACCTCATCAAAATTAAAACTTTTGCTCTGTGAAATTTCCTGTTAAGAGGATGAAAAGGGTTTCCCTGGTGGCACAGTGGTTGAGAGTCCGCCTGCCGATGCAGGGGACACGGGTTCGTGCCCCGGTCTGGGAAGATCCCACATGCCGCGGAGCGGCTGGGCCCGTGAGCCATGGCCGCTGAGCCTGCGCGTCCGGAGCCTGTGCTCCGCAACGGGAGAGGCCACAACAGTGAGAGGCCCGCGTACCGCAAAACAAAAAAAAAAAAAGAGGATGAAAAGACAAGCTACAAAGTGAAAGAATTTACAAGCCACATATTCAGCAAAGGACTTGTATTTGGAATACATAAAGAACTCTCAAAACCCAACAGTAAAAACATGAACAATCCAATCAGAAAAGACAAACAGGTATTTCACTGAGGGGCGTATAAAGACAGGAAACAGCACATGGAAAGATATTCAACATCATTAGCCATTGGGGAGATACAAATTAAAATCACAAGAAGGTATCACTACACAGCTATCAGAATGGCTAAAATTAAAAAGTAACGACATGGGCTTCCCTGGTGGCGCAGTGGTTGAGAGTCCGCCTGCCAATGCAGGGGACACGGGTTCATGTCCCGGTCTGGGAAGATCCCACATGCCATGGAGCGGCTGGGCCCATGAGCCATGGCCGCTGAGCCTGCGCGTCCGGAGCCTGTGCTCCGCAACGAGAGAGGCCACAGCAGTGAGAGGCCCGCGGACCGCAAAAAAAAAAAAAAAAAAGTAATGACAACTCTAAATGGTGACGGGGATGTGAAGACACTGGATCACTCATACACTGCTGGAGGGAAAATGGTGCAGACGCTCTGGAAAACAGTTTGCAGTTTCTTTTAATCGAAGATGCACTTACCATACAACTTAGCAATTGCACTCTTAGGCCAGAGGGACGAAAACTCATGTTCATGCAAAAACCTGCATATGAATATTCATAGCAGTTCTAGTAATAATAGCCCCAAACTGGAAAAAACCCAAATGTCCCTCGACAGGTGAGTGGTCAAACAAAGTGGGGTACGTGAACACCATGCAACACGGCTGAGCGGTAAAAAGCAACAAACTACTGACACATACAACAACTGGGACAGACCTCGGAGGAATTAAACAACACTTTTTGAATATCAAAATTATAGAAATGGAGGCCAGCATAGGGGTTGCCAGTGGTTAGGAATGGCTGGGGAGGAGGTGGGCAAGAGAGCGTATAACTATCAAGGTAGCAAGAGGGAGCCCTGTGGTGACAAAACAGTTCTGTATCTTGATTGTGGTGATGGTTACATGAAGCTACACGGCTAATTGCAGAGAACTATTTATACACATACAGACAGTGAAGTGCTTGGAAACCTGAATAAGCTCTGTGGACTGTACCAAGGTCTACTTCCTAGAAGTCTAGCTACGGAAGGTGTCACCGTCAAGGGAGGATGGGAAGGGTGCACAGGACTCCCGTGTGCTATGAATCTGTGATTATTTCAAAATTAAAATGAAACAAAACAAATATGAAAGTTTTTAGTTATCATGGTAATGTCGATTATTAAACGGCAAATTTTTGTAAAGAAAAACTTAGGTCTGATGGTATGAAGATGACAACCCCTGTGGAGTAACAGGATACAGTCAGCCCTCCACATCCCTCTCTCTGCATCCTCGGATTCAACCAACTGCAGATCAAAAATATCTGAAAAGAGTTCCACAAAGTTCTGAAAAGCAAGACTTGAATTTGCTGCGCAATGGTAACTATTTACTCAGCATTTACACTGTACTTACAACTATTTACAGAGCATTTACATTGTACTAGGTATTACAAGTAATCTAGAGATGATTTAAAGTATACTGGAGGATGTGCGTGGTTACACGCAAATGCTACACCGTTTCATACAAGGAAGGTGAGCATCCCCGGACACAGAGGGACAAATGTTGTGAAAACTGAAATGGTGGGTTGAGTGTACTTTGTGTGAACAAGCACTAGGAAAGAGGTGAACCATTAGAAAGCATTCAAAATTTTCCAGGATAAGGAAGTAATTACTGCATCACTATAAATCTGTTCAACTCAAAATATAACAAAATATTGCATTATGACCTTTGGGAAGGTGTTAACATTTAAACCAATTTTTTCCCCTTTCGGGCTTCTGTTAAACAGATTCAGAGGCATCTGTCTTTTAGACCAGGTGAATCTCAGGGGTGTATATTACCAAAGAGTTCCGGCAAGACTGTATACCTGCAGGAAAGAAGGAGTAATGTGTCATCCAAAGGCCTACAAAAAGTGGTGAGGGATGGACACCCTGGCACACTTGTCACCGTCTTTCCAAGTACAACGCCCCTAACACTTAACTTTTCTTCTTTTGCCAGCTCCTGCTTTCCTCTGGTGTCTGCTGCTCTCAGTGAAGAGCCTCTCGTTGCTCTCCAAGGTCGAGATTCTAAACTGCTCGAGCCTCCACCTGGGGCAAGTTCAAACATCCACTGAGCTCGGAACCTCTGGAGTTGTGCCTGAGGGAAGAAGAATGTTTCAGGACCCCCCAAGGAAGAGGAGCTCAACTCTGGAACAATCTGTCAACAGGTCCAACACCGATGTCCACACATACACATATGCTAAGATAAGAAAACACTGTCTTTAAATTATTAAATTACTGAATACTACCATTAAATACCTGTTATCCTCCAAGATAATTTTTTGCTTAAGACTTTGAAGAAATTGTGAAATTTTGCCTAAAATAAGATTCTCTATACAGGAGAAATCTAATGGTATGAGAAAATCAAATTTTAATTGGAATCGAAAATGTAAGCCATCACTTAGGGACTGAACTTAGATGCTTTCAAACATTTCTTCCCTTGGAATACATCACCTCAAAATCCTGTATGCGAGCCCCAAGTCTTTCTTTTAATAACCTTTCTCTTTTTTAAAAGTAATTATTTTTTCTAACACATATCATTAAAAAGAATCTAAACATAGAAAAAGTGAAACCCCCTCTGTGGCGGGCTCTGCTGTGCTGCCCAGACCCCCCCATTAGGAACTGCTGGGAGTGCCACAGAAGAACAGCCCTCAGCCCTCGCCCTGAAGTAGGGCCTCAGGGAGACCACACCCCTTCCCAAGTGCTCCCCACCCAACGACTGATCAACGAGAGTGATCAAAGACCCCGCTCTGAAAGGTCATTCTTCCCCGCTCTGAGGAAGTCCTCGGAACTTCCGCAGGATTAACTGAGCTGGTCCACTGAGACTGCAGAGCAGTCCAGCTCCCCCAACCCCCTCAGGCTTCCCTCCCTGCCTCCCTGGCACACGTGCTGACTCCAAGAGCACTGCTTAATAAACCTCTTACACCCACCTCGGAGTCTGCTTTCTGGGAACCCAACCTGGGATGCCCTTCCCCCCAAAGGACATTGGTAATTGGATTGTATATATTAGTGCTGGCTTTTTAAAAAAAGAGTACAGATTTAAAACATGAAAGCTTTTAATAATTTTTCTCTACATTCTGCACACTGCTTTGACTCCCACCTTCCTATTACGAATGTAACACATATACCTCTGACTTAAGCATGTGGGATCTTAGTTCCTTGACCAGGGATCGAACCCGAGCCCCCTGCATTGGAAGCGTGGAGTCTTAACCACTGGACCGCCAGGGAAGTCCTAGCAGCACTCTTAACGCCTACTAGATGGTGCACTCCAAACGCACAAGTATTCTAAAGATTACAAATTCAGTAAGAAGCACTTAACTAACTACAATGAATAGTTTTCTATTTCGATGCACAAAGCTCTACCCTATCCTTTTAAATGGCTGCAGAATATTTCACTGTATGGATGCATCATTACTTAACACAAGTGATGGATATTTAGGTTGTACTCCATTTTTCCATATAAACAATGCTACAATAAACATTTTTGTATGTGTATATTTACTCACTTCCCCTATTATTTCCTTAGGATTAATTTCCTAGAAGTAGGATTGCTGGTTCAAAGGGAATGTATGTTTTTCATTTTGATCCATATTGCTAATCTTCCCTGCAAAAAAGCTGTAGCAACTTATGCTTTCATGTATACTGCGTGAGTGTTCTCAGAGCCTGGACAGCAATAGGCATTATTCACTAATCTGATCTTTTTTTAAAAAAAAATTCTTTGCTGATTTAATTTGTTGTTTCTGTTTTTGTTTTTTTTTGTGGTACGCGGGCCTCTCACTGTTGTGGCCTCTCCCACTGCGGAGCACAGGCTCTGGACGCGCAGGCTCAGCGGCCACGGCTCACGGGCCCAGCCGCTCCGCGGCATGTGGGATCTTCCTGGACCGGGGCACGAACCCGCGTCCCCTGCATCGTCAGGCGGACGCTCAACCACTGCGCCACCAGGGAAGCCCTTAATTTGTATTTTAAAAAAATTATTAGTGAGGCTGATTATCTCTTCTAATGTTTCATAAATATTTATATTAATTTTTTCCATTAGTTATCCATTCCTATCTTTCTATCCTATGTTGTTACTACTTTTATAAGGATGTTACATCTGTATCAGAGATATTAATCCTCTTCCCCTAGATGGTAAATAGTTTTTCCAGTTAATTATTTCTTTTGATTTAGGAGGTCTTTTGCTATATATGGGTTTTAAACTTTTAGGAGGTCAAATCTGTCAATCTTTTTCTTTAAGGTGATGGGTTTTAGTCATGCTTATGCCTTGGTTTGAACACTTTAAACCCACATATTGAATTACACAGCAGCAATTACTGATATTCCTTTTTACAGAAAAAGAAATCTATAACATAGTCATAACTTAAGTATTCTAAAAACCGGTATGAAGATACAGCTACATTCAATGCAAATAAGAACCTATGAATCTTCATAATTATGACCAACTCCTGCTTATGTATGGAAAGCAACAGAATAAGAACGAAATGCACAAAGGAAGAAACATGCCTGCAAATCTGTCTCAGCAGGGCGTTCGTTTTCATCCTCATCTCCTGCCCTGACAGCGTCGGAATGACAATCTTCCTCAGCTTCTGCCTGAGTGGGGGAAAGCAAACGACGCTCAGGAATAAGCAAACACAGTTTCCCTGGTAACCTACATCTCCTATTCAGCTACCTGCCCAGTGAAACACACAGCTGCCTCTCCCTAAATATCTTCTTCACAGGTAAGTTAAATGATTCCAGTCAGAAAAGTCTGACACTTTAATTTTTTAATACTGTAGAATAAACAACTTCACTGGGCTCCAGCTTAAAATGTTTTGGTAGGTGGTTAAAAAGAACAACTTTGCTTCAGAAAATAACAGTTGGTGGTATAGAGTTCAAATAGTTTTTGTTTCATGGATCTCTTAAGACCATATAGAGCCCATATATGGTTGTCCCTTCTTTACACAAACTGGAATGTTATTAATGTGTGAATGACTTTAGTCTAATAATATTTTAAATGTACTAGAAAAGCTCACTCAAATCAAAGACATGTAAGAGTGAAGGTTTTTGTAAAGAAGCTCCTTCCATTTTTTTTTTTTTTTATAAATCCAGATTTTCATATATTGGATTGACTTAAAGTGGAATAAAGCTGGGCTGGAACTACTGTGCACGGCTTGGGACTTAACAGAAGCCTCAGGTCAGTTTCCGTCCATTTTATCCTTTTATTCTCCATAAATGTTTGCTAAATAAAACTGGATCCTATATTCCAGTGAAAACGAAATGTTGCCTAGGTGTGGTCTATAACCTAACACACTTGTTAGCAAATAAGACTTGCTCAACACTTCAAGTGTTCAGTCCTATAAAGAAATGTGGCAATCAGGGAAGTGACTTTGAAGGTTAGTTAGAAATAAAAATAATAAAATCTATTTAACTTCACTCATTCCAAACACGGTAAGTTTTACAATTGCCAATTGGGGTTGTAATTTGTTCCCAGGACTAAAATGTCTGTATTAACACCTAGCTTTGAGCACAGCAACCAGATATACTTGCACTACTTCACAGCACAACACAAACAAGCCTGGCTCCCTATCTTATCTCTGGCAACCAGACTTACAACAGAGGTGCCTGTGAGATGTGAACTAGTTAGTACGTGGTAAAGTGCTTGGCACCCTGGAAAGGCTAAATCAGTGGAGAAATAAAAGAGAAAGGCTGAGCCTCGGATGAACTTCCAGAAAACTGGAAAATCTGAGCATCAACGCACTGTCAAATACATTTTTTTAAGTCTCTTTAAGCTGAGAGCTTTTCCTACTCAGATCATCAGTAATGGGAAATTACACAATAAAAGGGTTTGAGTTTATAGATCTAACAAGTGTATTTCTCTCTCTTCTCAAATAAGGGTCTGCTTTATTACTATAAACTCTAAGGACAGCTAATGGAAGGGGACCTTGGTCCCTGGGGTATCTCAGTAATTCAGCCTCTACCTCTAGCCCAACAGCCCCACCAAAGTGACTTCAAGAGCTCCCCCTGCTCTCTCCAGCCCCGCGCTTTGGCACACGCTGCTTTGCTCTCTGCGTCTGGAACGCCTGCATCCTCTTCCACTTGGCTACTTGCTACTCATCCTTCATGATTCAGCTCAGGGATTATCCCAGGAGGAAACAAATTCTGATCCTTTCACGTGCCTCTTTGGTTTTCCCATTACACTTGTGCTGGCATCACAGCACTTAAGACTTGTATTGAGATTTCGTCTCTTTCGCTAGAAATTAGTGCATTGGCATCAAGATCTGAGGTCTGGCACTATGCCAGGCTGATAGTAAGTGCTCCAAAAAATGAATTAACAAATAAAATGCCATGAGGATATATAATGCGTATCTCAAGGATGAGGTAAGGAGACAGGAAGCCTATAATACAGACAGCATCTTCTCCCCTGGGCTGTGTTAATAGAGCTCTCATCCACTAAGACTTCGATTTTGACAGTATGGTGACAAAAACAAGAACCATCAAATTTGGGGTTTTACCATATGCTCTTCAACTCAAATACCACTTGAAATAAGTAGGTCTTTGGCTGTCATCCAGAAATTTTCACTTTGTTTTTCATAACTGTGTTGGACCTAACATCACCTTTCACTAGAGTAGCTCATGTGTTCATCCTTTTACTGTTTTACACATGGGACTAATGAAATACAGAAAGTTAAGTGCTTAATCCTGGTCAGAGAACTATTTCTGAAAGTTTAAAAGCATAGTCAATTAGTGTTTTTCTATTCACCAAATTGACTTCATAAAGTAAGTTCATTCAACCATTCGTGTATTCCATAAACACTTGGGTGTCTACTATAAGCTAATGAGTTTGGGATCATTTCACTCTTGAATCACTCAACTTTAGCCAGAGATTAGTTTCTCGGAACGACAATTTATTTGAAGCCAAAGCAAAGCAGCATGGGGCAGAGACTACATACGCCAACACGCAGTAGCCCCATGGAATCTGCTTTGTCAATTTCTGGAGCTTTGCTCCGTTCCTCCATTTGGACCGCACTGACGCTGCTTGGGCCCTCACTGCTGTGAAATGAGACAAAATCCCTCCAACCCCAAGCCACCAGGACCGCCAGCCAAAACCCTGCCCCAGGAACTGCCGCGTCCTGGGGCGGGTGCCTCCTAAACCCAGGACTCCTTAAGGGGTCAGAACGGCGGCTCCATGGGCAGGCTTTTTGTTTTGGAGGGGCGGGGGGCGGCGATCAACAAGTGTCTCCACTTGCCAAGGCTCCCTCCCGCTTTCAGATGTTGCGACGGCTCACCTCAATCTACGCTCGTTTTTATTAAAGGGACGAGACTGGTTCAAGGCCCTCAGCAGGCCGAGAGGCATTATTCTCGGCCGTCCAGCAAACCCGCTCTGCTCACCTGGAGACCCAGCTAGGGGGCTCGGCAGGAAGGAACCCCGGGGAGCGGGCAGGACTAGCACTGTTCGCCACCCTCAGGCCAGGGCCCCAGGATGGTGGTAGCCATGCAGCCCCCAACCCTCGCAGGTTCACCCTCTCCACGTCCCCCGGGGCTCCCCGCAGGCCCGGGCCGTCCCGCCCGCCGCCCGCCCGAGCTCCTCGGCGCTTTACCATGCTGGCGGGCCAGCCGGCCGCGGCCGAGGGGCTCTTGGCGCCCCCTCGGCACCGCCCCCGCGAGGAGGTGCCCCGGGAGTCCGGTGTCTACTCCTGCCGTCTGCTGCAACGGGACTTAGCAGAGTTCTCGGTCGGAGAAGCGCACCAGGCAGCGGCAGTAACTGCGGGCCCGGCGTACGGCAGCCATTTTCGCAGGGCAGAGGGCCAGATCGCGGCGCGCTGGGGCGGCGGCCGGGGACTCGCGGAGCGCAGGGACGCCTGGGGCCCGCCGAAGCCGAGGACTGTGCGCGCACCGGAGCCTCGACCCTGCTGGAGACCCCGGACGCCGCAGCGTAGATGCACCCCTGCCGCGGAAACCTGCGCCGGCGCAGCGAGCATGCGCAGTGCTGACCCGCCGCCGCCCGCGTGGGCTGCCCTACTCCGCTGCCCGCGCACTTCCCTGTGGAGGGCTAGGGGCGTGCGCTCTCTGTGTGCGCGAGGGACAGCCCGGGTGAGGTCAGCCCGGGGTGCCGAAGGCCAAACTCAGCCTAGTATTCGGCTCAGTGAACTTACGCAAACTTGAACAGGACTTAACTCAAATTTAGAGTTGAGACCCTAAGGCAAGCGGCCCGAAGGCATCGAATTGGGTGCCCGGGACGGTCACTACACGATCCTCGGCTACTGTGGTTAGAGTCCCACTCCGGGATTGCAGGGAGACATTTAAATTCCACTATCGTCACAGGCTGTTATAACGACTAAACTTTTTAAAGACACGGTCCTGGAGGTTGAGAAAAAGAGGCGCTCAGGAGAGTAGCGGCAGGAGAGAAAACAGCCCCCCCCAACGCCCGTCTCACTACAGATCCCATCATGCAACGCGGGAGGACGTTGCGGCTCTACGGCTCCGAACCCCGAGTCCTGCGGAGACGGATCCCGCAGCGCCCTGGGATTTGTAGTCCGCCGTTCCGCGTAGAGCACCAGCCCTCACTTGCCGTCCGGACCCCACTTCTTACAGCCCAAGCACCTGATTTCATTTCCGCAGAAGGCACTCTTGTTTGTCAGGCAGTGTATTATTTTCCCACACTTTACATTGTTTTAAATACTGAATTTTGCATGCTCTCTGCTCTGTGTAAACCTAGTCTTGGGGCTTCTTACCTTCATTCAGCAAACATTTATGTAGTTTCTAAAGTTTCTACTAGGTGTGGGGTACTAATAGTCATCAGGTTTCCAAGATCCTACTCGTGGTTCTCACGAGTTCACAATAGTTTAAATCTCTTATCCATTATTTTCTTTTATTGTATTTATTTAGATCTTAGTAATGCAGTACATTCTTCTTCAGAAAATAGAGGCGAAAAAAAATGGGAGGGGTGCAGAATGGTGAGCTACAATAAGGAAGCCCCAACTGCTGTCTTGTAATATTAGAATCCACACTTCCATGGGTTTTTCATTTGCATCCTAAGTCAGCTACCTATAAAAAGTACATTCTTGTTTAACGGGGACTAAAAATTTACTAGTTTTCAGTTTTTAAAAGAGACTAGGGCTTAGGTCTGTTAAGGATGATTTTCCTCCCAATGACCTCTTTTAAATTGTATTTTGAAATTTAAATCGGGAGAAAGATTAGATGTATGGATTTATAATAGAAGAAAATGTTATATGTGACTAATGAATACAAAAGATCAGTTTTGCAAATGAGGAATGGGGTATTGAAATATTTTCAGAACGAGTCTATTTCATTAAACTTGTTGAATGCTTAGTCAGTTAGCACAGATGATTTCTATTATTCTAGTAAATAAACAAAAAAGTTTAATAAAATAATAATTCGTATTTTTATCAATAAATTGAGCACCTATTTTATTAAAACGCTGTTATGTTTCATAGCTACTAATTTTCAATTTTAGGTCAGTATCCACTCTATCCACTAGGCTTCTTTACAGTGTTGTATTATCTCATCATATTATATAATACGTGGTTATAATTTTCCCGAGGCTAGGACTATGGACCTAAGCCACTTACTAGCCCAATGGACCTTTGTTAAAGGTAGATCAAGACAGTCCATTTGCCAGTTGCTTGGACAACTGAATTTGACTAAAACTGATCATTTTAAATACTTTAAAAATCACTTTTTCTGGGAGTAGTATGTGATTTGTCAGGCTGCCTCCTGTCTCCCTATCTTTTCATTGACAATGACGTTCAATTTTCATTTGCCATATGGTTTGGGTGTTATATAGGTAAACATGAAGGTAGATAAATGTTATACGTTTGCCAAGTGGCCAGATGACCCTTTCCCATTTGAGACAGGAAGTCTAAAGAAGTTTGTCCTGTATCTTGTAGGTTTCTTCAACAGAAGCAAGAAGAAAGAGGGATTCAGGCCTTTTGCATAGATTCTTCCTAGAAAAAACAATCTTCTCGGTTATTAGAATTCAAAAACAAAGATAGTGAGAGAAAATTGATATGAGCTGGGGAATTTAAACTCAGAGAAAGATCCACAACGTGTGAAAGGATTACTGTTTTATTAATTAAAACTGTTGCTTAGGACAGTGTGGTTTCCCTGACCAGTAGCATCAGCACCAAAATTCTGGGGAGAGTGCCCAGCAATCTGTTTTCACAAGCTATCCCGGCGATTCTGATGCCTCCAACTAAAGCACCCTCGGCTTGGGGCAGTTATGTGAATTTAAATCGAGGACCTCGAAGCAATTTCTTTTTTCAAAGTGGTTCAGGGCCAATCCTGATAGGATGATTTACCTCCGCAATATAACTAACGACACAAGTGACAGTGTTTAAAAAGTGTTAAGTGTTAGACTTCGTAAAACTAGTCAACACACAGAGGACGATTCTGTAGACCATTATCTAGTCTGTTCCCCACCTAACAATCCAGTCTTCCAAACTAAAGTTGCTCACAATATAGAAACTCTTGAAGTTCAAATGGATGCTAACAGGCAGTCTGGTTTTTATTTTAAATATTTTTTATTATGGTAAAATAGATATGACGCGATTTGCCATCTTCAACCACTTTCGGTGGCACTGCAGTTACGTTTTTTAAAGCCAGGAAAGTGTGTTCACCTCGATCACCTGTAATGAGATGTCCTCCGAACGTGCATCCTCAGCCAGCACTTCTCCATTCTGATGCCCGAGGCAGTCGCTCTGCAGTAAGGCGAGCGTGTGGAGCTGGAGGGCCCGTTGGCAGTCGGCGGGGGCCTCAGGGACCCTGGGCTCCAGAAGGCCCCGGGTGGAGAGCGGAGCGCGCGGCTCGGCGCCCCCCGGCGGCCCGGCCGCGGTGCAGGGACGCGCGGGGCCTGCGAGGGGAGCTGCAGGGTAACTTTTCCCAGGGAAAGAGGCCGGTCGTCCCCACCAGAAGCCTCCCTGCCTTTTGTTTGTTTTCCTGCCGGAGGCTGGAGGGCGGCCGGGTGCCCAGCCGCTCACCATGCGCGGCGCGGCCCGCGCCCCTCGGCGGCGCCCCCGGGCGTCCCTCCGCGGACCCCTCGGCCCGTCCTAGCGCGGGTCGCCCTGCTCCCGCTCCCGGGCCAGTTCGGCGCCCGCCCTCCGAGAAGCCACGCTCCCCGCAGGCGCGGGCCCCCGCCTGTGCTCGCGGCGCCGGTAAGTGGGGTGCGGATTAGGGGCTTCTGCCGGGTGATCTGTCACTCGGGGTGATGGACCGGAGCTGCGAGGGCCCCCAGTGCCGTGGCCCCGCGAAGGATCTGAGGGCGAGGGAGAGGCTCTCGGGCTGTAGTTTTTCTCCGCGGTCCTGTGGGTCTCTCCCTCTTGGCAGAAAAACTCCCGCTTCCTCGGAGTCTGGAAGATTTTGGTGTGTGTTTACCTTTTGGCGTTAAAGAAGGGAAAGATCCCGGCCCGATTTGAAGCCCCATTGGTAGGATATGGAGGACTTGCTTTCGGAATTTTCCTGACTAGGCCTTTGGCTGTCCCGCAAGAGGTCTGAGCAAGAAATCCTCACACATTTATGTGCAACCATTTTTCACTGGGTTTCTTTCTGCTCTGATTTCTTTCTTACTAATCAGAGTAGACGTTATGAGAGGGAAGCTGAAGGACTTTACAGAACCCCTGTTTCTTTTCTAATGCACCTTTGGAAGTTTGACTTTGACACTAGCATTGAGGGCTTTTACTTTTAAATTAAAAAGTAGTTGAATGCCTTATTCTGCAGAAAAGAGTATTCGTTTCCACTTATAACTAAATAAAGAGCTGCTTTTGCTAAAGCTGAATTATACTGAGAAAATATCACCCTGAATTTTGCATCCAGAGCTAGATTTCTCTAAGGTATTGGCACTTGTTTTCTATTTTTGCTTGGAGCACTCTTTGTAGCAGTTTGATAAGTACAGTTTTCGTTTCTCACATTTTCCAGTGAGTGGGCTTTCAGGATGTGCCCCCAAAGTGAACTGTACTATTGCTGAATATAAAATTGAAATGAGCTTCAAATTTGTGTAGCTAACATATAAATTATTAAGAGGAATTTGTGCCTCAACCATATGCTAGCTGTGCTAAGAGTTAATGTATTCATAAATATGCACATTTGAAATCGTTTCTGAACAAAGCACTGCAATTTGGTAAAGAATTTGGCCTTCCTGTCTATTTGGGTGTAGAAATAAGAGCAGTGGTGGGATCCTTTATTTAAAATGATACCCTGTACCACTGCTTGCTTCCCTAAGGTCCAGCCCTTACAGTGACCCTGCCTGTCCACTTTACCTTGCCCCTTATCCAGAGTCAAAACTGGGGGCAGGGCAAGAGCGGACAACCACGTTTCTAAGTGAGACCAGTTTAGTTTCAGATGATGGAAGGATGTGTTGGAGGGCTGATGGAGCTTGTTTGAGTGGGCGGAGGTCTGTCCTAGGCAAGGGAACTCAGCATTTAGTCACAAAGAAATGCTTTTTTCTCACTGAAGTTTCTTACTTACAGACTGTGTGTAAACAGGCTACCAGGATAAAGAAACCAGGCTTTGGGGGTTTTATTTGTTGACTGTTTCACATCATCAAAGCTCTTTTTCTACTTTCATTGTTTTCATCTCATTGTTTTTTGAGGTTCCCAGTAATGGTGGAAATCCTGTCAGTCTCGAACCTTTTGGAATTCTCTTCAACAGTCTTTTCCTTCATTTCCTTCATCCTTGCTATCAATGAGTCATGAAGACCTTTGACATGTGATTTATATAGCGCCCTCCCTCCATATTCTAATCCAGAGGCTCACCCTTCCTCTCCTGCAGACTGGGGCAGCCTCTGAGCTAGCCCCGCAAGCTGGCTCTTAGTAAGTCCTCATTGAATGTTTGCTGAATAAGTGGATGGATGGATGGAATGGATGAATGAATGAATGAGACACACCTTCTGGTTTCTTCATCTTCTTGTCCATCTAGTCTTTTAAAACTATCAGTTCCTCACGTCTCTCCTTGCCTTGCAACCCTCAGGTCCTCTCCCTTCTCAACTATCTCAAGTCTAAAACAATTTGCCTGATTTTTAAGGCCTTTCATAATCAGGCCTCACGCCTCCTATCTAAATTCTATTTTCAGTTCAGCATACATCTTCACACTCTATGGGTGTGGTCTTCTTTCGAGCCTGCTCTACTAAGGGGGCCAGGATGGTTCCTGCTCAGATCGCTGTCCTAGAAACCCTCACCCCTCTCCCCCATCTCCTGTGCAAATCTTACCCTTCCTCAGAGGAGGAAGCTAAGTCCTCACTTCTTCTATAACATCTTCTCTAACTATTCATTTCTCTTCTCTCTCTTGCAAGTCTCCAGATACTCGTTTCTTTTAAGTTTGACTTTGACACTAGCACTGAGGGCTTGGTTTTTTTTTGTTGTTGTTGTTTGTTTGTTTGTTTGTTTTTGGCTGAGTTAGGTCTTTGTTGCTGCATGCGGCTTTCTCTAGTTGCGGACAAGCCGGGGCTACCCTCCGTTGTGGTGCACGGGCTTCTCACTGTGGTGGCTTCTCTTGTTGCGGAGCAGGGGCTCTAGGTGCGTGGGCTTCAGTAGTTGTGGCTCGCGGGCTCTAGAGCACAGGATCAGTAGCTGTGGCGCACGGGCTTAGTTGCTCCGCGGCATGTGGGGTCTTCCCGGCCCAGGGCTCGAGCCTGATCCCTGCATCGGCAGGTGGATTCTTAACCACTGCGCCACCACGGAAGCCCGAGGGCTTATATTGATCTCTCATTGGTTTAGGTTATTTTAAGCCTCTTTAGGGCAGGAGCCATATTCTCTGCATGGTCGTGTGGGGTTGTGGGCTTTGAAGTCAGGCAGAATTGAGGTCGGGGCCTCACTCCTCGGTACTCATGTGGCCTTATGGATTCTCCAAGCATTAGTCCTCGCGTGTAAAATAGGGGAAATGCCTCCCCACCTGGCTGCAGCGTGGAGATGGTCTTGGTGCCTGAACAGCACCTGGAACACACCTGACAAAAATCTGCTCATCCCTCCAGGGACTGGGAGAACCCTGAACACGTAGCAAATATTTGGTAGATGTTTGTCAGCTGACTTGGAGTCAAGTCATGGCTGGGTCTGGAGGCCCAGGGGATGGCAACCACGCAGCATCCTTAGTAAGTGTTATCCTGCCCTTACTTAAAACAGCTTGAGCTTAGCTTATTCCTGGTGACAGCTCTGCTTCTGGGATCTGTTGCTGTTTTTCCGTCTGAACCTTGCCAGGAACACGACTGCCTTTAAATTTTCTTTTTTCACTGCTTCTTTGCGGCAAGCTCCTCCGTTTCATTTTGCAGGATCTTGCTGAGTTGGAGTTGTACGCAGCACTTCTGTTTTTCTGCTTGTGAGGGTATGTGTGAGTGTATGTATTTATGGTAGGACGTGTTGCCTAGCAATTTCTTGGCAGAATTCTGGGCACAGTGACCTTTCTGTGTATGTTGATCTGTCAGCCTGTGAATAGTGTCTTAACTGTAAATTGTCTCATCGGCTCTCTTGCTTGACCATGGCCTTCTGAGAAAGGCCTGTAACTAGAGCATCAGAAACCTCCTATCTGTGGGCCTCGGTGTTTGTGGTTGCTGGAGGTGACCCAGAGAACGCGCAGAGGCGTGCGCCAGATGTCTTACACGCATATCTACAGTGTAACCGTGTCCTAGGTTGTGGCTGTGCTCTCCTTGAAACAGTTTGAACTTCCCTATTAGTACACCTGTGTGTTCAAGAAAATTACCTGGTAAAAACAATTTGCTGAAGTAAATCAATTCCTGGGGCAGATTGCATGGAAGGAAGAAATCAGAGGCATCTTTACTTGTAGCCAGAGAAGTAGAAGAAGCAGTGGAGGGTCCCCTCGAGATGGTAACCAAGGTTGATGTGGAATTCACGCTCACTCTCTCTGCTCCTCGTGACGTGCTGTCTGATGCTCGGAAAATCCTACTGCTCAACAATCCAAGCGGAGAGCTTCCTTTCTTGATTCCTTTCAAGGAAACGGAAGCGTCCTTGCACTTTGAGTCATTTTTTATCTTTCTATAGGTGTAGTGTGGTCTATGATAAAGTGCTGATAACATGTGACTGCTCTCGTGGTTAATATAAAAGATAATGGCCCAGAACCAAGAAGATAAAGGAGTAGTGGTGTAATGTCCAACTACATATTTCACAATGTCATGGAAGTTACTATCTGCATGAGTTTGTAGTTCCGAGAAGACAATAGTTAATGGTTCTGGCCTCCCGGACACTGCCTGTGCTTTGAAAATGAATTTACTGATGATTGATTTAACTCAGACGAAACCGAGTGAGAAAAAAGTAGGTTATATATGCCTACCTTTTTTTTTTAATAGTAAATATTTATTTATTTATTACATCTTTATTGGAGTATAATTGCTTTACAATGGTGTGTTAGTTTCTGCTTTATAACAAGGTGAGTCAGCTATACATATACATATGTTCCCATAGCTCTTCCCTCTTGCGTCTCCCTCCCTCCGACCCTCCCTATCCCACCCCTCCAGGCTGTCACAAAGCACTGAGCTTATCTCCCTGTGCTATGCGGCTGCTTCCCACTAGCTATCTATTTTATGTTTGGTAGTGTATGTCCATGCCTCTCTCTCGCTTTGTCACAGCTTACCCTTCCCCCTCCCCATATCCTCCTACCTGTCAGCTTAGCTGTTAAAAAGCAAATGTTTTCCTAAATTGTTATAAAAGCTTTTGGAAGGATTCATAATTTTTGCGCCCTCATCTCCATAGAGCTGTTCAGTTTTGCAAAGAATCTATGAGGGATGGCAGTAGGAGTGGGGTTGATGGTATAGGAAAATTAACAAAGTGACCCTTTATAAACCCATAAGTTACTCATTCATTAATTTATTCATTCAGCTCATCTTTATTTGGAGCACCTATTTGGGCCGACCGGGTGCCAGGTCCTTGTCTGGTTGCTGGGAATACAGTTGTGAACATAACAAAATTTCTGCCCACAGAAAGCTTATATTCTCAGGATACACGTATATGTAACCCTGTGACCCACAGGTACATGAGGATTATGTGGAAAGGGCTAAAGTGCTCTGCCTGCATGCGACGTTTCCTGTGTTTCAGGGGTCCACACATCATGCCCTGCAGGCATGTCCTGCCGGCTGCCTGTTTTTGTAAATAGACTTGTACCGGGATGCAGCCGTGCCCATTTGTTTCCGTGTCATCTGTGGCTGCTTTTGTGCTACAGCAGAGGATTTGAATAGCTATGCCAGAACCCTGTCACCCTCACAGCCTAACGTATTTACCGGCCCTTCACAGAAAACATTTGCTGACACCTGCTCTATTTTATTTTTATGTTAAGCCTTTATGTCCTCGATATGTTTTATTGATTTGTTTGTTGTTACACATGGTGGTGAAGCATCTTACGCTGCATGAGATCAGCCCTGAGCTAAACGTGCCGTGATATTTGAGTAGCGCTTGAATGTGTGACATGTTCTGATTCACTCCCTCATCTTCACCTCGCCCTCCCTTGCCCACCCTTAGAACAGAGGGTGGCAATCAGGTGAGCAACTGGGGCTGGGGGACTGTCACCCCAACTCATCCGCAGTTTCCCACGAGTCAGAGGAAAGTTATTCTTCCTCTGGGTCTTCAATATTTCCTTTCCCTTCAGTTCTTCACAGCCCACAGACCACATAGAATGATGGGTCCTAGTTTAGAACTAATCTACAAGCAATGGAAGACTTGACTTTAGGTTCGGGGCACAGCGCCCTTTGTGGGAGAAGTGATGGGAAGTGGTAGACCCTACTCCTGGGATTTAGGACTTGGTGCATGAATTCTTCTTTCAGAAGCTGGGGTTGAAGGATGTGAGGGAGGTCAGGGCATGAAACAGTCTCTGGGGAGTAGAAGAGGGCAGCCCAGGTAACGGATCCTCTTCTCCCATCCTTCCAATTAAGGCAGTAGCCAGAAGCATCTTTAATGTGCTCCTTGTCACAGGAAAGGCAAAGCACGTTCCACAATAAAGGAGGCTCTTTTGGCCTTGTAGCTGCTGTCCCCAAAGCAGAAAAAAGCACTGGTCCAAGAGGCAAAATATTTAAAGGACATTCTTGCTAAAATGTATGTGGGCAGAAGAATTAGGTCCCAGAGAGAAAAATTAGAAATACAGATGTACTATTTTTAGTACCTTTTTAAAAGAAATGTAACAATATTAACTTTACTCTTGTAAAGTTATGAAATGTTTGAACCTAGAATTCATGCCAGTTAAGGTAAAATGGAACTCACAAGTGCCAGGAGAAGGGCCATTGAGTGATTTTGCACATGATCTAGTTTTCCGATGAGGACAGGTGAAAGCAATGGCATCTTTTCAGTGGAAAACGATCAAGGCTCAGGGAGAAAAGCTCTTCACACAGGTCCGAATGGTGGAAGTGGTGCTGGTAAACCACGACTCCCAGAGATGCCCACTTTTGCGTACAATTTTCTGTCTCCTATCTTAAAAAAATGAGTAATTGTGGCATTTATTCAAAGACTCTTAAGTTTTCAAACTGAAGAGTGGACCACCCTGTGCCTGGTTGGTTTCCCAGGTTGGGAATGAGACCCCGGCCGTGAGCAGATGATCTGCCCTACTGAGGACTGAGCCGAGGGGAGGGAATTGGGACAGACCGCAGGAAGGTTTCCGCAATGTCACCTAGCCAGAAAAACCATAGCATTCATTTCAAAGTTTGTCTGGAACCCTTTGAAAGCGAAATACAGCTGTGCTGCTCTGTGAGTTGGGTACAGCCTAACCCAGAAGCCGAAAGCCTGATCTGACGACACTGTGGGGACCTTTCTGTGATTCTTTGAGACCCAGTAATTCCAGCACCATGGTGGGAGGGCCCAGGCAGCCTGCCGGCTTTAGCCTTTCTGCAGTATTTACTATTCTCCCATTTCAGAACTTCAGAACGTTTCTGCTCAGGGCAAACAATCTGAGTACCATGACTTTGCACAGGAAGAAATAGAAGAATTCTGTTTCGAGATACTTACCAAGGGTGGCACAGAAGATACACAGCAAAGACTAAAATTCATGTTTTGACCATTCAAACCATGAGTACCTGCTAGTGTAGGCGGAGCATGAGGTAGGAGAGCAGAGATGAAAGAAGCATGATGACTGTCCGGGACAGGCCTGCGTGTCATTGACCACTGAGGAGGTGGGGACAGGGCACTGTGGCCTCTTGGGGAGAGAGCCGTTGGCTGTGTCTGTGCAGGTTGGGACAGGAGGTCCTGGAAAGGTGATGTTGGAGCTGGACTCGGAGGGAGGAAAAGGAGTAGATTCTGAGCTTTGGGGTCTGGCTGAGACAGTGAGACACTTATCCTGCTCTGGAAGAGAGATGATGTATAGCACACAGGGTCCCTCTGGGGCACTGTCTGCTCTTTGCTAGCTTTTGTGCAGGTGATGGGAAAGGTGGAAACGTTGATCTGTTTTTTTTCTTAGACAAATGCCAGCTTGATTCCTGACCCAGAGTGTCACAGAACCACAGAATAACGGAGCAGGAAACCACCTTGCTTCATTAAGTCCCGTGCCCTCACCTCACAGAAATTAACCCGAGGACCAGGAGATGCTCCGAGTCACAGGTGCTCTGTGCCAAGTGGAAACTGGGACTCAGTTCCTCTTTGTCCGCAGTCACTTGCCTCCCCTGTAGGCAGTGGCTGCTGGCAAGGTCCCCGCTCGGTCCCCTGAAGTTCGATTGTAGAATGAGGCCAACTAGAGCATGGCCACATCACTGGTTTCCATATTTGGACTTTGAGCTACAAAGTACTTCTTTTAATTCCTCTCGTTCTCAGATCCTCAAAAGATTTCATAACCTTTGGATCTTTTGCAATCTCTCCCTTAAGTTTGGTGCAGTCGGCCCAGGTTCCTATCTCACTGCCAACACTTATTAATTGCATAACCTTGAACAAGTAGCTGGTGTCTCAGCTTCCTTATCTGTAAAATAGGGGTAATAATAATAGTACCTACCTGGTGCCGATGTGAGGACTGAATGGATTAATATATGCAAAGCACTTATAACAGTACGGTATACATAGTAAGTTCTGAAATTATTATTATTATTACCTTTTTGGCTTATTTGATATATTAGTAAGCTACATGTGGATTGGTTATAGTGAGTGATTATCCAAGATCATTCTTGGAGTCTGAGTGGTATTTAGAAGTACTGCCCATTAACATGTTAGCTGATTCCCCAAGTTAATGGATGGGCTGTTACACCCCATTCACTTCACAGGCAGTAGTGACCGTCTATACCAGGGACTGTGAATTCAGATGCTCTCAGGGGCAGAGGAGGAAATGTAAAAGAATCAGGGAAGCTGGTTATGTGCTTGTTAAACAGTAAGGAGTTGCTCTTCTCTTTTAAAAAGAGAATAACAGTTTTTCTTTCCCTCCAGTTTTTCTTCGCATGAGGTTTTTTCCCAGGCTTTTTCCTTTGTTACTTTTGATATAGGCAGAGGGATAGAGAAATATTTTTCTTCTAGTAAAACAAGTGGCCGTGAAGGTGCAAAAATAAATGGCAACTAAGAAAAAAAATTAGCAACTGACACAACATTCATTTTAGGGACACAGGGAGGTTGGGGACAGTGGCGGGATAGAGGGCTCACGCTTGGCCTAAAAGGCCAGTGACCACCCTCGTCTAGCTTTTATTCCCATGGAGGACAAAGGACCTTGTGTTATTAGCTCTTCAGTTTTTCTGGAGCTACCCCAAATCTCGATATTTATATGAAAGTTCCCATTTTTAAATATAAACTCAAAGCATATCTGTGAATTCCATCCTCAGGCTGCCTGTTTGCAACCCCCGGTCCACACAGGATAGAATCTCCAAATGCTAATGTCATCTACTGAGATTTCAGCCAGAATTGTGAAGTCTTGTCTGCTTTGTAGAGTTAAAGAGAAATACTCTCTATCGTTCAGAAAGGACTGCCTTTGTTCATTGGGTAACTAAGCATTAGATTCTTGATTTCATTCCTAAGACACTCAACTTTGTATGACTAGAGACCACAGCTGCCGTAGCTCAGATGACTGTGGGAGTCTTTGGGAGGTTTCATTGGATGGTGGTTTCTATCCCCTGAAGATATCAGGTTCTAGTCCCTGGAACCTGTGAATTTTTCCTTATTTGACAAAATAGACTTTGTAGATGTGATTAAATTAAGAAATCTGAGATGGGGAGATAAACCTACCTATCTCTAAATGGAGATAGGTTTAGTGGGCCCTAAATGGAAACACTAGTCCTCATAAGTGAGAAGCAGAGGGAGATTTGACACAGAGAGGAGTCAGTGTGACCACAGAGGCAGAGACTGGAGTGATGTGGCCACGAGCCAAGGAACACCAACAGTCACCAGACGCTGGAAGAGACAAGGAGGAAGTGAGCCAGTACCTCTGGAGGAGGTGCCAATACCTTGATCTCGACCCAGTGATACTGGTTCTGGACTCTGGCCTCCAGAAACGTGAGAGAATACATTTCTGCTGTTTTAAGCTACCAAGTTTATGGTAATTCGTGAACAGCAGCTGTGGAAAACTAATACTGTTAGTAAGGAAAAATTTTTCTAATTGGTTTTTGCCAGTGATGCATGGATCAGTAAATGACATGTCCTTGACGAGAGAAATTAGCCATTATTTAGGGATCAGTGGCCCTAAGCCTTCCTTGAGATTTTTGGCTAGTGGTCCACATGGTGACTTCTTGCTTGTACAACTGTAGCACTCTGGCCATCTGTGCCCTGCCAGAAACTTACCCCAAGGGCCATTCCCTGGTCACTATGTGTGTTCCAGAGGAATGCTTTCAGTTGTCCTTGACAGAATATCGGATGGTGGCTTCAGCAACAAAGACTTTGGATTAGGTCATATAACAAGAAACCTAAAGCAGATATTTTCAGGGATCGTGCAGCAGCCCAGTGATGTCATCCAGGATTCAGCTTCTTTCTCTTACTCCATCCTCAGCAGTTGGGATTCTCATCTTTAGAGCTGACGTCTCATAATCACCAGAAGACCGTCTCAGCTCTGAATATTACAGCTTTATACAACCATGTTCAAGGCAGAAACACGGGGCAACCTCTTTGTCAGCTGTCTCTATCAAAGAGTAGATTCCCTCCCAGAGGCCCTTCTCTTCCCTCCCCAGCTCACTTTCCTTTCCGTCTGGTTGTCAGAGCCGTAGTCCCGCTCCTAAACGGTATTCAGTGGGAAGGAAGTACAATAGAATTGTCTGGCTTGGCTTCAACGGAGCACTGTTCATGCCCTGGGGCTGTAGTAGGTGGCTACCGTCCCTGATTGTACTGAATCGTGAATAAAATCAGAGCTCTATAAACTAAGCAGCAAGAGGAACATTGCTGTGGGGTAGATCAGCAATGGCATCTGTCACATCGCCCTTCTTTTTCCTAGTGCGTTGTCCATCACCCTGCTGTTTTCCCAGAGCAGCAGTGAGTTTTTGTCCTTTCCTTTCAGAGTATAACATGAGTCATCATATTCAGGCCACCGCGAAAATGGTGAACAACTGAACAATACTGATCTCAAAAGTCAGTAACCACTTCCTGCTAGGATATGCTCAGAGTTGACTATGGGTTGAATGCTACTTTTTGTCTAATGCTAATTTGAATAATACCACTTCCTTGTTTTTAGTTTAGGAAATAATTCACTAGAGAACAGAAAGCTCAGATAGTTGTCATGGTTCTGCCATCTAGATCTGTATATAGTGTAACTAAGCCTCCTCTCTGATACTCCTTTGGACCCTTGAAGCAATCACCACGGCTTCCTAAGTCCCTTTTTCTTCATGTATTCTCTGTTTCTTCAACTACTCTTCTCGTGCTTTCATTTAGGCCCCTTATTATGTTCTTGAATATCTTTCTTGAAGTTTGTCACCCAGAGTTGAACAGTAATTCAGGTGTATGTTGAGACTGTCATGTCCCTTGTTCCGGATCCGCAGCTGCCATGTTGCAAAACTCCAGTAGACACCATCCATGTAGTGTTCTGTGAGTACCCCAGAGCTGTGCGTGGTATTAGCATTGTCTAAATGCTGTCCTCCTAATAAGAACTCCAATAATGCACTATCCTTGGGGGAAAAAACATAAAGCAACCTTAGAGCATCTCCAGTGAGAGGTTTTGTACATATCTCAAATTCAACACCTTAGAAAACAGAACCCATTGTGTCTCCTACTCTCTATAACATTCATCCTGTCTGGTGCCTTTGTTCAGGCCTTCCACATATTTCACCTGACTATTGCAGTACCCTCCGTCTAGTCTCTCTATTCTAACATCAGTTTGAATAGTCCGGGGTGGGTGGTCTCCCTCATGTCATTTCCCTGCTTAAAAGCCCCAGAGAGCTCCCGTGTGGCAGGGTAAAAACCAAACTCCTGCATGGCAGATGTACGCCCTCACAGCTGGGTCCCACCCTAAGTTTCTAGCCATTCCCTGCACTTCCTTACTGCCCTCCGTGGCTTTTATGTCCTAGCCCTGTACTTCACAGTGGGGTTGCACATTACAGTCCCTGGAGGGCTTTCTAAATTATCAAAACTCAGTCCCCAACCTCGACCTGACTCTAGAGGTGGGGCCCGGGCATCAGTATTTGTTAAAATTTCCCCAGGTGATTCTGTCGTTCACCCAGTGTAGGAACCGTAAGCTCTCGTGAACATGCCAAGCTATTATTCCCACCAACCTTTTGCAGAGTTTCCTCCATCTGGAATTCCTTTCTCTCCCTTTTCTGTGTAATAAAACTTTGCTCATTCTTCAAACCTCAATATTACCTCTTCTCTGAGCGGGTGTCTGATCCTTCCCTCCTCCCAAGAGTTTGTTGTTCTCTCTACCATGGGCTTATAGCGTTTCCTACATTTTCCATGTTTGTGTTGATTAGGAGTTATTTAAAGGAAGGACCCTTCTCTTACCCATAATGTGCCCCAGAAGCTTTGCATAGTGCTTGGCCTCTTGGTAAAGTTTGAATAAAATTGTCAACCTGACTTCAGTGCCTGAGGAGAGAGACTCTAGTCTGATCCATTTTACAGTCGGTATGTAATTACCTGAAATAAAATTGAAAAGCAACCACCACGTGTTGGTGAGGGTCAAATCTTGCCAGAGAAATTGAACTTTGTTCTATGATAATGTGACAGACAGTAACAAGGAGGAATCGTAGGGTGACTGTATACTGAATGAATGACCCACTCTACCATGATTTCAGTAAAGTTCTTAATTTTTTCAAGATAGCTTTTCCTCAGTGATAATCTATGAAGACATTGTCCCAATTATGCAGTTTTAGTAGATGAGGAACTATCAGAGAAAGGCTTCTATGATTAATAATTGATAGATATGAATTATTATTATTGTATATAATGCCATTGCAAAAAAAGTGGGAGAGAGCCCACAGGCTACTGGAATGTAGATCGTTATTAAGTTTTGGTTGCCACAGTTCATCAAAGACGTGGAGAAATGTGTGAGGTTTCAGAGATGAATGCCAAAGATAATTAAAGGAGTGGAGAACAGGTCCTATGAGGAAAGGTTGTGAAATTACAGCAAGAGGAGTTTGAGAGATACACATTTGATTACTAATTTGATGTACATCACATTTTCGTGAGATAGTTTCTTTATATTCACACACACACAAAAAAAAGCGTGAGGAAATTAGCTTAAATTAGAATAGGCAGGTTTCGGTTGGACGTTAAGAAAAATACTCTAACTGGATTACAAAATGCAAATCTGATCATGTTATTTTCTTGTTAAAAAAAAACCCTGGTGGCGCAGTGGTTGAGGATCTGCCTGCCAATGCAGGGGACATGGGTTCGAGCCCTAGTCTGGGAAGATCCCACATGCCGCGGAGCAACTGGGCCCGTGAGCCACACCTACTGAGCCTGCGCATCTGGAGCCTGTGCTCCGCAACAAGAGAGGCCGCGACAGTGAGAGGCCTGCGCACCGCGATGAAGACTGGTCCCCGCTCGCCGCAACTAGAGAAAGCCCTCGCACAGAAATGAAGACCCAACACAGCCAAATAAATAAGCAAACAAACAAACAAATAACTAAATAACTTTATTTTAAAAAACACCTTAATTGACTCCCCACTGTCTCTAGGTCAAAGCCTACTTTAAAAAAATAAATAAATAAAGCATATAATTTATGAGTTAGCTGATTTTTGACAGATCAAAGTTCCAGTGATTTTTTTTTTAAGGAAGATGACATACAACAATGATTTGGGAATTTTAATTTGTTGGAAAATGAAATTATGAATGATGCAGAAATCATATGTCATATCAAAAATAGATGGAGACAAATATTAGAAAGAAAAAGAGGGGAAACAAACACAGAGCCCAAAATTGCTTATGTTGTGGCCCAAATGCTCTTTCTATGTTATGCTGAGACACACCTTGAATCCAAAACAGTCCACAATGCACAAATCGTGAAGTGGAGGAGCCATGATGTATGATGTGTTCTGTCTTATGAGCAAGTTCATACTAGGTTTTATTAAGTAAATCTACATTAAAGTGTTTAATGCTTAAGATATGTATTACCTTTTTAAAGATTTCCTTCCTCTACCATTTTGAGAATTTTTTTAGACTTTTAGTCTAGAATAATTCAAACATACAGAGTTGCAAGAACAGTACAAAGAAGACCCATACCCCTTTTCCCCAATTTACCTTGTGTTAACATTTTACCCCATTGTGTGTTCTCTCTCTCTCTCTCTCTCTCTCTCTCTACACACACACACACACACACACACACACACACACACACACACAATTTTTGTTTTACCACTTGAGAATAAATTGCATATATTATGGCCCTTTGCTTACAAATCCTTCAGGGTGTATTTTCTTAGAATAAGACTATGCTGTTTCACAACCACAGAACAGGCATCAACTTTAGTAAATTTAATACAGATACAGTACTTTAATCTAGCATCCATATCCTAACTGTTTCCATTAATGACCTTTATAGTGTTTTCTTCTCCTTTAGTATAGGATCCAGTCAAAGCCTTATGTTTTTTGAAATGTCATTTGAGGCTCTCAACAAGCAAACTTCTGGGGTTAACTCTTTCCAGTTCCAAGCTCCCACCTTCCTCTCCACCCCAGATTCAAGCCCCTGTGCCTTCTTTTCTGCTCCTTGGAATGCTAGAATCCCCTACATTACAAAACACCTACTTTTCTTTTTCCTTCAAGACTCAGTCTTTTATGAAGACTCTTCTTACTGCCCTCCTGAGCCCCAGTGGAATCAACCAAGTTAGAAGCCAGGGGGCTTTCTCCTTAACCCCTCCCCACATCCTGTACCCTCAGTGTACATGAAATATCTTAGTGCATATTCATGAGTAGGCATCCACCCACTCTCATCCTCTGCCATGAGACTCTAAGACCTTAAAAAAAAAAAAAAAGGACCGTATTTTATTGGTCTTTGTATCCCCAGATATTAACATAGGGTCTGTCACACAGGAAGTGCTTTATAAATATTTATTAATCAGCAATGGAATCTATCACTGTAAAGAGCTGCTGAAGGAAGTTGTAAGTTGTCTGATCCTGTAGAGCTTCAAAAGAAGGAAAATGCTCTTCAAACCAGGGGCCTTAAAATGGTTCTATGGGGGAAATGGGAATGAGTGGGAGAGGAGCAGGTAGGCTTGATCTCTAAAAGGTTTTCCAGTTATATGGTAGAATATGGTGAAATCAGGAATAACCTTTACAGTTCTTTTTGTTTTTCTTTTTTTTTTTCCACGGTACGCGGGCCTCTCACTGTCATGGCCTCTCCCGTTGCGGAGCACAGGCTCCGGACACACAGGCTCAGCGGCCATGGCTCACAGGCCCAGCCGCTCCACGGCATGTGGGATCTTCCCAGACCGGGGCACGAACCCGTGTCTTCTGCATCGGCAGGCGGACTCTCAACCACTGCGCCACCAGGGAAGCCCACCTTTACAGTTCTTAAGGTTTCTCAAGGTCATGCAAAGCCTTCACAAAAACATAGACTAGAATTACTTCTTAATTTTGAACTAATTTTAGACTTTCAGAAATGTTACAAAAATAGTACAGACAGTTCTTAGCGATTCTTCACCCAGCTTACCCTAATATTAACATCTTCTATAACCATAGGACAATGATCAAACTCAGGAAGTTAGCATGGGCACAGTGCTGTTAACTAAACTATGACCTTATTCAAATTTCACCAACTTTTCCACTAATGTCTTTTATCTGTTCTGGGATCTTATTCAGGTTCTCACATTGTGTTTAGTTGTCATGTCTCCTTCTTTGCCTCCAATCTGTGACAGTTCCTCATTCTGTCCTTGCCTTTTATGATCTTGACACTTTTGAAGAGTATCGGTCAGTTTTTTGTAGCATGTCCCTCATTTTGAGTTTGACGTCTTCTCATGAGTGGATTGAGGTTCTGCATTTTTGACGGAACACCACAGAGGTGACGGTGTGCCCTCCTCAGAGCATCATATACAGGGTACATGGTGTCGTATGTCTTAGTCATGTTGATGTTGAACTTGATCACTTGGGTAAGGAGGTTTCTGTTAGATTTCTGCCTAGAGAGTTACCATCTTTCCCTTTGACATTAATGAATGTCTTAAAGATATTTTGTTTTTGGGACTGCTCCATTTGGCTTGTATCTTAGTTCCCCAATGAGGGATCGAAGAAACTGGGCCTGGTAAGTGAAAGGGCGGCCAGGGAATTCCCAAAGATACTTTGAAACTATGCGGATAGCCTGTTTCTCCTCAAACGTTCATCAACCAATATTTGCATCCATCGGCGAATCTTGTCTGCAATAAATTGTGACGTTTGCCTAATAGCGAATTTCTTATTTCCCTCTTTCCTTCTACATTTATTGACTGGAATTCTTCTGGAAGGAGAAGCTGCATTGACTGGATTTAGATGCAGAATGTCACTTATTCTATCATTCTTTTCCGATCTTTTGATTTTTCAGATTATTACTTTGACAGATGTATTTTTTTAATGTCTTTAGTGTTCTTATTTAAGCATTTACATTTTATTAATGTTTGCCTAAAGGCATTGCAATCACTTAAGTTATGTACTGCATTTTCTTCATTATAGGCAGACTGAATGACACTCAATTTCATAAATGAAAAATCAATGACTTATCTTTTTCTTTATAAATTTATTTGTTTTGGGCTGCATTGGGTCTTCGTTGCTGCGTGCGGGCTTTCTCTAGTTGCAGCGAGCAGGGGCTACTTTTCCTCACATATGTGGGCTTCTCATTGTGGTGGCTTTTCTTGTTGTGGAGCATGGGCTCTAGGCACGTGGGCTTCAGTAGTTGTGGCACGTGGGCTTCAGTAGTTGTGGCTCACGGGCTCGGTAGTTGTGGCGCACGGGCTTAGTTGGTCGGCGGCATGTGGGATCTTCCCGGACTGGGGCTCGAATCCGTGTTCCCTGCATTGGCAGGCAGATTCTTAACCACTGCTCCACCAGGGAAGTCCCATGACTTATCTTTTTAAAGAACACAACGGAAGGACTTTAAAAGAGACACACCCTACATGCAGGCCTTAAAAAATTACTAGTTCTTTGCTTAGTTTCTGAATATCTAGTAATAAAAATAATATTAATAAAATACTGTTGTTGCCTAGCCACAAACAGTTCATGGAGCACATGTAAGTTCTATATCAGGAGAACCTTAATTTAAGCATTTCTTGGCCTTTGTACGTTTACGTTGTTAATTGTAGCTGAATTACACAGAACACAGTATATTTAGCATGGATTCTTGTAGCTCAGCAATTTCCATCGACCATAGTTATCATGTCGTGTTTGCCCACAGTGGTTAGTCAGCAGAAAGGCATCAAATTGCAGCTGATTCATTTCTGAGTCAGTGATAAAATCACTTTCCAAGAACGCTGTGTCTCATTTTATAAAACATTGGAAAGGAGCATTATTTAGACCAGAGGTTAACAAACTTTTTTTTTTTTTTGTAAAGGGTACAATAATATATCCCTTAGGCTTTGTGGGCCATACAGTCTGTGTCACACCTACTCTGCTGTGTAGCGTGAAAGCAGCTGCAGACAGTATGCAAGTGAGTGGGCATGACTGTGTTCCAATAAAACTTTATTTACAAAAAAACAGGTGGCAGACTGGGGGTTAGAGCTGGCCCCTGATTTAGACAGACATAGAATGTACATTAACATTTATCCTTGTCTTTCATTTTTCTCTACAGGCAGAAGACTCATCTTTGAAAATATGTATTTGGGAGATAGTCACGTTCTATTGAATACCTTGTGCTGGTGCTGCCATAGAAAAATCTGGTTACACTCCGGGGAGGTCTGCTGCGGCTGCAGGACTGATCCGCCTTGGCCCTGAGATGAGTGTCCGGCCTGAGCGGGCACACCATGAATAGATACACAACCATCAAGCAACTCGGGGATGGAACCTATGGTTCCGTCCTGCTGGGAAGAAGCATCGAGTCTGGGGAACTGATTGCTATTAAAAAGTAAGTTTTATCCTTCATGCTCACGAATCCATCCTCAGTGACACATTGTCAACATGGTTTTAACTCTATGCTCTCCATTCTTCATCTGTGAAAAGTTTCTACAGCGGAGGCATGGAGAAGAATCTCAGACATTGATTGCTGTGGGTTAGATGACTGTGAACCCTGGGATGCTCGTGTTAGAGTCTTAAACACATCCCCAAGTTAGACGCACTACTTGACGTACAGCTCTAGTACTTGTTCCAAGGATCTTCTCATATGGGGAGGTAGTAACAAGCAGATTAAGAAATACTTTATAGGAAAGGAAACTGAAACTGAGAAATGAAATGTTATTTTGGATCCTTTACACGTGTGATAGTCTGGTGACTACGGTTTTGCTCCCCCCACCCCAGTCGCCCTTTGCAATCTGAGTCCAAACCCATTGTATTGGTTATCTGTTGCTGCATAACCGTTTACCCCCCAAAATTGTGGTTTAAGACAACTATCTCACAGTTTCTGTGGGTCAGGAGTCTGGGCCTGGCTTAGCTGAGTTCTCTGCTTTGGGGTCTCTCATGAGGCTGCAGTCAAGCTGCTAGCTGGTGCTGAGATCTCATCTGAAGGCTGGACTGGAGAAGGATCCACTTCCAAGCTCACTCACATGACTGTGGGCAGCATTCAGTACCTTGGGAGTTGTTGGACTGAGGGCCTTAGTCCTCTGCTGGCTCTTGGCTGGAGGCTGCCCTCAGTCCCTTGCCATGTGGGCCTCTCCAAAGAGCAGCTCACAACATGGCAACTTGCTCCATCAAGACGTGGAAATCAAGAAGGCAATGAGAGTCTTCAACCAAGATGGAAGTGACATCTTATTGCATTTGTGAACTAATCACAGAAGGGGTATCCTCTCAAACTGCTGTATTCTATTGGTTAGAAGCAAGTCATTAAAAGAAGGGGGGTTATGCCAGTTTGTGAATACCAGGAGATGGGGAGTTTTGGGGACCATTTTAGAGTCTGCCTGCCACACCCATCTATATCCAGTTGCCTTCTCAACATCTCCATTTGGATGCCCTGAAGACACTTCACACTCATCATACCCAAAACTGAACTTACATCCAGCATATAATGCCTATCTTGATAAATGACACATTTCCATCCCCGCAAAGCCTGGGAGTCCCCCGAAACCCCTCCCTGTGCCCCAGCACTGGTCGTCTGGTCCTATAGACTCTAACTACCAGATATTTATCTGATCCACCTACTTCTCCAATTCCCCACTGCTAACCTCCCATTCAACTCGTTATCATTTACCTCCTCTGCCTCTAGAATACTTTCCTCTCTAGGGTTCCTGGCTTCCATTCTTACCCCTGTCCATTCCAGCCTGAAGGGATTATATTAAACACGTGAGTCTAATTGTCTAAAATCAATTGTACCAAACCTTCTTTGCTGCCCCATCATGTCCCCTTGTCCCACCTGACTTCAGCATGCTGGGGTGTGCAGTGATGTGCCTGCCACCAGTATCCCACCTCAGGTGCACGTGGGAGACTCAACCAAGGTGCTCCTGCTTGGTCCACAGAAGGTCCCCAGCAGGACTGAGCCCCCATTGCCCACTGCAGTGTCAGCTCTGTAATGTGTCCTTTCATGGGTTTCCCCCCTCTCTGTTCTCAGGTTCCCTGCTCCTTGCCCTAGGTTCCTGGAATCACCTCCCAAATCAACTCCCTGCATCCAAGTCCTTGCCTCAGGCTCTGCTTTCAGGGATCCCAAACGAAGAGCTTTTAATGTCTTCCTATCAGTTTTAGGGTCAAGCCCCCAATTTTACAACTTGCTGCTTCACTCGGCCCCTGCCTGTTTTCTTTGGCTGCATTTCCTCCCACTACTCCCTTGCCTGCTTTGTCCTGGCCACACTGGCCTTTTGGCTTCTTGAACTCACCAGATACCTTTCTGCCCTCTGTCTTCCCATGCTACTCACTACCGCATGCCTCCGACCAGGCCAAATTCTCCGGGTCCTTCAGGTCTTGGTTGAAATACCACTTCACTGGAAGGCTGTTTCCTGATACCCTAGACAAGATTAGGTCACGTTGGGGTCCACTTTCATGGTGCCCTGTCCCTTCCCTTCATGGCACTCAGCACAGAAGTCGATGGATGACCTGCCTTCCTGCTCCGAGGTCGGTTCCATGAGCAACGTCTTGCCCATCATTGTATCTCCAGTGCCTGGGCCTCTGCCACGTGTAGCAGGGGCTAAAATATATCTGGGGCACGAATAAAGGAAATGGTCACTCAGCTGGGAGACAGTGTGCCATGGGGACAGACTCTCAGAGTGAGGGGGAGAGATGAGAGTTGATCTGTTACTAGCCAGCAATGAGACCCTGGTGAAATGGCATAACTTCTCTGTTTCTTAGTTTCCACCCATCCCATCTATCTCATGGTGCTGCTATAAGATTCAAATGAGATGATGTGGTTGAAGGGCCATGAAAGAGAGAACCCTTAGATTTCTGGCCAGCTCACCAGGCTGTCTGTCTCTCCCCTCAGGCTCTGGACCAGGGGTTGGCACACTTTTCCTGCAAAGGGCCAGACAGTAAATGTTTTAGGCTTTGCACGCCATGTGGTCTCTGTCATAACCCAGCTCTGCTGTTGTAGTGGGAAAGCAGCCATGTATCATATGGAAGCAAATGAGTGTGATTGTGTTCCAGCAAAACTTCATTTATGGAAACTGAAACTGGAATTTCAGATCATTTTCACATGTCACAATTATTATTTTCTTTTGCTTTGTTTTTCCCAACCACTTAAAAGTATAAATGCATTCTTGTCCCATGGGCTGTATAAAATCAGATGGTCGGGTGGAATTGGCCCGTGGGCCATAGTTTGCCACCCCCTGTACCGGAGTGTCCATCCCTGTGCCGTCCAACATGGTGGCAAGTAATCATATATCATTTAAATTTAAAATTTAAATTAACAATTCGGTTTCTGTGTTGCCCTAGCCTCACGCCAGGTGCTCAGTAGTCACCTGTGTCTACTGTACTGGACAGTACAGAACATTTCCACCAATACAGAAAGTTCGATTGGACAGCTCTGGTCCAGATAAAATAAGCCTGGGGGGGTTTTCCTCCAGGGCAGGGTTAGCTAATTAGTGACAGAGCAAGACAGCAGTCCAGGCCTCTTTGCAATGCCCTCGTGCTAACTCTGCTGGGAAATTTTGTGCTGGAGGATTGATTGCACTGCCAGGTTTTTAAATAAAATGCTGTTTTGGATAGTATAGTATCTGGTAGAAATTGGAACCCACTTTAAGCACTGTTCATTAGGTTCAGAACAAAAACATTTTTTTTTAAGATAAAGCATAGCCAGTTACTGGGAATAAACGTGCTGTTTGTTTCTTTCTTCTCTTTTAGAATGAAAAGAAAGTTTTATTCCTGGGAGGAATGCATGAACCTTCGGGAGGTCAAGGTATTTATTAATACACAAAGGGATAATTTATGGTATGGTTGATGAAAATAGCTTTATACACGCATAGATTTATAGTTGATACAGTTTGAATTGTTTCACTGATGTTGAAAAAGGAGGCAGATGATAACGTAATGCAGCTGACAGCTGAGAGGAGAAGATTGCTGTGCTATTTCTGTGTGTGCACTTTTTTTTAGTTTTTTGGTGTGTGTGCGTGTACTTCTTTTTAAACCTTGGTAATAGTGCTGTTAACTAAACCACCGATTTATTCAGCTTTCACTAGTTTCTCACTAGCGTCTCTTTTCTTTCAAATGGTGATGAAATATACATAGTACTTACCTTTTGACCATTTTTTTTAAAGCTTTGCACAGTTTTGTTTACATAGCACACTGGACAACATCAGAAAATCTGTCATACCATCCAGAAGTTGAACATATGTAACAATGACATTTTGTAGCCATCTCTGGAGAAGGCTCCTCTGCACACTTTCTGCAAACAATGCCTATGCATTAAGGTTAACAACAACTCAAAGGAAAGTGGCAGGTTGCCAGGTAGATAATCAGAGAAATAGTCCAGATTGTTAGAACAGCGATAAAGGTGTCCTGTGCTAGAACCCAAAGGACTCAAAATAGATACAGAATTGCGTATTTGACCTAAAAATGGTACAGCTCAGTGGCATTAAGTACATACATAATGTTGTACACCCATCAGAATGGCCCATCTCCAGGACTCTTTTTATCTTGCAAAACTGAAACTCTATGTCCATTAAACAATAATTCGCAGTGAATCCCTCCTCCCAGCCCCTGGACAGCACCATTCTACATTCTATCTGTCGACTGCACTAGGTACCTCATATAAGCGCAATCATACAGTATCTGTCATTTTTGTGACTGGCTTAATTCACTTAGCAGAATGTCTTCTAAATTCATCCATGTGTCAGGATTTCCTTCCTTTTTAAGGCTGATTAACATTCCATTGTATGGATCTAGTATATATTGTTTATCCATTCATCCATCGATGGACACTGGGACACCTTTGGCTATTATAAACCTTCCCATATCTTTAAACTCCTTTCCACTGGCTCCTTGTCTTCAGTCTATCAATTTGCCCACCGTTCTGTCTAACCAGGCTCAGCCCTCCCTCCCCTGGAGCTCCCACCCCTTCCCCTTCCTGACCTTACCTTCCAGAGCACCCCCTCCGCTGTCATTTCCCCCCACCACTGACTTTCCACTTAACTGAATCAGGCATTCACCTCTGCAACTCTACGGAAGTTGCTCTCCTAAAAGCCACCAGCTGTCAAGTCCAGGATCATTGGGACTTCCCTGGCGGTCTGCGCTGCCAACACAGGGGGCTCAGGTTCAATCCCTAGTTGGAGAAATAAGATCCCACATGCTGTGCGGCGTGGCCAAAAGATTAAAAAAAAAAGTCCAGGATCATTTTGTCAGACATTTTCTTGTCTGTGGACCACTTCCTCCTCTCCTTTCCCAGGTCTCTGGGACTCTGCTTTGACCCACCTCTTCTACCTCTTCTTGCCTTTCACTAGTGGTTCTATGGTTTCACCCTTTACGTATGGATAATTCCTCACATTCTCTTCTCAGCAATTTTCTCCTTTGCTCTGGCTTCTCCTCCTGGGTGATTTTATTCATTTCCCCTTGCTTCAGCAGCCCCATCACATCTTTTATCTTTCTTATGCATTTAGACCAGGGGTCAGTAAATAGCCCACTGCCTGTTTTTGTTAAAAAAAAAAAAAAAAAAAATGTTGGAACGCAGCCATGTCCATTTGTTTATATATTATCTGTGGCTGATTTCACACTACACTGACAAAGCTAAGTAGTTACAGCAGGGACCATATGACCTAGAGAGCCCAAAATATTTACTCTCTGTCCCTTGACAGAAAAGTTTGCTGACCCCTGCTTCAGTCCCATATATCCACCTGCTTAGTGGACACCAGCGTCTGAATTTTCTAGAATGTCTGCCTCCCTCAGTGCTTATATTTTCTCCCTCTTGTGTTAATGATCATCTACCCCTGCACTCAGAAACCATAGCTCATTGCAGTGGCCTGTGCTCCCCACTCTCCACACCTCTCATCTCCCTAGCACTCAGCTGTTCACTCACACACCATCTACCATTTACTGAGCAGCTGTTATGGGCCAGGCAGCACCTTACGTGCTCTGTCTTATTTCATCCCCACAACCACCTGATGAGGAAAGTCTTAGTATCTTGAATTTCCCGATGGGCACAGCTGAGGCCCAGAGATTCCGTAATTTGCTGGAGGGAAACACAGCTCTAGGCAGCGAAGCTTGGTCTCAAGCTCAGGGTCTGTCAGAAGACTTCAGTGGGCATGCAACTGGCATCCGGGCAGTTCTCATCCCTCCAACACTGGGTGGCCACTTGCTCCCACACCCAATCTCTGAGGGGCTCCCTCCTGACGTGCCCTTGCCCTCCCACCGAGTTTGTCCAAGCCTGATTCTTCCTTCAAGTCTCGTGTATGAGACGCTCACCGACCACTCAGAGCTTGCAGATTCCTCCTCCTTGAAGCATCCCCCTGATATGCTCCCTCTCTGCCTGATACGACTGTCCTGCCTCTACATCTTTTTGGAAGCCTTTCCCAAGCCAACACAAGATGACTTCTTTCTGGAAATATACCTCTTGAAAATGAATCACATGACGTCCTCCACAAAATTAATTCATGTTTTAAATTAATTCTTTTTCTATTAAACTGATATAGACTTTAACTTGCCCCTGAGCCTCACTGAGAAACGAGAGCTGGAGCCACTGTTAGACCTGGGCCGGTAATTCATGCTCAAAACACACTTGCGGCAGACGGTATCCTCCTCCTTGCCTAGAATTCTCTTCTTGCAAAGCTTTGAAAACGACTTCATTTTCCTCTGAATGAATCTGCCCTGTTCATTCTGCTGCTCATCCACTGGACACCTCAGCCATTGCTGGTGGTGCATTTTAAGCAAACAAGCAGGAAAGACGCCTGCAGTCCATGAGAGTCTGGTGAATGCTTACAAGTTAGGCAATGCTTGCTACTCATGGAGAACCAGAAATCCAACCCAGCTAGAAAAAGTAATCAGCCTGTTGGGTCATTCTGGAAGGATTTGGCCATTTGGCCAAAACAGCTGAGTATTTCCTGCCAGAGAGGCGCTTGGCAAAAGCTTGTCTTTCAGGGAAGAGGTTCCAGAAGCGTCTTATTTTGTTCTCATTCACTGGCCATATTTCCTCTCTCTTCCCAGCTGCTTGAAGTAACTCGGTCATACTGCACATTCCCCAGCTCTGATCCCTTGGGTGCGTCGTTACTGAGTGTCCTTCCAGATTTGGACACTCATGTTAACACTTTCATCTTCAGACATTCTGTTTGTTTTATAGAAGGAATGTTCCTTTGAAGGAAATTCAAAGATAAAGAGGGCTTTAAAATTTATTATTATCGGACTCACGTCTCTATGAGGAAGAGGCTTTTTGAATGAAAGGGCTCAACCCCCTGCCACGGTGACGCCTTGAGGCATTCTTGAAGGAGCCGGTCTATCAAATTCTGATCACCTGGTGAGCAAACCCACAGTTGGGTGTCCGGCTGTCACACATGAACTGGATTACTGCTCACCAACATGAAAGTGTATTTGTTCACCGTGGACAGAGCTAGTGATGCAAACAGAAAATAGCTTGCGCATGGCTGCACTCACGTGTATGTTCCAGGAGGAGGAAAACCGTACATGCGCATGGAGAATAATCAGAGGGTCACTTACCATTTTCTGAGCCACCCTCTGTTCCTCATCCCCCGCTTGACTTTTTTACCTTTGCTGTTCTTGGAAGCAGAGGTGTCTCTCCCATCTCACCTCAGGATCTTTCCCATGAGATTTCTCCTCCTTCTCCCCTCCTTCTTCTCCTCCTTTAACACTCACCTTGTAAGGAGCGCTGTGCGTCCCATGGACACACACGTGTCAGAAGAAAGTTGGGAGAATCAGGCTGCCAGCCTCTGTCTGAGCAATTTCCTGTTCAGAGTGTCTGCAGACTGCTGCCTGGTGATCTCAGCTCCCAGCAGCTGCCTCTTCAGTATCAGATCAATCAAAGCCTCAGTGGATTCCCCTCTGGCCACTTTCATGGCGTGAATTCCATCACCTGGAGGGAGTGCACCTAAAATAGCCCTGGCCCACTGCCTGGTCCTGGGGGCAGCCAGGAGTTCCAGTGATGGTCAAGTTCTTACCTTCTAGTCAGTTAATTGAAATAGTTTTTCTACATAAAGTTAATACCAACTTCAGAGAAATACCATTTATTAACACATTGTCAATAACAAATGAATTGTGGCACTCTGTGGTTCTGGAATTAGGTGTTTCTCCCTAAGTATATGTGGAATTGCTTTTTTCAACAACAGACTTGCTCTAATTTTTTGTTTTTCTTCTTCGCCTTTCAGTCTTTAAAGAAGCTCAACCATGCCAATGTAGTAAAATTAAAAGAAGTTATCAGGGAAAATGATCATCTTTATTTTATCTTTGAGTACATGAAGGAAAATCTTTACCAACTCATTAAAGAAAGGTACAGTGTGGTCATCGTGATCTTAGAAATAAATGTTGCAAAGTGGATGTGTTTTCTTTCTGCTTTTGTTTATTGTGGTCATGCTGCTTGGCCTTGGCTGTTTAAAGCTGCCCATGAGATGAGGGCCCCATCTGCATTCCTGCTTTGGAGGCCCTGTGATAACGGCAGAGAAGCTGCTTTCAGTGCTGCCGTCTTGAATGTCTTAATGGGTTATTCACCCTAACAGGCTCAGAGATTTAACAGATACTCTGCAGCTCTCCTTCCCAACAGGACTGTATGGGCAGAGTGACCACAAGTGAGGGGTGTAGCAGCTTCATTCATTCTGAGCCATCCATCGGAACTTCCAGGTTCCTTTCAGTGCCTTTCTTACTACAGTGCACAGGGCTCGCATGCTGGGAAGACAAAGAAACTAATTTAAAAAACTTACCTCTGATGGTCATTTTGGACTTGACAAGTAAACCATGTAGAACCTCTTGGGCACATTTTCCTGGTGGCAGTTGAATGCCATTCTGAGCATCCTTCTGAGTGATTTCAGTGAACAAATATCGTTTCCATTGTCAATAACAGCAGAGAAGCTGTGTGGTTTGCCCAACCAGGGAAAATGTCTCTATCCACTGCATCTCATAAGCCCTTCATCTGAAAGACCTCAGATTTTCCCCATCAAAAATTTTTAAGCTTTAATTATATTATGGAGAGAGGAGACTTTTATATGATACCTTGGAGGGAATTTTTTTGTTTGTTATTAAATGTTTGATCGTTGCTTTTTTGTAACATAACTGATTCGGTGCTTATAAGGTAGGCTCTCTTACATGGATAAGCAGTTGTTTTTCTTTGATCTTTATTATCAGAGGATCTAGTCAGATTAGCATGTCAGCAAGTGTTTTCTTAAATTCTTACTGTATAACCAAAAGAACATGAAAACAGGGGCTTTGTTTTCATTAACAAATTTCATAAATCTAGACTTATAACTTTTTTTCCTCTGCCCTGTACAGAAATAAGTTGTTTCCTGAATCTGCTATAAGAAATATCATGTATCAGATATTGCAAGGACTCGCATTTATTCACAAACACGGTAGGTGATTTGGAGTATTGTGCTTTGGAATAGCAGTGAAATGCTGTCATCAGGTGGAAGATGTAGGAAGCATCAGTGTCTTTTGTAATCGACTCAGAAAAAATTGAAGAGTTGAGAGGCTGACAATGGATTTTGGAATATGTTATCTTCTGTAGCTTGATTTCTGAATTTCCCTCATTATTTATCATGTCTGTGTGTTCTTATTCGTTAGGCTTTAACATGAAGCTTGTTAGTTACAGATCTAAGAGTTATTCCTGACCATTAACTGGTGTATTAATCAGGAACCTACGATTAGAATTCATAGAAGTTTCACATATGATGTTTAACCTACTAACTAACACTGCTTTGCTGTGGCTTTTCATTTTTTTAATGTATTTCAATTTCAGCTTGTTCAGAAGGGTGCAAAGTGGTCTAACAAGATCTATGCAATCCAGGAAAATAAAATACACTTAAAATAAGCAAAGAAAAAGGCAAAACAAGGCACGGACATAGCCAGGGTGAGGTTAATCGACAAAATACATGTCAGCAAGTTTTACTTAAGTAGAAGAAGCAGGCTACAGATGTGAGCCTGAGTTTGCTGTCAGACAATGCAGAACGTGAAACACGACCAATTACAACCTACATGGTTCCTCCAAGGTAAAAACAGTTCAGTTGCCCAAGAGAAGCAGAACTTTTCTTGGTGCTGATACCAGAGAGGTTTCTGTCATGGATCCTTATGTAACATGACTTTATGGTAAACACAGTGACAAGTTACATGGGACAGTTTCAGGTCATCTTCCTCAATATAGGCCAATTACATCACCTGATCAGAGAAAATGGTCCTACTGGGGCCCAGTATGATTCACTCTGGGAATGGTCTGGTGAGTCCAGGGAGAGATTTAGGGCATCCAGAGGTATGGATGGTCATATACCCTTCAGGAAATCCTCCATCGCTATTGTTCTTAGCTGAACTTTTGAACAGTATTGAGTAGCAATGCATTTGAGGTTATATTTCCAGCAAGTCCTGAGGTATTACTAGTTTGGGTTGCTAACTGGCCACAGACCCAACTTGGGTTGGGTCGATATGTTCTCATGAACGCAGAGCCTCGGGATGGACGTGTCCACCAGGGGAGCCAGGAGTCCCTCAGAAGGCCATTTGAGGTTGCTTTGACATACAGACAGATGGCAAGCTGATCTTGCACAGACAGAAATCTGTTCCCTCCCAGTCTAAGGGTATCATTGCCATTGCAAATATTGCACCAACAAATGAGTTTCATTACCCAATAAGGAAACTGGGCGGAAGCCCTTTGATGATACAGTCAGTTCAGATTTGACGCAAATTGGCAGTGAGGGGAAAAGACACTGTGCTGCATGGTACGTCTGGGACCCTTCCCAGCCTGCTCTGTGACCCCTAAGCAACCATCACATGTAGAGGCCAAACAGAGGCTGTCTGTACAAGTTCTTGGAAGCTGCGGGCATGTGCTGAATAATTCGAGAGTGATATGCAAGCCCATGAACCAATTCTAGTAAAAAGTTTTCAGTAAAAGGTATCTCTGATTCCACTGACACGGGTAGAAGGAGCACTTTTGCCACAAGAATTTCCCAAGGGATGGTATGAGTTTGCAAAATGCTGAAAACTTCTGGTATGGTGTCTTTAGGGACAAGTAGGAGGAGAAGAGGCACTTACTAGATCTGAGAGCCCAGGAAAAAGAAATGGTGAGAAATCAAAGGAATTCTCCAAAGAGAAAGGTCAACCAGAAGTTTTCACATAGGGACCCGTCATAGCGTCTCAGTTACTGGGGCTCTTTGCTCAGTACTGGGAACGGCATGATGGATCTATAAGAAAGTTGATACGTGTTGGCTTTCTCTTCCTTTCCTTTTTGTTGCTTTTTGTGAGACTCAGATAGTTGTTGCCAGAAAGAACTTGTATCCTTTTATCCAGGTCTCTACCAAATCCCATCAAATCAACGCAGATGCGCACGCACACACACGCACCCATACTTGTGCATACACACGCACACATCTGCGTGTACACATGCACATGTGCACCTACACATACACTCTCCCCCCAGTACCCACAAATGCACATGTATGCACACACACACAGTACATATTCGTATCCAGTATTTTAGCATCCGTAAATTATTGTGTCAAAACACCTCTTTGAAACTCTGCACTGTCAGTCTTCCTTGCACACCTTACATACTCCGATGGTGTTCAGAAATGGTGGAAGGGAAAGCTCAGTTTAGGATGGTCAGACCTCCTTCGCTTTTCTAACCCCAGCACCATGCTTCTCCCTAAGATTCTTGTGGACACTCTCCCCCAGCTAAGTGCCAGTCCCAGTCTGAGCTTAATATTATTTCATCCGTTACCTTGTTTCCTTGCCAGTTTCTCAGGTAGAGAGGACAGATGGTATCTATTCCTTTCAAAGAAGAGGAAACTGAGGTTCAGGGAGGTTTAAAGACCTGCCAAAGACCGCACTGCATTAAAGCAGTAGAGCGGAGATTAGCTCCCGTATCTGTGCCCGTTTGCTACACTTCTCTAGAAAAACCTGTCTCTTCTCACAGAGAACAGAGAACAAGAAGTGAAGAAAGTGGTGATAGTAGTTGGAGGTGGGGTGGATATTCACTTTGCAGGTTCTATCTCATTTTCATTGATAAATGATTTTTGAAAACTTTGAATGGTTTTCATACGGTGTTGACTTCACTTTGGAGCTTAATGTTGTTCTTTTCCTCCAGTCACAGAAAAGAAATAATCAAAAGCACTTTGCAGATTTGTCTTGTGAGTGTCAGGCTCTTCCCTGTTGTCTGGTTCTCACTGTGAGAAGGTGCATTCTGTCCCTGGGAGTGGACTCCTTTGGGAGCAGAGAACAGAGCTGCAGGTGGTTGCCATGGCCATGGTTCATGTCAGTGACTACTTCCCCCCCACAGGGAATGAAAACTCAGCTCCACTTGGAGCTGATCGAGCAATGCCAAAGCAGATATACTTTGCAGGAATTAAATAATTAATGCAAACCGTGTTTCATCCTTGCCCTGCCCTTACAGATATCCATGCAGGAAATCCAGAATGCCTTAGGTGGCTTAAAGGACAACGTTTGGCCCCAAGAGGTGGTTCTCTGCTACCATGTTTCACCACTGTCTTGCTGTGCGTGACCTTGAGTCAGCCCTTGGCCTTTCTATGTGTTGCTGTCCTCCTGGCCTTATTGATAAAAGCACTGTGGGTTTAAATTCAGTAATACCTGTGAAATTACAACTTCCCTAGCAGGAAGTTGTGCTACAGAAATTCATAATGTTTAAGTATTCTCTGGTTATTTCCCTATATTCCTATCAGATTCCTCATGAACAGAATGTGGAGGGGAGAAAGCCTTCTTTGTGGCTTGATGTTTTCCTTGCCCAAGGGTTGTTAATAAAAAAACGAAGCACAACGCATTTTCTGCCAGGATGAAAGAGAAAATCCCTCTGTTATTCGACTGGCATGGGGTACCCTGAAATTAAATTGGAGGTCTGTTCCTGTGTTCTGAAAGCCAAACAGTTTCGAACAGGAAGATTCTGTGTTAACAGCACTTTGCTGTTGCCTGATCTCTGAATAACCCAGCAATAAGGGTTTCCACTGTGAATCAGAAGCTCAGAGGGTGACGTGGGCTCATTGTTACAAGCCTGAGTGCACACATCAGCAGAACACGTGCCCAGCCAGGAGTCAGATCAGAACTTAGTGCCACCTCCTCACAGGCGGGGGGGCCCCGGGGGGGGGGGGTGGGCAGTCACCGGCCTCGCGAGCCTTAATTCTTATCTGCAACAAATGGAGCCGTGTCTGCCTGTCCCCCTTGCCAGGTTGTGGGGAAGATAAAATGAGAGGATTCGTACTACTAACAGTGACAAGCTCTTGCAAGGTGCAGATGTGCCAAGCGCTGCACTGAAAGCTCTACAAATATTAACACACTGAATCCTGCAAAACAACCCCATGAGGTAGATGCTGTTATTTCCCCATTTTACAGAGGAGGAAAGTGAAGCACAGAGAGGTTAAGTGATTTTCCAGCCAGATTTGAAATCAGGCAACCCGATCGGTCTACACACTTAACCACTGTGCAGCGTTTCCTCTCATAGTGATAAAATCGTGATGCTTCGTTAAAATAGAGATGAAAAGTAAAGGTACATGACAAGAGGGTCTTATACCTTAAATTACCAAGGAATAGAACTCATGGGTATAAGGCTGATAATAATTATTGCTATTATTCAGTAATGAAAAGAACAGAGGGCCAGATATTCTACAGACATATTCACAAATGCTTCCTAGTTATAAAGGCTTATCCTCGAATACAGTATAACAGGTGACATATGTCAACTGACAAATACAGTTTTCATCAGTCACTTTTAAAGAGTCTGTTTGCAGTTCAACTTTTTTTCCTAGCCATTTTCCCTCTGATAGTTTATATTGGGCCTGAAGTATGAGCCATAGAAAGGAAAGCTGCTTAGAGGGATAAATGGGGAACCAGAATCTTCTCTCTCCTCATTTCATTAGTGCCCATGTTCTCTGTGGAAGTAGGATTAAAGATGAGTTAGCAGGGAAAGGATAAAGCTTGACCGATGGGAGGAGGTGGTCAGTGTGTACTGGAGCGTGACCTGGGTGGAAGCAAGGTCCGAGGTCTGGAGTCCAAGAATGATGCTTGTATCTGAGTATAGTTGATGTGATAGGATGAACTGAACAGGGAGAAGATGCAGGTTTGTTGAGTGGGTGTTATATAGATGGTGGCAGGGGGAGTTGCAGTGGGGCCTGGGGGTGGAGGACATTTCATTATCAGAGAAATGCCACTTACGTTTGGAAACAACAGTGTAGCCCAACTAGAGGAGAAAAAGGGAGTCTAAGAGGAGAGACAGGGTGAATGTGGACTTGAGAGGCCCAGCACCACAAATCAAGATTTGGCTGTCTGGATCGACAGGGACAGAACAGAGCCGGATAGGGCAAGAGCTCTGACACACTTCTTGGTAGGATCGTGACTAATTCATCCCCCGCTACCCCCATGGCTCACTTTTCCCATCTGTTCGGTAAGAAAATGTTGTCTGCCATCTCTTTTTTCCATGCTTTTGATGCTCTGAGTGTTTAGGAAGAGAGACCATCGGTCTCGCAGGTCATATGTTTTAGGGGCCACGGGAGCCTTGCTGGATGCACTGGCAAAAGATCCCATTCTCATAACTGCTTGCATTTTTAAGTCAGAGAAAGGGCAGAAAGGACAGATAGGAGGTATTTTGATGGAAAATGTGACACAGCTCCATTACTGTCTGGGGACAGATGGATCCAGCATAACTACAAGCTACCTGGATGTCATATCAAACGTTCAAGAAGGAGAGAGAATTTGGGAGAGGAGAAGAGTGGTTTGGGACAGGTCAGTGCAAGGGTGACAGTGACATCAGCTGTCCCATCAGAGACACAGGTCTGGAGAGGATTGAGCAGGCACGTTAGAGATGCAGCCTTGAGCACATCGGCACAGAGGTGGGTGAGGAATAGCCGACGTCTTCAGAGATAGCTCTTCCTTCCTCCCGTAAATGCGCTCGTAGAATCCAGCTTCACAACATTGGTGATGGTGGCAGGTAACCAGTAACCCCGTCAGCAGCGCTGACACAGCTGTATTTCCGGTTTTGATGACCCATTGAGACTTAGACTCAGGTAGAATGATGTCTGTCAGTGGTACTCTCTGCAAGAGGAAGGTTTGGGGTCTTCAGAGGCATGTGATACTGATCAGTGGGTGTTTGAGTCTCTCCTACATGTACCCCCACAGCCCTGCGGTAGCTGAGACAGGCTTCCCATCCCGTGAGTTAGCTCTGCCTTTCACAATGCGAATTACAGATGCACCCCTGTGCTTCTTTACTGGGCAAAGTCATCAGTATTTGACATTTAAACATTTGTTGCAACACACACCAGAATCTCATATACGAGTAGGTCCTATTCATAAATCCCTTGTTTCTTAAACCAAAAATGTGATTGTGTTTTTGCTGTGCTGTAAACTCTCAGTAGCCATAAGACTTGTCTTTTGAAATGGTTTTAATCTCAAATTCTTTCTGGCTGACTGGGGCAAGGTAGGCATGATATTTTTTTCTTTGAGTGACAATTTCTTTTTGCCAAGTTATCTCAGCCCATAATGGAGTTTTGATATTTTAAAAGAAGTTTGCTCTCTTGGAAAAAAATTATGAAGATCAACTTTTGAATGATTCGACATTTTTGTATTTGTCAAGGGGAGATGAATGGTCCAAAGGGCTCTGCATTACCATTGGGATGAATGTACAGAGCCTTCAGTGTCCTACCAGACTATCACTGTCATGAAAAGAGCAATACAGCTGCAAAGAGTAATGCAGGCACGATCTTGCCTCTGAATTCCTTCTCCACCACCTCCGCAGGCTTCTTCCATCGGGACTTAAAGCCGGAGAACCTCCTCTGTATGGGACCCGAACTCGTGAAAATTGCAGACTTTGGATTGGCCCGAGAAATCCGATCAAGACCTCCATACACAGACTATGTATCTACCAGATGGTGAGTACCATCTTCCTCAAAGGATTTAATTGCACTTCTTTAAAAATATACCATTATACTGAGGATAATATTAATGTTTGCATTTCTTATTTTTTTTTGCGGTACGCGGGCCTCTCACTGCTGTGGCCTTTCCCGTTGCGGAGCACAGGCTCCGTCCGCGCAGGCTCAGTGGCCATGGCTCACGGGCCCAGCCACTCCGCGGCATGTGGGATCTTCCCGGACCGGGGCACGAACCCGCGTCCCCTGAATCGGCAGGCGGACTCTCAACCACTGCGCCACCAACGAAGCCCTGCATTTCTTATTTTTAAAGACCATTTAAAGACCATGTGATTATACTGAGGATAATATTATTGTCACAAATACTAATTTTCCACTAAGAACACCATTTGAAACACATATGTGTAGGAATGTTGGCATTGTACAAGCCTAAAAGCTGCTATTATAGGGGCTTCCCTGGTGGCACAGTGGTTAAAAATCTGCCTGCCAGTGCAGGGGACACGGGTTTGAGCCCTGACCCGGGAAGATCCCACATGCTGTGGAGCAACTAAGCCCGTGCGCCACAACTACTGAGCCTGTGCTCTAGAGCCCTGAGCCACAACTACTGAAGCCCGCACGCCTAGAGCCCGTGCTCCGCAACAAGAGAAGCCACCGCAGTGAGACGCCCACACACCACAACAAAGAGTAGCCCCTGCTCACCGCAACTAGAGAAAACCCATGCGTGGTAACAAAGACCCAACGCAACCAAAAATAAATAAAATAAAAATAAATAAATTTATTTTTTTTTAAAAAAGCTTGTGTTGTAAACAATTTTAGAAGGAAGTCCAACAGGGAACTATATTCAATATCTTGTAATAAACTATAATGGAAAAGAATCTGAAAAAGAATATATGTATCTGAATCACTTTGTTGTACAACAGACACTAACACACACTGTAAATCGAATATACTTCAATAAAAAACTTTTTTAAAAAGGAAGTCCCTTGTGCTTTTCCATAATCTAAATAATATTCTGTATATAGAGCTTCCAGAAGACCTTTTCCTAAAAGAGTTGTGTGAAAGATTCTCCAAAGACCTGTCTGAAAATCAGCCAGTTGGTGTTATTAAAACTTTCAGGCCCTAAGAATTTGATTTAAGCAGTTGGCCATGACCAAGAAGAGCCTACAGACCACTAGTTCTATATTCTCTCTCGCTCCTTTTCCCTCCTCTCTCACTCGCTCTTTTCCTCTTCTCTCTCACTGTCTGTATTTCTCGAAAATGCTATAGAGCAGAGGCCTGTCAAGAAATGCTCCATAGAAAAGCCTGTGAAGCAGAGGAGTCCAGCTTTACGCTGCAGCTACAGCTGTTGCTTGATGAGTCCGTGCACCGCCCTGAACTAGACAGAAAACAGAAATACAGAAACGCTCTGAGGAGCTGAGTGTGTATTTAGTTTGCTTCTGACCAGCGGGTATGGAACTAGCTTCTCCTTGGTCTTGCAGGTACCGGGCCCCGGAGGTGCTCCTGCGGTCCACAAACTATAGCTCCCCCATCGACATCTGGGCCGTGGGCTGCATCATGGCAGAGGTGTACACCCTCCGGCCACTCTTCCCCGGGGCCAGTGAGATCGACACAATCTTCAAAATCTGCCAAGTGCTGGGGACACCCAAAAAGGTAATGAGGTGGGACAAAGGCCTGTGGGACAAAGCTGCAGCTTCCTGTGTTCCCTGCCCCCCGCCCTGGGCAGCACCGGCTCGTTCTGGATCTTCCTCGCCCTGGGTAGTCCTCCACGCCCTTCTCCTACCCTGCAGTGGAAGACGTCCTGGCTTCCTCTGCTTTTCTGCCCGCGTCCTCTCCGCTCGCTTGCAGAGCTTCTGCGTTCTCGTGGCTACAACTCTTATCCGTGCAGACGTCTCCTAATGTGATCTGTAGCCCTCCCCCTTTCCTTTATAACTCTGGTCACAAATTTACATCTTCCTCTGGGATATTTCCCTGACACCCTCACCCTTACCTCCAACTCAGCACGTCTGACCCAGACTGCTTACGCGGGCCTCTCACTGCTGTGGCCTCTCCCGTTGCGGAGCACAGGCTCCGGACGCGCAGGCTCAGCGGCCATGGCTCACGGGCCCAGCCACTCCGCAGCATGCGGGATCCTCCCAGACCGGGGCACGAACCCGCGTCCCCTGCATCGGCAGGCGGACTCTCAACCACTGCGCCACGAGGGGAGCCCCAGACTGCTTTTTGTTTCGCCCCCAACCAGCCTCCTTCGCTCATTCCCCACTTCTGCCTGTGGTCCCATCACATCCCAGAGCCTAGCCTTGAGGCTGAGTTTCAGTTTTACCTTCTTCCTCTCTCCCTTGCTCCCCTTTCCCTTTATCCAAGCAGCTGGCCCATAGATCCTGCTATCTCCAGCCGGTATCTCAGACTGAAGCCCTGCCTGTGTCTGGGGAGGGGGGCACCTCCCCAGTCTTTCTGCCTTCAAGTCTTTTCCCTCCAGCGTTTCTTCCAGTCTGTGACCAGACTTATTCCCCTAAAGAACAGCTCTGGTACTGTCCTCCCCTCCTAAAAATATCTACTGCCCAGCCCCCTAACTCTAATCCCTTATCCGCCACTTGCACCCCTCCTGGCTCTGTGCTCTAGAATCTCCCGCTTCTGCCAAGTGCATGTCTCATGTGCCCCAATCCCACTCTTCTTCCAAGACCCTCGTAATCTTTCTCCTCCCTATTCCTCTAATCTCTTCATGTTCAGCTGTGTTCTGTGTTATTAATATATCATGTGTACATAATCTGTTTCCTGGACCATAAACTCACTCAGGGAACAGATTTGTCTCGTGTTTCTTTTTGCATTTATTTTACACATTCTAGCACCATTGCTGGTACAAACCAGACCCTCAAAAAATTTTTTTTAATTATCTGAAGGGGGCTTCCCTGGTGGCGCAGTGGTTGAGAGTCTGCCTGCCGATGCAGGGGACACGGGTTCGTGCCCCGGTCCGGGAAGATCCCAAGTGCTGCGGAGCGGCTGGGCCCGTGAGCCATGGCTGCTGAGCCTGTGCATCCGGAGCCTGTGCTCCGCAACGGGAGAGGCCACAACAGTGAGAGGCCCGCGTACCGCAAAAAAAGAAAAATTATCTGACGGAATCATTAGTGCCACCTCTTCAAGATTTCCAAACTCTCCTGCTGGAATCTGTCCCTCCTCTGGATGACTGTATCTCTACTTCTCTTGTGACCTTTGTTACTTTTTATTTTGTGTTACTGTGCTTTTAAAATAAATGTCTTGTTTTCTCTTTCGGACCATAATATCTTTAAGGACAGGATTTATATTGGATTATTTTTTGGATACCCAACAACATTAAGTATATAGGAGGCCCTCGGTAACTACTCTAAGTGAATGAATGATACAAGCTATATATTCTGCCACTTCACTTTAAAAAAATAAAAAGCAATTACATCAGAATGTGTCATATAAAACAGGAGTTTGTTGGAGCTAACAGGGATCTTAAAGACTGATTGCTCAGCACCTTCCGTCGTTCGCTCCAGCGCTGAGTGCCCCGTAGGTCTGATGCATGAAAAAGTGGAGGACTTGAGACTAATAGCTATCCTGACTGCTGGGTTTCTAAGCGTTTGTACTTTGACTCACCAAGATGGGGATATAGTAATATGGAGGCTTTCACAAGTTTATTTGACCAAGAACAAGGTGTTTTGTTTTATTTTTTCCCCCAAAAAAATCTCATTAGCAGTTTCTAAAACCTATGTCTCATGGAACGCAATTGGGAAAATACTAATTTGGTTCAACCCCCAAATCTCAAGAGGTGAACTGTCTTGTGTTAAAGTTATAAAATAAGTTGGAATGGGGATTTCCCTGGCAGTCCAGTAGTTAGGACTTGGCGCTTTCACTGCCGTGGCCCAAGTTCAATCCCTGGTCAGGGAACTAAGATCCTGCAAGCCACGCGATTCAGCCAAAAAAAAAAAAGTTGATGGCAAATCCAGTGTCTTTCCCACTGTTCCCCAGTCTTCCTGTTCTTTGTGTCTCTCTGTCAGCATCCTCCTGCATTTCAGTACCCACAGTGCCACCGCCACCATAGTTAGTATGGACGTGGCAGTGACACGTCATACATGCCAGATTATAAAGTCCGATCACAGCAATTGGCTGAGCGAGATTTTCTACCTTTTCCTTCTTTCAGACTGACTGGCCTGAAGGCTACCAACTGTCGAGTGCTATGAACTTCCGCTGGCCCCACTGTGTGCCCAATAACTTGAAGACCCTGATTCCAAATGCCAGCAGCGAAGCAGTTCATCTCCTGAGAGACATGCTGCAGTGGGATCCCAAGAAACGGCCAACAGCTAGTCAGGTTTCCTTCCATTTTCTTCAGATGCGTTTCTCTTGAAGTTCATGTCTAACTGTGAATAATTCCTGTAAATCTCATGGGAAGTATTTTATTAGGCATTATGTGTGAAAACTAGTATTGAATACCACTAATGGTGAACTATATAAGGTATAAGAACTTAAAATAGTTTGAAACTGTCTGTGTCTAAAGTAGTTAAGGTGTAAACAATATAGTTGCTTTGAAGATTGCCGTACAATTCACGTCATATATCACCGTATACGTGAAAATGAAAATAAACATATATCCACCTGTCTTTGGCAGATGTTTTCAAATATATTCTCTATGAGTTAAGATGATGTAGCAGTTTGTTTATAAGGCAGTACTGGTTGTTGAAAGGCAGTTTCAAAGTGAAAATATCTTGTAAGATCCAAATCACTCATTTTACAGATGACAGAGAGAAAGAGAGAGAGAGAGAGAGCTAGGATAATAAATGTAATTAGCATTTTATAGCACTTTATAGTTTGCACATGCTTTAGTATGTTTTTATGTGATTTTAACACTGTGAAGTCTCCATGAGATAGGTGTTACTGTTTTCATTCTATAAATGAGAAAACTGAATCTCAGGAAGTATAAGTGATTTGCAAAAAAAAAAGAAAAGAAAAGAAAGCTTAAGTGATTTGCCTTAATACCTCTACCAGTAACTAGTACAGATCGTGTACTATCAATGGCAGTTCTGTCACGTGGATGACACATCTTCTGTTTTCCCAATTCCATACCTCCTGTTTTCCCAATCCGCCCTCCCCCAAGGCCACTTTGACTTAGATTATAAAGTACACCCAAAAGAGACACGCAGTGCCATGGGCTTCAAACACCGCCAGGCCTCCTGCCAGCTTCTTTTTGTGGTAGTTGTACCTGGCCCCTTCTCAGCTTGTCTCATTGATAATCCCACTGCTCAGAGAATCAAAAAGGTGACCAGTTCTAATCAGAGTCAGTGATTTGGCTGAGCGACAGTGACAGGGGCACTTGAAGATAGGGCCGACATGACGTTAGAATTTGTGAGAGCTGAGAGCTGATGGCTGGGGGGATTAAGGCATGGGAGAAAAGCAGCTGTCCAGTGGCTCAAAGAAGAAACAGCCAAGACCCTGGGTGGCTCAAGAAGGTTGGAGAAACAAATGGTTTCAGGGCAGGAAGGAAGCTTTCTGATGAACCCAGTTTTTTACAATGTAAAGTTTTTTAGAGATGAAAAGAAAAAGATTCTGTAAGGAACCCAGGAACCAAGAGAGGAATGTGTACTTTTAAGCATAGTATCAGAAAAGCTAAAAATACCCCCAAGTCAGTTGAGACTTGCAAAAATACCTGGGACTACAGAGAAGCCTTTCCGAGTTAGATATCAGGGTCCAGGACCACTATGGGAGTATCCATGTTATTTGCCTCTGTATCTACACTTACTATCATTACAGGTGTTTATAGCTATGTCCCAGATTGATCGAGAAAGGTTATGTTGTATTCAATGACTTCCACTCAAAAAGACTAGGGAATATTTCAGAAAGAATTGCAAACCCAGCACTTTAAGATTTATCCCTCAGCGATCCAGAGAGCATGATTATCTTGATGGGCAAGGTTTAACTGTAGCATGCATTACACTCTTGGCGTTTCTGGTGTTAAAGCAGATGCACCTGCTTATTTTATTTTTTTTTTAGTTGAAGTATAGTTGATTTACAATATTGTGTTAATTTCAGGTGTACAGCAAAGTGATAGTTTTATATACATTTCTTTTCCATTACAGATTATTACAAGATATTGGAGATAGTTCCCTGTGCTATACAGTAAATCCTTGTTGTTTATCTGTACCTGCTTATTTTATATTTGATTTTTCAGAGTCTTCCTGGATCATTATACATGGCTCTCTCCATTTTATTTTTTTTCTTTCTATGGACTGAAGAATTGGGCTTAGAACGGTGAAATATTATGTTTAAGACACACAGCAAATAAGTTACAAAGCCAGGATACTGGCAGAAGTAGCAAAGGGCATAGCAGTGAACCTGGGTGCTTTACCCAAGTAATTTGAGTGTGGCAACCAGTCCGTACATTTTACACTATTTTAGATAAGGAAATTCACAAAGGGTGTTACAGATTCAGGTTGCTGTTTTATAATTGGTTTGGGCTAAGCAACTGTAGTAAACCGATTTCGTGACATCTAGCCAGCAACCCTGAATGGTGTCAACCTTCCTGGCCAGATTCTTCTCCTAAAACAGCCTTATGTGTCGTTCCAGGCGCTTCGATATCCTTACTTCCAGGTTGGGCACCCCCTGGGCAGCACCACACAGAGCCTTCAGGATTCAGGAAGACCACAGAAGGACGGTCTGGAAAAGGCAGCCCCACCGCCTCACATAAAGCCGGTCCCTCCTGCCCAGCCCCCAACCAAGCCACACACGCGCATTTCTTTGAGACAGCAGCAAGCCAGCCAGCCCCCTCAGCATCTCACATACCCCTACAAAGCCGAGGCTTCCAGGACGGATCACCTCCCAGAGGACAAGCCAAGCCCTTTGCTCTTGCCATCCCTCCACGCCAAGCATCCCCAGGCAGTAAGCAGGAAGATTCGCTCGAGAGCCCTGTGTCTGGCCTGTCCCTCCTCTGACCCTGCTTACTGAGTGAAATATTTTCTTTTACAGCAGATAAGGTCTAATTATCATAGATCTGTTTTGCAATATCATGGAATTGTGAAAAGAGCCTTGGCTTTGGAGTTAAAGGTCTAAGTTCAAGTTCTGGCTCTGCCTGTGAATTACAGTGCCGCGCCTGGGGGCCTGGCCGTGGGGTGGTGGCCGAAGGCTGGACGCGGCCCCAGACCACTAGGGTCTCGCATCTCGGCTCTGCTGTTTCATAGCTTTGTGACCCTGTGCAGGGTACCTGGCCTCTGTGCTCCTCGCTCCCTCATCTGTGAAACAGGGGTGGATAATGAGAGCGCTAGTCATTGTTATTATCGACCCCTGTGGACTCAGTGTCCTAATCTGGAAAAGGAGGATCCTAATGCCTGTCTTGCCCACCAGACAGGGCTGTTCATGGGGATCAAAGGCCCTGCTGCTTGTGAAGATGTTTTGAAAATCGTCAAGTGCCCCACTAATATTTGTAGATCATTATTCCTATCGGTGCCCTCAGTCGACGCTGGTAATGCCAGGCTGCTGATGGAACCCAGCTCTTTCTTTTCCTCTTGCTGTTCCAAAGGAAACAGTGAGTGTTAGTCAATAAGATAATAATCTGACATGGAAGTCTGGTTTCCATTAGCCTTATAGTGCTGTCTGAGAGTCTGATCTTCTAACACCTTTATGCAAAAATAATACTTTATCTGTCGACTAGCATTCACTCAGTGAGTGCCGGCTCCCGACTAGGGCAGCATGAGGTTACAGGGATGGTGTCTCCAGACTGTCCCCTTTACCCCCGCCCCCCTGCAGCAGCAGTGGGTGTTTGGCAATTTCTTACTGTAGCTAATTCTGCAGTTAACTAGGATCCAGGTCTACTGAGAAGGCAAAGAAGGCATTAATTGCATCGTTTTCTATAAAAGAGCAGGTGACTGACACTTTAGCTATATTCTCTTACATTCTGTTTAGGACAGTGTCAATCACACTAACTCTTTCAGAGATGAGCCCTGTTTCAGCATCCAGCCACTTTCCTCATACGTGAGAAGTACCTTAAATTTCTTTTTTTAAATCCTTATCTTACACAGCTTAGCGTCCCCATTGAATGAAAACTGATGTAATCTGTGCAGGATGAATGACACAGGTCCGGGACTGTGTTTTCCACCGTTGTCCTTTCCAATAAACAGTGTATTGCATATTGGGGAAGGAAACGCCCCAGAAGCCTCCTTTACATAACCGAGAAAGTTCAGAATGGGGATTACTCGTGGGTGAGCTCCGTTAATGCCAAGTATTGCTTTTTCCCCCCTCTCCTTGTATACACAGAGAATTCTCACTGGCCTGGAGCACAAAAATGGTGAGATCAAGCCAAAGAGTAGGAGAAGGTGGGGTCTCGTTTCCAGGTTAGCAAAGGATTCTGATGGCTGGGCTGACTTAGATGACTCGGACTTCAGCCCATCGTTCACCAGGATTGACCTGAAAAACAAGAAGAGACAGAGCGATGAGACTCTGTGCAGGCAAGTGTGGGCTCCTGTCTGTTCACGGACTGCACCTGGGGTCTGTGAGGTCATCTTTATATCCGATGAGCTGCCCAGCTCGTGCTGACCGAAACCATCTTCTCCCCACTCAGATTTGAGAGTGTTCTGGACCTGAAGCCCTCAGAGCCCGTGGGCACCGGAAATAGTGCCCCAACCCAGACATCCTATCCCCGGTGCGACACGCCCACCTTGAGGTCGGCGGCCAAGCAGCACTACCTGAAGCACTCCCGGTACCTGCCTGGTAATAAACATTCCTGCCTCTGCTCTGATCACTGATAAGAAATCGTGTCCCTGGAATCACGTGTTCACAAAGATCCTGTTTTGGATTGCAAGTGCTTGGGGCTTCTCTTCCGAACTGGTGGGACCACCATAGAAATACTAGCTGAAGCCCAGGCTTCACGTTCTTTCTTTCTTTTTTTTTTGGCCACATGGCATGCGGGATCTTAGTTCCCTGACCAGTGGAAGTGCAGAGTCCTAACCACTGGACCATCAGGGAATTCCCAGGCTTCACATTCTTATCTTCTGTAGTTGCCTAAGATAAGAAATTTGGTAGAGGAAACCGGGTCCAGTCCCCAGGGAAGGAGTAACCAGGAAGAACCAGGCAGCTTGCCCAAGGTCTCTCCAGAAACTACCAGCCCTGTGTGTTTTCTCAGGAAAGCAGATGGGAGCTTAGTCACCCCATGTGGCTGTACCACAGGGGTTAAGTGAAAACATTGTAGTTGGAGGGTACCCAGACCTCTCTTCGCATTCTCCGTATTCTAAGCGTACAGTGTTAGCCAACCGTTCATTCTCAAATTCATTCCATCAGTAAATCCGTATTGCACAGCGTCCCATGCTGGGCACTGAGAATCTGGTGGACACAATAGCCAGGAGGGGCCACTAGGCTGCCCACCTCTAGGGCCTCCATTCACATCACAGGCTATGCAGTGACTCTAGCCAGCAGCCTGTAGACAGTATCCTCACCCTCGTATTTTCTAGTGGTGGGAGACAGTCCCTAAATAAATGGACACACCATAGCCACAGATGGTGACAACTGGCGTTAAGGGTGATGAAATGGGGGCAGAGGCAGTACTTTAGACAGAGTAGTCGGGGAAGGCCTCTCTGAGCAAGCGACTCCGACCTGGGCCCCAGCGATTGGGAAAGAACTCCAGGTGCACAGAGACATGCTGAGCAGAGGGAATAGCCAGTACAGAGGCCTGCAGGCAGGAAAGGGCTTGGCTTGAGAGAGGCCAGCATATGGCCTGAGCCCCGTCAGAGAGGATGAGGTGTTAGACGCGTGAGGCATCTTTGGGTGTCTTATAAGAAATTTGGATTTTATTTCATGAGCCACTGGAAGCTCTTGAAGGGTCATAGCTGGTGGACTGACGTGCTTTTTTTGACATCTGTGTGCTGCATGGGTGAGGGGCCCACAAGCTGTCGCTGATGTCCAGGTGGGGACAGTGGTGCTCAGACCCAGGGTGGAGACCTAGGGCGGGGAATGGAGGCCCTGCTGATGCACTGGTTCCCCACTCTTGACTGGGAACAGGCCTCCTAAATACTGCCAGACCTCATCAGGCTTGGCACTGTGGCCTTAGGAGATTGGCCTGCCACTTCCCAGATGCCAGGGTATGGGGGGGGTGGGCAAAGACTCCAGCTGCAGTGAGCACAGGCAGAGAGAGTTATTTCTTTTGGGCTCTAGGGGATGAAGAAGGGTAAAGGATGAATTGAGTTTTTCTGTTCTGAAAGCTACCTGCAAGGCCTGATAGGAGTGGGAAGTGGGTGGTCTGGGGGGGGCAGTGGTTTGCTTGCAGTTGAGGTCAAGGCAGCCTTGGGCGTGAGGGAGTTGGTGAGGGTCATTGGTACAGACCAGAGTCACCTCCCATAGTCCATGTCAGGTTGAGAGGATGGAATCTCAGAATTCAGAAAGAGGAGAGCAGAGGGCTGCAGAGCTGGGCTTGGGGGTGTGGAGGGACAAGAGAAGAACTTGGGCAGCTGACAGAAAGGCAGTGGTCTCCGAAGGCAGATGAGTAGGAAGGCCAAGGGACCCAGAAGCCCAGGACTGCACCAGGTGGTCAAGACATCAGACGTGGACAGATCTGTTGGTAGAAGTTGAGGTCTGTCAGGCCACCCACCAGTGAGACAGCACACTCACCCCGAAGATGGCATCTTTCCTCTGCCACCTATCTGATGACATCATCATGGTCAGTTTTTGCTTTGATTGTTGAAACACGGGAAGTCTTTGACAAATTGGATTCTGCATTCGTTTCATCTCTGACATGTGATGCAAGATTAAATATAAATTTTGCATTTGAAAAACATTTCTTCCCTATTAGGAATAAATATAAGGAACGGCATACTCCCGAATCCAGGAAAGGACTTTATTCCATCTAATCCATGGTCTAGTTCTGGTTTGTCTGGAAAATCTTCAGGGATGGTATCAGTGATCAGCAAAATAAATTCAGGTGAGTAATGATGATTAACCCCTAAATGATAAGAAGCAGATTCTCTGGATGTGGCAGGGGGACAAGCCGTGGAACCACGAGGGCCTCTCTGGCGTGAAAACCCTGGGCCTCTTTTCCAGGCCCGTGCTGCCCTCTCTCACCTGGCAGGAGGCCTTGGGGACTCCGCCAGTTCCCTCCGGCTCCGCCGTCAAGAGTAGCAGGGGACGAGAGCAGTCTTCCCTGGTGCAAGGGAAAAACAGTCTTACGGGTCTGGATTCCGAGGCCCTGCTCTGTGGTGGGCGACCTCCAGGGCCACGCTTCACTGGGTCTGCCTTGCTCTGGCTTCTCCCTTCTGTCTGATGGCCCAGCCTTAGCCCGGGGCATCAGAACCCCTTCTGGTTGGAAGGTGGACGGTTTGGAAGCCCCTGCCTACTCTTTTTATAATAGACAGATGAATTTCAGAAGTCCTCCAGGAAGACACACCCCGTGCCCAGTAGACAGCTTCCCCTGCTGTGGGCTGCTTCGCCTTCCACGTGCCAAGTAAACATCTGGACTCCTCTTCTCTCTGCCTTTGTCCATTGCGTGTTCATGTTTTTTTTTTTTTGTGGTACACGGGCCTCTCACAGTTGTGGCCTCTCCCGTCGCGGAGCACAGGCTCCGGACGCACAGGCTCAGCGGCCATGGCTCACGGGCCCAGCCGCTCCGCAGCATGTGGGATCTTCCCGGACCGGGGCACGAACCCGTGTCCCCTGCATCGGCAGGCGGACTCTCAACCACTGCGCCACCAGGAAAGCCCCATGCTTTGTTTTTAGTATACAAGAAATACCTAGTATGGTTTTGCATGTTTTAAAATTTATATGCATATAATCCTGGATCTCCACTCATTTTAATAATTATATTACATATGCAGCAATTATACATCCATAGAATATATATCACATTATGTATAGTATTACATATACAATATATATAAGTGTATGATACCACGATTTATTATTCATACTAGAATATAATTTTTTTAATTCAAGTATAGCTGCTGTTCAATATTATATAAGCTACAGGTGTGCACTATAGTGATTCACAATCTTTAAAGGTTATGCTCCACTTATAGTTATTATAAAATATTAGCTATATTACCTGTGCTGTGCAATATATCCATAGTAGCTTATTTTATACCTAATAGCTTATACCTCTTAATCTCCTACCCGTATACTGCCCCTCCTCCCTTCCCTCTCCTCACTGGCAACCACTAGTTCTCTATATCTGTCTGCTTTTCTTTTGTTATATTCATTAATTTGTTAATATTTTTTTAAACATCTTTATTGGAGTATAATTGCTTTACAATGGTGTGTTAGTTTCTGCTTTATAACAAAGTGAATCAGCTATACGTATACATATATCCCCATATCCCCTCCCTCTTGCGTCTCCCTCCCACCCTCCCTATCCCACCCCTCTAGGTGTCACAGAGCACCGAGCTGATCTCCCTGTGCTATGCGGCTGCTTCCCACTAGCTATCTATTTTACATTTGGTAGTGTATATAAGTCCATGCCACTCTTTCACTTCATCCCAGCTTACCCTTCCCCCTCCACATGTCCTCAAGTCCATTCTCTACGTCTGCGTCTTTATTCCTGCCCTTCCCCTAGATTCTTCATAACCGTTTTTTTTTTAATTCCATATATATGTGTTAGCATATGGTATTTGTTTTTCTCTTTCTGACGTACTTCACTCTGTATGACAGACTCTAAGTCCATCCACCTCACTACAAATAACTCAATTTTGTTTCTTTGTTAATATGTTTTAGATTCCACATATAAGTTATATCGTACGGTATTTGTCTTTATCTGATTTATTTCACTTAGTATAATGACCTCCAAGTCCATCCATATTGCTGCAAATGGCAAAATTTTGTTCTTTCTTATGGCTGAGTAGTATTCCATTGTATATCTATACCACGTCTTCTTTATCCATTCGTCTGTTGATGGACACTTAGAACATAATTTATTCATTCCTTCTCTTCTTGACCAACATGGAAGTTGTTGACAGTTCTCACAGTTAGAGCACCGGAGTGAACATTGATGCCCCCTATAGGTGGTGTGCACGTGTGAGGTTTCTGAGTATGACGTAAATGTGTTAGCTTAAAGGCTGTGTTCATCTTGGACTTTGCCCAGCTGCTGTCCAGCAGGGTGTGGGAGTTGTGCTCTGCCCTTGATGCCTCTTGGTACTGTTGAGATTGTCAACGGGTACTCATCTGAGGGTGTGCAATGGCATCTTACTGTGGCTTCAACCCGCATGCCCCATTGACTGAGGGTTGATCATCTTCTTGTGTTTACTGACTCTACGTCTTTTTCCTTCTGTGATTTCCTTGTTCAAATTCTCTTCCCATTTTTCTTCTTATCTGTCTAGTCACCAAAATTGCAAAATGTGCTCCGGCTGACCAGCACAGCTCCTCACACATGAGCTCAGACCCTTGCTCCCGCTCTGCCTTGAGCAATTGCCAAGAATGCTCTGTGTTGTGAAGACAGAGAGCAGCTCTCCCCCTCATGAGCTCTTCCGAATGGATATAACTTCCATTTGTATAACATTCTTCATTATTCCGTGTGCACCTTGATTATAGATACACATTCACCCATCTGATACGTATTGATTACTTGCTATATGTAAGGCTGTCCATGAACCGCCTGGAACACTAAGATGAATAGCACCCAGTTCCTGCCCTTAAAACTGTCTCAAGACAGAAATGACATAAAAAGTGAACGTATTTAATATATTTTAATAAGGATTAATTTTCTGGTTCTGGACAAGAATACTTAGCATAGAATTACTTATAATAGCTAAATAATTAACATAACCTGTATGCTGATCAATAAGAGAATGGTTAAATGAGCTATGGTTTAACCATATTCTGGAATTTGTATATACTGACATGGAAGGGTAACTCTTGTATGTTATGGAGCAGAAAAAGAAAATTCCAGAACAGCTTAAACTTATTATTACAAACAGAAAATTCCAAATTTCCCCTTTTTTTTAAGCAAACCAACCTACCAGCCTCCTTGTGGGTACAGGCTACAGGGTCAGCACCGTCTTGCACACTCTCGCCCCATCCCCCAGCGTTTCCAGCAGCGTAGTGTGGTGGAATGCTCTGCTCGGAATTCACTGTTTTTATCCTAATTCTTTTCCCCTGAAAGTCAAAACCTGGTTCTCTATTGTCCTGCCCCACTGTCCTTTACCCCCATTGGTGTCCTGTGCATGTCTTGGCAGTAACAAGCTTTTCCTTTTGCAAATCAGTTGGTTCCACCTCAACAAGTTCTAGTGGACTGGCTGGAAACTATATCCCTTCCTTTCTGAAAAAAGAAATCGGTTCTACTGTGCAGAGGGTCCACGTGGCACCTATACCTGACCCTTCCCCTGGTAAGTTCTATTTCAGATTATTATTATTCATGAATTGATTCAACAAACAGTTATCAAACAGCTGCTTTGTGCTGGACCTTGTAGGCCTAGGGTCCACGAGTGAAGGAGACACAAAACTCCTGTCCTCCTGGAACTTGTACTCTACAGACAATAAGTAGACCAAATAAGATGCTCCTAAAGTGCTAAGGGGAAACTAAAGCAGGGAGTAGGGAGTGTGGGGTGCAAATGCATTTTACACAGGGCAGCCAAAGAAGACCTCACTGCAAAGGAACCATCGGGTAAAGATCTACAGGAGGTGAGCAAGAAAGCCCTATAATGCAGGCTCTTAGTGCCTGGGCCTCCAGGTAGGATGGGCCTGGTAGATGCAAGGAACAGCAGGGAGGCGGAGTGCAGGAATGGTGTGAACAAGAGGAGGATAGCAGGAGGAGGAGGTCAGAGAGGTGATGGGGGGCGCCCCCCACAGGTCACTGTAAGCACGTCGTCATGACTCTGAGCCACATGGAAGCCCCCGGAGGGTTCTGAGCTGGGCAGTGAGGGGATCTGACTTCTATCTCCAGGCTCACTCAAGCCCTGTTGTCACTAGACTGAAAGGGCGAGCAGGGTGGAAGTAGGGAAACCAACCAGGAGGCTGTCACGATTATCCAGGTGAGGAATGAGGCTGGCCTGGGCCGGTGGTGATGGTTGACCTGGGCCAGGTTTTGGGTAGGTTTGGAAGGTAGAGCCAATAGGATTTGCTGAAAATTACAAGTGGGATCTGAGAAAAAGAGAAGGGTCAGGGATGACACCAGTAATTCTGGCCTGACCACTATAGAATGGGGTTGTCCTTAACTGGGAGGGAGGACCCTGAAGAGGCGGCTGCTCTTCAGCTCTCCTTTGCTAATATTTTTGTCACCAGGATGCTCTTTGCCGCACTTTGTTTGCATGGGTCCCGTATCAGTCAGACCCACCTTTTTCTTTCATTGCAGGTTATTCTTCCCTGAAGGCTGTGAGACCTCATCCTGGGCGACCTTTTTTCCACACCCAACCTAGAAGCACTCCCGGGTCGCTGCCCCGGCCTCCGGCTGCCCAGCCCGTGCACGGCCGGACGGACTGGGCTGCTAAGTATGCATCTCGGCGATGACTGTCACGAAGCCCTTTGTAGGGGACAGCAGGACACTCTCCCTCAGCCAGCTGGTGTTCTACCTGCAAGAGACTTTCAGATGGTGGAAAAGCAAACACTTTATAGTTATTCTTCTGAACTGAGACATTTCAATATTCATTTTTAAAGTTTTTTTTTTAATATTGATTTGAATGCAGTACCTTTTTTGTACAAAGTTATTTTATTCTAAAACTGGGTCCCATTATTTTCTTAAACAGCAGCATTTTGTATATATGGATTATGTTTTAGCATTTTATACAGTCAACTTTGTAAGGAAGTTTTTAAAGATTAATTGATTTTCCTTTGGGGTTCCAGATAATATTTTATACAGATTTTTAAAAATAGAATAATAATGATGCAGTATTGCAACAGGGGTGCAATTTAAGGCTACACGATGAAGGGTTTTTCCCTCAGTGTGTGCAGATATTTGTGAAGTGGTTAAATTTTAAATGTGGCATATTCGGTACTTTAGGCTTTTTTGGACTGACCTCAGCACCAGAAAACTGACCATCTGCCGTTCTCAATACCATGTTATTGGTTTGACTTTTTGATACCGCTGTGCTGTTCTAAAAGTACTATTACATAATTCACTTTGTTTTCTTTTTACTCCCCAGATGAAAGAACTCTAAGTAAATATTTTTAGAAATGTTTATAACACCCTTTTTGGTGGTTGGAGATATCCAGCTGAAACCAAGCTATGCCATGATACTCTATTTTCTTCCATTTTTGAAATCAACTTGTATAAGTACCCACAAAAAGGAAGCTTTTCAAGCCAAAATGTTCTCCACATAAAGGTTAACACGGTCACTTAAACTATATCCCTGCCAAGATACATGATCCAAAAGCTAAGTTTCAAAGCAGCAGAAGATTTTTTATTATCCTAACCCTCAGAATGTTGCATTTAGCTCGGTTTTCATGGCAATCTGGGGAGCAGGAAAGATAGATGGCAGAGGTCCCACTGGTCTGGGAAGTCACAGCTACCATGATGTCAGTGTCTGTCACGTGCCACATTCAAAGAACTCTTAACCCTTGTGTAGTTTCTTTCAACAGTGAGAACTCTATATGGTGGGCAGAGGCTGTTCCATTGAGAGGAATGTTTACAGCAATTTTGAAAATGACAAAGCTAGTTTGGAGACAGAAAAAGACAGAACGTCCACTCTGATCCACCTCTGTGGGCACACTCGCCTCCACTCATGGTCGCCTGAAAGGCAAGAGAGAAGGTCACCGTCTGTAAACGCGACATAGTCTCCGGAGTATATTGACTCTCCTTCTCGCAGGGCTCAAGTCACTCTCATTTGCTTCCAGGATATAGCAAGTTGAGCCAATGAAATTGTCATCTTTGTCGGTTAAAATGAATATCGGCACCTTGATATGGTTCAACCTAGTAAGTTGGTAAATTTTTGCTTTGACGTATTCATAATATGTTGCAGCTTGAACAAATCAGGCTGGTTCCCAAGGGGCCCTCACCTAAAATCAGGGAGTAATTTGTGCTTTGGAGAGTCTGGCTCAAAAATATACCTGACCAAGCACCATGATCGCTGGGGGCGTGAGAAAAGCACACGATGGAAGTGGATTTGAGAGGTAATATTTTCCTGTTAACAAACTGGCAGCAAAGCTTCAGGAAATAAAGATGTATATGTAAGCACAACTTGAAGCTGAATTCATTTCTGTATTATATTCTCATTATCTCAAGCAGCAGAAAATGTGTTTTCAGAGATGAGTCCTTTACTATGAGGTTAATATTTATTTCCCCTTTCTGTATTATGTATAAAAAGTAAATTAATCTGAAAGCTTACCCAGCTTGCTGGAAAGCTGGTTTTAAATTGTAAATACCCCCTAGAGAACCAGATGGATTGTGAATACCATATTCTTGGCCCTCTAGCTTATGTTAAGGTCATTACATTTTTTTTAATTGAAAAACCCAGTTACCTGGTTATTACACATTATAAAATTGTTTTTCTATTACGTTTGTAGGGCCCAAATTCGGAAAATATTTCACTTTTCTTCTTCTTCCGCTTTCATTTGTTTATCAGCAAACAACTTCCCTTGGGAAGCAAAACATGTTTATTCATTTGCAAGTCAAGTAGCTGACGCTGCATTGAGCAAACTAGAAGGCTGAAAAAACAATGTCAATTCTAAAGAACTAGCAAAATCCTATAAAGTTCTCTTTTCCCCCCCGCCCTGAAACGGGTAAAGGATAAATTGAGCATACAAGCTGTTTACTATAGAAGCAAATAGTCACCATTATTTTGTTAAGTGAAAATGAAATGCTACCTGTTGCCTATATTTTTAGTGACTATAGACTTACAAAATCTACTGCAAGACACCAAGAAGAGTGATGAGTTTAACTGTACCTATCCACGTCTGTACCTCATTTCCAGGCAGAAAGCTTTCTGGGACGTCAGGAAATGGTACAGTGCCCAAAGTTTCAGTGACAGTGGTATGCCAAAGGGTATGTGTGTGAACTGCAGGGAAAGTTGCATGGGCATAAAAGCTACTCTTGGTGTGATTGTTAATTTGACAATAAGCTGCCATTGATTACTAAGCCCTCACCCAGCTCATGTATGATTTAAATAGGAAGAAAACTGATTTTTAAGCAATTTTTTAGACACATCTCTTGCCTAAAGGACTATATACGTCTAATAAACTGACGCTATGTCATCATCTGGAGTCATCAAAAGTTGAATACAGTCAAGGCAACCCACGTAACGCAAGAATCGTTTTGTTTTTAAGTACGAATTACCAGTACTGTTGGAGTTCACAGGCACCATGTCTTTTCACGAGGTGGCATCAAGCCATTGTTCTGGGCCATTTAGGAGAGAAAAAGAATGCAGGCTGTATGTTTCAGCTCAATGTATGATCCAAAGCAATGTGTTTATAAGAAAATGTTTGACATACTAATTATTTTATATCATTTAAAGCATACTGTAGCAACTTGTTTGTTTAATATATGTGGTTAATTTTTAGAATTATTTTTTACAATTTCCAACCAAAGTACTGTATTTTATATAATTTATTGTGAGGACCTTCTCATGGAAACCCATAGAAGACAAACTGGGGGCAAATATCACGTTAATCTGTATTATCAGTTTCTTATAGTCACTGTGCTAATGTGAATTTAAAATGACCTGAACGGTCTTCTAATGTGGATATTTCAATGCTGACAGCAATTTAGTCTCCTGGTTTGATTACAAGGGAGTAACTAAGAATATATTTAATTATAAAGCAAATATTCATATGATGGGAAGGTAGGAAGACAGAAAACCACTTACTCAAACCCCTTCTGAAATAAAATGTTCCTTTTTTGAATAGTTTGTCCTAAGGTGTTTAAAAACGTTAACTTTACTTAAGGAAAATTCTGCTCCAAATAAAGTTACAGTTTAAGAAAAATTGATTTGAGTGTTCTGTTTTTGTTTGTATGTTCTCCCATCAAACAGTAACATTACTATTTCCTAATTTGGAATTTTGATATTCTGTAACTTCTCCTTAACGCTTAATATAGTGTTACTGCTGTGAAATTGAAAGCATACACTTAGACTAGCAGTAGGAAGCATTATCTTGCAATGTGGAGGCTTTTTAAATCTAGCTTTTAGCAAGTTAGGTGAGTAGGAATATTTGGAAAAAAAAAAAAAGCAGGTCAACACAATTTCTTGTTGCTGATTTCATCATGATTAATACCTACCTTGCGTTTTTCTAGCTTTCATAGTACACTCACATGTACAATATAAACCTTCAAAAGAAACTCATAACTTCATGAATTCCATACAGAATTCCACAGGAAATTCTTCTCCCAAACATTCTTTGAAACCTTAAAAGAATTTTGAGGGAACATGATTTACCAATTAACCTTGTATTGGTGAATCCGTAGGTGATGTGCCCTTCGCCATCAGAACATCCACGGACCTGGATGGGGGAAGGGTCAAAGACTGAGATGAGTTCCCAGGGCCTCTGAATATATTGATATATATCAGGTAGGTAGAAAGACACCATGAGTAAGACTGTCCCAGGCTGAGAGCAACTCCAAGGGTCTCCAAGAATAGAATGATTTCAGGGGCTTCCAAGGAGCAGAATGACCTAAGCATACCTGTTGTAGAATAGCAGAATTAAAATAACAGGAGTTTTTAATTTCTCCACAAGCTTGTTTAATGAGAGTCTTATGACACTGCCTTAGTTTCTCTTTCGGGTAAACAAGATTACTAGGATGATATGACCCCTAATTTATTAGGTTGGACGTATGAAGTGTCCATTTTTGTAAGTTAGAAAAAATTAGTAAAATACCAACAATTTGATATGGTTCAACCAATTAGAAATAAGAAAATGGAGATAAAGGTTTGGCTGATCAACAACGTTTATAATAATGCTTGTCCTACCTAGTTCAATGAAAGCGAATCTTTGTAGAAAGGTGGGTTGAAAAAATTGATAAAGTATGACCACCTTCAGCAGGTTTGGAAAATATGGCTTCTGCCTGTCTCACCTTCCAAGATGGCCCACACTGTCTGTGGAGTGTGTATTTCTCTGAGTAAACCTCCTTTCACTTAAAAAAAAAAAAGAAATATATATGGCTTCCTACCTATGTCAACTTGAGTAATCTCTGTGTTAGGTCAGAGTTAGAAAAATGAAATTGAACACATATTGCTTTTCGTATTTGAAAGTGACTTTCCTGACTCTTGGTGTGCCCAGCTGTTCTTGTTTTTTCTTCTTACTTTACATATTTTCTCTGGATAAACTCACCCTTTTGCTGGCAAGTTAATCCATCTCAGTCCTCTCTTCTGAGTTGTCACTGGCCTCTTTTTTTATTTTATTTTTATTTTTTTATGGAAATATAGTTGATTCACAATGTGTTAATTTCTGCTATACAGCAAAGTTCTTCAGTTATACATATATATAATTCTTTCTTTAGTATTCTTTTCCATTATGGTTTATCACAGGACATTGAATATAGTTCTCTGTGCTACACAGTAGGACCTTGTTGTTATCCATTCTGAATATAACAGCTTACATCTGCTCACCCCAACCTCCCACCGGCCTCTTCAACTGTCTAGTGGACATTTCCAGTTGTACGGCTCGCAGGAATGAAAGACAAACCTACTCATGATTATTTCCCCCAAACCTTTATGGAGCTAGAACCAAGGTATCGTCCATTCATTCATTCATTCATTCATTCTTTCAACAAGTGTTCTCTGAACGCCTTCTCTGTGCTAAGCATTATTCTAAGAGCAGGATATACAAAAGTATATTGTAAAAAATATGAAAATCCCTAACCTCTTGGAATATACATTCTATCAAAATTTCAGACAGATAACAAAATAAATTAAAAATATAGTATGTTAGATGACAATAAATGTTATGAAAAATAAACAAGGAAGGTGGAAAAGGAAGTGTGTGTGTGTGTGTGTGTGTGTGTGTGTGTGTGTTGGGGGGGCATCATTCTCGACCTTTTCTCTTTCTCCTTTCCACCTCATTAATATTTCACCTTTTCTTACCCATCTTCTTCAAATTTTTGATGCTACTATAATTCACACGGACATTTAACAGGTCTCTCTTTCCCCACCCCACACAGTCCCAATTCATCCTCCACGTTTCTGCCAGAGAAATCTATGGAAAATAAAATCTGATCTTGTTATTTGCTGTAATTGATCAGCAGCACAGGCTTCTCAAGCCAGGTACTCTCAAAAACCCCTCCTGGGTGAAAACAATAATCAACAACATCTATAGCCTGAGAAATAGCAGAAGCTGCCTCTAGAAGCAAGAGAGAGTTCTGAAGGCCTTTTGGAGGCATATATTTTTAACTTTAAAATTCATGTGAATTTTTCTATACTAACCTTGACGGTTTTAAAATATTTTAAAGTTCTAACTTATCTACCAGCCAAATTACTTTTTTAGCCCCATTGATACCTCTACCCCAAGGCCCCTACTTCCTTCCATCCAAGAAGGTGCTATGTTTAACCTGTGGCTTAAAGCAGTTTTGTCGAAAGTGTGCAAAATGAAGGAGAAGCTCAAGACGATTCACTGGGTCAAGGAAGAAAGAAGGAGGGAGAGGAGAAAAAAATATATGTATATATAAATATATAAAATATATATTATATAGAAAATATATGTGTATATAATATATAAATGAATATATATTTTATATATAAATTATATAATCACACACTTAATAATGAGTTGTTACATAGCTATATATGGAACTTTGCTTACTTTTCAAAAATGAGTTGTGTTACATAGCTATATATAAAACTTCGCTTACTTTTCAAAAATACCTCTTCTGTATGAATTACTTGATCCTTTTTTAAAAACATTGTCTGTCACATTGTCAAAAGAAAGGCAGACTGCCACGTGCAGCGCCTCATTTGGATGTGTCTGGAGTCTTGGAAGCTTGACTACCCTACGTTCTCCTACAAATGGACCTTGAGAGCTTGTTTGGAGGTTCTAGCAGGGGAGCGCAGCTACTCGTATACCCTTGACCGAAGAACGGTCCTCCTCTATCGGGGAAGGTCGTCCTCTTCGACCGAGCGCGCAGCTTCGGGAGGGACGCACATGGAGCGGTGAGGGAGGAAGGGGACACCCGCCTAGCCAGCCAGATCAGCCGAATCAACCCTGGCGATCAATGGGGTGACAGATGTCGCAGCCAGATCGCCCTCACATCCGAAAGAACACGCTGGAGCATGCGGTATATAAACCTGAAGAGATTTTTAACTTTTTGCATAGGTCTACTTGTTTGTCTAGTCGGATCTCTAAAAGTCACTTTAAAGTCTTAACCTAACTAACACTTAAATGATCACTTAATCCCTAAAATTGCTAAAATTGGTGCTAAAACGGGCTTAATTTGGGGTTGTTTTCACATTATCCAGCATGCCTTGCAGGTGGGAGGGGCATGCTAAATAGTGCCGTGTCTATTGGTGAAATCCTCCGGAGCCTCGCCCACCGAGAGCGCCTCGGGCGGCCCACGGGTTCCCTGGCTGCAGACCGCTTGCTGGGCGCTTTGTGCGGTTCTGGTCACTCCGAGCGGACCCAGGTCTGTCTCCCTTCTGCCGCCCCCACCTGCCCTTTCCCCTCGTCTTGTTTCTCCTGGCTCCGAGCTTCTCACTCTCTCTCCATCCCGGAACCACCCCGCATTCATCCTATTCCTGTCTTCCTGCCCCGGTCCTTTGCGCCCCCGCCCCCATCTGGGCAGACGGGGGCCCCTGGGCTGGGGTGGGGGTCTTGTTTGGCTCGGTGTGCGTATCATGATTAACGCGCTCTATGGAGTCGGCAACCCTGGGTGGAAGGCAGGGTCGGATGGTCCCCGGGGCGGGCCGCATGGGCTGAGCGGCCACGCGGAGCGCCGGGAGCCTATCTCGGCCGCCGATCGGTGGCCTGGGCGCACCCGGGGCTGGGGGGCCCGTGTCCGGGCGGGGCGGGGGCGTGCAGGATCCGGGGCCGCCACCGCGGGCCTGCCCACCGACGCAAGTCTTACGGACAGTAGTAATCCTCGGCCTCCCCACCTCCCTGTTGCTGTGAGGCTCAAATCTGACGCGTGTGAAAGTGAATTTTTGCAGAGGTTCCACGGGTGTGTACGTCTCCTCCGCGGCCCTTGGCGTCTGGACTGTGAAGGCCGAATTTGGGAAATCACAGATTTTCAAGGTCAAAGTATATGATGTTCTGATTCTGTGAAGTCCCGTGCTGCTAGTACAGATAGATGTCTTTACAGCAAATGGCCCCAGCTTCCCAAGATCCAGAGTAATAAATCGTAACGATATGAAACGGTATGAAAGCCAAGTGTTTTGTTTTTTTTTAAGTTTTAAAATGGTGGTCTGTTTTTATTGAGTGAGGGAAAACGCAATTAAAAAAACGAAAACAAAATCCCTTCCCTTCCAACCACCACAAAACCCCCCAAACAGTTTTCTGTGCCAAAATCCTGAATATTCATTTAGCGCCTGAGCTCTGGGCTGAGGACTCGAAATTGAGGCTGTTCTTTTGCGAGGAGCTGCTGCGTTTGTTTTTCAGAAAACCTGAAAGGCCATGATGGCTACGAAGCCCAAACTCCACTATCCAAATGGACGAGGCCGCATGGAATCCGTGCGATGGGTTTTAGCTGCCGCTGGAGTCGAGGTACCCTACCTCTATGCTGTTTCTGCACAGATTTGTCCTACAGCGTTGAGACTTGAGGGAAACGTCAATGGCGGAGCCCTGTCCTCTCCCACTAATATTACAGATCTGCTTCAGTGAGTCAGAAGAGTCCTTCCCCTCAAGACTTTTTCTTTTTATAAATGGAGTGTAGTTGATGAAATTGTATTTAACTTCCAGCTTTAATCATTGGCTTCTGATCTACCACCAGTAGATATTTATTAATGAGGAGAAAAGGAACGAACCTGCAATTTGCCAGTTAACAGCCAGAACTTTTGTGGATATAGAATCTCTAGGTGAATTTCGTATTTATTCCAGTGGCTTCAGACTGGCAGCCTTCCTATCTTGTCTGCATTCCTTCCTGTATGTTTTGGCCCACAGTGGTTTTGGTCTTGTTTTTGTTCTGTTCTTGTAGCTTCTTGTTTATGGAAATTTTCAAATACGAGCAAAGATAGGACATTGCCATGAGATCCAGGTACCTGTCACTCAGCTTCAACAACCATCAGCTTTATGCTAATCTTGTTTCACCTATCTCCTCCCCTCTGCTTGCTTTGTTGGAATATTTTACGTTTCATCTGTGAGTACTTCAGTTTTGCTCTCTAAAAGATGAGCATTTTAAAACATAACCACAATAGCATTATTGCACCCAACAAAATTAACAACAGTTCCTTATTATCAGCTAACAATCTGATTGTCAAACAGGCCTTGTTTCAGTCTGGATCTAAATCAGGTCCACACATTGCATTTGATTACATTTCTTTCAGTATTTAAAAAAATCTGTAACATTTCCTCTGCATTTAAAAAAAATAAACTTTGCATTTTGAAATAATTTCAGATTAATAGAAAAGTTCTAAAGATAGTGCAGAGTGTTCCCATGTAACTGTCTCTGTCTCCCTTAATGAAAACATCTTAACCACATCAAAACCAAGAAATTAACATTGGTGCATAACAAACTACAGACTTTATTCAAATCTGATTGGTTTTTCCACTAATGTCCTTTTACTGTTCCAGGATCCAACATTGTATTTAGTCATCATGTTTCCTTCGCTTTCCTCCATCTGTGACAGTTTCTTAGTCTTTCCTTTATTTCACCACCTTGACGGTCTTGAAAAGTATTGGTCAGGTTTTTTGTAGAATCCTCCACATTTTGGGTTTGTCTGATGTTTTTCTCATGATTAGACCGAGTTTGAGGAAAGAAAACCACGGAGTGAAGTGTCCTTATTACATCATATGAGGGGTTACAGGACATCATGAGTCGTCACTGGTGCAGTTAAGCCTGGTCACTTGGCTCCTTCATTCATCAACTAATTTTCCCTCTGTTCTTTGGAAGAGAATCATTAAATTCAGCCCACACTCCCAAGGATGGGAATTAAGCTCTACCTCCTGGTATCTGCATTTAGAATTCTTATGTAAGGAAGATTTGTCCCACCCCCATTTATTTATTTATTCCATCATTTGTTTATATCAGCATGAATTTAAGTATATTTATTTTATCCTTTCGATTAAAATTCAATAATACTTTCTTTTGTTGCTCACATAGTTCCAGCTTTGGCCACTGAGGCTCTTTCAGGTTGGCTCTTGTGTCCTTTCCATGTAGCCCTTTTTACTTTTTCTTTTTCCTTCAACATTTTCTCACTTTCTGACACTCCAAGATGCTCCAGGCTAATCTTGTATTTTCCTTGCCCTAGCCCTAGTACTTCTCCAAAGAGCCCTGGTCCCTTTTATTAGAAAATGGTATTAGCAGCCAAGATCTGGGTGCCAAGTGTCTGCATTTGTTTCTGGTGCCATTTGTGGAAGAAACTGCGTTTAGAATGCCCCTCATTCTGGATTTGGCGGCTTTACTCTCATTTTAACATGTTCTGTTCTCTATATTTCCTGTAAACTACTAGTTGGATCCAGAAGTCTGATCAACTCCAGGCTCCTTTTTTTCTTTCTATCTCTATTTTTTTTTTTCCTGCCAGACTGCGGCAGAGGGGATACTGCGATCATATTTCTCTTGTGCGACATCCGGGGTGCATGACGTCTGCCTGTCTCATTTTCAGCGTTGCTGAGTTTGATCAGTGTGTTTCTGTGACCTTAGCCTGTTCCACACACTATGAAGTTTCCTCCATCACCCTTTCAAGTGTCGTTTGCAGCCTTGATCATCACCATTGTTAGAGGTTACAAAATGGTGATTTTTCTATTTCTATCATTTCACCTAAATTTACTAACTGTGATACTCTTGTAAAGAGTAATTGTTCACTGATTACTTAATTACCTCGAAGTACAGTTCAAATAAGAAAAGCAGGATAGATGCTTGATTCTGCCACTTTTATCAATTTTCAGAATAATGAGTCGTTACCCTAGCAGCCTCCAGAGGTGACAAATGAGGGTTGATGGGTTTGGGGTTTTGTTTCTTATGGTTGGTTTGGTTTGGTTTTGGTTTCCTTACCTATCGTTATAACTCACCACACAGTGTTTTTACAGTTTTCTAAATTAATCGATATCATTTTTATATACAAATTCTGATTTCTGACTTCTCTTGAGAAGTTGGAAGATCTGATGATCCTGGGGCCTCATTTCCATAGGGCAGCAGCTGCTGCTTCTGAGTAGGGACGGTCCCTAGAGATGGACCTTTCTAGCCTGCACAGTCCCCATCATTCCCTATTGTCTCAGGACATATTTTCTAATTGTGTTAAGAGGAAAGCGGAACAATTCTTGGTCCTTTGATCACCTGTCACCTGTCTAACCCCTGTATGCTTCTGAGTTTGCAATTATCTAATAGGTTTTGAAGAGGGTGTCTTATATGAGTATGTACTAGAATCCCTTGTCAAAGCTCCTCTTCCCTAGCTTCATTCTGCCCCTCCTGCTCTGCTGTGAGTCAGCATTCTTGGCTACAGTCATAGAAACCCAACCCTAAGTAAGAAAAACAAAAAGGAACATGGGTCATGTGATCTACCTACCCTCAACCAGGCAGGCAGGTTGGGTACAGTAATTAGCCCAGCGTGGGTCTCAAGCCCACTCCTCTGACCAGGGTGGAGGGAGCTAGGCTGGCCTCCTTCACGAGGGCTGACCACGTGGTTTGCAGGAACAATTCCCAAAAGGTGGTACCAGGGGTCCCTTTCCTTTCTGTGCCCAGTGACATTTTCAGCTACATTTGTGCTCAGACAGATCTGAAACAGGAGGGCCAGGCTGGCAGCCGCTGGGTGGGTTCATGATTCCCAGGGTCACGATGTCGGTTAGAAGCTGATGTGTAAAGCACACGCATCCCAGTAACTAGGTACCTCGCACCTGCCGAGAGACAGCCTGGCCTAATTCAGGGCGTCGGCGTCTTCCATCTCACGCGCGGTTCGAGTCCTCAGACCTTGCTCCGTGCCGGATGCTGCTTCTCGGCTGCTTGGAGCTTCGTGTGCCCAAAGACCACCCCCCCCCCACCCCGAACCTGGTCAGATCCTCCTTGTGGAGAGGGGGATGAACAGTAAAAGAGAAGATGTGAAGGCCACAAGCTCCTCGTTCAGGACTTCTAGGCAGTTCACTTAGAAGAAGGGGGCGTGCGAAGAGGGAGCGCGTGGTGTGGACACGGGCGCTTCTCCAGGGATCCCAGCGGGAACGGCACCCCATCAGGGCACAGAGACGGCTGATGGCGTGGATGGAAGCCACACGCTGTCTGTCTGTCCTTACAGCCCGGAGCAGCAGCCAGACAGTCGCCAGCTCCCCCAAGCTCTGCCTGGGGACTTTTTCCCTTCCTCCCTCTCCTACCCTCTAATCTCCTGTTCCGGTGCTAGATTCTTCTTACAGACCAAGTTTTATAAAGTTTGACTGAAGAGAGCTTCTCTAGTGAGAGAGAGCATGCATTTTGCTACGTGTTCCCAGAAGTCAAAAACCAGAATCGGAACAATTTGGAAGGAATTAAAAAAAAAGTTTTTTTAAATTAAAGTATAGTTGATTTCGGGTGTACAGCAAAGTGGTCCAGTTATATATATCTTGCACATTATTTTCCATTATAGCTTATAACAAGATATTGAATATAGTTCCCTGTGCTGTACAGTAGGTACTTTTGTTTATCTATTTTATATATAGTAGTGTGTATCTGTTAATCCCAAACTCCTAATTTATCCCTCCCCCACCCCCTTTCCTCCCTGGTAGCCATAAGTTTGTTTTCTATGTGTATGAGTCCGTTTCTGTTTTGTAAATAAGTTCATTTGTGTCATTTTTTTTTAGATTCCACATATAAGTGATATGATATGATATTTGTCTTTCTCTGTCTGACTTACTTTGCTTAGTATGTTAATCTCTAGGTCCATCCATGTTGCTTGGAAGGACTCGTTTTTTTAAAATGTACATTTCTGGTCTCTCCCAACTACTGGATGTGAATCTCTGAGGGATGAGCCTAGAGACACACACACACGCTTTCCCATGTGCTTTATAAATGATTGTGGTCATAAAAGTGTGAGAGCCGTGGTGCAGAGGGAACACCACCAACATCACACCTGACCAGCTGGGCATTTGGACAAATGCCCAGAACATTCTTGCCCTGAAGTTACTGCTTCCTGGGCCACAGATGGAGTGCCTCTAGGGACACTGAGGCCCCCTCCTCACACGGGAGGACGCTGGGAGTAGGAGAAGCCATGCCTACACATCCTGATGCCCGTTGAGGTGGAAGAGAGAATGGCCATGTCTATGCTGTCAGCTCTGCCCCTCCTGGGATGATGGAGCAGCGCAGGGAGAGATGCTGGTGGGGAACCATCTGGGGACTCAGTGGGCATGTGAAGGGCATCAGTACATTAGCACGAGTTTTATCTATCACAAGAAAAGAAACTTTTCAGTGTTTTTCCCCGCCCCCCCCCAGCCTTTTAGTTTGAAAACTTGAAAACCTACAGAAAAGTTGTAATAGTACAGTGGACACCTTCTAACTAAATTGACTCGTTGTTAACATTTTGCCATGTTTGCTTCCTTCCCTCTTCTCTCTCTGCTTTATTTATTCTTTTTTTTTTTTAACATCTTTATTGGGGTATAATTGCTTTACAATGGTGTGTTAGTTTCTGCTTTATAACAAAGTGAATCAGTCATACATAAACATATGTTCCCATATGTCTTCCCTCTTGCGTCTCCCTCCCTCCCACCCTCCCTATCCCACCCCTCCAGGCTGTCACAAAGCACCAAGCCAATATCCCTGTGCCATGCGGCTGCTTACCACTAGCTATCTACCTTACTACGTTTGTTAGTGTGTATATGCCCATGACTCTCTCTCGCCCTGTCACAGCTCACCCTTCCCCCTCCCCATAACCTCAAGTCCGTTCTCTAGGAGGTCTGCGTCTTTATTCCTGCTTTACCCCTAGGTTCTTCATGACATTTTTTTTTCTTAAATTCCATATATATGTGTTAGCATACGGTATTTGTCTTTTTCTTTCTGACTTACTTCACTCTGTATGACAGACTCTAGGTCTATCCACCTCATTACAAATAGCTCAATTTCGTTTCTTTTTATGGCTGAGTAATATTCCATTGTATATATGTGCCACATCTTCTTTATCCATTCATCCGATGATGGGCACTTAGGTTGTTTCCATCTCCGGGCTATTGTAAATAGAGCTGCAATGAACATTTTGGTACATGACTCTTTTTGAATTTTGGTTTTCTCATGCTTTATTTATTCTTAATCACTTGAAAGTAAGTTACAGACATCAGCATGTATCTCCCTGTTAAGAAAGAAAGAAATAATTGTCCTAATAACTGCAATATCATTGTCACAACTAAGAAAGTTAACACTAACTTTACAACATCTAATATACAATTCATATTCAGAAGTTCCCTCTCGTCCCCCAAAAGTCTATGTAACTGTTATTTAACTATTTAGCAGTTATAACTGCCCCTCCCCCATCCAAGATCTAATCAAGATTCAGATATTTGGTGGTTATTTCTCTAGTCTCTTTTCATCTATCAATAGAACAGAGCCTGCATTTTGTTCATTTCTTCCCTACCCTTCACTTAACAGAAAAGGAATGTGTGAAGGAGGAATTGACTCTCTTGCATGAATTTCTGCCAACAGACGTAAGGGATCAGTTATGTGACTTGGAGGCCAAATGACATAAAGAATTATCAGAAGAGGGCTACCTGGCTAAAGTCGATTCCCTTTTAAATAAAGGTTTGCCCTTGAGAGCAGAATTCATGCTTTTGGTCGGGAAGAGGATAGATGGCTAGGAAACGGGAGCCAGACAAGTGGTGAGGACCACAGAGTGGGAACAGCAGAGGCAGAAAGTTCCCCAGACCAGTTTCCAAACCTTGCACATCCTGGAGGAGCTTAGAAACAAAACAGGCCATTTATGTTACAGAGTGTCCCACATCCTGGATATGCCCCATTTTCACCTTGCAGTTTGATCCAAGTGAAATCGGTTGGTGAGCTCTTTCTGCAGTGGTGCAGTGTCCTCACTGTGTCACAGCAGGGAGCACGTGATGTCTCAGGATGTCCCCCAGTGGGGAGCTGAGTTTGACCACTTGGTTAGTTGGATGGTGGGATCTCCAGATCTGCAGAGGTGTTTTTTCTTTGTCATAATAAGGAACTTGTGGGGTGACACTTTGAGATTGTGTGAATATTCTATGCCCCATGACCCAATGATTTCAACATCCATTATGATCCTTGTCAGAATCAGTTATTACATTATAGGGTGAAAATTGGTGATTTTCTAATTTTATCATTAATTAGGAATAATTCTACATTAATTAGTGCTAATTCTGTAAAAGAGAGCTTTTCTTCTCCCTTTTTTTTTTTAGAATCATCATTTATGGACACAGGGATTTTTTTGTTGTGTTCTAATCCATAACTGATATCACTCTTTTCGATATTTAAATTGTCCCAGATGTGGCTAGAGAATCCCTCGGGTAGGGTCCTGCATGCCTTTGCTTTTGACATACCCGTTAGTCTTTGAGTACGTCCTCACTTTCTGACATAACAGAGTCAACCTTTGCTTCTGGGAGTCCAGTGATATTTAGAAACAAGATGTGGGTACTGAGTATGCTCTTTCTCTCTGCTTCTGAGGCAGTTTAACTTGGTATTTTCAGTCCTGAACCTGGAATGACATTTCGCTTCTTTTTTTTGGGGGGGTGTCTCTTTGAATTTAGTTTGATGAAGACTTTTTAGAAACAAAAGAACAGTTGCAGAAGTTGCAGGATGGTGAGTATCAAAATGTATTGCTGTCGGTAATGCTGATTTTCTTTTCTAAGAACCCATATTTACGTGGAAGGGCAAAGATACTGCTGCACTAAGAATCCAGACCAGTATCCTAAAACCAGACAAGCAAGAGGAAACAGTAGCCGAAATTGCCAGGAAGTCTCTTCGTATTCAGTAGTTCTATAAAAGCTGGCGAAAGGGAAGGAGCCAGTTCCTCCCTCTGTCCCAGTGGGCAGCCCTTCTCCATCTCTCTCTCCTCCCCCGCCCTCCTCTACCTTTCCCCCCCTTTCTTCCTCTCCCTCATCCCCTCCCTCCTCATTTTCCACCTCCTCTGAATTACCTGAGGCATCTGCACCTGCTTGAAGTACGCAGGTAAAAGTCACCATTTACACTGGGCTGCTTTCTGAAATAAGTACAAACAGGTGTGACATCAGTGAAAGGCCCCCTTTTAACTCCTGGTCACACCTCCCCCTCCACACCCAGGCCCCTGTAAGCATCCTCCCTCCCGGCCATCAGCAGGATCCTGAGGCCCAACTCAAGGCTCCTCGGAGAGGGACCAGCTCTGCAGGGCTGTGACGCCCCCGTCATGAGTGACACTGCCTGGCGTCACTAGGCCTGTGCTGAGTACATATCTCCCCTCGACCCGCATGCACCCCCAAGCCTTGAGCCCCCCCAGGGCTGGGCCGTATGCTATACTTGCAACTCTCCCCGACATTTGGTGTGGGGAAAGTGTTTGAGACAGGCTTCTTGAAGAAAGCAGTGGGTTACTTTTTGACCAGTGACAGCGTACTCGGTGGTAGGTGGACTGTGGTAGTGGACACCTGTACGTGAGTATCAGCTGGTGACTTGGGTTTCATGATCAGATTGTCAAAGCAGTGCAGTCATAGAACATTCTAGAGCGATGGGAATGTTCTGTTCTACAATGGCCAGCGCAGGAGCCACCAGCCACATGTGGCTTTTGAGCACTTGTAATGTGTCCAGGGCGACTAACAAAGTGAGTTTTAAATTTTTCAAAAGTTTGATTACTTTAGAGTTCCCTGGTGGCCTAGTGGTTAGGATTCTGGGCTTTCACCGTTGTGGACCCAGGTTCAATCCCTGGTCGGGGAACTAAGATCCTGTAAGCTGTGCGTTGCAGCCACACACCAAAAAATTGATTAACTTAAATTTAGGTTTAACTATACACACGCTGCTTACTGGCTACTGTATTGGCCAGCGCACCTCTAAAACAACGTCTTCACTACACCTCCCCTACCCTTTGTCACTGGAGCTAGGTGTTTTTCCTGGGGTGAAAGTCAAAAGGGAAGATTTGGATCAATGCTAGTTTTCGGGCTTGTTTTATGGCTAAGTCTGCACCCCTGAATGAAGTGGGGGGAGCTTTACACTAAGGCTGTGATCCCACTGTCCCTTTTCATTCAGCAGGGCATGTTTTGATGGGGGTGCAGGGAAGAGATCACTTCTAACTCTGGGCTTCCATTCCCAGGTAACCACCTGCTGTTCCAACAAGTGCCAATGGTTGAAATTGATGGGATGAAGCTAGTGCAGACCCGGAGCATCCTCCACTATATAGCAGAAAAGCACCATCTCTTCGGCAAAGATCTCAAGGAGAGAACCCTGTACTGTGGCCCCTCTGGCGTGTTCTCACTTGTCCACTTACCGATGCTTAACTGATTAGTCGTCCTCTACAGCACACCCGTCCACTTCATGTCCTGTATCGTTAGTGGGAACAGGGAACAAAGCCCCAGAAAGGTCAAGACCAGTTAGAAAATCAGTACAGAGAGTCTGAGTAAAATGAGAGAAAGGAATTGAGTTCAGATATTAGAGCCTGTTTCTGGGGTGTGGTGTAGGTTTCAACACGTTTAAATGCTTTGATAGTTTTTTTTTTTATACCTTTCTTGCAAATGTATTATCGCTGAGTATTAGGAATAGAAAGCTGCTGTGACATTCAAGGCCCAGGATACTGTGCACTGGATGATAATTTGAACTCAGAGCCTGGTCCCTGTACCTCCTGGATCATGACCCAGGGCAAAGCGTTACGCTCCAGTGTCCTGATGAGTTTCCAGTATGGTGGGGATAATAACAGCATATTCCTCATAATGCCATAGGATTCAATGAAATATCGGATAGAGAGTGTTTAGCACCGTGCCTGGTACACACCAAGCATCCTATAAATAATACCCACTATTTTTACAAATGTGAAGCTCCACCCGCCCCAAGCCCGGGTGCTGGAGTGGGGGCGGCAGAGTAGGGACCAGGAGAGAGGACATTCGTGGCTCTCGTGCTTTGAGATGCGTGACAGGTTTTTCTGAAAGATTTTTCTGAATCGCAGCTAGAATTGACTTTGCATCTTGGCTCTAAAGGGACAGGTGGAGATGAATGCTTCTTGGTGCTTAAGTTGCCAGAGCCTTAAGAGAAAAACACTCTAGATGCTTAGTTGTGGAAGCCAATGAGTTCAAAGAGAGGGGTGACTGAGAAAACGTTCTTTTGTGTTTTGAAGGATTGACATGTATGTGGAGGGGACCCTGGATCTTCTGGAACTGATTATCATGCATCCTTTCCTCAAACCAGATGATCAGCAAAAGGAAGTGGTGAACATGGCCCAGAAGGCCATAATCAGATACTTTCCTGTGTTCGAAAAGGTAGGTGGCAGTGAAGCCTGTGAACACGGCATCACCAGACCACAAACACCCCTTTCTACTCAGGCGGAGTAAAGCTGAGCCCTGCTAGACCAACCTCCTGGAATCCTGAGGGCTCACAGGTGCCATCGGCACAAAGCCAGGATGTCTTGGAGCCTCCCAGACTCTTCCAGAGTCTTCCATGTTTTCTGGGGAAAAGATGGGCTCACCCATGTGTGCGTTGTCACTGCTTACATTAGCCAGGTGCCACCTCGTGCACGATACAGAAGAGAAGAAACCACCTACTTCATTCATTCTTTCGTCATCCTACCTGATAGTTTGGTATAAAGAGAAGAACCATTGCTGTTCTATTTCTCTTCCCTGTGCTCTTTTTGTTTTCTCTTTTGTTATTTCTTGTCTCATTACCGTATCTGTTTTTCTGAGCTTCAAACTCCTCCTCTCTTTTCCTCAACTCAGAGGGACTATTTTAAACGCTTTAGTTAAAAACCAAGAGAATGTGAAAATCTGGAATTGGCAGACTTCCTCTGGCCATTGATGTGGAATTAGATGTAAGAAGGAGGAGAGATATTTTCTGAGTGTTTCTGTCCTTGGTTTCGTAGCCTCTTTTTTTTGTTTAGTTTTTTTCTTTGTTTTTTTTTTTGTTTTTTTTTTTTTGCGGTTCGCGGGTCTCTCACTGGTTGTGGCCTCTCCCGTTGCATAGCAACAGGCTCCGGACGCGCAGGCTCAGCGGCCATGGCTCACGGGCCCAGCCGCTCCGCGGCATATGGGATCTTCCCGGACCGGGGCACGAACCCGTGTCCTCTGCATCGGCAGGCCGACTCTCAACCACTGTGCCACCAGGGAAGCCTGGTTTCGTGGCATCTTGCCCATAGGCAGTTTGTGAATGTAAAATACGATGATGCAGAAATGTGCTGGGACGAGGGAGGAACAGGTGCCTTGGAGAAGGGTCACTGCCAGTTCCTCTGTCCCTGTGGCCCAGACTGTGTCAGGGCTCCACCGAACATATGAGCTAAATAATTGTCACCTTCTTTTTCCCGTAATGAAATAGAATCACAGAGAGACTGGGTGACATGCCTAAGTCAGGAGCCAGGACTGCAACTCTGGACTCTTCGTGCTCTCCCTGTCTGGCTCCAGTAACTCTGTTTGATTTGGAGTCATATTAGGGTCCTGGTCACACACACGTAAACACATACTCACACTCATGGGCATCCGCAAAGGGCATCTTCCCTGTTCTACCACTGTCCCTTGCCCCTTCCCGATCACCGTCTATGCCTATGAATCTCTGCACCTGTGTTACTCTCAAAATGGGAGTCAGGATGAACTCTCATTCTTTCAATGTTCCCTGTCTTAGAAGATGTGAAAGGAAGCCTGCTTTTTTACTGTCATGTCTAGTTTATGACTGTGAGTCCTGACACACAGAAACACAGAACTGGCAAATGAGATCAGACTCCTTGGACAGGACCAGTGGCTTACGTCTTACATCACTCCCCCTGAATGCATCAGGGCTAATTCTTTTCTGTAGATACATTTATGGGATAGAGGTATCCTTTTAAAGCCCTGGATGCTAAATCTAGAATTCCTAGTTCCTTCCCTTTTTTAGGGTCTCGTTCTGATGTGAAGCAGATACTTAAGGATGCTTTCATTTCTGCACCTTTTTTGCTCTCTCCCTCTCATATGGGGAACTTCTTCTTAGTTGATGTTATTCGTAACAGGATAAAAGGACAAGGTTGTAGTTTCAGCCCTTCTCAGATACGGCACTGATTCCACAGCTTCATCATTTTCTCCATCTCAAGTATTATAACCAATGTAAAATGTTTATACCCTGCAGGTTTTACGGGGTCATGGACAAAGGTTTCTTGTTGGTAATCAGCTGAGCCTTGCAGACATAATTCTACTCCAGACCATTTTGGCTCTAGAAGAGAAAATTCCTAATATCCTGTCTGCCTTTCCTCACCTCCAGGTACATAAAACAACGTTTGAGAAGATTGGCCCAGAACTCTTAGGCCTTCCTTCGATATCTGTTGTTTGGTAGGCTGTGTATGTGTGTGTGTGCGCATGTGTGTGTGTAATTCTTTTAGGTTCTAGTTAGTAAAATGAAATGAAGGTGCAGACTTGAAATTGGTTTTCTGGTTCCCAGACCCTTAGAGCTGAAAGATCGTTTACGTGTGAAAGAAGTTGTCCCTCGGTATTGTTGCATGACTAACACTCTTGCAACAAACTCCATACACAGTTTGCCAGTAGGGACCTGCTGTAGACGTAGTTGTAGGGACCAGGGGCTGCTCATCTGCTTGTGCTGTATGTGCTGACGGGAGGACCCGAGAGTCACCGTCAAAAACAGCCTCGTCATCAGGGTGTGGCTCCCTTTCTCAGAAATAACATGGTCTCAAATTGGAAATTTTGGAGTCTGAATTCTGAGAGCTAATAAGAGGCACCCTAAACATCACCCCAGAGGATTCTCACCATTCTTCTTCCTCAGATTCCAAGGACAGACTTTTGTGCGTGACTCAGTTTATGTTTCGATGTTATTCTTGCAGGATCGATCATAGAATTTAGAAGCAGAAAAGGGCTTTAAAAAGCAAGTTTCATCCAATGCCTTCAATATATTGAATACATATGAAGAAATAGAGACCCAGGGTAAAGACGTCAGCAGCCTGATGGCCTCGTTAATGGGTATCTCAACTTTGTCTAGAATCTTAGCCTTTTATCTCCAAATGCAATGGGCTTTCTTCTGTGCTGGTGGGTTGGCCCCTTGGGCCAAATCAGGCCTGCCACGTGTTTTTGTATCACTCTTGAGCTAAGAGTGGTCTTTACATTTTTAAATGGTTGAAAAACTATCAAAAGAATAGTGATACTTCCTGACACATGAAATTATGTGAAGTTCGAATTTCAGTGTCCGTAAATACATTTCATTGGCACAAAGCCAGGCCCATTCACTTATGCGTTGTCTAAGGCTGCTTCTGTGCTACCACAGCAGAGGTGCGTCGTTCTGATACAGACCATGTGGCCTGCAAAGCCTAGAATATTTACTAACTGGTCCTTTATAGAGAAAGGTTGCCAACCCCCTATAAAGACCAGATGGACACATCTTTGACCAAGTTATCAAAAGCCAAGAGAGACACACGCTAAATCTCCAAAGAGTAGCAACACATATACTTTAAAAAAAAATTTTTTCCCAAGTGTAGTGAACATCATTTGGACATACTAATGAGGACAGCAACCACCGGTTAAATACATAGACCCAGAAAATGAGAACAGAAATCTTCAACAAGGCAAATAGCCATTATATAGTTTAGCTCTCTGTTCCTTTCTTCCTGCAGGCACAGATATGGGCTTTTTTTTTTTTTTTTTTTTTTGCGGTACACGGGCCTCTCACTGCCGTGGCCTCTCCCGTCGCGGAGCACAGGCTCTGGACGCACAGGCTCAGCGGCCATGGCTTACGGGCCCAGCCGCTCCGCGGCATGTGGGGTCCTCCCGGACCGGAGCACGAACCTGTGTCCCCTGAATCAGCAGGCGGACTCTCAACCACTGCGCCACCAGTGGCGCCACGAGATGGGCATTTTAAAGTTTGACTTTAATACCAATAGATCCCTGAAATGGCCCAAGGACCTGTGGACATTTTCCATCCATGATGCTAACAATTTGTTTTTAAATCCCAGGTACTTCTGTGTAAACAAATTTAATACCTGAACAGGTCAAGTATCAATATTAAAGGACTTCAAAATCTAACACCAGATCTGATTAAATTAAAGGGTCACTCTTGCATTGATTAAAGGGGGAAAAAAAAGTCAAAAGTCACAAAATTTTTATTATACATGACATGTGTAAGCCCCAGGTAAATCTTGAAACGATAAATCCTTTGGAAAAAGCTTCTAATTATTGGTAATAACACAAATAATACAAATACCATAATACAAATAGTTCAAATAAGTAATAAGAAGAGAAGATTGTCATATTTACATAGAATTAATTGACATAATCATTAGAGTTTTTGTTAATATTAGTGATATATGTATGAATGTTTGTATGCCTGCTTAATTAAGGCTGTGCTTTGTACATAGTAGACATTTAATAAATAGTAGCTTTTTAAATAAGTGACCTCTTTATTTTGAAAGATTTTGTTAGAATACTTATATATGATGGATATACAGTTCTTTGTATAGTTCAGAATTTTCACCAGATCAAGTGGATTTTTCTTCTTAATTACTGAAAATTGGTAAGATTTGACTCTATGAATGAAAAATAAGATTTTTTGTCTTCCATTACAGTTAACGTGAATATCTGGTATCTGATAACTGAGCCCTTGGCTACAAAAAAATGCAACTGGCCATCTTTCACACACAGCCAGAAAGAGGATTCATTTGTTAATAGGAGTAAAACTGTCAAGGCAGCTGAATCCTAAAATGTAACTTGTACTATCTGATGAATTTTTAAAACAATTTTATTTAAGTGACTTTTATTTAAATGCATTTTTTCTGAGATCAATACATTTAAGGTACTTCCTATGTCTTTTTCGTCCTTCCTTTTTTCATGTAAGCAAGTATACTCCTATCCTAAGTATCTTTTTTATTTTTCTGTCTCTGAAAAGAGTTCACATCTTGGTATGAACTGTGAGATTTGTATAGAGCCTGGCCTAGATTCCAGCCACTGTTGGCAGAGATTATAAATGATCATACCAAGATATCAGACCCTAAACAGGTGCTGGATGACAGTTCTATTTGGATCTCTATAGCAAATATTTATTGAATGTATTCTGATGGACCATTTTGGGGTTTTTTTTTTGTTTACTTTTTTGTTGAAGCATAGTTGATTTACAGTGTTAATTTCTGCTGTACAGCAAAATGACTCAGTTATACACATATCTATTACATTCTTTTTTATATTCTTTTCTATTGCGGTTTATCCCAGGATATTGAATATAGTTCCCTGTGCTGTACGGTAGGAACTTGTTGTTTATCCATTCTATATGTAATAGTTTGCATCTACTAACCCCAAACTGATGGGCCATTTTGCACCGCCCTATTTTCGTAGAAATGAATACCTTTGCTTTTAGCCTTGAACTTTTGCGTTTTCCCTTTGCAGGAGTTCACAGTGAAAATAAGTAATATCCCTACAATTAAGAAATTCCTTGAACCTGGCAGCAAGAGGAAGCCTCCCCCGGATGACATCTACGTGAGAACCGTGTACAACATCTTCATGCCGTAGGACAGCAGCACGGCCGTGAGTGAGCGCTGTCCCCCAGAAATCGCTGTGTCCACAGTTGTGTCTTAATTGAAGCCAGGCTGCCGTGATCCAGCTCTGTCGTGGTGCTGTGTATATTGTTCCTAAGTTGGTCTTTCATGTCAAGGAGATCTCTTTTAGAAACATCAACCTTTTTTGTCCAGTGAGTGATTGTTACGGGACCTCTTCTGAACACCTTTTTGGAGGGGCTGGCATTTAAGTTAGATCTGCTCTGTCTACTCATTTTCTGGGAACAAGGATGGGTAGGACTTCATGTTGTCCCCTGAGCTTCTTTTCTCCTCTCCTTATCCCATTCTCAACCCCCTCCAGTCTCTTCCTGTTTTCAGTGTCTAATAACAATGGAATTCACTAGATAGTAACTCTCCTCTGAGCTATAATAATAATAGATCCATGGTAGTAATGAATGCCATTGATATTTGCCAAAATAAAGGATTTACAATTCATTGCCCTGCTGCTAGAATTTTTAAATTAAATCGTTTGGAATACATTCACATGGTTCAAATATCAAAAAAGTATAAAAGGCTATACAGTTGGAAGTGTTCTTTTCAGCCCTGTCCCCCCAGTTTTCTTTGGTTCTGCTCCCTACAGGCAAACATCATTATCATTTGTATAATCCTTCCAGTTATATTTGACACAAGTATAAGAAAATATAAATATATTTAACTTTTGTCCTCTTACTACCCAAATGGTTATTTGGAGGCTTCTAATTTTTTGCATTTCAGAACTAAAAGTATGGCTTATTAATACTGCTTTAAACATGTGTTGACTTACATCTCAAATATGAATTGAGCACCTGTTATGTGCCAAGCATGGTGCCAGGAGACAAAACCTTAGATCAGAGGCCTAGATCAGAATATTTTGCTTTAGAAAAAATTCACCACGCAGTAGGCAAGATAGATGTGTCAACAGCAGAAGTAATTTTAGAAAAGAAAGAATTGCCGCTTTAAGAGTGTCTAATAATTAGGAATTTAAAAACGGGAAAAAGGCAAGTGTTTGATCCACATCTCATAAAGTGGACACACTCATTCCTTACTACAGGAGGGATTTTTGCCCAGATGTGAAAAACAGACAGTTGCGAGGTGATCCTTAATGCCTGTCCCAGTCAATGCAAGCCCCTCAGGGTTTTATTAGAGGAAAATGCAACGCAGACGTGAAGATTGTCTTCACATTTTCACAATGCAAGCACTCTGTCGTCGCTCTAATATTTAGAACTACTAAAGGAGCAGAGGCAGGGCAGCAGGTGCACCACCGGACGGGCCCGAGGAGCACTGGTGGTCCCGGCTGATGTTTCCGCCAGCCTCCTGGGAGCAAGAGAACAAAAAGAAGAAAATGGGGATGGGGATGCAGTAAAGAGTCTCACCTTCCCCAGAGACAGGTCTGGCCTTGGCTTCTGGGAGGTGATCTCTAAGCCTTGGAACCTCTCCTACCATTTTGGTGGGATTTTACTATCCAGAGACACGCCCGATAGGAGTATCTCTGTTTGTCCGGGGCCCTGGGCCAGCCAGATAACAGCTATATGATTTCAGGTGTAGGCTTTGAGCCGCACCAACAACATGATGTTGGGCAGGGGCTCCGGGTCATGTGGGGTCAGCTCCACTCTGGAGGGGCTGGAGACAGATCAGCCACGTGGGCGGTCAGTCATGCCCACACGATGGCGCTCCTGTAAACTTCTGCACTCAGACGCGGGTGGGCTTCCCCAGTGACAGAATTCTGTTGTCACACATGCTTGTCAGGAGGAGTTAGCACTGTCCGTCACTCTGCAGAATGAAGACCTCTGAGCGCTCCGAGCCTGGAACACTCCTGGACTCTGCCCTGTGCATCTCTTCCCTGGGCCGATTTCTATCTGTATCCTCTCCGTGTAATAAACCGAAGCTGTGAGTAGGACCGTTTTCTGTGAGTTCTGCGAGTACTTCCAGCAGATTACCAGACCTGAGGGTGTTTGGGGGACACTCCCTGAACCTGCAGTTGGTTTCTGAGCGAGGGCGGGCTTTTGGATTACTCCTTCCAACTCTTCAGGGAGGGGAAATGCTTTACACGCATTTGGAGATTAATTTACACGTGGGAACCAGACATTGACGTGATTACACCGAGGGGTCTCTATCATTGAGTTTTATGGGACGGCAGGAAATTTGAGCTAAGACCGTTTGGGCGGGATTTTACTACCCAGGGCCACTGCCTGATACTATTACTCAAGGGCCTGCTGTGTAGACTGTAAGCCGTAGTGCAAACAGTGCTTTGGGAGTTTTAATTCTCTTAGACACAAGAGGGCCCTCAAGGCTGGCTCTTTGAGAAAACAACCAGGGAGGAAGTTGGCTTCTGCACTGAATTGGAGGATTAGAGAAAATAAATAGGACAGGCCAAGCTGCTTCCTCTGAAGACAGGTTCCCACGTCTTTCTGCTCACGGTCACCTGACCTTAAATTGCGCAGTTCACTTCCCACGTTGGAAACAATCTCCCCTTCCCCATCCTGCACAGGTGGAGTCCCCCAGCTTTTGGGTCCAGACCCTTTAGTCTCAACACCCTCCACCCTCCCATCTTCACGAGCCACCGGACTCCGGTGAAAGAGCAGGCGGTCAGGCAGCGGATGGTTGTCCTCAAAGACGTCAGTGTGTTGAGCGTTCAGGAATGAACTAGGTAGGACCCGTGAGGCCGGGAGCCGGAGCAGAGGGCACCCACGAGGCTCACCGGCTAGACACCACAGCAGCTGAGCCAACGGGGTAGAAGTGCACGCCTTCGTGGGTCCTCCAGTGTCTGCGACAAAAGGGGGAGCTGGATGGGTGTGGGGCTCTGGTGTCTGACAGAGGAGGACCTGCAGCGCCTAATGAGCCTGGGACCCAGCCTAAGCCACTCAGAGGGGCTTTGGCGGACTGGGTGCCTGAGGGAACGCCTGACGCTCTGGACCAGGTGCCTGGGGGACGGGGCGATGCATGGAGGTGCCAGGCTCCTGGGGACGGGTCAGCAGAAGGGGGATTCTAGGGGGCAGTGTCTGCGGCAAACAGCCGCCAGCCCCAGCTGTCATACCTGCTCATGTTCCCTCTTTCCAGAAGATTCCATGGTGGGCTCCTTGCTCTATTAGGCGCCAACATCCCCACCTAAGGGAACCCTCTGATCACGAACTCTGTAGCTCACCCCACACACTCCATACCTCTTTTTCACCACCCTATTTTATTTTCTTCAGAGCACTCGACACCCCCCGGCAATCTTCTCTGTTTAATCAATCTGTGTCTTTATATTTAAAGTGGGTTTCTTATGGAAAACATAGAATTGGGTCTTAAGCCACTCACAATAGCCTCTGTCTTAAAATTGGTGCATTTAAGACATTCACATTTAAAATGATTATCGATGTAGTTGCATTAATCTCTACCATGTTTGTGGCCGTTTTCTACTTGTTGCCCTGGTTCTTTGTTTCTCCCCCCACCTTTTTTTTGTCTTCCACTCTTTTTCTGCCTTCTCTGGTTTTATTTTATTTTATTATTATTTATTTATTTATTTTCACACACACTGTATTTTATTTTTTCAAGAGATAAATAAACTGACACCAAGCATTGTAAATGGATGACCACAACAAAAGCAACAATGATTGCAGTTACCAAACACGAAACACACTCACACTGTCATAATATTGACATTCAGTCCAGTAATCCCCCACGGTAACAGCTCCTTTACTTTGCAGTGCTTCTCTGGTTTTAATTGAGCATTTTATATGATTCCATTTTCTCTCCTCTCTTAGCATGTCAATTATAGTTGTTGTTTTTTTTGTTTTTAAGTTTTAGTGGTTGTTCTAAAGTTTCCAATATGTTTATGCAACTACACTAAGACCACTTTGAAATAACACTATACCACTTCACGGGTAGTGCGGGTACCTTATAACTATATTCCCAATTCCTCCCTCCTACCACTTATAACACTACTGTCGTAGATCTCATTTATTCATAAGCTATAATCATGTGATATATTGTTACCATTATTATTTTGAATACACTGCATTTATTTGTTTATATATTTATACTGCCTATCTTCCCCAACTAGAATGTAAGCACCACCGATGACACTGGGTCTGTCATGCCTACCATTGTAGACCCAGGGCCTAAAACGGTACCTGGCACAGAGTGGTACTTAGTAAATATTTGTTGAATGAGCTAGTGGAATCTTACTTTCTTCTTACTTGAGTATCCTGATGCTCTATCAAATACCCAAACAAGGGATGTAAAGTGAAGCCCCAGAGGTGTGTACAAACTGGAATGCTCATTGGCCAATCCCTTGAGGGGGTGGAGATTTCAATTAGAATGGAAAGGGTTATAAACCCTCACTTAATCCACCCACAGCACCCCAAGACAAGAGCCAGGAAAAGCTAAGGTTAGTGGTGATGTTCTTATCCACTCTTTTTGGCCTTGGTTGGACAGTTTTCATGGCCAAATTTGCAACTTGTAGTTAGCGGTTGTTTTAACTTTATGGTTAACTTAATGACTATTATTTCTAAACTTGTCTATATTAAATAAAAGGCAGAGATATTTTTTTCTTTCGAGTCGATACATAAATGAAAACGAGATGCAAATGTACATCTAGACAAAACCTTTGAAGACTTTCATTGCTTGTGCATGAAATGTGCATAATATCATACATTAAAATGCCCCCCACACTGTGTCGCACGTTAAATGTAATTTTAGAACTAAGTATGTAAGAGTCAGGTGGTGCTTCAGTTGATAACACGCTTGGTAGAACTTAAGCATTTATTAATTCTTGAGCCATTACATTTTTTTCCTCCTCTGCCAAATCTCATGTTTTTGGACACAGTTGGAAAGAACACAGGCATCACCCACTCTGTGCCAGGTGCCTAACGGGTAAACTCAACCTCCTGCCTTCGTCGGATGCTTGGAAGATTCCGTCCAAATGATGTGACACTGGGGTCTTCCTCTGGGGTCCTGCCTCCCCAGGGGATGGCACCAACTTGAAAGCAGGAGTATCTAAGTCAAGTCCAGGCACAAATTTTTCTAGGACTTGCTCCAGTCTTGAAACAGCAGTGGGCCATGCAGTGGTTCACTTTGTTTATTCTCCAAGCAACCTGGGGTGAAGTCTCCTTCTCGGCTCAGCTGTATTTTTCATTTAAGTAAGTTTGTTAGCCTTGGGGAGATGTCAATATGAATCAATCCATTAGACCCTAACGGAAAGGAAATTTCATTTCTATAACTGAAATATAGGGCTCTCCACAGAAGAGGCTTATTAGCATGTGAGCTTGGAACAGAACTACCTCCCTAACCATCCTATTACGTAAGTAACCCCTACTCCCTCCCCACCCTGGAATAGGGTTCAGTTGTTTGTGTCTTAAAAATAACATGTAAACACTTGAGCTCTTTTTCCCGGGGGGCTAGTTCCCTGTAGGATACTTTCCCTTTGGTAGCATGTCAAATCCAACTAATTAATATGTCAAATCCAACCAAATAAGTATTTTGCTAATATGTCATAAATAGAAAAATAGAAGAGAAATCATTCATAATCAATTAAATGTGGCCTTTCATCAGTATCTTATAGTTTTCTGCATACAGGCCTTTTGCCTCCTTATGTAGGTTTATTCCTAGGTGTTTTATTCTTTTTGTTGCAATGGTAAATGGGAGTGTTTCCTTAATTTCTCTTTCTGATCTTTCGTTGTTAGTGTATAGGAATGCAAGAGATATCTGTGTATTAATTTTGTATCCTGTGACTTTACTAAATTCACTGATTAGCTCTAGTAGTTTTCTGATGGCATCTTTAGGATTTTCTATGTATAGTATTATGTCATCTGCAAACAGTGACAGTTTTACCTCTTCTTTTCCAATTTGGATTCCTTCTATTTCTTTTTCTTCTCTGATTGCCATGGCTAGGACTTCCAAAACTGTGTTGAATAATAGTGGTGAGAGTGGACATCCTTGTCTTTTTCCTGATCCTAGAGGAAATGCTTTCAGTTTTTCACCATTGAGAATAATGTTTGCTGTGGGTTTGTTATATATAAAACAAACAAACAACAACAAAAAAAAACCCAATCAAAAATGGGCAGAAGACCTAAATAGACATTCTCCAAAGAAGACATGCAGATGGCCAACACACACATGTAAAACTGCTCAACATCACTAATTATTAGAGAAATACAAATCAAAACTACAATGAGGTATCACCTCACACTGGTCAGAATGGCCATCATCAAAAAACCTACAAACAATAAATGCTGGAGAGGGTGTGGAGAAAGGGGAACCCTCATGCATTGTTGGTGGGCATGTAAATTGATACAGCCACTATGGAGAACAGTATGGAGGGTCCTTAAAAAACTAAAAATAGAACTACCATACGACCCAGCAATCCCACTACTGGGCATATAAGCAGAGAAAACCATAATTCAAAAAGACACATGCACCCCAATGTTCATTGCAGCACTATTTACAATAGTCAGGACATGGAAGCAACCTAAGTGTCCATCAACAGAGGAATGGATAAAGAAGATGTGGTACATATATACGCTGGAATATTACTCAGCCGTAAAAAGGAACGAAAATGGGTCATCTGTAGAGATGTGGATGGACCTAGAGACTGTCATAACAGAGTGAAATAAGAAAGAGAAAAATAAATATTGTATGTTAATGCATATATGTGGAATCTAGAAAAATGGTATAGATGATCTTATTTGCAGAGCCGAAATAGAGACACAGACCTAGTGAACAATTATATGGATACCAAGGGGGAAAGGTGGGGGTGGGAGGAATTGGGAGATTGGGATTGACATATATACACTATTGATACTATGTATAAGATATATAACTAACGAGAACCTACTGTATAGCACAGGGAACTCTACTCAGTGTTCTGTAGTGACTTAAATGGGAAAGAAATCAAAAAAAGAGGGGATATATGTATAGGTATAGCTGATTCATTTTGCTGTACAGTAGAAACTAACACAACAATGTAAAGCAACAATATTCCACTAAAAATTAATTTTTAAAAAATGAGCTGTAATGTTAAAGCTATACTGAAAGTCTTGGTTGTGCTGTTAATATTGTTCTTTCAACTTTAACATATTCTTTCTCTGAAACATTATACACTTAAAGCTAGAATAATGCTACCTCTTTCCAAACTGGCATATTTAAATTCTGTGGGGAATACAGGATTCTCTCGGAGCATTTTTTGTCTTGGTGACGGATTTTGATCTTGCTGGTTGTTACGAAGCTAGGCAGTTCTTATCCATTGGAGAAGCCAGAGTAAATGTCAAGGATATTTCTAGTGATAATAGATTTAGAATTGGCATCTTGCACAACATTGTAAAGCAATTTGACTCCAATAAAAAAAAAAGAAGAAGAATTGGCGTCTTGTATTTTGGCCCCAAGCATCTGCTAAAACTGGCAACTTCTTAAGTTAATCCCTTAAAACTTCCGTTATCTAGAAAATTCAATAAAAGCCTGCTTTTTACCTAACTGAAATTAAGAAAAATGTGCATTGTTTTGCCTAAATTATCCAGAATGACTGTTAACATTATCAGTAGAATTTCACCCCAGAAGACTGGCTGATTTCCCAACGTGTGTGTTCAGCAGATAGGAGCACAGGGCGAATGAATACAAGGGAAGAGAAATAAGACCAGAAAGATTGTTAAAACTGGAGGAGACGAAGATGATCTAATTCTGAACCAACTCCTCATTTTAGAGTTGAGGAAACTGACATCTCTTCCAGACCTGCCCAAGGCTGGAACCTACACACCTGGTACTTGGTTAAACCTGGGGATTGGAGGAGGCCTCGCATCTTAGGAATTCTTCTTTTAAAGGGGGTCAATATAAATGATCCAACATCGGAAACGTACTTATAATTCTCCCTCATTCCTCTCCCCTTCCCTTTCTCTGTTCTTAGCCTCATACACTCCTGCACATCACAATTTGCTCAGCCTGCTTTTTTTTTTAGTTATTTTATTTTTTGGCTGTGTTGGGTCTTCGTTGCTGTGCGAGGGCTCTCTGTAGTTGTGGTGAGTAGGGACTACTCTTCGTTGCAGTGCGCAGGCTTCTTATCGCGGTGGCTTCTCTTGTTGCCGAGCATGGGCTCTAGGTTGCACGGGCTTCAGTAGTTGTGGCACGTGGGCCCAGTTGCTCCGCGGCATGTGGGATCTTCCCGGACCAGGGCTCGAACCCGTGTCCCCTACATTGGCAGGCGGATTCTTAACCACCGCACCACCAGGGAAGTCCATCAGCCTGCTTTTTAAACATCAGATTCTGCACTTCGTGCCTGCCCAGCAGACCCTGGGAGGACCTGGGGCCACACACTGAGCCCCAGGTGTAGTTTAGTTGGGTTCTCACTCTAGACCTGGTTTCTCAAACTCGATTTTAGTTACAGGCACACCTTGTTTTATTGTGCTCCGCATATACTGCGCTGTTTACAAATGGATGTTTTGAGACAACACTGCTTCAAGCAAGTTTCTCAGCATCATTTTTCCAATCAGCATATGCTCACTTTGTGTCTCTGTGCTGCATTTTGGTAATTCTTGGGGTATTTCGAAACTTTTCATTATTATTCTATTTGTTATGGTGATCAGTGATCTTTGACGTTACTACTGCAAGAAGATTATGACTTGCTGAAGGTTCAGGTGATGGCCAGAATTTTTTTTTAGCAATAGTGTTTTCTAATTAATATATGTACATTGTTTTTTTAGACATAATGCTATTTCACACTTAATAGACTACAGTATAGTATGAACATAACTTTTACAGGCACTGGGAAACCAAAAAAATGTCAAGTGACTCGCTTTATTGCAGTATTCGCTTTATGGCTGTGTTCTGGAACTGAACCCACAATTTCTCTGAGATTTGCCTGTGTACAAGTGAATCACCTGGGGAGCTTGTGAAAAATGCAGACTCTGATTCAGTAGATCTGGCCCAGGGACTGAGATTCTACACTTCTAACAAGTTCCCAGGTACAGCTGGTGCTGCTGGTCCAAAATCACACTTCTAGAGAATGCCTTCCGCTCCTTTTTGAAGCAAAATTGACTTTTTTCTCACATGTGACTATTGCTGCAATCTGGAGATACAGATACGTGAGTGTGTGTTTGTGTGTTTGTGTGTGTGTGTGTGTGTGTGTGCGCGCGCGCGTGCCATTTTTTGATTCCTTACTATGTTCAGCAATTTGCACACATCACATTTCCATCACTAAACAAATGAATTAGGAACTATGAGGAAACTGAGGCTGAGAGAGGTTAAAAAAACTTGCTCAAATGAGAGGGAGAGCTGAAATTTGGATGTAGGTCTTTGATTTTCCTGCTACCCAGAGCCTAACTCAGATACGTGTTCTTCCACATTTTCTAAAAGATATTTAAAATTTTTTATTTTATCTGCTCACATTTTTGCCCACTGGTTTTTTTTTTTTTTTTTTGGCCCACTGTTTTAATTGTTGATTTTTGTTTTTATTATTGATATATAAGAGTTCTTCATATATTCTGGATGAGTCCCTTTATCAGATATGCTTTACAAATAATTTCTCCCAATATTTGGCTTGCCTTTTCTTTTTCTTAAAAATGCCTTTTAAGGAACAAAGTTTTAAATACTGATAAGTGCATTTTTCAAAGTTGTGGCTTATGCTTTCTATTTTTTATCAAATAAATCATTGCTTGCTTTATGGTCACAAAAAAAAAAAGGAAAAGAAAGAAAAAAGATTTAGGGCATGTTTGTTACCCAAGGACCACACTCCCACAATCCAAGGGTTTTCATGCCATTATGGCTGCTTTCTGTCCACCTTGCCTTGGGCACCTGGGGCTCTGGGTGGGGCCATGCATACCCCTGCTCATCTCAGGTAAAGCTGCACCCAGGTGAAGTTCGACAGCCTTCAGAGGTGGGGTCTCATTTTCCAAGGTCTAAAGTTTCATGCGCGGAGCCTACTTGGAGAACCAGGTGTGTTTAATTCAGGACAAACCTGTCTGTCAAGGTCAGTACAAAAAGCAGAGTTGAAGAGGTGGGCGTGAGTTTAGACTCAGCTTGACCCCCTGGGTTCTGGTTCTTCTAGCAGCTGTGTTCTCAGAGTGTTTGCCTTTTGGGTGAAATCCAGAAAAAACTCCTTTGTTCCCGGCTCTTCGTTTCCCACGGGCAGAATGAATATTTCCGTTGCACCTGTTCTTTTAAGCTTTGACAATGTACTTTTTTTAACAGTGAGAACTGGGTTTACTTTTTGAAGCATAAACTTGGTCCTCTGTATTACCAAGCTGTGGTTTATCCTAATCTTTGTTTAAATTCATTAGAGGTCAAGGAAAAAGGACTAAAGGACTTGGTTTAGGCCCTTAACCTATTATGCCATGGGGCAGGGAAGGGAGGGGCTGAAATAACCAAACATATTTATATATATCTATTCTGTAATACATACCTATTCCTGTAATACTATATTATGCTTTTATTAAACACTTATTTCATTCTGACTTACCTCTTGGTAGTGTGGTTATTCCCATCACCAGATAGAAGGTTTGTAAGGTTTTCGATGACAGGAACTGCATCTTATTTATCTTTGTATGCTTGGAGTGTCCAAACCTACAACTGTAGCCAGAGAAGGAGCTCCATGAATGTTTGATGTTGAAAGAAAGAATGACAGATCCAACACAGAGATCTTAACAAATGAAGAAACTTGTCTCTCAAAGTGGCTCACTGAGGTAAAAGCCACTGTGTGTCGGGGATAACATGGGGTTGCTTCTGTAGGAGGTGGAGGAACCATGCCAAGATCCCTGCCTCCCAGGAGCTGGCCGTCTCCTTAGGGTCTTGCAGTGCTGAATCCCGGGGAACAGTTGGCTCTTGGCTAGGGTGTGAGACTGAAAAAGATATTGGGCCCCTCCTCTGTCTCTGCTATTCTAGTTCCTCCTGGGCGGGTTTGGGGTGGGGACTGCAGTCCTGCTGAGACTCCATCGTTCACCTGGGAGCCCAATTCAGAATATTGTGGAGCCCAGGCTAAGAGGTGAGGGAGGGCAGCTGGCTGGCTAGAGACAGCCATCAATGGGGCACACAGACATTTGCTGAGACTTTTACACGAAGTAGTGGCTGGTTATTAACGACCAGAAAAAAAGTCTCCTTCTTTTGGGCAGGAAGGTAGGATTGCAGATTACAATCCTGTTTATCTAAAGTGGGGTCTCCTTCATTGTAACCCTGGGCTTTGGGGGCTACCTTGGGCACCAGGGAAGGCTTGGAGGTGGTGGCGGGGAGGGGAATGATCCTGTCCCTTGGAATCCCATTCTGGATTCCCGAGTTACATCCTTCAACCTCCTACGTGCCTTGAGAATGTGCGAGGGGTGAGCAGAAGTAAGTGGGGGAAAACGGTGAGCACAAAGAGTCACATAAGATTCCCAAATACATATATGTATGTATAACGGAATCACCAGAAACTAGCACAACATTGTAAATCAACTACCTCAATTTAAAAAAAAAGTCATTTCCCCAATATCTAATTGCACCAAAAAAAGTGGCGAATCAGGAAACCCCATACTCAAAGGTTCCTCTCCGACTGAGAGTCCACCTGTCTTGTCGGGATCTACATGTATGCCCATGGCATCCTGAACCTTATGATGGTGGCGCTGGCTGCGTTCTAACCCCCAGAGGAAAAAGAGGAAAACCCAGCTTTAATAGTGAAGAAAGCTAAAACCCGGCATTTCCCTGTCTTTGCAAAGGTAGGCTGCAGGGATCTATTTGGCCGAGGCGGGTGTGGCACAGGTCCGGGTCGGTGACAGCTGCGCGCTCGGATCCTACGGCGGGGAGAAGGGCGGGGTAGGGCAGACATCTAAGATGGCCCCCCCAAGTCCCCGCCTCCCAGGGCCCTCCAATCCCCTCAGCCCAGGAGGCAGTGGGGGAGGGGCGGACGAGAACTGGGGGAGGGGGGTGCACAGCGCAGCAAGTCCCCTCCTCCACCTCCAGGATCCAGGACTGTGACATTTCCTACTGCTGATGAGAATAAAGAGTGAAATCTGAAAAAACGGAAGCTCTGTTAGAGCTGTACTGCATTTGGACCGAAATTTTAATCAGGATCCCCAAACAAAGTGTAATTATGGAAGCTCCAACCAAACAGAATTGGAGTAAACCAAGGGTGATGAAAGGACATGAGATTTCTGTTCAGATAGGATTTTTAGGAAGTAAAACCTTATGGAGGGAGAAAGAATAGATTATTTTGATTTCTAGCATAAACATTTAGTGCTTTCCATTTCTTGTAGTGCTTTGAGTGTGTTTTTACTAAAGAAGCAAGGCTGACAGGTCTGCTTGTGTTGTTTTCCTCCCCAGCTCCTACCAGACCGTTCTGCCCCGTTAAGTCCCCCTGATGCCAGGGGTCCCCATGAAGCCCCTCAGTTGCTCAGAGCCTCTGCTCAGAGTATTACCAAACACAAGTTCATGTGCCCAATGCACCGTGAGCCAAACAAAGCAAAATGTGGGAGTTTGGAGCAAAAAAAGGTTTATTGCAGGGCCATTCAAGGAGATGGGTGGCTTGTGCACCCAAACCCTGAACTCCTCAAAGGGTTTCAGCAAAGCACTTTTAAAGGGAAGGTGAGGGAGGGGCATGGTCAGTTGCTGCAAACTTTCTGGTGTAGGAATCCTTTGTTCTTGCAGCTGTCCAGTAGGTCAGGTCACAATGTTCCTGTAAACCTTCAACAAGACAAATGTTATTCTCTGTTCTGCAACTTTTTATCTCTATATGAATGGACTCTTAAAGGTTAGAGCCCTGAAAATAGGCTATCCTGTATATTTCAGGCCACAGGCAACATTCTTTTACAAAAGGTGCAAAGCCAGCATGACTAAGCACAGGAAAAGGACCAGATCTAATATGGAGTCAGATTTGTTCCTCCTTATTACAAGACAGCACTGCCTCTTTCCTGATGTGTCGCCCATCCTCAGACCTCTCTCTATGATTCCTGCCACTGCCAGACTTTACCTGGCTTCTATTCCAGTTCCTTACAAACATTTTCTCTAATAGGTGACCATAGGTTTTGTAGTTTAAGAATAGCATTTTTTAATTATTAAAAAGAAATACATAAGGCATTCATATAAACCAAAAGGAGAAAAGAAAGAAAAAAAAGAACAATAATCCTACCAGTCAAATGTTTCTGCCTTAGACTTCCTGACGTCTTATTTTACATTTTCCTCCCAAATGGCATCATACTAAATATTGTTCTGTGGCCTGCTTTTAACATTTTTTTACATGTCAACACATGTATGTGTTTATTTACATGTCAATATTCTTCTGCAATATCATTTTATTTTCTTTTATTTTCATTAAGCAATAGAGTCACATCTTTTTGAAAAATCAGAACTAATATAAAAAGGGCATTAATTATGGAATCTCATTCTCACCACTGCCCTCCCACCTTCCCACCCCCATAATCTTTTTTATTGGTTTCCTGTGTACCCTTCCAGGGTTCCTATTTATGCAGATATAAGAAAATATAAATATATACCTATCTCCCCTCCTCCCACTTTCTCATACAAGACAGAAAATAGTGTATATTATGTTCTGCCCTGGGCTTTTTTTTTTTTAACTAAACGATGCAATGCATTGCATTCTCTGTCAATACAGGGATCTTCCTCCTTCCTTTTATATATATATAATATCATTTTAAGTTGCTGACTTATATTTCTTGCAGGGAGGTAACATAATTTATATAATCAGTTATATTTTCCTAGAAACATAGGTTATTTCTAGTTTTTCATTGTGGTAACATTCTTATAGTTATTTCATACCCATACTTATTCCCTTGTAATAAATTCCTAGAACAGGAATTGATACTTCAAGAAATATGAATTTCTAGAGTTATTAATATGCATTACCTACTGGTGTCAATTTTTCTTTTTTAAAGTATTTATTTATTTTGGCTACATTGGAGCTTCATTGCTGAGCATGGGATTTCTCTAGTTGTGGTGAACAGGGGCTACTCTTTGTTGCAGTAAACGGGCTTCTCCTGGCAGGGGCTTCTCCTGTTGCAGAGCACAAGCTCTAGGTGCACGGACTTCAGTAGTTGCAGCTCGTGGGCTCTAGAGCATAGGCTCAGTAGATGTGGCACACGGGCTTAGCTGCTCCGCAGCACGTGGGATCTTCCCGAACCAGGGATCAAACTAGTGTCCCCTGCCTTGGCAGGCAGATTCTTAACCACTGCACCACCAGGGAAGTCCCTCAATGATTCTTCAGTAAGAAAATTTCACTAATGCTAAGCAGGCCAGCAATTGTATTACCCTTCTCAGGAATACCCAGGAAATGTGTATTGAGGATTAACTTGGAGTCAACACTCTGGGCCTCACAAGCTGACAATCTCAGCTTCTCCCTCTCATGACAAAGTTTTGGTTTTTCTTAAAGGTTGTGACTGCTCTTGAGACCCTGATTTTACTGTTTCACATTTCAGGCATTTAAAACAAGAATCAGCAACATCCCTACAATTAAGAAGTTCCTGCAGCCTGGGAGTCAGAAGAAGCTGCCGCCCGGATAGCCACTATGTTGAAGTTGTCAGGAACATTTTGCAGTTCTAAAGGCAGCAGGCTTATAATGGCAAATTAATAAACCAATGGCAGCATCGGCTTATGTCGCCAAGCAACTGTAGATTCTAGGAGTAAAGTGTAGATTCTAGGAGTAAAGTGTCTGAAAAGAACAAAACCATATTGCCATCTGCAGCAAATGCCAATTAAATGCAATATAAAACCATTTTGGGGCTTCCCTGGTGGCACAGTGGTTAAGAATCCGCCTGCCAACACAGGGGACATGGGTTCGATCCCTGGCCCGGGAAGATCCCACATGCCGCAGAGCAGCTAAGCCCGTGCGCCACAACTCCTGAGCCTGCGCTCTAGAGCCCGTGAGCCTAGAGCCAGGGCTCTGCAACAAGAGGAGCCACTGCAGTGAGAAGCCCATGCACCGCAACCAAGAGTAGACCCTGCTCCCCGCAACTAGAGGAAGCCTGCGTGCAGCAACAAAGACCCAACGCAGCCAAATAAAAATAAATAAATAAATAAATTTATTAAAGAAAAATATTCTGATGTGTGAAAAATTTTTTAAGCTCGTCAACTGTGGTTGATGGTTACAGTGATTACGAAATCACTGTTCTGTGTAAATAAAGAGGAGGCTGATGTATTTCCGGAAGTGGCCTACAGAGGGCACTGTTCTTGCTGTCCGCATCAAGACCAGGACCATAGAGGGAAGAGTGAGGAGAGATTTCAGGCGGCAGGATCTCTCCGACACCCACATTGATGCTGAGGATTTGGGGTAGGAAAAAAGTGGCAAATGACAAATCAGGAGTAAGATAATGGCTGACACCAGTAAATCCGAAGAGGAAGCATGGGAGACAGAGAGCGTCTGGGAAACATCATTTTGCAACCCTGAAAAAAACTTGGACAGTTAAGACAACCTTATTCCACTTAACAGAGACACCTGAGGCTAGGTTTTGCTTTGGTCGAACAATTCCAAGTAACACTGAGATTAGATATAACTGAAGAATATTTACACAAATTGACCCAAAGATTCCCTAGCCTTGATACACATTCTTTAAGGGTAACTATTATGTTCTAAAGCCATGAAATTTGGAACTTGGCCCCCGTCAGGGCTCTGTTTGGCGAGGGATGGAGAGCTATTCAGGGTGATGTTCCAGGCCCAGCTGTGGCTCCTCCTGGGGGGTCTCTGGTCTGGAGCAGAGCCCCTGCCAATGGCTTGGGGTACACAACTTTACCACTCTAAGCTGCTGCTGGTACGTCCCGCCCAGGCTACGCACTGGATCAGTTTCTGAGCATATATCCAGGTTCATGGCCTTACTTGTGAAATGACTTAATGACCCACCAGACTTCATGCTGCTTCTTCAGGACCACCGTGGGACGTGACCTTCCTTATGCTATACCCTGTCCCATCAATTCCTCCTCCCCATTCAGAGGACGGATGGACTGATCATCAGTTATGACAACCCTGGCCAGTCAGCACCCCTTGCCCAGTAAGGCCTGAGCTCCAGTCAGTCAAAGCCCAGCCTGGGGATTGCATTTAGCAAACAACCCCATCTCATCCCCCACCTGCACAGCCATGGCCAAAAGATGGTGGAGAGAGAGGGATGGTGTCTCAGAGGAAACCCGGCCCACTCTGTGTGGGATGACTTTTTCCTCTGACTTTCACCAAAGCCAAGAGTCTGACCTGATAGAAATTAAGTGGAAAAAGAAAAAAATTGTTTGGAGATGATTCAACACTATAAACCAGTTTCTTTTCAGTATCATCGCATGATCTTGATAAACAGTTCAAACAGTTGGAAGCTTTTACAGTGAAAGATAAAATCCTTTCCTCCTTGGATTATTTTCAGAAACAACCACTTCCTGGATCCTCCCTCACTCCTTGCCCCAGCGCCTCCCTTGAGAAGCCGAGCACCTCGTGGTTGAGTTCCCAAAGCTCTAAGCCAGATTTGCCTTGTTCTGCTTCATGGGTTTTGAACACAAGCCCTAGGTCTGACCCCAGCCTGGCACGCACCCCAAAGGCACTGACAAAGGCACAGCTCCCTAAAGCCCCAGCAGTTTTCGGTGCCCGATAGTCCCATTAAGTGCAACTTGCTGTCTTTACTATAAGAGTCCTAATTGCTTCGTCCTTCCCTATAGGGTTCTCTTTGGGCCCAGGACCTGCTACACAAGCTAGTAACTCTGGGTGCCCAAGGAAGTGAGCCTCAGAGATCCCAATGGCCCCCAGCAACATTCAAGGTCCCACTTTTCCTCTTCCGACACCGGGGAGGCAGCTTTGGACGGAAAGAGAAGGGCAAGTGAACGCTGTCAGCTCAAACTGCCCACTGAGATGGAGGGCGGGGCCTTGTGGGTCCTGGTCCTCTCTTGCAGGAGATGCTGGGATGGTGCTCCTGGTACCAGCCTTGCTCTCCCATTTCGGGAGTTTGGAACTCTGACAAATGAGAATTTTTCTTCTAGGTGACTATGAATCTCCCCTATTTCAGTTAAAGCCTATTTTTGTTTGTTTGTTTGGGCCTCAGCATACAAAGAATTAAAACCTAGGCAGGGGCCCCATAATGGCCCCTCCTAACTTGATGTTGATATTTAATCATCCCTTTGAACCCTACCCTGGACATCGAATCACGTGTTTGCTGTATGAGCTTCTCGGCACAGGGCCAGGGAGAGGAAAGTTAAGAACAAGTCCGAGATGGTCGCTCCCACTTGGTCACCAGCCCGAAGAAAAACTGGGAGAGAGGGGTTGGCTTTTGGTTTCCGTTTTTTATTTTTGGGGTGGGGGAGTGGAGGGTGGTTTGTGAGTTGTGGTTATTGCTTTTAAAGAAAGAGCAAGTGTGAATTCAGGGACTTCAGACCACCAGGACTGCCCACATCTCATTGTGTGCTGGCCTCAGTCTCTTCCTTGTTCTGCGGTTGGCTTACCCTTGACCAGGGTGGTCCTGGGGCGCTGCTACAGCCACAGCGGAACCAGGTGGAGGGGGCAAGAGAGCTTCCTCAGAGGAGTGGAGCTGGTTACCCGGAGAAAAAGGAGAGGTGCTGGGCAGACAGAACCCCACAGGTCCACAGCTCCCCAGTTTACAGAGAAGGAAGGTGAGGCTCAGCAGGCCCCTTACCCCACAGGCTAAGCTCCCACTGTGGTGTGCGGTGCGGGCTAAGCTCCCACTGTGGTGTGCGGCCAGCATGGATTGCATCCTGGTTTTAGGGATGGGACACACTAGAGGGAGGAGCCACATTTGTCTAAGATCACAAGCTAACGAGTGGCTCAACCAGAACTTGGATCCCGAAGGTGGGACCCATGGTCTTCTCAATATATTTGTCAGTGGCCTAGTGTTCAGTTTGGGAGACTGAAGATAGGTAAGAAATAGTGTTACTGAATCAAGTCTGCTGCTCGCCACGCAAAAGTCATTACCTGAGAGAGGCAGATGTTGGCAGAAAGGAAAGTTGCTTTAATCAGAATGCCAGGGACTTCCCTGGTGGTCCAGTGGGTAAGACTCTGCGCTCCCAATGCAGGGGGCCCGGGTTCCATCCCTGGTCAGGGATCTGGATCCTGCATGCATGCCACAACTAGGAGTTCACGTGCCGCAACTAAGAAGCCCACGTGCCGCAACTAAGAAGCCCACGTGCTGCAACTGAAAGACCCCTCATGCCACAACTGAGACCCGGCACAGCCTAGATAAATAAATATATGTTTAAAAAAAATCAGAATGCCAGCAACCTGGGGAGATGGTAGACTCAATGTCCCCCCAAAACCACCTCCAAGTATTCTGCTTGGCCATGAAAGTTTTTAAAGGTTAAAAGGGAAGTAATCTCAGTTAATCATTGAGATGGGGGGTCGGAGTTGTCGCCATCCCCCACTGTGTGCAGCCTTGTCGACTTCTCAAGATTTTTTTTTAGATGTTTTCTTGTTCACACAGTTTGTTCGCAAGACAACTGAAAGGGAAGCTAGAGAAGAGATCTGGTCATCTGTTAATTACTCTTTCTTCATTTCTACTTCCTTAATCTACAGAAAGAACCAACAGGTTAGGCAAGGTATTGTGTGATCAAAAATTTGAAAGGTGTGCAAGGGCAGGAGATGAGTAGAACATGAGGGTGCCTAGTGTAAGGTTAGTGTCAAGACAAAAGGGGCCTCCTGCAGAGAGCTCTTTCCTGCAAAGAGCTCTTTCTTGCCAAGAGCTGCTTACAGTAGATCTTTCCTAGCAAACTTGGACCTGGTGTTTCTATTCATAGCCTTCAGCAGCCATTATAATGCTATGATTAGTGTGTTTCGTTTTTTGCCCCAAGCCCATTCCCATCCAATATCTATTGGATCCTCCCCAAATCTTGCAAGGGTGGACTTTTTCTTTCAGATTATTACACTATTGGAACTTGGTGCATTGTTTTTTGGATAAAACTTTTTACTGAAGTAAAACAAACAATAATAAAGGGGACAAATCTTACCTTTACAACTCAATGTTTTTTTGGTTTTGTTTATACAAATGCCACGTTGCTATGTTTGAAGCAGCATCACTGAGGGATAATTGATATATTATAAAGTGTTCAATAATGTTTAGTAAATTTAGATAGTTGTGCAAGCAGCATCTCACTCAAGCTTTAGAACACTACCTTCACCCCCAAATTTTCCCTGTTCAGGTTGATCGCTGTTCCTGCTGGGGAAATCTCAGAAGACCCTAAATCAGTTAAGGACTTTGAGGTATGATCTCAAGAAAATAGGATTGAATGCAAAAGTAAGCTGTAATTCAACTGGCAGTTTTCCCAAAGGGCAGGAATTTGCAGACTTTTCTAGTACTTGAACATGAATATTCTGGGCCGCCTAAGGCAGATCTTTCCCACCTGTGTGTCCTGGATGGGTTGCAGCTGGAGTAGTCTGGTAGCTTGCCCCTAGGGCTTACATGTGTTGCCATTTCTTCTCTCTGCCAGTTTGTGAAAGGTTGGGAAGTTGCCCTGGGGGCACTGATGGTGGATCCTGAGTTAATTGTTGCATGAGTCAAGTCAGCTTTCAACAAACATCACCCCACTTTCCTAGCATTGCTTCTGTGTTCATCACAGCTTCTCTCTTTTTTTTTTTAACTTTTAAAATTTTATATTGGAGTATAGCCAATTAACAATGCTGTGCACTTGCAAAGCGACTCAGCCATACATATACATGTAACCATTCTCCCCATAACTCCCCTCCCATCCGGGCTGCCACATAGCATTGAGCAGAGTTCCTACAGTAGGTCCTTGCTGGTTATCCGTTTTTAATAGCAGTGTGTACATGTCAATCCCGAACTCCCTAATTATCCCCCCCCACCCCCCACCCCGTAACCATAAGTTCATTCTCTAAGTCCATCACAGCTTCCCTTGTAGATTTTTCTCCAGGGTTAAGGGTGTGTTGGTGTGTCAGGAGCATTCTGGTCCTCCTGGAAATTATTTTCTTCTTGTAAAATAACAGATATCTCTGGTTTGTATATATGTCTCTTATGTGTGTTTTATTGTGGTAAAATATGCATGACTTAAAATTTACTGTTTTAACCATCTTTAAGTGTACATTTCAGTGGCACAAAACACATTTCCACTGTAGTGCAACCATCACCATTTTCTGGGATCCTGTTCTTTCTGGATTCTCTAACCACAGCCCTCTTCCCCTTCACAATTAGTTCTCGGATTTATGTAACCTCTCTCTACAGTTTGTCCTTTATGCCTCGTATTTAACTGTAGTAAAAGCTTTGTCCCTTCAAAAAGGAATTTCAGATCAGGAAATAGGTATGGATATATCAGGGATCAAGGGTCCCTCATGCTGTAACTACACCACATTGAGATTAGAGATTGCTTTAGACAAAGGTCATGAGAAAAAAGTAACATTTACCAGGCATATTCTATGGACCAGGCTCTCTTCCAGGTGCTCTATATCTATTATATGATTTAATCCTTTCAACAACATTCCAACAGGCATATGATCATTTGAGTTTGCACAGGTGAGGAAATTGAGGCCCTGAGAAGCCTGAGGACTGAGATTCCCAGAGCCAGGACCCGGACGAGCGGAAGAAGCCAGGCTTGCTCCTGCCAGGGCCAAGGCGCCTTCTTCCAAAGTTAATAAAAAATGATTATAAAACACAAGGCTTTAAAAAGATCCAGAAATTGTTGGGGAGAGAGCATTCCATCTCGTTTCCCAGCATGACCTCTGATGGCATTGAGTCCAGCCCTGCAGGGACCTCCTTGTTTGGCCTAGCCTCTGGTGAGGGCATTCTAATAAGCAGGTCCTCTAGACTGGTGGCCCAGGGTGGGAAGAGGGGGGTGGGTGATTCACGTTCACTTCCCTGGTAGTGGTGGTGGTGTTACTGTTACTGAGTCCAAGCTCATACTGCTCGCTACACAACAGGCCAATAAATCGAGAGATGAGGTGTTGGGACAAGGAATAGAGACTTTATTCAGAAAGCCAGCAGACCAGAAGCTGGTGGACTAGTGTCCCAAAGAACCATCTTACCTGAGTTAGAATTCAGGCTTCTTTTATACCAAAAGGGGAGAGGTGTGGCTGGTGGCTGCAGACTTCTTGGTGCTGGTCAATCCCCAGCAGGGATGCGAAGCCTTTGTTCTTGCAGCTGTCCATGTAGGTCTGGTCACAGTGTTCTTGTACATCTCCAACAAGACAAATATTGTTCTCTGTTCTGTAACTTTTTATCTCTGTATGAATGGAAAAGTGCCATACTTTCAAAGGTCAGAGTCTTGAGAACGGGCTACTCTGTGTATTTCAGCCCACAGGCAACCGTCTTTTACAAAAGGTGCAGAGCCAGCATGACTAAGCACAGGAGAAGGACCAGATCTAATACGGAGTCAGGTTTGTTCTTCCTTATTACAAGACAGTGCTGCCTCTTTCCTGCTGCGTTGCCCATCCTCAGACCTCTCTCTATGATCCGCCAAAAGGGAGGGGCAGCCCTAGTCTCTCCTGGGGAATGGAATTACAAAGCCTTTTTCATGCGAAGGATTACCCCCTACCTGAACAATTTCCAAAATCATCTTCTGTTTAATCAGGGAATCTATATCAAGAAGAGCAAAAAGATACCCTTGCAGTGTCCGGTTTGTCTATAAACTCTAAAGACAGATGTTTATTCACACACGTGAAATGAATTTAACAAAAATTAAAAATCAGGCGAGTTTGTGAATCCAATGGCAGATTTAGGCTCCATGCTTGGCGCACAGCAGACCCTACTCCGTAAATCTCAGTTTTTCTTTCCTTCCAAACCTGCAACGGGGTGTAGAGATTTGTGCTGATGACCCTGAAGATGACAGCTGCCTCCAGGTCGGCCAGTATGAGCTAGGAGGGCTAGAAATCCACAACAGAGACACGTCTGGTGGCAGCACGGCGGCTGGTCCAGGGCAGGGAAGCCTGTCTGCTCCCAAATGCCTGCCAGGCCCTCCTGCAGTTGGGGTTTGCCCCTTAGGAGTCTCTCTAGGTCTGGGCCCACAGTTCAGGCCTGCTCCCTGTAATTCAAAAAGAATTAAGTATTGAAGAGTGGGATTGTGGGGAAGGGGGTGCTTTACTCTAGTGACAGAAAGATGAAACGAGATGTCTGCATCCTTTAACACAGGTATCTGCTGGAAACTAAATGTTCTGCCCCACGTGTCAGAACACTACAGAAATCTGATAGAAAAGAAATAACACCCCGAGGTCAACAATTCTGGCTGAACAGTGCCTCGTGTGTCTTTTGCCCAAAGCGAAAGATTAAGACCAACAGCCTGACTGTAATCAAGGCAGAACGCTGTGTCTGAAACCCCGATTCTTGAGACTTCAGCCGCGGGCCCCAGTGTCTCCCACCCATCGTGGCGTGGACGGGTCCATCTGGAGAGCACTCGGATCTGAACTACTCACATGGTACACGCTTATCCCTCAAGCGCGGCCCCAGACCAGCGGCGTGGGGGGCCCCTAGGAGCTGAAAGGCAGAGTCACAGGCCTGGCCCCAGACCTGCTGAATCAGAATCTGCATCCTAACAAGATCTCATGTATCTATGTGCCCACTGAGGTTTTAGACACGGCCTGTATTCTTACTCATCTTTCCAAACAAACACAGTCTCGGCTCCCCATGTAGAATGTGACCCCCACCAGGTGTGAGAATGTTCTGTCTTCTTTCATCCCCTGTTTGCTGTCTATACCATAGGAATCATCAAGCATTTGCTTATTAAGGACAATTCCAAAACCCTGCCTCCGACTCAAACTAACCAGACACAAAAGGTACCCAGGAGTAGGGTTGTAGATTTAGCCAATAAAAGTCCAAGATGCCAGTTAAATTTGCATTTCAGATAAGCAACAAATCGTTTTTTGGTACAAGTATGTCCGAAGTGTTGCCTGTGTCCTGTATTTTATCTACTCAGGAGTCAAAGTCCTGGGCTGCCCAGTCCCCCTCCCGGCTCTATCTCTGCCTGCTTTGTATTTGAGACCCTCACGCGCTCCCAGTGGTGGTGGCTTTGGTACATGTTTCAAACCCCAGTTCATGGCTTGCTTCCTTTCTTCCACCGAGGGTGAGAGGCATATGGTGAAACTGGCATCAGAAAGACCTGGCGTCTGGCTCTGCCAGATTGGCGACGAAGCAAGTTTTATCTTTCTGAGCCTCTGTCTCCTTCTCTGTAGAATGAGGGTATTGGTCCTCGCAACGCCATATAGATAGTGCCTGGAACAAAATGCATCACCGCTCCACCTCCCTGGCGGCCTTGATTACCTCTTCATAACTGTTGTACTTGGGTCCATACCCTTCTCCAGTAACAACTCCAGAGAACGGGATGTGAACTGCACTTAACGATATAAACCTGCGCTGCCTCCACATAACATCTGTTACTGGTCTGCCCTGAATTCAGCTCTGATTTAGGCAGTTCCTGGGTTGCAAATTTAGGTTGAGATTCTTTACTCTAGTTGCTTCCCAGGTAAAATGTGGTAATGACATGGTTGTTATTTTTGCAACTATGGCAACCTTTTGTTTGAGAGGAACCGGTGTTTAACCACCACCAATCAATGAGTTTTCGTGTCAGTGGTCTAAATTGCATTTCTAACTAAAACGTGTTTGGGATTTCCATGCATTCCACAAGGAACGTGTCTTTTTTTTCCCCTTCCATTTCCACCTACTTTTTCTGTTCTTTTTAACCACAGTTGCTGACACCACTAGAGGTTAGCAGAGGCAAGAAAGCCCATTCTATCCCTGTTGGCAACTCAGTGAGAGAGGAAATTGAATTTTTCAGCGGTATTTTTTCCCAAATGGGAAAAAAAAAAGCTGAAATTGATGTATATATTTAATCTTTATTTTTATTAAGTATTTGTACAAGCCATATATATATATTTGATAATATCTGAATAATCAAAAAGTTAAAGAAGTACCAGTTTTATGAAGTGTGTTGCTTCTACAGTTTAATTTGATTTTAAGGTAAAATTAGTAGAGAGTCCCAGCACCAGCCCTTAACGTTGCAGACGAAGCTTAGGGGTCTGGGTTACAGTTAAGGAAACAATATTTCAAAATAATGAGAGGAGCTTGGATTAAAATATTACGTCTGGGGCTTCCCTGGTGGCGCAGTGGTTGAGAGTCCGCCTGCCGATGCAGGGGACACGGGTTCGTGCCCCGGTCCGGGAAAATCCCACATGCCGCGGAGCGGCTGGGCCTATGAGCCATGGTCGCTGGGCCTGCGCGTCCGGAGCCTGTGCTCCGCAACAGGAGAGGCCACAACAGTGAGAGGCCCGCGTACCGCAAAAAAAAAAAAAAAAAATTATGTCTGCTTGCTTTTCCTCAGTCAAGACTTTGTTTTGTTTTATTTTTTAATATATTTTTTTATGTGGACCATTTTTAAAGCCTTTATTGAATTTGTTACAATATTGCTTCTGTTTTATGTTTTGGGTTTTTGGCCGGCAGGCATGTGGGATCTTAGCTCCCCGAACAGGGATCGAACCTGCACCCCCTGCATTGGAAGGTGAAGTCTTAACCACTGGACAGCCAGGGAAGTCCCTGGTTTTGGGTTTTGGTTTCTATAAACCCATCTAACATTGTTCACAATAGAGTAGTGCCTATCAAGGGCCACTATAAATCTCTTTCAGACACCGGAGAACTGGAAAATTACTGAAGACTGCAAGTCTATTCTCTGAAAATCCACATCCTGTAGAGACACAGCCAGCCTGGGTACTGCTGGACCAGAATAGACATAAACCCGCCCCCTTTTCCTGCACCTTGCCCTTTGAAGCCCAATAAAAGACTCAAACTCCCACCCTTTGGTGCCGATGCCACTCTATGTGCCTGGCCCCTTTCCTCCCTTGGAAAGTAAATAAAAACTCTCTTTTCTCTCCTTGCTAATATTTCTGTGAATTCTTTCACAACCTATGTTGTCTCACCTAACAGTTTCCAGCTTGCCCAATTTTTGTTAACACAGATATTTTGACCCATGGGTTTGCATTTCTAGCCTGGGCCAGGCTTGGTCTTCTCTGTTGCAGACACTCACACACAACATAACTGTAACTAAAATGAAAGTTTTAGCAAAAAGTACTTAGCCTTACTATGTATGATACACCTTGGTATTTATTATTATATTGCAATTGAAAAATGGTAATTAGAACCCATTGTGTTGATTTCACAGTCCACAATGGGCCACAACCCATAGTTGGCAAACACTGGTATGGAGAAGTTCCAAGACATAGGTGTCAAATAAAAGTGCATTTGAATAGGTTCCCCACTTGTTTTAGGCTAGTCGCTTAACCTCTAGAGACATCAAAATCCTCAACTGTAAACTTAGAATAATAACAGAATTTACCTCAACAGATTTTTATGAAGATGAAATGAGGATAAAAATGAGAAATGCCCACTCTGTGGTAGACACTAAACATTTGTTAGTTCCTTTCCATATACTATAAAGGGAATGTACTAACATCTCTTTCTCTAGATGGTAAAATAAAATTCACCCAGCAGTGAAAAAATATAGAATTCCAATAGAAAAAAAGGAATGAGCTTCCTCTTCTGTGGAGAGAATTTAGAAGGGTTTGGGGACAGTCAAGGCAGGATTCAGCCCCAGTTAATGTTTTTGAACAAGTGTGTAATGGCAGCTAAAGACTGACACTGCTCCCTGCTCCTCTCCGTAAGTGAAGTTTTCTGGTTTCAAAGCCCCTCACAGGCCTAAGGTGACAGCTGTGTAAGAACAAAGCTTCTCTGTTTATGTCCTCAGAGTGAGGACAGATGCAATCTGAGACTTGGTTTGGTGCAATTTCACAATGATGCCCACTGATAGGTGAGAATTTGGTCCAAGGAAGAACCATGTGGGACCCTTCCAATGCCGCCATAAAGAAGGCAGACACTACCCCTTCTGTTCGAACATACGTTATAAAGTGCAGTTTGCTTCTGTGGTCTGATTCATCCAGCTTCACAGTAACTGAGGGACTGCTATCATGGCAGGAAAGCCCAAGCTTCACTATGTCAACGCATGAGGCAGGATGGTGGCCATCCGGTGGCTCCTGGCTGCAGCTGGAGTGGAGATAGGTCCTCCTAACGTGGATCTAAATTGACTATCAAAGACTTCCACACTTGGGGAGCTGGGGATGATTTTTCATTACATAAAACTAGCTGCACATTAAAAAAGAAATGGAGTGATTTGACTAAATGAATACGTAAATAATCCTGCCCATGGAAGAGCAGGAAAACAATTTTTTTTTCAATTTTAAAGGAAACAAAAGAAACATCAACTAATCCAACTGCGTGAACCTTATTTGGATTTCATTTCAACAAACTGTAAATATTATTTGTGACACATACAACAAGTGGAAACTTGATGGTTGATTGAGCATTAGTTATTAAAGAACTATTGTTAACATTTTAGGTGTGATTTTAGGTTTATTATTGTGTTTATGTTCAAAATAGTTCTTACATTTTAGAAATATGCATCAAGTATATAAGGATGAAATGATATGCTATCTAGGATCTTCCATTTTTACAAGAAGGGGAGGGTGGATGGGCATATAGATGACACAAGATTGGCTTGAGTTGATAATTATTAAAGATGTAGGAAGGATATGAGAACCACTGTACTTTTATTTTTGTACATGCTAGAAATTTCCACAATAAAAGGATGAATGTATATAATATTAGAAAATAAATGTAGTTAAAGTTGATATAATCACACATATGGGAATGAGCCGGCTGTAACAAACCATCTGTTAAAGATTTAATACATTCACTCAGCAATGATTTGGGGGGAGGGCACCTTTAGTACCAGGCTCTGTACTAAGTTCTGGGGATACAGAAATGAATGAGACAGACACAGTCCTTGCCCTCAGGCAGCTTACACTCTAGTGAGGATGCAGACAAGGAAGTGGGGGATTAAAGGAGGGGTGGGAGCATCTAGGAGGACACCCAAGCATTTTACAGTGTTAAAATGCCATATTCCCTGGAGCACATGTGGGACTCTGTTGAGTGCTTCCCCCTAGAGGTATCCCTGAGAAAAGCACATCTTAACTCAGGTCAGAAGGACACAGCAACTCTGTGCCGGTTTCCTGGGGGAGGGAGTCATGGACAGACTCCAGAGATCTGGTCCCTCAGGGGAGAGCAAGCGGTAAAGGAGGGTTTCAGATGAGGTGTTGTCCTGCAAAGGGAACCTCCAGTGTGCTCTTCGCCTCCCAACAGCATGTTTACCTAAGCCTCGGGATTACACTTTGTCGATTGCTTCACGAATGCACAGGACGTTAGCCTTGTCCGTTATCAAGTTCATGAAGAAACAAGTACATAAAAATGCAAACAGTGCCAGTTTAGGTTGTTTAATTTCTATAAATCAGCAACCACAGTTTTCGTTGTGGTCCAGCTTTGGGGTTCAAGGATGTGTTCAGAGCCCCCAGGCAGGATGAGTTCAGCACAGGAGGCTGAAGTAGGGGGGGATTTTGAGAGGATCCCAGGCCTCCTCTTGTCCAGCCCAGCCTGACTGAGGAGGGTGTGAGACAAGGCTTACCAGAGGCTCTTGGTCGGGACTTCTGGGTTCTCTGGGCCCAGAGGCAGATCCTCACAACCCCATCTCCGTCGGTCTCACAAGCAACATCACACCAGCAAGTCCCATCCTACCTCGGCCACCCTCCCACACTGACCACCCACCACCCCCTATGTTATCTAGAACTGGGTGCTTTATAAATTGTTGCCCACACACCTCACTCTCTGTATAGCCTGACCCTATGGGATCATGTAGAGCCACAATAAACTGTTTAGCAATTTAGAAACTCCCAGTTCCCAAACTTTTCACCATCAAGACCCCTTTTCAAAATATAAAGTTGAATGGAGGGAGGTAATATACAGCAGAGGCCCCTGGTGGCAGCATCTTGGGGGTCAGTGGCCCCATGGGTACCCCTTGCTGGGGGACACCCAATACTCTGTCCTGATCTCACAGGGAGAGAAAGTCTTTCCAGAGATATTAAAACTCCATAACTAGAAGAACTTCCCAGTCCCTTCCCACCAGTGATATCCCCCTCCCAAATCACTACCTAATCACTGACAGAGGTGGAGGCAGGGTGGAGGTGAATGGAACTTGCAAAATAAGCAGTTATGTGCTGCAACCCCTGCTTTTATCTTGGTGGCTCTAATCCAGATTTCCAGGTGGCCATGATCACTGTCTTCTGTGTGATCATCCTGCCAAACTCAGAAATCCTACAGCCTCCATAGTCTGCACCAGACAGAGGCCAAGCTGTGGAATGAAATAACAAAAATGCTGTGGAATGCATGCTCAGTAATGCTGTGGAATGAAATCATAAAAAGTCACTATTTCTGCTTTCCAGTTTGAAGAGATATTTATGGAAACTTCAGAAGACTTGGATAAGTTAAGAAATGGTAAGACCAAGAAACTAAATTCCTCTGATGGGAGGATCGAGTACAAGTCATAAGTTGAGGTTTGAACCCCAGCAATGCCATGTGTGTGCATGGTGGGAGTGGGGTCAGTGGAGAGGGAGAAGCATGGTTAAAGGTAAGGAGTGGGGCTTCTTGAGCAGGTCTTGCAGCTCACTCAGGACTAGGAAGGGCTGGAACTCTGAGTATTTGCTAAAGGAGCCGGCCCGGGCGGTACCCTGTGAATGCCCTCTCTGTGCACTCCCTGCCTTTCTGCACCGCGAGTGACTGTATCAGTCCAGGATGCCACACAGCCCTCCCACCCAAGGAAAACAAATGCATTAGAAAGAAGAGGGGAGAAACAGGCCCAGCAGTTGCCTTGAATTCTTTTCTCTGGCAAGTTTGACAAGGTAACATCCTAGCAGTACTGCGGAATTGGTGAGCAGGGAAAGGGTCCTCCACGTAGAAATCTCTCAAAACCTGCCTTATATGACGTGAGACTTACCTGAGAACTTCCCATTTGAAATGGCAACCTACTGCAGCTTCTTCCAACTTCTTTCTAAAATATCCGTGAAGACAAATTGACACAGAATTAAAAGGGACCTCCCATGTATCTGAATGGGAAATTAAAAGAGAAATGAAATAATAAGTTCAAAAGTAAAAGGCAGATTGATAGGAAAAAGAAGGACTATAGCAAGCTAAAACCAAATGCCATCCTGCTTAAGCGTTCCAGATCATTTTAGTGTTTCATTTTATATCTGCGGTTATTTCAACATCTTTTCATCCTAGAAGGGTGTAATTCATCAAATGCTTCACTCTATTTCTTTTCTTCTTTCCAAAGAAGGGAGTTTGATGTTCCAGCAAGTGCCCATGGTTGAAATTGATGGGATGAAGCTGGTGCAGACCAGAGCCATTCTCAGCTACATTGCCACCAAATACGACCTCTATGGGAAAGACATGAAAGAGAGAGCCCTGTACGGTACTTTTTCTGTTCTTTCATCAATGATTAATAGGAACGATCTAGGTCCTTCCCTGAGTGATCAGGATGTGCTCACACGGATCATGACCGACAGCCGTATAGACCTTAGTGGGTATAACTGAGTACAGCAGAGACCTCTGAGGATGAGGGAAGAGTGGAACTTGGAGTGGAATCAAGAGCTTATGAAAGAGGATGTGGTCCATGGATATAGTACAGTGACAGAGGTTTCCAAACGCAGGTGAACTATAAAGCCAGGAGGATGCTGGAACCATGACCTCAGGAGCTCAGGCTGGACACCCACCAACAGCTAGAGACAAGGGACAAAGTGTTTGAGTGTCTAGAGGATAAAGACTGGAAAGGGAAGGATCTAAAGGAATTGATTCTTAAGTTTCAGAAATTTTAGGATGATGACCAGGAACCTAATTTATCAGTCCTTTATATGGACTGGCCACTTGACAGAGTAAACAAAGGCTGGTCCTCTAGATGCCAGGATTATCTGCAACATTTTACTGTAAGTCTGAAGCAGCCAGATTTATTCAATACAAGCATATTTGAGGGAAATTTGTTCTCTGTTGTGATGGGGCCACATGACTGATACTAAAATCATGTACTGAACTGTGAACAGTTACTCAGAAAGTTAAACATACAGTTACCATATGACTCAGCAATCCCACTTCTAAGTATATACCCAGGAGAGTCAAAAATACATCCACACTAAAACTTGTACACAAAAGTGCACAGCAATGTTGTTCATAATATTAAAAAAATGGAAGCAAACAAAATGTCCAACAACTGACGAATTGATGAACAAAGGATGTTACATCCATACAATGGAATATTTTTAGCCATGAACAAGAGTAAAGTACCAATACATGTGACAACATGAATGAACTCTGAAAAGTACTAAATGAAAAACACTGGACACAAAAGGCCGCATACTGTATGATTCCAAATGTATGAAATGTCCAGATGTTCAAATCCATAGAAATAGAAAGTAGTTGAGTGGTTACCTGGGGCTGGAATGTGGAGGAATTGGAGAGTGACTGTCAAGGGTACTGGATTTCCTTTTGGATAAAATGATAAAAATAATGTTCTGGAATTAGAATGTGGTGATGGTTTCAGGATGATAGTACAATTTAAAGGATGAAAATGATACCATGTGAATATATTTCAATAAAGTTTTACTTTAAAAAACTCCTATAGGAAGCCCTGTTTGGAACAAAAACAAAAAATCACCCGGAATATACATTGTTGAAACTGTGTGAAGATTTGCACTATTTCACAATATACTTTGTTTTTTTTTAAAGATTTACTTATTACTTATTTATTTATTTTATTTTATTTTTTGGCTGCATCAGGTCTTAGTTGTGCCACACAGGATCTTACGTTGTGACGTGCAGGTTTTCTCTCTCTAGTTGTGGCGCACAGGTTCCAGAGTGGTGCGCTCTGTAGTTTGTGGTATGCAGGCTCTCTAGTTGTGGCGCTAGGGCTTAGTTGCCCCTCCACATGTGGGATCTTAGTTCCCTGACCACGGATCAAACCGCGCCCTCTGCATTGTGAGGCGGATTCTTTACCACTGAACCGCCAGGGAAGTCCCCTGACAATATATTTTGGGTGGGGTCTTGAGAAATGCAAACAAGGCCAGAGCCAGGCAACCGTATGTGGAGACAGTTGTGGAGTCATGTTCTGTGGGAAATAGTTGGAGGAACTACTGATATTGGGCATCTAAATGGTCCTGGTGGTGTAACAGGATGGGACATGGAGAGGGATGTGACTGGGACCATGGTGCCAGGACTCTCTCTGGACATGACTGAGGTGGTACTAACGCAACACACTGTGCACAGAACACACCACAACAGACATGGCAAACCCTATGTGTGGTCTCAGTGGTTACCTGTAGTGATTCACCCATTTCTCTCTTGCCTCTGACTCTGGATGGGTCACTGGTGTGCTTTGTCCCTATATTTGATTTGTGTATAACCAAAATATTAGACATATGTCTACCTTAATGGCTTTGTTCTAGAATGAAATGTTAAAATTAGTAAAACTCATAACTGAATGACTGACATAGAAAAATGCACCCAGTGGAGGTGTATCACCTCCTTTTATCACCTCCTGATGTCCCACTCTTATCCATTCTTAAACTATAAAATCTAAGGCAGGAGACATTTGACACTTTGGTCATTTTGTTTTTCAGGATTGATATGTATTCAGAAGGTGTGACAGATTTGGGTGAGATGATCATGCTTTTGCCAGTGAACCCACCTGATCAAAAGGATGTCAAGATGACGCTGATCCAAGAAAGAACAACAAACCGCTACCTCCCTGCATTTGAAAAAGTAAGTGGACTGTTTAGTGTTTTTGGCACTGAGATCAGAGGACCAAGAAAAATAGTGCCTGGCATTGCAGGGGCATTGACCTTCACCTCTGTGAGTATTTCTGAATACTAATGTAACATCCTGATTCTCAAGGTATTTTATAAAAATCGACTATGAGGAAGAATTGTACCAGTTTTACCCAAGTTCTAATTTTTCAGCAAAATTTTGATTTACTTAGACCCAGTCTGGAATTCTCTACTTGATTGAATTTCGTGGTTGTACTTAGAGCTTGGGCTGAGAGCCACACTGGAGCCTGGAGTAGATGGATCCTGCAGAACACAGTGCAGGGCCTTTGCTCCAAGAGGAGCACAATGACAGCAATGCATCAGAAAATATTCTGGTAGCATGTGTAGGGGGACATGAGACCAGCTGCCCTTCAGAAGAATGTGGTACTGTTTCAGGGATGAATGAGATGTTTCTAAATAGAGATGGGGGCAGTGGGGTGGGGAGGAAGAGACAGAGGAAAAGCTGTTCAGGAAAAAATAATCTACAAATTTTGAGGACATGGCTCTCAGAATTTTGAAGAAAATCATACAAAACCAAGGAAATGATGTTCCATCATTATACCTAGTATATATCTTAGTTAATGTTTCTCTTTGAAGGTAAGAGGAGAACATTTCAAGATCAAAACTACCTGAAATCACGTGAAACAAAAATCATGAACCAAAAAAAAATGACTTAAAGACTTACATATAAATAAAAAGATTAACATCAACACCCACATCTTTATAAAGCATAGGGTCATTCTTTCATTTATTCAGCAAATGCTAATTCATTGCTTGCATGTCCAGCCATGATATTCAAGGAGTGAAGAATTTAACAGTAATCACAGAGCACACCCTCCTGGCCCTTGTGGTGCTGAGGGTTTATGGAACCTTCACATGGTGATAAGCTCTTCAGTGATTGCAGTTTGAGTCCAGCTATACTTTGAAAACAAAGGGCCCCATGACAACATAAGTAAAAATTATATATTACAAAATACGTTTATTGTTTGTTTGGCTGTACTGCGCGGCTTGCAGGATCTTAGTTCCCAAACCAGGGATCGAACCTGTGCCCCCTGCAGTGGAAGCATGGAGTCCTAACCACTGAACTACCAGGGAATTCCCTATTACAGAATACGTTTTGATGTTATTATATTCTTTTCCAAATAATTATCCATTTGTCCATACTTCTATATGTATACATAAGCTGAAAGTGTATTTGCCAAAACGTTATTATCTTTAGTTGGTGGTGCTGTGTGTGTTTTTTCTCTTTGTACTTTATGATTTCCAGATTGGTGGAATATTTTAATAAATATCACATATTTCCCTAACATATTATTATAAAAAGTTTCATACATGCAGAAAAGTTTAAAGATGTATAAAATGAACTCATATGAACCCACCACGTGGATACCAAAAAGCTTTGTTTTCCATTATCCTATGTCATTATCTCTCCATTCTTGTTCTGTCAATCAAATGTATTATTTTGGATAGATTTCAAAGTGACTTTAAGTCATCAGGGAAGTTCATTCCCAGACATTACAGCATGTGGATCGTACCATGCTGCAAGTTAGGAGCGCAAGCATGGAGTGCAAGTTAGGAGTCAGGGAGACGGGAGTTCAAGTTGATCCAGGTTTATTTCAGGTCCCAGAGAGAGAGACCAGGAAACCAGGAAGCAGAAAAGAGGAGAAATGTAGACTCTGAAATGGTTTTCTCAGGGTTGAAGAAGACTGTCCAGAAGTTGGAGTCACCACCCAAGGGAGAAAGATGAGAGAGATATGAAGGGCCATGTCATGAAGCCCAGGGCTGCACACTTTAGGGTGTGGGGCAACAGAAACACTGTGCAGACGGTGCTAAGCCCTTGGCCCAGGGGAAGAAGCAAGTAAGTCAGCCAGAGTGAGGTGGGCCCAGGACAAGGAAATGGTGGCCGGGCTTCCACGGAGGATGAGGAGGGAACACCAGGAACCCACTTGGCCTGTCTTACTGATTCAGGGGGAGCAGAAGCCTTCTTTATTAAGAAGCCTCCTCAATGAAAAGCCCAAGTAGCCCCCACTCGCCACAACTAGAGAAAGCCCGCCTGCAGCGACGAAGACCCAACACAGCAAAAAAACAAAACAAAACATGTCACGTTTATGGCAACACTATTTAAAAAAACGAAGACATGGTAGCAACCTAAATGTCCATCAACAGATGAATGGATAAAGAAGATGTGGTACATATACACAACAGAATATTACTCAGCCATGAAAATGAACAAGATGGGGCCATTTGTAGAGACATGGATGGACCTATAGACTGTCATACAGAGTGAGTAGGTCAGAAAGAGAAAAACAAATATATATTAACGCATATATGTGGAATCTAGAAAAATGGTACAGATGAACCTGTTTGCAAGGCAGAAATAGAGAGACACAGATGTAGAGAACAAACTTGTGGACACCAAAGAGGGGAAAGGGAGGGTGGGATGAATTGGGAGATTGGGATTGACATATATACACTAATATATATAAAATAGGTAACTAATGAGAACCTGCTGCAGGGAGGGAACTCCACTTCGCTGCACAGTAGAAAGTAACACAGCATTGTAAAACATCTATACCCCAATAAAAAAATAAATAAATAAAATAAAATTTATTATGTAAAAAAATGAAATAATGCCATTTGCAGCAACATGGATGGACCCAGAGATTATCATATTAAGTAAAGTAAGTCAGACAGAGAAAGACAAATGTCATATGATAATATATTGCTTATATGTGGGATCTAAAAAGAAAAAAAAAAGGATACAAATGAACTTATTTACAAAACAGAAATAGACCCACAGACCTAGAAAAAAAAAAAAACTTATGGTTACCAAAGGGGAAATGTTGGGGAGGGATAAATTAGGAGTTTGGGAGTAACATATACACACTGCTATATATAAAATAGATAACCAACAAGGATGTACTGTATAACACAGGGAACTCTTCTCAATATTTTGTAGTGACTTACACAAGGGAAAAGAATCTGAGAAAGAATATATATGTATATATATGTAAATATGCATAACTGAATCACTTTGCTGTACACCTGAAACCAATACAACATTGTAAATTAACTTCAATTAAAAAAGAAAAAAAAAGTTTAAAAAAAAACGGAAGGAAAAAAAAGCCATACTTCAATATTTCACTCACTGGCAGAAAGGGTCCAATCAATCTGAAATTTTGTATTTAATTGCCAACCTTGAAAAGATATTAACCAGTTGTATCATGATAAGGGAATGACTCATCATTTTTCTTTTTTTAAATCTAGCATGGAACCAGTGGCCCTGAATGCTGTGGGAGGGGCTTTTCCCTAACCCGACTCTCCCGGCTTCAGAGAGGAGGAGTTCAGTCAACTGTAACAACAGCTTATAAACACATGTGGACTTGGCTTTGAGGTGCTGAGCCAAGTGGGAGACAGACTTTCATAAGGTACGTACTGATTTTATACATCTGTATAGTGTGCTCATAGCACAAGAAAAACTGTTTTATACTCACATTGTGCCTTCTTGCTGTGCTTAGGGGACAATTTTAGTCCATTGCTCTTGGATACATCGTTACAGAAATGTAAAAATGAAGAATTTAGAAACCTAGGCATGAGAATTTAGATCTGAGAAAAATTAATGATACGAGGAGAAAAAAGAATGATAGCATTTTAAACAATCGGAGAATATGACCAGTGTGTGAGAGAGTGTAGGTGTTTATGCTGGGGTCACTTTCTCTGTAGAAGTAGTCAGTTCACAACAAGTGCAAATTGTGATGCTGTAATACTGTGTGGGCTGTGAAAAATCAAAATTAAGATTCATTAAAATGGGAATAAGTCTGAATGTCAACAGAAAATTAGAGTGGGCTGTGGCAATTCCCCTTCTCTCTCTGGGATTTAAGCAACTCATGGCAAACCTCCAAAGGAAGTCTTGATGGGAAAACTAGATAATACGGGAGCAGAGAATTAGCTTTTAAAAAATATAGAAATCCACCTGGCTAGAAGGTACAAGTCATTCAAATTGGAATGTAGGCGTGAACAATGTGCTGTTATAAGTATTAATGTTGGGGGGAAAAAACAAAGGCCTTAGACAGGAGAGGTTCGGTGAGATCCCGTGGAAGTCCTAGAGCTGTCCAGGGCAGGATGAATTCACGGGAGAATTATAGTATCTGAGACTGAAAAGAGAAGATATGGATACAGCAATGACGAGAAGCACTTTGCAAGATGCTACAGACAGCAGCATTCGGATTGCATGACACGTGGGGTAGAGTCATTAACTTGGAGGCTGAGATGCAGTGGAGCTGAGGCCACCTGGGCAGGTGGGCAGCAACCTCTGCTTTCTCAGCCTACAGCCGTTCCCCTTGCTCTGCCCTGCTTGGCTAAGAGAATCATGGTTCTTGGGTAGAACCAATAAAGTGAAGTCACTGATGGGCCCTTTATGCGCTGTCAGTTGTCTACAAACCTGTTTTTCTGACTAGATTTAAACCCCTTTAGGCGGCCACCACATCAGGCTCCTATCGTGTTCCCCAGCAGCCATCATTTCTTAGCACAGGAAACTGCCCAATGAGTCTTAGTTGAGGAAGTTTGAAGGAAACTTGTTAAGAGAAGGAAATACGTTTATACGTCAACCAGAAACAAGGTGTTCAAGAAGGATCAGAGAAATGTCTGCATTTCCAGGGAAGAAACAGGAGGTAGGAGACAAGGGATCTTTTCCATCAAGTGTTGACAGTGAGACCCTGAGCTTCTGCTCTAAAAAGCAGTGGGTGGAACCCACTGCCATGGCTGGAACGTATGCAAAGGGGCTGGGGGACCAGCAGATTCTGGAGTTGTCCAGATCAGGGAGTGAGTGGGGCTGGGGCCAGACCTGAGGGGAAAGGCAGGTGGGGTGCATGGTTCAGGGGCAGAACCAGGGGTTAGCTGCGGTCCTGGGGTTTCGAAAGGCTGTGTTCAGTGCTGTGCCAGACTGCACTGAATCTTTGCCAGAAACTTCCTGAATTCCAGGTTAACTAATCAGTGAACATCACTCATCTTTCACACAAGCCAAATAAAAAGGGAGCCATTGTATAACTTGGCTGAAAAAAGTCTGGATATGTATAAAGTCTCATTCCTACTGGAGCTATGGGTCAAGAGGTAGGTAGGTAGATAGATAGATGTAGATAGACAGACAGATACAGACAGAAGAAAGAAAACGCGTGGGCTATCTGGTGTGCTCAGAGACTCGCCTGTCTCTCAGGAAATGAGAGCAGGAGGGAAATTGGATTTCCTGGTCCCTATTATGAATTTTTTATACCTTATCTAGTTTTCTCAACCATCCTCACTAATAGATATAACTATATAACTATATATATATATATATATTTTTTTTTTTTTTTTTTGCGGTACACGGGCGTCTCACTGTTGTGGCCTCTCCCGTTGCGGAGCACAGGCTCCGGACGCGCAGGCTCAGCGGCCATGGCTCACGGGCCCAGCTGCTCCGCGGCATGTGGGATCTTCCCGGACCAGGGCACGAACCCGTGTCCCCTGCATCAGCAGGCGGACTCTCAACCACTGCGCCACCAGGGAAGCCCATTAGGAGGTTTTTAATAAATACTAGTTCTCTAGTTGTTCTGCTCCCAAACCCCCAGCCATGCATCCTCACCACAGACTCACCTCTTAGCCTGCCAAGACAATCAGATTTTACCCAATGGAGACTGGACAATGGTTTGTTGCAATTTCCCACAGTTGGCTCTCGGGGGTGGGAATTTGGGCCAAGGCAGTCATGCCAGGGACTCTTCCGACTCTGCGACAAAGGAGGCCAATACTTCTTCAGCATTGTTGGTGCTGTTCAGTCATATATCATAAAGTACATCTTGCTTCTGTGGTTTTATTCTTTGTTCATTCATTTACTCATTCATTCATTCATCCATGAAGGTTTAGAGAAACCAGGAGACTGCCATCATGGCGGGGAAACCCAAGCTTCACTACTTCAATGGACGGGGCAGAATGGAGGCCATCCGGTGGCTCCTGGCTGCAGCTGGAGTAGAGGTAGGTCCTGAGTTTGTTCATCTGAAGTTGAATCTAAATTAACTGTATCAAAGTACTTTTCTTACATAAGCTAGGGGACTTTTCATACTAAATGACCTGTTAAGAGTTCTGCATTAAAACAAATCTGTCAGTTATTTAAGAGATAAACAGATTTGTCCTAATATGTTATTAAAATGTCTTCTTATTAGAGAGAATAAACAGAGTAAATTTAAGAAACTAATCACATCGTGTGGGCCTAATTTGGATTTTGATTTTTAAAATTATAAAATATTATTTATGACATTTATATAGCTGTCAAAAACATGAACGTTAAATATCAGTTGATATTTAGTAAACTTTGTAAATGTGTTAGGTGCTATAATGTATTGTGTTTATTTTTAATAGTTTTAATGTTTTAGAAATATACACTGAACTATTTAAAGTTGAAATAGAAGATATCTGGGATCTCTTTCAAATTATTACGAAGGGGAGAGGGGGTAGGCATATAGATAACTCACAGTTGGGTTGAGCTGATAATTATTGAAGCTGGTTGATGGGTACAAGGAGGATTATGATAATTTGCTGTTCATTTTTCTGTATGCTACAAATGTCCATAACAAAAAGACAAAAATATACATATTAGAAAATAAATGTAATTAAAGTTAAAACATAAACCAGAAATACAGAGAGAGGCGGATTGTAACAAACTCTCTGTTAGATTTAATGCATTCACTCAGCAATGAATTCGTTGGGCACCTTGAAATGCTAGGTTCCCTGCCAGGTCGTGGAGATACGGGGGTGAACTAGACAGACACAGTCCCTGCCCTCAGGCAGCTTACACTCTAGTGAGGATGCAGACAAGTAAGTGGGTGATTAAAGGAGGGGTGGGAGCATCTAGGAGGACACACAAGCACTTTAAAGTGTTAAAATGACGTATTCTCAGGATCAAGTGTGGGACTCTGTTGAGTGCTTCCCTCTAGAGGTGTCTCTGAGAAAAGCACTTCTCAGCCCAGGTCAGAGGGACACAGCAACTCTGAGCGGGATTCCTGGGGAGGGAGTCATGGACAGACTCTGGAGACTTGGTCCCTGAGGGGGAGAGCAAGCAGTAAAGGAGGGTTTCAGGTGAGGTGGCATCCTGCAAAGGGAACCTCTAGTGTGCTCTCTTAGCCTCCTAACAGCATGTTTACCTAAGCCCCTGTGTTCAGAGCCCCTGGGCAGGATGAGTTCACCACCAGAAGGTGAAGTAGGGGGAGATGCTGAGAGCATCCCAGGCCTCCTCTTGTCCAGCCCAGCCTGACTGAGGAGGGTGTGAGACAAGGCTTACCAGAGGCTCTTGGTCGGGACTTCTGGGTTCTCTGGGCCCAGAGGCAGATCCTCACAACCCCATCTCCGTCGGTCTCACAAGCAACAGCCCACCAGCAAGTCCCATCCTACCTCAGCCACCCTCCCACACTGACCACCCACCACCCCCTATGTTATCTAGAACTGGGTGCTTTATAAATTGTTGCCCACACACCTCACTGTCTGTATAGTCTGACCCTATGGGATCATGTAGAGCCACAATAAACTGTTTAGCAAGTTAGAAATGCCCAGTTCCCAAACTTTTCACCATCAAGACCCCTTTTCAAAATATAAAGTGAATGGAGGGAGGTAATATACAGCAGAGGCCCCTGGTGGCAGCATCTTGGGGGTCAGTGGCCCCATGGGTACTGCGTGCTGGGGGACACTCAATACCTTGTCCTGATTTCACAAGGAGAGAAGGGCTTTCCAGAGATATTAAAACTCCATAACTAGAGGGACTTCTCAGTCCCTTCCCTCCAGTGATTTCCCCCTTCCAAATCACAACCTAATGATTGACAGAGGTGGAGACGGTGTGGAGGTGAATTGAATCTGCAAAATAAGCAATTACGTGCTGCAACCCATGCTTTTATCTTGGTGGCTCTAATCCAGATTTCTAGGTGGCCATGAGCATCGTCCTCTGTGTACCCTGCCAAACTCGGAAATCTTAGCTTCTCCATAGTATGCACCCGACATTGGTCATTCAAGCTCAATAATGTTATGGAATGAAATAACAAAAACTCATTGACTGTTTCTGCTTTCCAGTTTGAAGAGATATTTATAAAAACTCCAGGAGACTTGGATAAGTTAAGAAATGGTAAGACCAAGAAACTAAATTCCTCTGATGGGAGGATCGAGTACAAGTCATAAGTTGAGGTTTGAACCCCAGCAATGCCATGTGTGTGCATGGTGGGAGTGGGGTCAGTGGAGAGGGAGAAGCATGGTTAAAGGTAAGGGGTGGGGCTTCTTGAGCAGGTCTTGCAGCTCACTCAGGACTAGGAAGGGCTGGAACTCTGAGTACTTGCTAAAGGAGCCGGCCTGGGCGGTGCCCTGTGAATGCCCCCTCTGTGCACTCCCTGCCTTTCTGCACCGTGAGTGACTGTATCAGTCCAGGATGCCACACAGCCCTCCCACCCAAGGAAAACAAATGCATTAGAAAGAAGAGGGGAGAAACAGGCCCAGCAGTTGCCTTGAATTCTTTTCTCTGACAGGTTTGACATGGTAATATCCTAGCAATATTGCAGACTCAAATAACCAGGTGGTGTTGAATTAGTTCGAAGTCCAGGTGAACGTGTGAGGAGGGAGATAAAGAGCAAGGACCAGCATCAGTGGAGTTGGGAAAACAGGCCTGTCCTGCACACCATCCAGTGGTGGGATTTGAAGGGCGTACAAAACACTCTATGTAGGAGTCTCTCTTAGAACTGGCCTCAATGCCATGAACCCCATGAGACTTACTTTGAGAATTTCCCTTTTGACTTGGCAACTGGCTGGTGGAACTTCTCCTACATCCTTCTTAAAAATCCATGAAGACAAATCAAACACATAAAATAAAGGGACATACCATGCTCTGAATGGGAAATAAAAAGTTAACTGAAATAATAGATTGAAAAGAAAAAGGCAAATTGATAAGCAAAAGGATTACAGGAAGCTAAAAGGTATTTCCATTGAAATTTTACCAGGTAAGATTTTTGTTTCCTTTTATGTCTTCAGTCATTTCAACAAAAATTTTGATACATAAAATGTTTCAGTTTACCTTGACAGTATGATTCATCCAACATTTCACTCTATTTCTTTTCTTGTTTCCAAAGAAGGGAGTTTGATGTTCCAGCAAGTGCCCATGGTTGAAATTGATGGGATGAAGCTGGTGCAGACCAGAGCCATTCTCAACTACATTGCCACCAAATACAACCTCTATGGGAAAGACATGAAAGAGAGAGCCCTGTACGGTACTTTTTCTGTTCTTTCATTAATGATTAATAAGAACAATCTAGGTCCTTCCCTGAGTGAGCAGGATGTGTTCACAGGGATCGGACAAGGGACAAACTGTCTGAGTGTCTAGAGGATAAAACCTCAGAAGATAAGTATCTAGACAAGGTGATTCTCCAGTTTCAGAAATTATAAGAATGATAACCAGGAACCTAATTTATCAGCCCTTTATATGGACTGGCCACTTGACAAGGGTTTGCAGAGACGGAGCCCACGATGCCAGGGTTATCTGGAACATTTTAATATCAGTTTGTAGCAGGCAGATTGATTCAATACAGCCATATTTGGGGGGGGGTCTCCTCTGTGTTGTGATGGGACCCCATGATTGAATCATGGAATGTGGCAGTTACTCAAAAAGTTAAACATAGAGTTACCATACAACTCAGCAATCCACTACTAGGAATATACTCAAGAGAATTAAAAATATTAAAAATACAACCACACTAAAACTTGTACACAAAAGTTCATAGCACTATTGTTCGTAATATTCAAAAAGTGGAAACAACGAAATGTTCATGAATGGATGAACAAAGGCAGGCACATCCGTACAGTGGAATGCTGTTTGGCCATGAAAAGGAATGGAGTCCTGATCCGTGTCACAACATGGGTGAACCTTGAAAACATTCTCTTACAGAAAGAAACCAGACACAAATGATGCATATTGTATGATTCCATTTGTTTGGCATGTGCAGAACATTGCTATCCGTAAAACCAAAAGCAGTTAAGTGTTTGCCAGAAGCTGGAGGGAGGGAAGAACACTGAATGCCTGAAAAAGCACTCAGCGTCTCTTTTGCAAGTGATGAAAATATTTTGGAATTAGAGTATGATGATGGTACAGGATGCTGTGACTTTACAAAGAAAAATCACACAATTTTACACTTGAAAAGGGTGATATTCTGGTATGGGAATTATATTTCAATAAAGCTTCCATTTAAAAAGACTATTGTAGGAAACCATGTTTGGAAGAAAAACAGCAAAGTTACCTGGAATATGTACTGTAGGAACGAAATGAAGAAACGCACGATTTCGGGGGATATTTTGGGTGGAGTCTTGAGAAATGCAAACAAGGCCAGAGTTGGGCAACAATATGTGAAGAGGGTTGTGGAACCATATTCTATGGGAAGTAACTGGAGGAAGTGCTGGTTGGGCATCTAAAGGGTCCTGGTAGTGTAACAGGATGGGACAGGGAGAGGGACATGGCTAGGTCCGTGGTGCCAGGACTCTCTCTGGACATGACTGAGGTGTTACTACTTCATCACACTACTACTTCATCACACTACTAATTCATGCACAGAACACACCACAGCAGAGACGGCAAACCCTAGGCATGGTCTCAGTGGTTACCTGCAGTGATTCCACCCGTTTCTCTCACGCCTGTGACTCTGGACAGGTCACTGATATGCTCTGTCCCTACATTTGGTCATGTATATAACAAAAATATTAGACATATATCTTCCTCGATGGCTTGCTCTAGAATGAAGTGTTAAATTTAAGAAAAATCATAACTAAATGACTGACATAGAAAAATGCACCCAGTGGGGGTGATTTACTCTGCCACCTCCTGACGCCCCATCCTTACCCATTCTAAACTGTAAAATCTAACACAGGAGACATTTGACAATTCGGTCATTTTGTCTTTCAGGATTGATATGTATGCAGAGGGTGTGGCAGATCTGGGTGAAATGATCATGCATTTGCCACTGTGCCCACCTGATCAGAAAGATGCCAAGACGAGCCAGATCAAAGAGAGTATAACAAACCGTTATCTTCCTGCATTTGAAAAAGTGAGTGGACTGTTCAGCGTTTTTGGCACTGGGATCAAAGCACAAAGAAAAATAGTGCTTGGCATTGCAGGGGCATTGACCTTCACCTCTGTGAGCCTTTCTGAATACTAATGTAGCACCCTGACTCTAGGGCATTTTATAAAAATTGACTATGAGGAAGAATTGTACCCAAGTTATAATTTTTCAGCAATTTTTTTTTTTTCGCGGTACGCGGGCCTCTCACTGTTGTGGCCTCTCCTGTTGCGGAGCACAGGCTCCGGAAGCGCAGGCTCAGTGGCCATGGCTCACGGGCCCAGCCGCTCTGCGGCATGTGGGATCTTCCCGGACCGGGGCACGAACCCATGTCCCCTGCATCGGCAGGCAGACTCTCAACCACTGCACCACCAGGGAAGCCCGTCAGCAAAATTTTGATTTACTCAGACCCAATCTGGAATTCTTATACTTAGAGCTTGGGCTATGGAAACTCTGAGAGCCACACTAGAGCCTGGAGTACATGGATCCTGCAGAACACAGTGCAGGGGCTTTGATCCAAGAGGAGCACAATGACAGCAATGCATCAGAAAATATTCTGGTACCATGTGTAGGGAGATACGAGACCCTACCCATCAGGAGAATGTGGTACTGTTTGGGGGATGGATGAGATGAATCTAAACAGAGATGGGGGCAGAGTGGTGGAGAGGAAGAATCAGAAGAAAAGTTGTTCAGGAAAAAATAATCTACAAAGTTTGGGGACATGGCTCTCAGACTTTTGAAGAAAATCATACAAAACCAAGCAAATAATGTTCCATCATTATATGTAGTATATATCTTAGTTAATGTTTCTCTTTGAAGGTAAGAGGAGAACACCTCAAGATCCAAACTACCTGAAATCATGCTAAACAAGAATCATGAACTGAAAAAAAAAAGATCGTAAGAGATGCAGAAGGCTAACATAAAAATAAAAAGCTTAACCAATACCCTCATCTTTATAAAGTTTAAATCATTCTTTCATTTCACAAGTATTAATTCATTGCTTATGTGTCAGGTCCTAGTCAAGGAGTGAATAATAGTAATCAGAAACTACATTCTCCTGGCTTTATGGTGCTCAAAGTTTAGGCACATTCACATGGTGGAAACCCCTATAGTCATTGCAGTTTAAGTACATCTGTATTTTGAAATCAAAGACCCCCATGATAACATCAATGAAAAATGTATATTACAAAATAGCATTTGATGTCTTACTATGTTCTTTAATTTTTAGCTATACTTCTATGTTCATACATAGTCTGGTAGGATATTTGCCAAAATGTTATTATCTTTACTTGGTGGTGATATGTGTGTTTTTGCCTCTATGATTTTCATATTGTTGCAATATTTTAAGTAAGCATCATATATTTTTTCCAATATTTTATTATGAAAAATTCAACCATAGAAAAGTTGAAAGAGGTGTACAATCAACTCATACATACCCACCACCTAGAATCAAAAATTAGTATTTTGTTATTATGTTTGCTTCATCATGTATCTCCCTATCCTTTTCTCCTCTGATCAAACATATTATTTTGGGGGGGTGTTTCAAAGTAAGTTGCAAACATTAAGTGCAATCACCCCTAGACAGTTCAGCATGCAAATTATAATATATTCCACAGTGTTATTGACAGACACAGGTGGAATAGGAGTCAGAGCCAATTTTGTCAGGGAGATGGGAATTCAGGTTGACCCAGGTTTATTTCAGGTTCCAGAGGGAGAGACCAGGAAATGAGGAGAGCAGACAAGAGGAGAGAAGAAATACAGACTCTGCAATAATTTGCTTAGGGTGGTAGAAAGCTGTCATGAAGGTGGAATCACTGCCCAAGGTGGGGGAGGGGAGAGAGAGAGATGGATGAAAGGCCGCATCATGAAGTTCAGAGCTGCACGCTTTAGGGTGTGAGGTCAACAGAAACACGGTGTATATAGTGGAAGCAAGTAAGGCAGCCAAAGCGAGGTGGGAACAGGAAAAGAAAATGGTGGCCTGGCTTCCACTGAGGTTGAAGAGGGAACAGCAGGGACCCACATGGCCTGTCTCACTGATCCGGGGGCAGCAGAAGGTCTGAAGGTCCACACCCACCCAGTGAGGCACAGAGGGGGAAGTGGGGCAGGGGAGACAGAGGAAGAACATTGGGCCCAGCCTGCCCGGGCCTGTGTTCCTGATCTGACCCCTCCATTCACCAGGTGTTGAAGGGTCATGGACAAGACTATCTTGTGGGCAACAAGCTGAGCAGGGCTGACATCCACCTGGTTGAACTTCTCTACTACGTGGAAGAGCTGGACCCCAGCCTTTTGGCCAACTTCCCTCTGCTGAAGGTGAGCTCTCTCACAGCCTTTGGGGGGAGCCCACATCTCCCACCTCGGCATCTGCTCTCTGGACCCTGGGACTGTGATGCTAGGGTCCCTGACACTGTCCAGGCCTCACTGCCCCCAGGTCTCCACAGTTCACTCCAAGGCCTTGGTCTGGGGCATGGAAAGAATCTGGTCACGCCAAAGACATTGGAGATGGTCGCTGCCCCAAGGAGAATGACTTGCCTTTTCCCAGGAGAGAGACCCAGGACTTAGCGCCTCTCTCTGCCCCTGTTCCATTTCAGTCTCTTTCTTCATTTCCTCTTTGCTTCCCTCCCTCCCAGGTGTGTCCTCCTCTTTCTTTACGTGAGTCTGTCTGCGCAGGTCTGCCACCATCTCATTTCTTCCCCTCAGCTCCTGTTCCTTCTCTTCCAAGTTCGTTTCTCTCTCCCCATCTCTCCCTCTCTCCGAGGGCAGATTGGTTCTTACTGGCCCCATTGTCTACCTTTCATGTTTTCTGTCTTCAGTTCCAGCCCAATTCCCCTATACCTTCCTGTCTTGATATCTTGGAGCCTTTATCTGTGTTGTCGTGTGAGACACATTACTCTTCCTCATATCGCACGACAGGGTGAATCTGCAGAATTTACGTGTAGGAAGAACATGAGGAAGACTTGAGCTGAGTGAAGTCTTAAACTAAGACATCTCTGGGGAAAACATTATTATGCTTTTATCTTCCTGCCTCACTAGGTGTCTGTGTCCAGCCTCATCCTGGTGCTGATGGAGGGGCCTCGGCTGGCCCTTTTCTGGGAGGGTCTCAGAGTCCCTGGTTTGTGCTCACGACGGGGCTGGTCTTTGGCTGCACTCTGAGCTGTGCTCTTGTGCGTTGCAGGCCCTGAAAACCAGAGTCAGCAATCTCCCTGCCGTGAAGAAGTTTTTGCAGCCTGGCAGCCAGAGGAAGCCCCCCATGGATGAGAAAAATTTGGAAGAAGCAAAGAAGATTTTCAGGATGCAATAAAGCGGGCGTGGCTGCCCAGAACACAGGGAAAACTTCAGGAGATGGAAGTTTTCCAACAGTGAAGTGCTTTACCTATACGTAGATCCTGGCTACTGTGAAGCTAGTAAATATTCCAAATTATGAGGGCTCATTTAATTAGAATGCAGATTCAGCTGCAGAGCAATCCATTTTGTTTTGATCACATACGAAATCATGATCTCCGCCTAGAATGTGCCTGGGACTTAAACATAAATAAAGGGAGAGAAAGTGTCATGGGCTCTGATCTGTTCAAAAAATTGTCATACACCAACTATCATAGTCAGAAAGAGTTAAGTAGAAATTGTCATCTGGTATTCTTGGTGACACAAAGATAGTCTTTTTTGAATTTTGCTGCCTTTCTGACCCACAACCTAAAAACTTTTCTTCTCTTTTTTTTTTCAGAGGACCTTTTTCCTTCAGGTAATCAAACTTTTTTCCTATTCAGTTATGGAACTAATATTTATTTTATATCTAATATGGAACATTCTGTGCTCCAGGAGCTCAGTAACTAAGGATAAATAAGCCAGATATAGTCCCTGTCCTCAAGGAGGTTACACTAGTGAGAAAAACAACAAAATAGGTAATTCTAATCCAGAATCATGCTGGCCTTGTGTATCATGCTCCTACAGATGCTGTAACAAATGACAACAAGTATAGTGGTTAACACAATGGAAATGTATTCCCTCACAGTTCTGTAGGCTCTTCGTGTGAAATCAAGGTGTGACAGGGTCATACTCTCTCTGAAGGCTTTAGAGACGATCCTTCCTTGCCTCTTCCTAGCTTCTTTTTTTAAAACTTTATTTATTTATTCATTTATTTAATTTTTGGCTGCACTGGGTCTTTGCTGATGCACGTGGACCTCCTCTAGTTGCTGAGAGCGGGGGCCACTCCTTGTTGCGGTCCACGGGCCTCTCATTGCGGTGGCTTCTCCTGCTGCAGAGCTCGGGCTCTAGGCGCACAGGCTTCAGTAGTTGTGGCTCACAGGCTCAGTAGTTGTGGCCCGCGGGCTCCAGAGCACAGGCCCAGTAGTTGTGGCGCACGGGCTTAGTTGCTCCACGGCATGTGGGATCTTCCCGGACCAGGGCTCGAACCTGTGTCCCCTGCATTGGCAGGCAGACTCTTAACCACTGCGCCACCAGGGAAACCCTCTCCCTTTTTCTTAGTTTCGTGATTCACACGCCTTTCTTACCAACATGCTGTCACACTAATCCCATCCAATCCTGCTTCATTTCAAAAGGTCAGAATTTTCATGAAATAAATAATGTATTATCAGTGACAGCCCTCCCCTCTCTGGAGCTCAGGCTTGTGAAGAAGGCTCTGAAAAGGCTCCAGAGTCTGACGTTGGGCAGAAATGCAGCGTGTGGCAGGGCAACCTGGATGAGTCCCAAGAGCGGCATGGTAGGGATATGAAGAAAATTAAATAGGGTCTGTAACAGAGACTAACTGTGGGGGGAGGCGAGGGGAGAGCTCTGCTCTATTTTTTCCTGCTTTAATGCAGTATAACTGACAAATAGAATTGTACAATATTTAAAGTGTATCATGTGCTGTTTGATATACACCGTGAAAGGATTGCCCCCATCAAATTAATTAACACATCCATCATCGCCTTACATATTTACTTTTTTTAAATACAATATAGTGTTATCAACTAGAATCACCATGTTATACATTAGATCCTCAGACCTTATTTATCCTATAACTGAAAGTTTGTACCCTTTTCCCAATGAGAGCTGTACTTTATTTTTTTTTTTTAATTTTTATTGGAGTATGGTTGCTTCACAATGTTGTGTTAGTTTCTGCTGTACAGCAAAGTGAATCAGCTATACATATACATATATCCCCTGAGAGCTCTACTTTAGATGGATGGTACGGGAAGGTCACTCTGGGGAGGTGATAGATAGGGTGAGACACAAAAGTGAGAAAGAACCAGACATACGAGAAGATGGGCAAAGAGGGGTCCAGACGGAGGAACCAGAATTTTCAAAGCCTTAGCATGGAAAGCAGTGTCTTTGGTGCACCAAGCCAAAAGAGACATTGCTGGAGAACGGGTGTGCCACGTGGCATGAGAAGGGGCAGCAGACGGCAGATGACACGCTCCTTCAGTCCTGTCAAGGAATTTGGATTTTATTCTAGGTGAAATGGGAATCCAATGTCTGGCTTTCTTCCATAAGATTTTGCCCAGATGATACAGTATTTTGGGAGGTATAGTTTCACACTATAGCTATTTGAAAGCATTGCTTGAACTAAAGAAGTAAAATTCATCTGCTTCTGCACCAAAAAAGGATGGAGAGAAAACTGAAAACCAGTCACAGAGTGTGGATTTGCCAAACTAAACTAAATTAGCTTTCTGGGGTTTCATGGATAAGTATGCTGGTATAATTTGTAAAACTTGTAAAATAAATGAATTGTAAATGACATTAGAAGGACAGGGGTCGAGAAATCCCTGGCGGTCCAGTGGTTAGGACTCTGCACTTTCACTGCCGAGGGCCTGGGTTCAGTCCCTGGTCGGGGAACTAAGATCCCACAAGCCGTGTGGCCAAAACATAAAATAAAATTCTTAAAAAAAAAAGGACAGGGACCAACTAATAAGACTACTATTTACTATTTGCTGGTATAACTCATTGAGAAGGTAAGTGTGGATCAAAACATTTTAATAGAATCATTTAAATATACTCAGGGAGCTATCTGCTTAACGTCACCAAATCATTTCAAAACCTAAAGCAGCCCTGTAATAGTGGGAATAACTGCCTCTAATATTGTTTCTGTTTTTGTTTTTTTTGCGGTACGCGGGCCTCTCACTGTTGTGGCCTCTCCCGTTGCGGAGCACAGGCTCCGGACGCACAGGCTCAGCGGCCATGGCTCACGAGCCCAGCCGCTCCGCGGCATGTGGGATCCTTCCAGACCGGGGCACGAACCCGTGACCCCTGCATCGGCAGGTGGACCCCCAACCACTGCGCCACCAGGGAAGCCCATTTTTTGTTTGTTTTTTACATTTTTAAATAAATATTTTAAATAACAAGATCTTGTGACAGGTCTAATAACTTCTGTGATTTTGAGGTAGAAAAGAGTGCAAACAATAACAAATGGATATTTTTATGCTAAGCTTTCTTGAAACAAAGCTTCCAGTACAAGAATGTATTTGTGGACTTCCCTGGTGGCGCAGTGGTTAAAGAACCTGCTGCCAATGCAGGGAACACGGGTTTGAGCCCTGGTCCGGGAAGATCCCACATGTGGCAGAGCAACTAAGCCTGTGCGCCACAACTACTGAGCCTGCACTATGGAGCCCGCGAGCCACAACTACTGAGCCCGTGTGCCATAAATGCTGAAGCCCGCGCACCTAGAGCCTGTGCTCCACAGCAAGAGAAGCCACTGCAATCAGAAGCCCGCGCACCACAATGAAGAGTAGCCCTCACTCGCCGCAAATAGAGAAAGCCTGTGCACAGCAACAAAGACCCAAAAATAAATAATAAATTAATTTTTTAAAAAAGAATGTACTTGCGCATTCACACAGATGCTCCATGCACACATACATCCGTGAAGAAAGCATGTACTAAATGCTGATGGGCTGCATTGCACTTAATTGCGAAGTTCCATATTTTAAAATTCTTTGAGAATTTAAAAACATTAGCTAAGGGATAGTTAGGGAGTTTGGGATTGACATCTACACACTGCTATATTTAAAATGGATAACCAACAAGAACCTACTGTATAGCTCAGGGAACTCTGCTCAATGTTATGTGGCAGCCTGGATGGGAGGGGAGTTTGGGGGAGAATGGATACATGTATATGTAGGGCTGAGTCGCTTTGCTGTGCACCTGAAACTATCACAACATTGTTAATCGGCGATACTCCAATATAAAATAAAAGGTTTTAAAAAGTAAATAAAAAAACATTAGATTGATACATAATATGTCATTGGGATTTCTTAGAGAATTGATTTTGCCTAATTTTTTTCCAATATATTTTAAATAAATTAACTTGTTTGCTTATCTAGATATTATCTGATTGATTGGTGGATTTTATATATTTTTTTACAAAGCCTTATATTCCACTGTCAGAAACAATTTAGTTCCTGGTACCAGTGATCCTTCTGCAAGGAGACTGAAGCAAAGACCTTTCCAAATCAGAGCAGCGTGTTCTAGGACAGCATCTTTATGGAACAAAGCAAACCTCACTTTATGTCATAAGCGGGACATAAAGACTTTCCATAAACCAGAAAATATATATTCAATATCCCTTAGATGGACACAGGAAAATGAACTGTGTACCAGGTTACTAGACTGACTTTCATAGAAAGGAATATCCGTAGTCTTTCTCTTAAATTACCCAAGAATTCACATTACTAAAACCCAATTTCCATGGACAACACGGAATGGAGGCATGATGCCAAGACAATTGGAGACAAAGTTCTAGAATGTAGGCTGAGGATAAAAAAAATAAAGGCATGCAGTTACTGGTCTACTTAATTCCTTTTATTCTTACACACTTTAAACAATGGATTATGCCCTTTAATTTTTTGACTTCAAAGGCACATTTGAAAGGTGTTTAGACAGTGCCCGCAGGGCTTGAAATCATTAAACCCGAATTCAGAAGGCTCATCTGGGTGGAGCATTGATCACACCCATTCATCCCTAAAGCTGGAGTGAACACAGTTCCAAGTCTCATGATTCAGAAGTCACACCAGGGCCTTTAAAGCTTTCATACATTACGAATAACATCCGTTTTTGCTGAGCAATTAAAAATATTTTTTATGATGGGAAATTTCATACATTCACAAAAATAGAAAGAAGTGTATAAAAAGCCCTATGTACCCATCACCCAGCCACAGCAATTAGCAACAGAAGGTCACTCACGTTGCCTCTGTATTTCTACCCACTCCCCCTCACAGCTGGGTTAATTTGAAGTAAATCCCAGTATCATATTATTTCATCCATAAATACTTTGACATAAGTCTCTAAAAGATAAAGATCCTTTGGGGAAAACATTCTATAATATTATTATACTTAAAAAATTAACAGTAATTCCTTATATAAATGTTCAGTCATGGTTCAAATACTCCTGATTGTATCACATTTAAAAAGAATAACTGCTATGTCAGAACGAGAAGCTAAAGGGTCTGCACATTGCATTCATTTGAAGAATGAATTCATTCTCCTAAATCTCTTTAACCTATAGGCTCCCCCGCCTCTTTGATTTTCATGCAATTTACACATTTCCTTATAGAAATATAAAAGTAGAGAGTCATTTGAAATGTATTAATCACTTGAGCTGGAGAACAGTGCTTCTAAACTTGAATGTACATACAAATTCCCAGGGGTCTTAAAATACAGATTCTGGGGTAGCGCTTGAGTTGCTACAACCTCCCAGGTGATCTGTATGTTGCTGGTCTGGGGACCACTCTATGAAGAGCAAGCCTGTTGAGTTCCACATTATAAATATTGCTGATTTTGCTGATTACATTCCTGAGGTGCTTCTCTGTTTCCTGTGTTTCCTGTAAGTTGATATCTAGAGCTTTGAATGAATTCCAGGTCAATTATTTTGGCAAGAATTCTTCATAGGTACTGCTGCATGCTTTCTATTGCTTCACACCAGGAGGACCATCATGTCTGATTGTCCCACATTTAGTGACGTTAAATATTTAGGGCAGTCAACCCCGATATTTCCACTACAGAGATCCCTATTCGTAGTTTTAGCAGCTATTGACATCATCATCATCCTGATGAACGGTTCTCAACACTGGCTACACAGTAGAATCAAGAGTTCTCTTTGAGATCAATTATATCAGAATCTCTGGGGTTAGGCCCAGGCAGAGTGTGTGTGTGTGTGTGTGTGTGTGTGTGTGTGTGTGTGTGTGTGCGCTTGCACACTCGTGTACCTGAATGTGCTTTAAACCCCTCACATGGTTCTAACAGGTATCATGTAGGGCTGAAAAACCATTGGCCTAGATCACTTTTTTCATTCTGGTTTCCAAATGGTGATATTCTCAATCGATCCTTTTTTCTTCATTTATTTTGCTGAGCTCTTAATGTGTGGAAGCTTTGGCTTAGAAAATGAGCCAGGTGACAGGCTACAAAATAAATCAGCTCCCATTCATACCATGAAGACACTCCTCGTCCTCCCAAAGCCACCCCCTACCCTCCCCACAGCCCTCCTTGCTTTCAGGGACCCCCCTCCCCAGGTACCTCAAGCTGTCCAGAGCCTATCACTCCACCAGGTCTCCCCCATCATGCCCCATCAACCTCCCAAGGCTATCTTGGGGAGGTGGGGATGAGCTTCTAATTTCTATACTATTTTACCTTCTTCAAAATGAGCATGGGTTATGTTTCTAAAAAACATTTTCATTTTCAGAAGAAAAGGAAAATGTGAAAAGACCCACTTTTTCTAACTCTGCACTTTTGCTTTAAATCCCCAGGAGTCATTGAAAATCCTCTTGATTGACGTCTTTGGGCTACAGATGCCAGCATTAAAATACAGAGATGACTGTAAGTTGGAAAGTGAAAAACCTCAGCATCCCCTAATCTCACCCCATTTCACCAGTCAAGGCTTGTCCTGGAAGGAGGATGATCTGCAAGTAGATAAAAAGAGAAAAATCTGAAAACCTAAAATCTTGCCACTTGTCACAGGAGGAAAGCTGGTCAGAATCTTATTCTTCTATCTTCCTGGCTTCATCACTCTCATCCTCTTTCTCTATTTTAAAAATATATCAGTTATTTAGGGCTTCCCTGGTGGCGCAGTGGTTGAGAGTCCACCTGCCAATGCAGGGGACACGGGTTCGTGCCCCAGTCCGGGAAGATCCCACATGCTGCGGAGCGGCTGGGCCCGTGAGCCATGGCCACTGAGCCTAAGCGTCTGGAGCCTGTGCTCTGCAGCGGGAGAGGCCGCAGCAGTGAGAGGCCTGCGTACTGCAAAAATAATAATAATAATAATAATTGAACACTTACATGTTAAAGATGATTTGAGTATACAGAGAGGACACTAAAATGAGAGAAACAGGTTTAAAACAGAAGTTCTTTTATTTGAATACTGAATACATTCTGTTGGTACAGAGTGTGCTGAGGATGAAGTATTTTAAAGAAAGAAAAAACACTGGTAGCAATACAATTAAAATGGAAAAAAAATAATTTAAAATATAACACAAATGACAAATAGATACATTAGCATTCTGTGAAGCCCACTTAGGGCATTCCATCATCTGTAGGTTGTAGTTTAATTTAAGCTTATTTCAGACATGAGTATTTGGAACTGTCAAAAAAAAAACCCCAAACCAAAAAACACACAAAACCACATGACACAGCAAATCAAACAGTGTATCACGATTTATTAAATACCTTTAATGAAACCAGTACCTGACGATTAGAAAACAGTTAAACCATTTGTTTAAAAAAAAAAAAAATCCCTCAAACCAGTGTCCATATTAGAGGTGACAGTGTTTCTTTTGCAGTTTCTACCATAAAATAAGACCACGGTGAACATTCCATATTGGAATTTATCTTTTCAATACAAAGAGTAGGCTCTGCCCATTACAGCAGAATGACTCAAATTTAGTTTTCAGTTCCTGCGGATTCTCAGAGCAGCAGTAAGACAAGTCTCAGGATCATCATGAGGCTAGATTAAAACAAAAGATAGGCAAGGGGAGGGTGACTCAGGAGGTGTGAGACGGAAGGGTTGTGCGTTCACCTAACCCACGTGGTACTAAACCCTGGCTCCCAGCGTTCTGCCCTGCTTCTACTCCCTGGGGCAGGGGTGATCTCACCATCCCTGGATCCCTGTACTTGAACTTCCAGATGTGACTGAATTAAAAATGTTCACTGAATGAAGGAGAAAAATCAGAACTCACTGTTCTGAAAATCTGGGATGAACCTTTGTGAGAGAAAGGTTTGGAAAGAAATACAAAACTTTCAAAAACTAGTAAAGGCAAGCAACTTGAAAAACTAATCAAGGGGTGATCTAGGGATGTCATAATTACAATCTCAGCTTCTTTCCACGTTTAGGGTCTTGTCTTCTTGACCTATAAACCCTACTTCTGACCCCTTCCACCACCAAGTATCATTATTAGAACAGGGCTATCATTAGAAAGCAGTCCTTTATAATCACACTTTCATTCCCAAATCATAAACATTATATCCAGCCACACTAGAAAATTCTATTGAAAAACAGAAAGGAGAAAATTACCCATTGCATTACCACCTAGAGATTACTAACAATTTGAAATATTACTTCCTATCTTGTTTTTATATACCCAGACTTTTAAAAAATTGAGATCACGCTATATTTGCTTGTTTATTCTGTTTTCATTTCCTATGTCAATATTTTCTAATGACACTAAACAGTTTTTGAAAACATGACATGTAATGCTTGCTCAATATTCCATTAAGTGAACAAAACACCTATTGAACCATTTCCTTACTGGTGAATTTTCAAGCTGTTTCTAATTTTTCAGTTCATCATGTTTTCCACTAGAAATAAACTTGCAATAAACATCAGTCTTTGTATACATCTCATTATTTCTTTGGAATAAATTCCAAAAAGTGAAAACGTACATCAAAGAAAATGAACATGTCGATAGCTGTCAACATATAAAGGCAGCTTCCAAAGAATTTAAAATGTTAAGTATAAATTTTTACTTGGTAATGTGCTTAATCTCATGGACAGAATTACTGAGATTAAGAGAAACTTGAAGCTCCCTATTTATCTTTTTAAAAAATATTAAGTTTTCTCCCTTACAATTTCAAAGTAACTGCGACAGACTTTCACTTTGTCCAACTCTCTAACAGAGATTATCAGATTTAAATGAATACCTTTACTCTCTCAGACAGGTAAATCCTGAGAAAAAATGAGTCTGAATTTAATTCTTTATTCTGAAAAAGGTAACTGTGTACATGTGATCAGATAGCACAGCAACGCTAAGTGTATTTGATAAAAATGTTCACTCGCACATAAATGTCAACGATTGAATGGATAGTATTTTAAGGGTTTATAATGATGCTGATTGTAATACAAATTACTTTGACCTTTTAAGTTAAAACAACTGACTTTTGCCAAAAATTCAGCACTTCAAAATGACGGCAGAGGAAAGAATAGATCAAAATAAGTTTTTCTTACCTTAAACCTGCAACCAGCCCAGCTGGCATGATTTTCTTGGATCTCTTAAACCTCACCCCCATTATGGTGGCCAGGAAGAAAGCTGTAACTAAAAACCAAACCGGTGCGTGAACCAGCGTTTCAAACATGTTATCAGTGCTTGCTTGGGGAAAAAATGGATTTCATTTCAGCTTACTAATATAACAACTATTATGTATTGGTACTGAGTTGCTATTTTCTTGAAAAGATAAAGTGCTCTATTAAAACACTTTACAAAATAGCTTATCAAAATAGTTTCTGAGGAAACAAGTACGTTAAAATCCATTCCTGAAATAGCTTCAAAAGAAAAAGTCTTTTTCTAACTTAATTTCTATTTATAGAATACTCCTGGGAAGGTCAGGACTGTGTCTTATTCAAGTTTCCTTAGAAACACTAGGCAGTATACCTAGACCCACAAGAGACAGCCAAAAAATGTTTAGTTAGCTGAATGGAAGGAAAAGAATCAGTTTCTAAAGTAAATCTTTAAAGTAAGACCTGATTAATAAAATAATCCTAAGAAAAGGCTGACTGTTTTTATTTTATAGCATTCCATTTTGGAAATGTGATGCCTGAAGAGTACATAAAAACAGCCTAATAATATTAAATTCAGAAGCATTATACCAGCCTTTAGAAGCTAAACCAGCATGATGAGAGAAGCAGTTTTATGGAAGAGATTAGGGCACTGATGTCACAATTTAAGAATTTTCAAGGAAAAATCACTTGCTGATATAAAAAACATGACTGACAATAAAAATACATTAACTATTTAAGTGCATATGCATAAAAAGCCCTATGTATATATACATACATATATATGTGTGTGTGTATATATATATATTTTTTGCTGATATATTTTTATCTTCTGACATAATGTCATTATTAAAAATATCCCTTGCTCCTATTTAAAATAAGGGGAAAAAATCCCACTTAATCTCTTCCTCTCCCTCAAACAAAGAACGGGTACAATTTGTCTTCCTTTGTATTTTCTTCCACACCCACCAGGGCACTTTGAATAATCATCAAGTTAAACAGAGACCATTTCCTTGGTGTAGTTTTCCAAACCTTCCCTGTATTTGTCTTTCAACCCAGACAGAAGAAAGCCAAGCATCCTGGGACTTTAAACACACACAAGTTTGTTCCATTTTCCCTGTGGACATTCTCCTACTATAAGCTCAACAAGGGAAGAAGCTAAAAGAGTCAGCCTTGCTTTTCTAAATCTTAAGGCAAAGTGGGACCTAAAAGCTGTTTGTGAATTAAATAAAGTAATGCAAGGCTGTCTCTTTTTAGATATTTTCACAGTAACACAAACTATGCTAATATGCATTTAGGAGCATTAGCAGAAAATCCAGACATAATTCCTTGCTTTTTCTAATTTTATTTTATTTTTCTAGTAACAAGTTTTATAGAAATATTCTTCTGAGTTGGAAGGCCTGGCAGCAACATCATTATTTTTGATCAGGTCTGCGTAGAAAGGAACAAGAACAGTGTTCTGTCTCCGCACATGCATATGCCCACCTGCCATGTCACCAGTATCTTCTAGTACACCGAGGCTAGGTATCAAAAAATTATCCCCAAGCTTTGATTCTCCGTAACTGGGAAAAATGCCTTACTCACACAGGGACAATTTTACGTCTCGCTTGTCATTGGAGACACGGTAAGCTCCACAGCCAGCCAAAAATCCAACGGAAAGACCAGCAATCAAAGACAGAACACCACCTGGTGAAAAAAAGTATGGGCTCAGAGAGAGAATCCCCAAATGAAAGGTATACCTTCATCACTCCACATGTGGAAAAATGCATTTCTTCCTGGGCACTGTAACTGGACAAAGCCAAGTTAGGTATCGGCTATCCATGGACAGTTTCTAAGACATGACTGTTTCATGGTGAACCCCAAATGTGAGGCAGAGGAACCCCAGGTACATAGCAATGGGAGGGGTAGGTATGGTGATAAAGCCTGCCTGTAGTATTGCTTCTGACAGTGACTGCATGGTCTTGGACAATGACCTGACTTGTTTACGCCCCTCTTTTATTCCCCCTGTTCTCCTTGCCTCCATTTTTTTTACTGAGGTTGTGATGATAAAAATAAGATGAAATGATATTTTCTACTCATGGAGATAGAGAGGGGGGCCTATTCAAACCAAGCAATGGTTCTGTCCTGAATAATTAACAAACCTTCCAGCCTCAACACATCAGGACTCAGGGATGGACTGTGACCACAGAGTAACAGGAAGAACCTGGTCACTGACGCAGCCAGCCAGCCACCAATCCACCCCCTCCCCCACCCAGCGCCCGCCCTGCTCAGCGCTGCCTGGGGCACTGTAATAGACACGAGCACTGCAGGGTGCACGTGCCAGTGCCACTGTCACCAACACACACAGTCCCCACTTCCGGGCACTCAATCTATTTAGAATCTTATCGGATTGGAATCCCTAGGGTCAAGGCATCTCTGGGGTTTTTTGTTTTTTGTATTTTTTTAGATTTAAATTTATTTTTTATTTTTATTTTTTTATTGAAGTATAGTTGATTTACAGGGTTGTGTTAGTTTCCGGTGTACAGCAAAGTGATTCAGTTGTAAGGTATCTCTGTTTTTTAAACAGCTACAGGAAAGTCAGATTGCAGCAGGGTTAAGAACCACCCTTAAATTCAGATCGCAGCACCTCCCACACCAAAACACACAACCCATCCAGAACAAGAAGCCACATGCACTAGGTTGTAGTCTAATTCTACAGGCAACAAGTGAAGGAGGATGCCTGATAACGGAAGTAATCCTCTCCTCCCACACCCTCCAGCAGCCCCAACACATGCACGCACACGCACGCACACACACACACACACTCACACTCACACACTCTCTCCCCCCTTTTCCTACCCTTTGAAAAACCGCTAACGAAGGAAGTAACCCTGATAACCATATAGACCTGAAACTCAAGTCCCCCAAGGTCACCAATATAACACTCTTCGAAATATAACTTCATTTAATGAATTTCTTAAAAATATAAGAAGCAAATATGAGACACCATGACTGCAAACGCTTTTACCTTAAAACAAAGCAAAATAGAAAACTTGATCTTTCATTTTTCTCCATGAAAATCCTTCAATTTATCAACTGGGTTTTTTTTTCCATCTTTGCACAGAGATGAAGAAACCACTTCAGATATGATATCTAAGTAATTTTCCTTTGCAACACACAGTATCAACATAATTCAGTTTTTTGACACTATGAGTATATAAACAAACCAAAAACCTCACTTGACAATGAGTGAGTAGCCCTGAAGAGGGTACGTCAATTAATTATGCAATTGATATTAACAGGTAAAGGGAGACCCAGATGCCCAGGCTCTGGAATGACAGGCTCTGTCCACCCAGCCCCATGGAACCCCCATCCTTCCGAGAATCCATCCACCACGTGCTTCTTAGCTTCTCGTCCTATTTACAGACCCTCAGACAATCCTAGCACAACCACCAACCTCCCACCAGGTCGCTTATTAGCTTCTTGTCCTGCTTACAGACCCTCAGATGATCCTAGCACAATGACCAACCTCTCTTTGATGAAAAATCTGGTTTGGGCTCACCTCTCCGCTTATATCCCAAAATGCTTCCGAATGTCACCAGGGCTGCATAACCAAAACCAATCAGGTCCATTGGCAAGGTTCAAGTCTAAAGCAAGGTGGAAGAGACATATATTACAAGATAAGACTCTGAGGGAGCAAATGTGTATAAAAATGATATGCATTCCACAGAGTTACAGAAATGAATTTCTCTAACCTACTAAGAAAAGGGCAGCTAGATCTTCACTTCTCCCAGCACTCAGTCCCGCCACCCTCATCACTCTCAAGAACGCTCAGGGCGACACCTGAGGCTGATTCTCCTTCCTTATCTTCAAGACTTGCTGTTCCCTCAGCTGTGTACTCCCTTCCACTTCTGCATGAGGACTTCTGCTCTGGTTAGCCGGGTCTGCCATCTCCGCTTTGCACTCCCGTGCCTGGAATGTTCCCCCGCTCCCCCACCTCCATCCCCAGCCGCCCTCCAGGCCCCATCTCCCTCTGAACCTGCTCCCCTTGTCAGCCGCCCCACAAGCTCCTTAACCACTCCTACCTGCACCGTCCACCTGGTCTGCAGCATCTACTCTTCTTCCTCTAAATTCCCTGATCTCAGCAACTCCACCTTATAATTCTTTCTTTCGTATTTGTACAGATATTTGTCCCCCCTCCTCCTCACATCGAAAAACAGGAAAGGGGTAATGTGGACGTTTGCTTGTTGACTGGAACAAAGATTTCCTTTCTGTTTTTTTTTTTTTTTTTTTTGGCTGAGCCATGTGGCACGCAAGACCTTAGTTCCCTGACCAGGGATCAAACCCATGCCCCCTGCACTGGGAGCGCTGACGGAGTCTAAACCACTGGACCGCCAGGGAGTCCCCAAAGATTCCCTTTCAACATGTGCTTTGCACTAGCTTGGTTATGAGACAGCTCTCCTGTGGTGGCAGAGATGCCCACGCTTGGTCCATGGTAAACCATTAAAGGGTACAATGCAGCCCTGGCACGAAGTTAACTGAGTGACCGTGACATTCTGCAGGCATCACAGCAGCAGCTGAAACATCCAGGGGCTGGAAGTTCTAAGAAGCTCCACTGAAATCCTGCATGGGATTCTCTAAGATGTAGGAGAAAGTGTGCTAGCTACAGGCTGGAGACATGGGTTCTGGTCACTAGCAGCTGCTGGGCCCTGGACCACCCCCCATCCCTAAGAACAACTCCCCCAAAGTGAGGGAAATAGACAAGATAAGCTCTAAGGTTCTTGCAGCTTTTTAAATTCTAAGATTCCTGGTGGTGATTGCACATCTTAAGTTTTTTACATCTCTATTTCCTCCCTGGAGAAAGTAGTTCTTTGTATCTACGAGGAATGGTATATGAGAATTCTTTGTATTTTCACAATTTTCTCACTGCTGCCATTCAGGTTAACCTGGTCTTTAATTCTCTGTAGCAACTGGTAACAAACTGACCCAGAAGAATGGAAAAGGGGTCTTGAGTTGATCTCAGAGAGTAAGCTAGCACTTAACTGTGAGGAAAGGTCTGGGGAGGGAGCCCAAGGCACAGGAGGAGGTGATGGCACTGAAAAGGAGGCAATGATGCAAAATCCTCAACGTCTGTGGGACAAAGAATTAAAACAGGATAGTTGTCGATGCCCAAGAAGTTGTCCAGTGGGATTGAACATATAGGAAGGAAGGACCTGTGTTCAAAAACCATTTGTTGACTGAATGAGGGATAAACAAATAATGAGGATGATGTTTCTGAGCAATCACCATGTGCCAGGCACCACCCTAAGGCCTTATATGTAACAACCCATTTAATTATCACCACAACCCTACGAGGTAAGTACTATCCCCATTATTATCCCCATTTTCCAGATGAGGTGGCTGAAGCACAGAGAAGGCAAGCAGCAGCCCCGAGGTTACACAGCAAAACCAAGATTTCAGACTCAGAGAAGTCTCATTCCTAACCAGCAGTACCTCTGAAAACTGAGTTAGCTGCTGAAAGAATGAATGTGAAAGTGAGCCTGAGGTTCCTCAGAGTTTTGAATTCTGGATTAAGTAATTCTGCTTGGCCTCGGAGCTTAGCCCACGCTGCACCGTCTTCCACCTGGTGACCTACCATCTTCAGCCCTATGAGAGCCTCACGTCCAGTCCTACTTCCTGTCTTTCTCAAAGAGCTCATCACATTCCACAATGCATGCTTGGACTTCAGTAGCATGTGATATTAGGCAAGTTCCTTAATCTCTGTACCTCAGTTTCTCCATCTGTAAAATAGGGATAATAAAAATATCTACCACACAGAGCTGTTGTGGCGATGAAATGAGTTAATGCTATAAGGCACTCAGAACCGTGCCTGGCACACAATGAACACCCAACAAATACCAACTGCTCATATAATGATTCCTCTCTTTCACACTTATATACATTTTTAAGCTTGACATAAACAAGGGCAATACTATTTCAGCACAGCGAGAAATCAACTGAGGTAGGGTGGATTCATGATGCTGGCATTCATAGACTCAAACCATAATAGTACAACCTGCACTTATACCAAATTCCATCAACGACTTTTTCTTGGGCGTCTTCTGTGTGCAGGCAGCAGGAAGGGATGGAAAGCCCCACTGATGGACACGGTCCTGGTATGCCAGGACTTCCAGTGCAGCACCATGGAGGCGGCAGCTGCGTGAGGGAGCCCTCAGGAGGATAGGCACAGGCAACGCAACCAGGAGCTGCACCTACTGAGGCTTGGACCCTAAAGGAAAATTCCTCCAGGAAGCAGGGACCCAGCTGAGGTCACGGGGAGGGCAGGAGTAAACCAAGGGAGGAGGGTGGCAAGGAAGCACATGTCCTAGGCAGAAGGGAGACATGTGCAAAGGCCTGGTGGCATGAGAAAGCATGGCATGGTTTCAAAATGGAGACAAGTGCAAGGGGTGTGAAAGTGCAGGGGGCTGGTGAGCAAGGGCCAGATCACCCCTGGAAGCCCTGTAAAGGGAGTCTGGTGAAGACAGGCTGGGAGGCAGTAAGCCAAGCAAGGGATGATGGTGGCCTGGCCTGGAGAAATGAGGGTGGAGCGAGGTGGACAGATGTGAGAGGTCAGGAGCTTGACTCAACAAGCCCAGGTGTGGGGAGGGAGCAGGGGGGATAAGCCTCTGGCTTGGACCACTAAGAAGAGGGGAGCCTTGATGCTGTTCCCTGAGACAGGGAACAATGGAACAGCAGCAGGTGTGTGGTGGGGGCAGGAGGGGGGTGCCCTGGAATGATGGAGCCAAACTTAAACATAATCAGTCTGAGATGCCCAACACACAGTCAGGAAGCACCCTTCCACAGAGATGTGACGCTTATGAGAGAGATCACTCCTCATCAGGTAGTAATTGAGGGATCTAATTCTCTCCTTAAGTTAATCACCTGGGGTGGAAGCCTGGTTCTTCTCCCTCCTCCGAGTCCCCCAGTTCTTCCTCTGACCCTCTCTTGGGGCCCCATCCCTTCTACCTGGTGTAGACTTACTTCCCTTGAGCTTCTCTCTCCTCTGGGCCAGTCAAGCTCCTTGAGGACTAAGCTCAGGTTCAATTCATCTTGTCTTCCTCACAGCACCAAGCCCACTACCGAGCACTTAGGCAGGTGCTTAGTAAATGCCTGCTGAGTGAATGAGTAAGTGAACCAAAGGAATAACTTCTGCCTTAAGACATTATGTAACTGACCTACCCTCGGTATAGCTCTAGTGCCAGGAAAAAGCCCTTCATCGCCTTAGTGAACTGAGTGTTGTTCTAAGGAGGCAAAATAAATCTATTCTCAATCCTTGTAAGAAGTTTCGTGCTTACAGCGAAAATTCAAACAAAAGGCAATCAGCTCTGGTGCTCCTTTTCCGTGGCAGGACCGTATGTCCTGCTCAGAATCACACAGGAAAGCCAGAGGCTGCGTTAACAAGGGCGGGATGGGCGTGGGTACGAAGCATCGCGCGTTCCCATCGCAAACGCTATGCCCAGCCCTTGGAAAGGCCAGAAAGCATCTTGGGTGCAATGCAGCAAATTATTCACTGCACAACGCACAAAACCAGATGAAGGGGCCCTGCCTTGCCCTTAGCCCTCCAAAATTTGGGGAAACCACTAAGAGATTTCCCGTAAGCTATTATATAAAAAGCATTTTCACATGCTGAGTGTCAATAATTACCTACCTTTGAACTCCTTGAGGCTCGAAAGACACATTTTCGAGTTAAGTCTGGATGGTGCTGGGAAGGTTTAAAACCCTGCCAAGCATTTCTAGATGGTCCAAGAGCCCCACCCTCTTCCCCATCTCTCCTTAGCTCTAGGAAGGTAGGAAGGAGAACAGGTGGGAGATTCAGGACCGCGGAAGGAAGAAACTCCGGCAATTCCCAGGAGGAGGAGAGAAGCGATTCCCCGGGAGAACAGACTCCACCCCCTGCAAAATCCTCCCAAGGTTCTCTGCGTCTTTAACTGCCTATTTCTGCACCGATGCAGAAAATTACGGGCAGGAAAGTCTCGATTGCGAGATGTACAGCTCACCTGCAGCCCCGAGCTGTCTCCGCGGCTGAAAAGAGCAAAGTCGGGAGCTAGGTGCGGGAAAACTTCGTACCTGGAGAAGGGAAGCTGACCCCACCGCCTGCGCCTTCTACTCTGCGCGTTACCTCCCAGTACTGGGTGGGGCCGCTGATTCCGGGAGGCACCGCCCCCGCCTCTCGCGCGCGCATGCGCGGCACTCCTTCCACTGCAGCTCAGCCCTGTCCCGCCCACGCCCGCCGGGCGCCGTGGAGGTTAGTCGGCTCTACCACTTGCAGCGCCTGACTGTAGCATCCCAGGCGGCGGCCACACCTGGTCACTCGCTCCGGACCCGGCCACTCGCTTCGGCGACCCGGCTTTTGGTCCTGGCCCTGATCCCGGGACTCGGGTCTGGTGCCTCCTGCCGGACGGACCTGGAGTGACATGCATTCGCAAGGAGTAGGCCTGGGTGTACCAGGGATTCCAGATGGCGAAAGATTAACCGTTGAAGAAGTTCCTTCAATATTTAAGGGACGTTTGTGGGACCTCTCCAGCAACCCAGGCCTTTTACATACTCTCCACCAGATTGTCCCCATTTTCAGCGGAGGGAGGTAAGGTTCAGAGAGGCGAAGGGATTTCGTTGTCCACAGACTCAACTCCACAGGGTGCAAAGGCTAGAGCCCGAGTTTGTCTGGTTTCAAAGCCCGAGCACCCTTTATTACACCGCACCATCTACGAAGGCATCTAGATGTGGTGGGGAGACCAGGATCCCGGTTTCATACTTCAAGCCCAGGATTTGCTGGACTTAAGTACCTGAAGGGGAAAGGTACAGAGTGCCAGAATTGAAAGGCACTTTAAATCATCTTTCGTTCCAGAATAATACGTTCTCAGGGATGAACCTTAAATTGATCTGGAATCCTGCATCCTGGCTACAACTTCTCATCTCACTCCAGTTTTGCCTTCCAGGCCACTGACAGTAACTCCAACCCTCTTCCTTATATAATAGCTCTTCAGAGATTTGAAGAAGGCTGTCATCTAGGGCTTATCAAGCAGCTCTAGGGGTGCCGTGGGGCTGGGAATAATAGAATTTCTTAAAATTAAAAAAGAAAGAAATCTTAAGAATATATCTTATATCTTGTGAAATTTGCTGAATCTATTCCTTGTGTTTAAAAGTGCTTCAAGGAAGCAATGAGACTATCTAAGATGAGAAGTCTAAGGTGGGCATAAGGAAATAGGGTTCTGGGAGATTCACAGGAGAGTTGATGGCAGGTGCCAGAATGTGGATGGAGGAAGTGGTATCCTGAACTTTGGCTCCAGGTTCTCCCAGCTCTCCTTCTCATCCCCTTCTTTGCCCATCCTTACCTCAGGGCATGCTGGCACCTTTGCGGGTGCATGCTCTCACTCTGTCTCTCTCTCTCTCCCCCCCCACCACCCCACAGACTCCCAGGACACTTTCCCTAACCTGAATAAAACCAAAAACCCTCTTGGGATGCCTCAGTGTCTTTAACTAATATGAAACCCCCCCCCCAAGTAAATAACTTCCCCCTGAACCCCAGTGCCTGGATGTATAAGATGCTGAGATCCTTGAAAAGAGCAAGGTGAACAACATGCGGGAACAGGAAGGTTCTTAGGCAAAAGGGCCACTGTCCTCTCAACTCACATGCCTCCAGCTGACACCTACTCCGTCTAATGGGAAGGTTAGACAGAGCATGAGACGAGAGTGCAGTAAAGCCTATTCACCTCCACCTCTTTGTAAAGCTGTCTGCTCATGATCCACAGCATATTCTTAACTTCCAATGTGCCATCAACCCTTGGGCAGTCTGGACAAATGTACAAGATAAAGTATGTAGGATTGACAAGGAAGCCAGTTTTATTGAAATAAAGTTATCAAAATATTGAACGTTTAAATCTGTGATATAAGATGTGCTTCATTATTAAATTATGAGATCTAGAAGTGGGTTTTAATAATTACCATAATTTCCAAGTAGTTGTGCACATAAACAATACTCTGAGGTGTCTGTAACATGAATATCTGATTCCTGGGGATGACAGTCACGGGTTCTAGCACTGCTGTGGTTTGCTGCCAATTTTCCTAATGGAAAGAAATGCTAAATTTTACTTAGACCTTGGTGAGTACAAAAACTTCTTTTTCCCATCCAAGTTCTCAGATCTTCTGATTTCTATCCTCAGGCTTCCTTGGATTTGCAGAACCCCCAGTCTCTAGTGATGCAGGGTTTCCTAAGTTGTATTTGGTGGACTTGGATAAAGGGAAGGCAAGGCTGAGAGCCCAGGCAGGACCTCCAAGGACGTCTGCGCCTCAGCGAGTGATCTGGGATCCTCAGCCTGGTCCTCATTTTCAAATGTTCAGAAACTCAGTTTATATCCATTCTTCCAGGGGCACCCTGGCTTTGGAAGATTGAGTCATAAAAACCAAAGTCACAAGGGACTTACTGATTTTTAAGCAAACAAACAAAGCCTGTTTCAGGTCCTCGATTCTTCTCTTCAGATCCCACACGATTACTTACCATTTAGGCCTCTCTCTGCTCATCAGTCCAGAATGAGACAGGCAAGTGCCTCCAAACCAACCAAAAAGTTTACATTTGTGCTATCTGACGAGTCTGCACATAGATGAGCGAAGTCTAGTTCGTATTTGGGCAAAATACCAACAGCCTTTTGTTTTATGATTTCGGCAGTTTCATTAAAATCCTCATAGAAATCCAGAAGACGATCTGAAACTCCATTTTTCAAGTCAAAGTACCTGAGAGCTAGAAAGAACATTTTTTTGTTGCCATGATTTGGTGCATGGCTTGCAGCCGATATACTATAGAAAGCATGATGGTTGGTGAGAGATGACAAAATCAGCTCTACACTGTAAGGGACCGACACATCTGTTATCAAAATTTCTCCTTCTGTTTGCGCACAGAATATTTTGGTCACAACCTCTGAATCAGGAAAAGTGACTTTACTCAGCTTCATAGAACAATCAAGGCAGCCATAGGACAAGGCATGTCTGTCTGTGTAGGACGCCCATGCTAATTCACCAGCTGCTACTTTTGGGTGAATGCTGATTTCATTTCCCGAAAAGACACCACCTTTGGCTGGTTTGGGGGCACTTGCCTGTCTCATTCTGGACTTGTGAGATTGTCTCGAAATGCGCTTTCACATCCCGTTCTCCACCACGCCCCATCCCAAATTCTTTCCCACACAGTGTGCAGGATGCTCTGTGTGGGTTATGTACGTCCCTGATCCAGTTGTATGTGTCCTTACATTTGTCGTTAAAATAACACAGTCGTTTAGCCTTCTTTTTTGGTGATGGGAATCATGCTTGCGTTAGTAGTACAAACGTTCTCATTTTCATTATCTGACCTCTTAGAAAACATGGTCACAGTTCTCACAGTGTTTAAAAAAAAAAAAAATTAAACTAGCACTCTTCTGATACAAAGCACAACAGTTAATCCCCAGGCTGGTATCACAGCTCATGCCACCAACGTACAATTTTCTGAAATGGTCGGGTGAGACACATGGCCACAGTAAGTCTTAACAAGGAAGCCATGAGCTTTGAATGTCTTACTAGAAATCCATGAGCTAAGGTAGGGCGAGATCGCCCAAAGCTTTCACTGGGAGGATTACAAATAAAGCCACCATCCAGCAGCAAAAGTCCACTCCCACGCATCCTAAGTATGAAAGATTGTACCTTGGAAAGACGTTAACAAATTTATACCACCTCCTTACTGAGATCTCAACTCCACAGCCCCTCCAGGCTGGGAGGGGAAAGAAAGGGCAACCTGGCCACAGCGGAGGCCACAACTGGAAGACACCCTCCTATCAAAGTGCTATCATCAATCTCTATCTTCCTCTGTACCCAGATGTTGCTGTCGAGGAACTTGGCCTTTCTGGGGCAGAGACTGCGGTCACACAGCGAGTCTGTTCCCAGCGGGAGGGGAGGATGGAGGCCCTGGGTAGGGCGCGGCTGGACCTGGCTCAGACCCAGTCCGAGATCACACCTTGCTCCCGGCCACCTACCCTCTGGGCCAGGCGGTTTGGGGACTGCGCCCAAAGCCACCCAGCGACTCCCGCCAGCTCCCCAGCCCCCACCCGCTCCCTCCTCGCTCTTGCCGGGTTCTCGGGGCGGGTTCTGGAGGCGGCCCCGTGCCTGTTCTCGGCCAGGCGCGTCATCTCCACGGGCTGCTCGCCCTCACCTGCTTCTGACGCGCAGGTCAGACCCTTTTGTCCCCTCCCCGCCGAGGACGCCGCGGAGACCGCTGGTGGGCAACTGCCCCGCGCTCGACAACTGGTCCAAGCATCTTTACGCGAGCGTTTCGGAGCGACCGTTTATAAGGCCCAAGTCCGCTGGGGCGGGCCCACTTTTCCTAAAGCGTATGCTCATTGGCTGAACCCGCCTGACACTCAGCCCTGGGCCGGCGTCCTGTTGACCCTGACGGCGACCTCTCAGAATCCTGGGAAGTTTGGCGTCTTCGAAGGCAGCGGAGCCGCGGCGCCTCAGAGGGTTCCCGAGGGCCGTGGAGCCTGCGAAGGCTACCTCCGCCGGCTGACGCCTCAGCCTTCGCCCAGCGCGCCGGTCTCGGGCTTCACGGAAATGAAAACAAGCCAAGAGTAAAACAAAACCAGTACAAATCCCCAAGTCAAAGCAGCTACAATCAAATTCAAGGAAAGCAAAGGTAAATGAGTTTTATCAGTATAATTAAGCAAGAGTCATTTTTTGGCAGAGGCAAAGTAAACAACTGAATTTCAAGGGGGTGAATTCAAGAAAAGGTGAAACGGGAATCTAACTTCAGTTATAGGATATTTATACCGATTTCTTTTTAGACCTTGATAAGCAGAAGTTCGCTGTCAAAGAATCCAGCTTTTCTTATTTGGTTGCCTTTCCTACAAACGGCAGCAGGGGGCACTAGATGCTCTAGTTTCATTCAGGTAGGCGAGGCGTTTTAAACCTTGTTAGAGTTATTATCAAACTCCAAATGGTTTCCTCTTAGAAAACAGGGCGGTGGTCTGACTAAAAGGATGTAGGAGGACTTCCCTGGTGGCGCAGTAGTTAAGAATCCACCTGCCAATGCAGGGGACACAGGTTCGAGCCCTGGTCTGGAAAGATCCCACGTGCCGCGGAGGAGCTAAGTCTGTGAGCCACAACTACTGAGCCTGCGAGCCACAACTACTGAACCCCACGCGCCTAGAGCCCGTGCTCCACAAGAGAAGCCACCGCAATGAGAAGCCCCCGCACCGCAACAAAAAGTAGCCCCCGCTCGCCACAACTAGAGAAAGCCTGTGGGCAGCAACAAAGACCCAACGTGGTCAAAAATAAATAAATTAATTAATTTTTAAAAAAGAATGTACCAAAAAGGTAACAATTTCTGCACTACAACCTGTTGACTAAGGATTACAGTTTCCTGAAATATTGTGATGGGGAGAAAAGGTCAATTACAGGACCTAAGGGGGAATTTTAAGGTGGGCTCTAAAAGAGACAGGCAGTGGAGAGTGAACAGGGTACCGCTGACTCCCTGTCCTAGCCCTGCCATCGGGACTCATTTTGAACTTTTGCCAGGAACACGGGACTTTCCGTGCTACTGGGACTGAGAGGTTTCCTGGAATTTGGCACTTTACTATAAACAATAATGATAGTAACTAACGTTTAATGAGTATTGTGGGCCAGCCACCTTCTGAGCATTTAATCCTCCCAATAACCCTCCGGGGTAGATACTGTGTCATCCCCATTTTACAGAGGAGGAAACTGAGGCAACTTGCCAAAGGTCATGCACACAGCTGAGACGTGTCAGATCCACGTTATAGAAAGGAGTGTGCATGCAGGCTCTGCAATCATTCTGCCTGGGCTCCAATCATGGCTCCACTGCACATTTTATTAAGAGAGGAAAGCACAAAACATTATGACTGGCACAGAGGAAATACTCAGTAGTGTTTGCTATTATTATTAAAAGTGATCCTTGCTCTCCAAGAGTTTAAAATTTACTTTAAGAGGTTGGTAAGATTCATAAGGCAGTAGAGATGCCTATTGAATGAGTGAATGGGACAGAGAAGAGATTTGTGGAAGTATTTGGAGGAGGGAACAGCTGTGAAACAAGAGTGGTTAGGTCTGGGTCACAGGTCACTCAGCATGGCCCCTGCTTAAATGAGTAATCTGCATGTCATCATTAGAAGGTGGTCTCAGATCCTGAATGGCTTGAGCTAATCACTATAATCTTTGTGTTTGGTTATCATATGGGTGGGTGTGTTTAATTAAAAATGTAGTCGATTTTTACTAGTCACTAAAATTGTCTTAAGGAATGGTATGGTATCTACTCTTTTAGCTAGAGGAAGCATTTATTAATTTATTAATTTTTCATAGAAAGCATTTATTAATTTCACAAAACTGTTGCATGTTATATGGTCAGGCCCTTCAAGATGGCTGTTCTCCTGCTCTCTGTGCATCCCCTGCTTGACCAGGCCCTGCTTCCCTCACATAACTATTCAATCCTCTTAATTATAGGGCTGAATTAGTCCCTGGTAACTGAGCCCACCTGATGTCAATCCCCCCTGTAAATGGTAGCCTCCTTCTCCCCTGAGTAGCAAAGACTGTTGCCATGTCCTGTCCTCTGGACGCAGTGGGGAGTTTCTCCAGGACCCTTTGTAGGATTCCCCATGTCCAATAAACCATTGATGTCTCTGTCACTGTCTCTGGGCTCTGCCGTCCCGAGGCTGGACAACTACAAGACTTGCAGGCCTGTGGGATACAGCCCAACAGATGTCAAGCCATGGAAAAGGAGTCTGAGTTAGAATAGGACTCTGAGAGTTAGAGACTGACTCTCGAGGGGGATGGCAAGCGGTATTATAATTGAAACCTGAAGTCTGAGAGGCAAGAAGTCAGGGGAACCGCATTGTGGGTAGCAGGAATGGCCTGAGCAAAGGCCCTTCGGTGGGGAAAGGGCTCCATGCCTTCTGAGAACCAAAGGAGGGTGTTTGGTTGGGGCTAGAGACTTGTGAATTAGAAGCAGAATAAATTGGTTTAGCAACAAGCTGTGTTCATAAAGAGCTGGGCTGAGTATGGTTTCCTGCTTCTGAGTCTTCTGTTTAAATCTGGACTGTGCAGTCGCCAGATGTTGCTGCGGGGAAACTTCCCATCATGGGGTGAGGGGTAATCTTTGTGTGCATCTTGCTTTCCATTGGTTGTCCTTAACTGAGTTTAACGCTCTGTGTCTGTGTGTGCTTGAACCCAGAAGAGCCTCTGTTTTGGATGAGGATGACTCCTGACTCTTCTCTTTTGCTTAGCAGGAAAAGAATGGTAAAATGGATTTACATTCATTCACTAGCATACTTGTCTAACTTCATCTTCCCCAAAAGATTTCTTAGAATAAAAAATAAAACCAAATATTAGGGCTTCCCTGGTGGCGCAGTGGTTGAGAGTCCGCCTGCCGATGCAGGGGACACGGGTTCGTGCCCCGGTTCAGGAGGATCCCACATGCCGCGGAGCGGCTGGGCCTGTGAGCCATGGCCGCTGAGCCTGCGCGTCCGGAGCCTGTGCTCCGCAACGGGAGAGACCACAACAGTGAGAGGCCCGCATACCGGAAAAAAAAAAAAAATTAAAGATAGCTCAATTTTGGGACTTCCCTAGTGGCATAGTGGTTAAGAATCCGCCTTCCAATGCAGGGGACCCAAGTTCGATCCCTGATCAGGGAACTAGATCCCACATGCATGTCACAACTAAGAGTTCGCATGCCACAAGTAAGGAACCCGCCTGCTGCAATTAAGACCTGGTGCAGCCAAAAAAAAAAAAATCCTGTTCCTCTACATCCTCATCAGCATTTGATGTTGTCAGTGTTAAAAAAAAAAAAAAAAAAGCTCAATCTTTCCTATTCTGACGGCCTCCATGGAGCCACTACTGTACTTGTAGTGTAAAAATCAAACGTGAGAAAGAGGACTTGATGTACAGAGTTAATCCATGTGTCTTCTTCAGATCTCTTTGAGCAAACGACCCTTAATGCAATAAAACTGGCATCTTTGAGGAAAAGCAGATTATCTTGTGTGATAAGGCTGCCTTTTCTCATTACATTAATGTTGCTCTGATCATGCGTTTAAGCAATGTTTTTAATTTAAAAGAAAAGGTCCCAAGAGACAGGGCATAATAATACTTGGAAACATGCAATGGAGAAACATTCTGAAAATCCACTCAGCAGTGCAGCAGGACTCACTGTAAAGGTGAAATTGGGACCAAATTTAAAGAAAAGAAAGATTCAGCCCCTTTCTCTCTCCTTTCTTCTTCTTTTTTTTTTTTTTTTGCGGTACGCGGGCCTCTCACTGCTGTGGCGTGGCCTCTCCTGTTGCGGAGCACAGGCTCCGGACGCGCAGCCCCAGCAGCCATGGCTCACAGGCCTAGCCACTCCGCGGCATGCGGGATCTTCCCGGACTGGGGCACGAACCCGTGTCCCCTGCATCGGCAGGCAGACTCTCAACCACTGCGCCACCAGGGAAGCCCCTCTCCTTTCTTCTTATAGTTCATTCTAAGGGGCTAATTGTTAGAGCAAGTTTAAGTGGTATATCTAACAAATTTCATGGAAAGAAAGGCAATGAATATTAAAAGTTTCTGAAATTCAAACCAGATGTGGATGGAGAGTTAATTTAAAAACAACCACACACCTGTAACACCTTGGGCAGGTTCTGGAACATCTAGCAGCATTTGTATAACTCATCTTTTCAGGCTGGATTTAATAAAGATTTGGGGGATGAAGACGGTTAGGAAGAAATTGAACTATTTATGAAATACATTTTTTAAAATTGGTAAATTATTCCAATTAGCAAAGTGGTTAATAATGCTGGCTTTTAGGCTGAATTTTTCAATTTGTGAAGCTTCAAGGCTAGGAGACTGCCAGGTGAATAAGAAACGGTCAGGGCTTCTCCCTGAAATTGACTGGGGCTGTGGTCAAAATGTAATAGGATGCTTCTGTGTCATTCCCTTTTGCAAAGATGTCGCTACAGACAGAACTTCAGGAAAACTCTATTTCATTCATCTTAAATTGTCTCCTTGGAGGCTTCTGAAATGCTTAATTCAGTGGTCCCCAAATTTGCTGCCCATTGGAATCACCTGGGCATCTTTGAAAACTACTGATGCCTGGCTCCCATCTCCCGATATTGTAATTTACCAGGTATGGGCTGCAACCCAGGCATGGTTTTGTTAAGCTTTTTATATATACATGGGTTGTAAGAAATCATACAGAGAGATTCCTTATACTCTTTATGTTACCCCATGGTAACATCTTCCAAAATGGTTATACAATATCACAACCACCTTATTGACATTGATACATGCAAGATCTGGAACATTTCCATCACTACCAGGATCCTTTCTTCTTGTTGGCCTTTTATAACCACACCCACCTCCCCACCCACTCCAACCCCCTCCTTAACCTCTTGGCAACCACTAATCTATTCTCTATTTCAATAATTTTGTCATTTCAAGGATATGATATACATGTAATCATACAATATGTAACCTTTGGGGATTAGCTTTTTTTTCCACTTAGCATAATTCTCTGGAGATTCAGCCAGGCTGTTGCAGGTATCAATATTTAGTTCCTTTTTATTGCTGAGTAGTGCTTCAGGGTGTGGATGTACCACAGTTTGTTTAACCATCTGGATTGTTTTCAGGTTTTGACTATTAGGAATAAACTGCTATAAACATTAATATGTACATACTTTTGTGTAAACATGCACTGTCATTTCTCTGGGATAAATGTCCAGGAGTGGAATTGTTGGGTTATATGGTTAGTGCATGTTTAGTTTTTCAAGGAAGTGCTGAACTATTTTTCCAGAGGGGCTGAACCATTTTTACATTCCTAACAGCAATGTATGAGTGATTCCATTTCTCTGCATCTTCGCCAGCATTTGGTGTTGTCGGTCTTTTATATTTTAGTGTAGTGATAGCACGTTGTGGTTTTAACTTATATTTCCCTAAGGGCTAATGAAACACCTTTTCATGTGCTTATTTGCCACCATTTGATGAAATGTCTATTCATGTCTTTTGCCCATTTTCTAGCTGGAGTATTTATTTTTTACTCTTGAGTTTGAGAGTTCTCTATATATTCTAGATGCTAGTCCTTGGTCACATTTGTGGTTTGCAAATGTTTTCTCCCATCTGTAACTTGTCTTTTCATGCTTCTGGTGGAGTCTTTCCATAGAGCAAAAGTTTTAAATTTTGATGCAGTCTAATTTATCATTGTTTTATGGGTTGCGCTTGACATTATTCAAGGACTATCTAGCATTATGCACTAAACAGACATTTGGTCAAATCATCAGAGTCCCTCACTACAAAAAGCTTTCATGTTAAAACTTTCCATCCAGATGAAGATGTTTCCTTCTGTTGTCTTGTTTAGGTGTGTTGACTTTTAAAATATATATATGGTTTCAGAGAAACCCCATGGACATACAGGTAAACTTAAAACTTCCAAAGATGTGAACTTCAAGACTACTATTGCTTATCAGATCTTGTCCTTGACATTCTAGACAGGCTTCTTTCAAAGAAAGCTCTTTACTCATGGGGATAAGGGAGTTGATGGATAAAAGAGAAATTTCTGGACTGTCACACAGAGGCAATACAACTCCCACCAAATAAATAGTTCATTGTATAAAGAAGAAAAGAACTGTTGTCATGATGGGAAGAGGTCAGGAAAAGGCTCAGATGTCCCAAACAGAATTAAAACTCATTCATTTGAATGGAATTACTACTCATTCATTTGAAAAATAAAATAGGGGGATTTAAGCACAGGCCATGGGGATTATGAATTATGGTCAGTGTGTCCCTTTATTTAGAATGTTTGGGGAGGAAGAACTTTTGTATAGTCGGAGGAGTGTTTCCAGTTACTAGAGATTTTCAAGAAGACCCTGGACCACCACATAGCAGGGGTGTTGGAGAGGCGAGTCAGACACTAGAAAGTAAGGTATACAAGGTGAGCTTTGAGAACCTATCTAAATCTAGTGTCTCTGGCATCATGACCTTTCTCCAGTGCAAGATTCAGAATATCCTGGAAAGGAAGAGTATAGGTAGGACTGATCCCAAGAAATATAGGCAAAGCACCAGGAAGAAGCCAGATAACTGGAGGAGAGACTTATCTAAAAGTTGGATTTATGGAGCTGGAAAAGACTTTGGCAGGCAGCTATCTTGCTCTTGATAAAGAGATGGAGGGAGAAACTGTATTAGTCAGATAGGCTAGACTATGATGCACTAATAAACCATGAAATCTCAGTGGCTTAACATAAGAAAACTTTATTGCTCCCTTGTGCAAACTCCTGGTCAGGCATCTCCTTCAAGTGATGACTCAGTGATCCAGGTTCCTTCCATCTTCTTGCATGTCCTTTCAACACATGGCCTCTAAGGTCCATGGGAAAAGGGAAGAGGATTGAGGAAAGGCACCTGGCTACTTTAGACATCCAAGCCCTGAGTATTCCATTCATCACTTCCACTCGCATCCGTTAGGCAGAATGCATCCATCCCACAGCCAACCCAACTGCAAAGCAGGCTGAGAAACAGAGGACCACACAGGTATCAGTGGCACACCTATAGTTTCTGCCACAGGAAGCCAAAACCTAGAGGGATGCCATGATTTCATTATGACCATTGTGTTAATGTTGACAGAACTAAGATCAGATTCTAGATAGGATGACCTAGAGGGTTAAATGTAGTATATGATGAAGCCTTCTATGGCTGGATCCTGGTCATTCCAAGATTCTTTTCTGCCCCTTCCCACTTGGCAGCTAGAACCTCAACAAAACAGAACTGTTTATAGTTCCCAGTGCCTGCTTTGCTCCTGCAGCCCCTTACTTGTGTGTGAATACCTTCTACTTCTTCACCTACCTCCTCTTTGCCTACTTATTCTTTAAGACTTAAGCATCTGTGCTTCCAGGAAGCTGATCTCAATCTTCTGATGCCCTGCTCTCCAGATTGGGTTAGGTATCCTTCTGTGCATCTACAGTATCCTGTCCACCTCTAACATCACAGTTACTAACGGTTATGTCATTATCAATTTTTTATTCTATTTCCTGCCCTAGGTTGTGTGCTTCTTGTAAGTGAAGGACATTATTAAAATTGTAATAATTTAAAATTTTTTTGACATACAGCAAATCTGACTTTTTGTGTACAGTTTATGAAGTTTAACAATTGTATGTATTTATTAGAGTTGAGATTTTCCTGGTTCTTAGTATGCTGAATAATTTTGGATTGAATCCTGGACACTTTGAAATTATGTATGAGACTCTGAGTCTTGTCTGAATCCTATAAAATGTTGACATTTCTGTTTTAGCAGGCAATCAACCTAACTGGTTTCAGGCTTCAAGGTCTGACCAACTTGCTGTGGGAGGTGTTTGCAATATCAGTTCTGTTTTCAAAGCCTTTGCAGGGCTCTTCTGATCTATCTGGTGTGTACACCACCTAGTGGCCAGTCTGACGGTGGGCGGTGATCTCTCCCAGTGGTTTATTTCTCAGTCTCCCATAGACTTTTCATAGTCAGATTCACACATACACAGCTTGGGAATAAGCCCAAATTCTTAAACAACTTGAGCAGCACCCCAAGCTGCCTCCTCTCTGAGATCTTTTGAGATCTCCCTGGTGCTCTCTGGTTCCCCGAAGTGTCCCTTTTTGACCCTCATCTGCTATGCATTTCCCTTAACTGTGCCCATGTCTGGAGCTGTTGGGGTCACTCAGTGAGAGTGAGATAGACCCCCATATTAGTTTGGATATTAAGATCAATAATGCCACACATACAACAATAGGGCATGAAAAGGTTTATTATTCACATTCTGGAGAGAGCAGGGAGAGCTCCCAAGCTGGTCTGAAAATGGCTTGAGAGAGCCAGGAAAGAAGGCCGGCTTGGTGTTCGTGATGCTGGGGGGTGAGGCTGGGGTGAGTTCCTGGAGCTGGAGCTCCATGGTTTGAGCCGCCTGCTAGTTACAAGGGAGTATCTGAGCTTTCTATCAGTTTTGCCCAGATGTGTGGCAGAAAGGGAATGGGGAGTGGTAAGGCTTGAGAGCTATGAGCAATTGAACATCAAGAAGAGAATCAGATCCATCGTTACAAGGGCCAAATGGCGGGAAGACAGAAAAAAGCAACAGGCGTTTGTGCTGTTCTCTTGGGCCAGTTCTTCTGATTGGAGAGGAAGATTCCTCTCCCTCAGAGTTTTTAGGTACCTGTGGGCCATCACAGTCTAGGTCGTGTGAGAGATTAAGGAAAAGAAAAAGAAGGAAAAAGAAAAATGGGGAATTTTCCCCATTCTCTCTGAATGTCAGGAGACCTCTTTCTCACTCCTCGTGTCAGAACTAGACGGCGTCTCCTGGAGCCTTCATTCTCCATCCTTGCCAAGGTTCACCTCTGGGTCTGGGGCTGCCCTGAGGCGAGGCCAGGCCAGGGGATACCAGAGGGGAAAAAAGTGTCAGACTCACCACCAGTACAGTGGTACTTCAAATTCTGGTCTTGTCTCCAATCCACCTGCTACTATTTACTTTTCATTGTAAATACCTGCTCCGTGTATTCCGTCCAGGTTTTATAGCTGCATTCAGTGGAAGACACAGGGCTGCCTACCCCATCTGACATAGAACCAGAATCTATCTAATTTCATTTTACTCACCTGGGCCTAGCACAGGGCCTGGCATATGGAAGAGACTTAACAGATTTTCATTGAATGAACAAAGTGAACGGATGAATGAACGAGTGAACAAATCAATCATATGATTTATTTACAAATAACACAGAAATACTCATGTTTCCAAAGAACAAATTTCTGATGACCATTCCATGGTCAATTCTTCTCTCTTCTCTTCCTGGGAGAGTGAAGCATACAGAACAGATCTAGCCTGAGTTTATTTAAAAAATAATTTTTCTTGTTGAATCTTTAAATCAGATAAGTATTTCAAAAACCAAAGTTTCTACCTCTTTGGAAAGGGTTTGGGTTGCATAGGTTTCAATGAACTTTCTTAAACTCTTTTACCTGTTCTAGGATTAAAAGAAAATAAAATGAAATTGATGAGGTACTTCCTTTAGTTGCACGTGTTTACAGTCTAATTACCACCTAAACAGGCTGAAGGGTAAGTTTAAAAAAACTCTGCAGAGCTCTATGGCCCATTCATCTATCTGCATATAAATTATTGGAATCCATTTACAATCACAATGCAAGAAACCCCCAGGTTCTTGAATAGCAGGCTCTTTTATTTCTGTCTCTTTAATCCTAGGCTGCTCTGACCCTTGCCGGCAACAGAATTTAGCTGGTGAGTTCAACATGAAATCGACTAGGGTTCATCTTTTCCATTCTTGAAGTTGGCTTTGACAGGGACCACAGGAGTCAATGGGACCTCTGTGCGTGGATGGGATTCCCAGGAGAGTCAGGAAGGGACGGATGATTCATGAGATAAAGCATCCCAAAGGGACTCCGCTTCCCTTTTAATTTTGTGCCCGTGTGAGGAATTTTGAAAACTGATGCTGCTGAAGACAAAATTCCCATCATGAGCTAAACAGGATCCCTGACAGAGAGGAAACACAAGCTTCTGAGAACCAGGACCCAGTTCTCTTTACATAGAGGCCACACCGGTGGAGAAGGGCACCCAGCCAAGTAGGGTGCACACTCTTTCAAGTGAGTTGAGGACTTGACCCCCTTCTGAAGTCCCTTTTTTCACTCCGTCTGATTCCATAAGAACAAATCAGTAATCTGCTCTGAGTGATCAAATGCCATTTCTCTCCAAGTCTGCTTTTCTCTGCTTCCTTTTTGTTCTGTGTGGCTGCTTTGGGTTTTTGAATGGCTTTTTCTGTCCTGATTTATCACAGGTATGAATTGCATCCATATCAGGAGTTCTCTCTTATGGCAGGTTTGGCACCAAACGGAGAAGTTAAAACCCTTCCTAAGTCAAATCCACTTCCAGGGAGCTCCAGGGAACTATCCGTGCACTTTGGATGCAGTGGTTTTGGTTTTATCTGAGTTTTGTAAAATTTGCTGCAACCTGGAACATACTTGATTATATAAGAATTTTTATCGACATGGGGCTGGTCTGGCCACAGAATCCACTCCCTGCCCCCACCCTGCAGTCTCAAAAGCCCAGCAACCTGCTGGGGTGCATCCTCCAGATGGGCTGCCATTTAGTCTAAGCTGACTCCTTGAGGAGGGCTCCTGCAGGTGGACTTTCTTCCTCTGAAGACCCGGCCCCCTTAGGGGGACCTCCCCGCCGCCACAACTTTCCGGTTGCTCCCTGGGAATGTTTGTTCTTTCATTTATATATGGATCCAGCTAATGGAAAGAGAATGTGACAGATAGTCTATGTTTAGGATTTTTCTTCCTTTATTTCTCCTCTCCTCCCGAATGCAGAGAAGGGCAGATTAGCATCATAAATAACGTCTTCACCGCAGGTATTGTGTGGCCCTCCAATTTTCTTTTGTTTTAGAGATTTTCCCCTCTTGTAAAAACTGCACGAGTAAAGCATGTTTGTTGCAGAAAAATTAGAAATAAAAAGAAAAAAGAAACATCCCATTTTTTTTTTCATTAAAATATCAGGCTGAGGTCACTTCCCTCCTTCCAGTCTTTCTGACTTATCTCCTGCTTACTTTCATCGAGTACTGATCTTGCCTTGCCTGAGGATGGCGCCCCTAGCAACCAACATTGTTTTATTCCTAAATCACTGTAGCAAAGGTGCTTTAAGGAAAGTGTTCTCCCACATTAAGTACAAAAGGAACATGTATCCATGATAGAACAAAATATTTTAATGAACAGTTTAAGCAGCTCTCTTATAAGGAAGCTTCGAAGTGTGCCACGACACTGCTTCTTAGGTTGGCTTCCTCTGACCAGCCTTGGTCCTGATATTTCTTGACCCTGGGTGATTTGTCTCTTGAGGGTAGTGTCCAGAGTTCCCTTCTTAGACCCTCTGAATGGTGGTTCCTTGCCAGGCTGACCGGGCTCTCAGCTCCCAGTCTGTAAGAGGATGCCTTTCCTTGCACATTCTTCTTTTTTTTTAATGGGCTTAAATAAATTTATTTATATTCAAAATAAATTATTTTTTATAAAAATTTTTATTGGAGTGTAGTTGATTTACAATGTTATGTTAGTTTCAGATGTACAGCAAAGTGAATCAGTTATACATATACATATGTCCACTCTTTTTTTATATTCTTTTCCATATAGGCCATTACAGAGTATTGAGTAGAGTTCCCTGTGCTATACAGTAGGTTCTTATTAGTTATCTATTTTATATATAGTAGTGTGTATATGTCAATCCCAATCTCCCAGTTTATCCCTCCCCTTCTTGTATATTCTTAACCCCACGTCTCTATAAACTCCTTTTCCCATTTTTGGGGGCAAGTGTATCAGGTATGAACCTCAACTTATAAATTCAGGAAAGTAGACATTTAATATTCTTTTTTCTGTAAACCAACTTATTTTCTACTTCAAACCTCCATTTCATCTGATGACAGGAGTTTAGTCTGTCAAAGTGGGCTTTATACACACGCACATATCCACCTAGTCTGGGTCACCATCTATCCATGCTGGCCTCCCCCCTATTATGCCTGCTACCTGCCCTATTATGCCTGCTCCTACCTTTGGACTGTCTGGTCACTGCTAAGTGATCACTGACCCAAGGCCTCCCCAGTTCCAGCTTGCTGTCAGCTCAACTTCTTACTACTTTGAGTGCAAAGGATGGGTCTTCTTTTCCCACGTGGTGCTGGGAAAAGCAAAAACCTCCGTGGGGCTAGCTATGCACTTCCTTTCATCTCTGCTATTCTGGGGTGTAGAGGTCTCTGTGGGCTATTTCAAGCCTGTGTTTGGGGCAGGTACATCGTTTGCCAGACTCCATGCAAAATGAAAACACTGAGCTGGGTTGGGGCTGGGGAAGTCAACATCCCCTTCCCAAGGGCCCACAGTGCCTGCCCACAGCAGACAGCCAATCCTCAAGGGATGGCCACCTTCACGCCGGTACACATGTACATACTTGGTCCTGGATGGGTGGGCAAGAGACCTCACCAAGTTGCACACCCCATGATGTCTGTGGTACCCTCAGCCTGAGGCCAAAAGGCAGATTCCTTGAATCCCACCCCCAGATGCCGTGGGGTGGGTGCACCAGGCCCTGACACCCCTAGTGCCCACAACCGCGCCCAGGCCCACGCCAGTTGTGGAGAGAGCTAGCGGAGCACGGCGCAGGCAAAGGGAGGCTGGCAGGGCCTGTGGCACCAGGGTACGGGGGGTAGGGGGGGCGAACCTCAGGGATCCCAAGCCAGACACAGTGGAGGCAGGATGCACAAGAGCTGAGGCTCCAGGCCCCCGGTGCAAGCTCCAGTGTCCTGTGGTCTGCTTCACAAGTCAGGTTCAAAGCTAAAACTATTAAGAATTTCAAGGTAGCCACCGCAGAGCATCAGACCCAAGTGCGAGGGCCTTTTGGGAGCGGTGCCCTGTGCGCGGTACTGGCCACACAGCCAAACAGGCAGGCCTGTGTGATTAGACACACAAAAGCTGGAAATAGACTTCTTGTTTCTTGTACTAACTCAGCCCTTGCTTGGTGCAGTGAGAATAAAAGGGTTCTAGCGTGGGGGGAGAGGTGTATGTAGGGGACGTTCCTAGAGTAATAGGAATTATCAGAAAGAAAAAAAAACCCTGAATTCATATTTTAAAAATGGTTTCCCACCACACAAGCATCAACAGATCCTAGCCCTCCTGGACCCCTGGCTGTAGTCCTGCATCTGATTCACAAGTGGGCTCACCTGTGGGGCACCAGGGGCCCTTCCACCATTGCCCAAGCTGCACCTCCAGCTCTGGCCGGCATCTCTGCTGGGGGATGAGGTGGGAGGTGGAAGGAAGTAGTCTACTCCTAGTCTACTAGAATCTAGGACTAGGGCAGCGCAGTGTGGAGGTTTCATGTCAGCCGGCCAGGCTCTCTCAGAGGTGTATTTTTAAATCTAAACCTGATCTTCAGAGTGGGGTGCCACCCAGACAGAACTGCAGCATCGGCATCAGTTGGGAACTTTTTAGAAATGCAAATTCTCAGGCCCTGCCCCAGACCCACTGTAGCTGAGGCTCTGGGGATGGGGCCAGCAGTCTGTTTTAACAAGCTCTCCAGTGAGTCCAATGCGCAGTGAAGCTTGAGTACTTAGACTAAATGTGTTACATGGGGGATGTTTTCAGGATTCTTCAGTAAGGTTTCATTTACAATCTTATGAAATGACTGTTGGACCTAGTGCTCACAGACAGTTCAGAGAATTCTAAGACGGTTCAGCAACTCCAAGTATGTCCTCTAACCATATGCTACAATATTTGGAATTCCTGCATTAGAAGTTTATTCCTTCAGGGTCTCTTTTAAAAGGTAAAGCTTCTACTGGGTAAGTTCATATAAAAGTATCTGTGATACCTGTCATATTCTGCTTACCATGGCTGGAAGGGAGAGGAGTACATCACAGAATAAGGAAATAGCTGAGCCAAGATAAGCATTGCCTGGGCTTGGCAATTTTGCCTGGAGTCGGCATTTCCAGAACTTGTGCAGCCGCTAGAGTAAAATCATTTGTTTGAAATGGGCCTGATATCTTAACTGTAAAATCAAATGAGGGGGAGAGAAGGAAAGAGTGAGTTCAAGGGTGTAGAGGTAGGTGAAACCTCAGTTCACGTGCTGGCAGCAACTAGCTAAAATCTTAGGTAAGTTACTTAAACTCCATGTCTATAGAATGTGGTGATATAACCCAAAACATTTTATCAATTAGGATTTGGTTGCAAGTGACAGAAACTCCAACTCGAACTGCTTTATGCTGTCAGAGAAGAAGGTTATCTATTGGCTTTTGTAAATAAAAACTCTAGAGATAGTTCAGACTTCAGAAACAGCTTGGACAGTGTTCAGAAGAGGCCACAAGAATGCAGTGGTTCTTCATTTTACTCTCTGCTGCTCTGTGTGTTGGCTTCGTCTTCAGACTATGCAAGTTGGCAGGATGGCAGCCCCAGCTGCAGCCAACATGTCTCGAGGGTTCAAGTCTGGATCTGAGGGCAAACCCTGGAGCCCAAACAAACCCCCAAAAGAGACTGATTGGCTCTGATACGCCTCCCTTGAGTTATGTGCCTACCCCTGAGCCAGTCACTGACCACAGGGGAAGCTGACGCTCTGGATCAGACACCAAGCCTGAGTTGTACACTATCCCTGGGGTGGGGGTGGTGGGAGGCACTGCCAATGCCACAAAACCACAGGGGATGGAGGTGGGGCGGGGTGGTTCCCCACGAACATGGGAGGTTGTTACTGAAAACGGAGTGAATGGAGAAGGGCTGGCCAGGAAGCCACACACGTCCACCACGAGGATCTCGGTTCCCACATCTGTATTCTGTGAGGTCCTCCCACGGCCCAGGGTGCTGGTGTCAGAAGCCACATTCATCAGACCGCCCTCCAGATGGAGCCTGGGTTGGGCTTGGGGAGGAAGGAATCCTTCTTCTATTTAGGATGACTAAACTCATCCCCTTCAACAGCTCCGATGGAAAGGCTGTCCCTCCTGGCACAGCAGCCCAGCTTCTCGTTTCTCTGTGAGAGTGCCATCCACACCACACATCTGCTGGCCCCACCCCTCTGTTCACTGCCTTCTCCCCGTCAGCCTCCCTCCGTCCTCCAGCCTCCTCTCTCAGCACATGTGTCTCTCTTTCTTTCTCCCTTCACCCCTGACCCCCTCTGTCTCCTGTTTGGCCTTCTCTGCTGCCTGTCTCTGTTTCTCTCTCTCTATTGCTGACTGGCTGCCTCTGTCTATCTATCTGTCTGTCTCCCTCTCTCTATATATATATGTCTAGCTCTCTCTGAGCTCCTGTCTCTGTTTCTCTCCATCCTCTCTTGCTGGGATTCTGACTGTCTCTGTCTCATTCATTCTTTCTTATACTGTCTGTTCTTCTCTATCTCTGTCTATTTAAGTACCTTCCTGTCACTTTCTCTACCTGCCTGTTTCATTCTTTGTCTACTTCCTTTTCTCATCTGCCTTTGTCTCACATTTTTCTTTCTTTCTGAAATAGTTCCCACTGCTCTAGACATGACTCTAAAATGTTCACAATCCATGCTTACTCCAAATGTTTCTTAGCCAACAGACAAAGAGTTTATAAGGATGGAGCAAAGACCGTGAAGGGAGGGAAATTTAGAAAGAAAAAGGAAGCATTAATGGGGCACTGTGAATAAGAGGTTATTCAAGCCAAAAAATACACAGCACACACATACATTAAAGTCACAAGCCACCTTCAGGCAGGCATTGAGCTTCTCCACCACAGTTAGAGTTGAGTTTGGTTGAAGTCTTGTTTTTCTTAGTTTACTTTTTCTTAACGGAATAGTTGCTCCCTGGGTCTCTAAGCAGTCTGGATGTCCATAACTGATACACAGTCTCAGCCTACAGCCAGCTAGTTTACAACAGGGGCAATGAATGTGACCTGACTCTGCTATAGGACACCTTTGTGAGTCCCATCCTGTGGACAGCTCAGTCCTGATTTTCTTTGTGGTGGCCACCCAGGTCCTGCTCCTCAATGGCTAAATACACCTCTGATGCCCAACTCAGCAAGGGCTGACATTGGGCCCTTCTAACAATCTGCAATTTCCAATTCAGTAGGAGACATTGCTGGGTTTTGAAAAATAGAATGTTTTTCAAACATTAGAAGGAAATATCTATCCAATAGGCTTGGCACCGAGATTTTATTTCCATATACATTTAAAAACTGGCTTCACATAGCATCCCGAGGACTGTCCTGATCTTCAATGAGTTAGTCTTCATTTACTCATGTCTACATTTTCAAAGGTCAGACATTGGCTTCTGCAGTCACTAGCATATTTTTTAACTACTATGACGTAAATGGAAAAAAGAGTGTAAGGTCATAGGATCTTTTATTCTTTCCTTTCCAACTTTAACACTTAGCTGCTCTATCATGGTAAGCAAATCAACCTCTGTGAGTCTCAATTTCCATGTTAGTAAAATAAAAGATAACAAGTGCCCAGCACAGTGCCTGGTACTTAATTGGTACTGAGTAAAAATGTGTTTTCATGTAAGAGAATGATGCTCAGCTTTGGCTGCCCATTAGACTCTCCTGGGAAGCTTTTTAAAGCCTGAAGCCCAGGCTGTAGATTAGACCCGTGATACAGTGGATAAGACTGGGTCTGAGACCTGGCAGCAGTATGTTTTTAAAAATCCTAGCACTCATTCTACCCCAGGTAATTATAATATACAGCCAAGCCTGATAACCACGAATTTAAGAGGAGGTTGACCTTAGGTTTGTGATTGTTGTGTGCTTAATAAAGGGTCAAAGCCCTCTTTTTTTTTTTTTTTTTTTTTTTTTGCGTTACGCGGGCCTCTCACTGCCGTGGCCTCTCCCGCTGCGGAGCACAGGCTCTGGACGCGCAGGCTCAGCGGCCATGGCTCACGGGCCCAGCTGCTCCGCGGCATGTGGGATCTCCCCGGACTGGGGCACGAACCCGCGTCCCCTGCATCGGCAGGCGGACTCTCAACCACTGTGCCACCAGGGAGGCCCCAAAGGCCTCTTTTTTAAAAAGTGTGCTCTTGGACCATAGTCCTCACGAATCAATTTCCCCAATTTCCAAAGATCGCCTGTTCCTATAAGCTTGTCTACAATAAAAAAAAAATGACCCCTGGGCTTTCCTGGTGGCGCAGTGGTTGAGAGTCCGCCTGCCGATGCAGGGGACATGGGTTCGTGCCCCGGTCGGGGAGGATCCCGCATGCCGCGAAGCGGCTGGGCCCATGAGCCGTCCCGGTGAGAGGCCTGCGTACTGCAAAAAAAAAAAAAAAAAAAAGACCCCTAAAAGTTTCTCTTTGGTCAAGGGGAAGTACATGTTAAACACTCAGTTCAACAACTCACACTGAATATTTTCCAGGTACTGAGAATTGTGCTAAACCAAAAGCCTCTATCTTCAGAAAATAAAATCCGTAACTTCAAAAGGCCCACCACAAGTAAAAAGCAATGCTTTGTAAAACAAAGCAAAACAAAACAAAAGAAAAACTTCCTTTCCTTAGAACTTGATGCCTTTAAGCACACACCCTGCCAAGTTAATTTTCTGCTGAATATCAGCTCTCCTGCTGCCTGTAATGAGGGGCCTAAGAAGAGGAACAGGAAGTTTACACTGATGTGGGAGGTTTACTGGAAAATTCTGTGCTAAGAAAATAATTTCAGTGGTCAGCATTGCTAACAAAAATACATTGGGCTGACCAAAAAAAAAAAAAAATCAAACAAGCTTTTACTTGGTGGGACACTGTTTTTAATCGAAAAAAATTATATGTACATTTATGAATTTCTCCCTCATTTTGATACTTTTGACACTCTCTGGAAATGATATGTGTTTCTGTTTTCTTTGTTCTTCACTCTGCATTGGTTGTTCTCAGCCCAGAAAAGAGGTATAATCTCAGAAGGGAAATAAATATATGAAAGGGGATCCAATTCAAGAGAGTCCATCAGAAGCTCCTCTCCTCTAGCGCTGAAGCCCTTGCTGTGGTGTTTGTGTGCAGCATCTCACATCTGCTGCCTATGTCTCCAACTTTCCCCTCACTCTCTGGATCCCCAGATTCATAGTCTAGTCTGGGCTAATTTTCTGCTGGCCAGTCAATAATAACTACTCTCAAAAGAATTCAAACTGTCATCTAGCATTCATGGACCATCTAGTGGGAAAAGATTTGGAGCCAGGAGGCCAGGGTTCTAGGCCTCGTTTTCTTCCTTACCACGTGTATGACACCAAGCAAACACACAACTTCTTTGAGCCTGTGTTTCCTTGTTTAGAAAATGAGTGATACATTACCAACCTCGCAGAATTGTTGTTAAGGTTTAGTCAACTATAGGCTTATTTGTACATGCAGTACAAATGTCCAGTGCTGTTTTGTAACACTATTTTCCCAGGTTTGGAAACATTTCACCCTTAATATGAAAAATTTATAAATGACAACTTAAATGAACCAACTGAACTTTTTCTACGAACGTTAGCCTGCAAACTCCCCAGCACACACCTTAGTGCAATCCTGCCCTTTTGGAACAGGTAACCCTGAATGCACCAGGAAGAAAGTCAGATTTCTAAACACATTACTTTGTCCTTTTCCCTTTTCTCAGGTAATTTATTACAGAGATCTGGTTCGGCTTCAGAGATCTGGTGGTTCTGCAGGGGGTGACAAAGGCAGAAATGGATCTTGTCTTTAAACAAAAAGGAAGGAAGGGTAGAGAGACCTCTACACGCCTGCCCTCCCTGACACACACTGGGGAGCATCATTCAGGGTCTGAGACTCATCTCTGCAGCCTGTGCTGACGTGTCCCCACCACCAGTTCATGGGAAAGCTGGCCTCCCACACACCAGCTGGGTCCCAGATCAATGCTTTCTAGGGAGAACAACAAGACGAAATGGCTTTCCAAGTACACTTTCATCGAGAAGCATAGAAACTGCAGACAATATTTTCATCATTAGTTATTGTAAAATGTTTATGATGTTCTAGGGAGATAAAAGGCGAGGATCGCACAGCCCTCCCACTCCCACCTGCCTCGATCCACCTATAGCCACCTCACCTGTAAAACAGTTCAAACTGGGCTTGTATAAATTCCCCAAAGAAGGTCCAGATTTCAGAGTGTACCTACCTCTGAAATATGGAGGAAGGAACATTCTTCACTGTTGTCCTCTGCTAAGGAGTTAAGGGAAGGCAGTAATATTTACTGAGCTCCTGGCAGATGTCCAGGCATTTTCTCAGATGATATTTAATCTTCATTATGACACTTTGAGGTATATATTCTTAGGCCTATTGATGAGGAGACTGAGGGTCAGAAAGATGAAGAAATTTATTCAAGATCACATAACAAATATTGTTAATTGGTAAAAACAGCATTCTAACCCCAGTCTACCTCATTCCTTTCATTAATTCATCTTCTAAAATATGAATGGAGAGAAGTGTGGCGTAAATTACCATTGTAGTTCTTCAGTTGGTGAAATAGAAAAAATATTGACCTTATTTTAAAATCAATCAATCAATCCTGGTTGTTTCCTCCTAAAGGCAATCTTGACCAGTTTAAAAAAAAAAACCTAAAAAATGAAACCTCTCTGGTATTTGAAAATGACCACATTTTTTCAATAGGTGTCAATGGGTCAAATTCTGACATTCCATTGAAATCCCTGAGAAGGCTAGAAAATTCTACCTTTCTAAAATTCTAAAAATTTCTCAAACCGTGAGACCTGACAAGGGAGGAAAAAGCCTTTTATTAGAAAGTCAACACACAGTCATTCTTGGCTCATGAACAAGTGGGGAATTAGTTGTGGTGTGTGTCTAAGCAATTTATTGCCAGTAACAGAAGTTAGCAAATCATTAGTCAATTACAATGGAGTACTCATAAAAGTATACTTTCTACTGTTTTGTATGTTTGAAGTTTACATTAACAAAAAGATTTATTTTGTTTGTTTTTAATTTTCCCCATTTTTATTGAAGTATAACTCATGTACAGTAAAAAGGACCGCTCTTTTTGTTTTTTATAAATTTATTTATTTTATTTACTTATTTTTGGCTGCATCTGGTCTTCATTGTTGCACGCGGGCTTTCTCTAGTTGCGGTGAGCGAGGGCTACTCTTCGTTGCGGTGCGCGGGGTTCTCATTGCGGTGGCTTCTCTTGTTGCGGAGCACGGGCTCTAGGCGCGCGGGCTTCAGTGGCTGTGGCGCACAGGCTCAGTAGTTGTGGCTCACGGGCTCTAGAGCTCAGGCTCAGTAGTTGTGGCACATGGGCTTAGTTGCTCCACGGCATGTGGGATCTTCCCGGACCAGGGCTGGAACCTGTGTCTCCTGCATTGGCAGGTGGATTCTTAACCACTCCACCACCAGGGAAGCCGGAAATGACAGGTCTTAAGTGTACAGTTCTGAGTTTCAGCAGTCACATCTGTCTGTGTAACCCATACCCGTCACGATACAGAATACTGCCATAAACCCCCAGAGACCCCTCAGGCCCATCCCTGTCAACCCCTCCCAGCCCACCACACTCCACAGGCAACCACTCCCCTGATTTCTTTTGCCACAGGTTGGTTTTGCCTATTTCAGAACTTCATATAAATGGAATCAGTATGTATCTTTTTGTACCTGGCTTCTTTCACTCAGCATAACGATATTGAGGCCCATCCATATGTTGTGTGTGTCAGAAATGATTTTCTTTTGTTATTTTTTTCTTTATTGCTGAATAGTATTTGTTTGTATGGAAGGACGTGTTTTGTTTATTCATGCTCCTACCGATGGACATTTGAGTTGTTTCTAGTTTGTGCTATTCTAGTTTTGAAGCCAGGGCTAGGAAAAGAAAAGAGAGAAAGGTAAAATTTTTTGAAATCTAATTTTCTTACTGGAACATTCTGTGTTAGGAATAAAACTGCTATGAATGTTCATGCACAAGTCTTTTCTGTATCCAATGTTTTCATTTCTCCTGGGTAAATACCTAGAGGTGTATTTTCTGGGTCATAGGGTAGGTGCATGTTTAACTTTACCAGAAACGGCCAGACCAGTTTTCAAAGTGGTTGTACAGTTTTACTTTCCCGCCAGTAACATATGAGGTTCTGTTGCTCTACATCTTGGCCCACACTTGGTGCTGTCAGTCGTGGCATCACCTGGTGACTGTGATTTGCATTTCCTTGATGACTAAGCATTGGTTTTCATGTGCTAATTGGCCGATCCTCCTTTGTGAAGTGTCTGTTACAGTCTTTTGCCCACTTTATTGGTTTTTTAACTTAAAAATCATGTAATCTCAACACCCAGAGATAATATTTGAGGCTTTTTTCTATACATTTATTTATTTACACAAATATATTCTTTACAAAATTGGGTCCGTATTATATAAACTGTTCTGTAACCTATTTTTTTTCATTTAGCAATTGGTCATGAACATTTTTCCCTATCAATAAATACACTTCTATGTCATTTCTTTTTCCATGAATGATCATTGCAGTTTTATTCACACTAATGGCCCAAATAGGATACAACCCAAATGTCTTTCATCTGGTGAGTGGATAAACAAAATGTGGTGTATATCTGTACAGTAGAATACTACTCAAAAATAAAAAGGAACAAACTACAGGTAAATACGACACACATGCAAAACCATATGCTGAGTGAAAAAAGCCAGACCCAAAAGTATAAATACAAACTATAGTGAAAATGCAAATTTAGTGACCAAAAAACACTTGGGGCTGAGAGATGGACTGCCAAGAAGGAAGATGAAACTTTTGAGGGTGATGAAAATGTTCTATATATTGATTGCAGTTATAATTTCTTTGGTAGATGCATGCATCACAACTTATCAGATTATGCATTTAAAATGGGTGCATATTGAAGCAAATTATGGCTCAATAAAATTGATGTGGAGGAGATGCAATATAGGATACAGGCTAAGCACTGAAGAAAGTGGGGTAAGCATGACTGACACAGTTAAAGAAAGGAGCAGAATTAACTTGAGATAAGAAAGTAGAGTTTTGATCTCAGAAAAAAAATAGTTTTAAGTTGAATTAGGGCTCTTCCTTAAACCCCATTAAAGTTTAGGCTAGAAGGGTCATTTATTCCTCACAGCATACAAAAAAAGATTGAACAGCTGGAACCAGACCCAAGGCTGTCCCTTTTGGTCCTTTGGCTAGAGCCAGCAGGCTTTTCTAGAGCGTGTGTGTGTGTGTGTGTGTGTGTGTGTGTGTGTGTGTGTGTATCTGTGTGTGTGCATGTGCGCAGCCATTGGCATTTCCAGATTGCTGGCTTCTCCAGCACCCAGCCTGGGATATATGAGGCAAAAAGAAAACCCAGGGAACTTACCACCTTGTTCCTCAATTCCTGAGGTCTATAGCTGGTCTGCCTTTTCCCCCACCTTTCGGAGTATTCTTATCTTTGCTTTATATAGAATGTCCAGAGTTTTTAGCTGTACTTAGCAGGAGGAGTATGGGAAAAGTATGTCTACTCCATCTTTCTGAAAGTAGAAATCTTCTTGACTACTTTTAAAAAATTGGTTTGTTCATCTTTTAATTATTGAGTCATAAGAGTTGTTCATATATTCTGGATACAAGTCCTTTGTCAGATATGTATGTTGTGAATATTTTCTCCCACATATAGTTTGCTTATCCAATACCCATTTTTTTTTTTTTTTTTTTTTTTTTGGCCTCGCTGCGCGGCTTGTGGGATTTCAGTTCCCTGACCAGGGACTGAACCCGGGCCATGGCAGTGAAAGCCCAAAATCCTAACCACTAGGCCACCAAGGAACTCTCGTCAGTGTCTTAACAGGGTCTTTTGATGAACAGAAGTTTTAAATTTCGATTAAGTCAATTTTCTCAATTTGTTTCTTTTATGATTAGTGCTTTGCGGGTCCTGACAAAGAAATATTTGCAAAGATAACCCCCTGTGTTTTTTTTCTAGAAGGTTTATGGTTTCTGCTTTTATATTAAAAGCTATGATCATCTCAATGTATTTTTTGTGTTCGGTGTGAGGTATGAGTTGCAATTGATTTTTTTTTTTTCCCCTAGATAGCCAGTTGTTTCAGCACCATTTGATAGAAGTAGTTTTTTCCCTTATTGAGCTTCTTTAGTACCTTGGTCAAAAATTAATACATATGGTTCTACTCTTATACAATGTTCTGATCCAGTGATCTGTTTGTCTGCCTTTATGCTAATACCACACTGTCCTGATTACCATAGGATTTTAGCTATCTTGAAATAGTGTATATCCTCCAATTTTTTTTTTTCAGAATTGCTTCATCTCTTTCAGACCCTTAAAATTTCCATAAAATTTTTATAGTCTATTTGTTAATTTCTACAGAAAAAAGTCCTCTGGGATTCTGATTACAGTTGTGTCAAATCTTTAGGTCACTTTTGGGGAATTGACATCTTAACAAGAGACAGTAAATATTTCTCTCCATTTGTTTTTGTCTTCTTTGATTCTCTTAGCAATATTTTGTAGTTTTCATGGTATATATCTTACATATGTTTTATTAAGTACATATCTGACTTTGGGGTTTTTATGTTATTCTAAATGGCATTATTTTAAGCTTAATTTTTCAAATGTTTATTAGCTAATATATAGAAATACAACCGAGTTTTGTATATTGATCTTGTATTCTGAAACTTTCCTAAATTCACTTAATAGTTCTAGTAGCTTTTGTTAAGTTGTCTAAGGTTTTCTATGTATAGGATGATGTCATCTGCAAAGATAGTTTTACTGCTTCTTTATACTTTTATGCCTTTTTTTTCTTGTCTTATTACACTGTTGAAGACCTCTACTAGGAGTGGTGAGAGTAGAATACTTGTCCTGATCTTAATCTTAGGGGAAAAAGTTTTAATCTTTCACTAGTATGTTGCTAGTTGTAGATGTCCTCTATTGGGTTAAGAAAGTTTCCTATTATTCTGTGTTTGCTGAGAGGTTTTATCATGAATGAGTGTTATATTTTGTCAAATACTTTTCCTGCGTCCATGGAGATGATCACATGATTTTTCTTCTTTATTCTGTTATTGCATCAATTTGTATTCAAATGTTAAACTAGTGTTGCATTCCCAGAATAAACCCCATTTGATCATGATAATTATTCTTTTTCCATGTTACTGGGCTCAATTTGCTAAAATTTTGTTAAGGACTTTTAAATCTATGTTCTTGATAATATTGGTCAGCAGTTTTTGGGGGTTTTTTTGTAATGTCTTTTTTTGGTTTTGATATAAGAGTAACTCTGATCTCATAAAACAAGTTTGTAAGTGTTCCCCCCTCCTCTATTTTCTAAAAAGGATTGTGTAGGATTAGTATTATTTTCTCTTTAAATGTTTGAGATAATTCATCAGTCAAGTTTTTTGTGTGTATATGTAACTTACCTTGTTTGTTTCCCTTCTTTCAGGAATTACAGTCCTCCCAGACTATTGTCCAGTGTCTATTTTATATACTGTACCTAGTTTTGTGGTTGTTTATAGTAAGAGGGCTGTGTGGTACCAGTTTCTCCATCATGGCTAGGTCAGAGGTATCTAGTAAGAAGCTTGTCTAAATTGATGTTATTATTAGGGAAATTCTAAATTCAGTAGATTCAGTATATTGCCCCAGTATTGAACCTCCCGCAATAGATTGTCGTAATTGCATTTCTATTGAATCTATCCCCAAATTAAATATTAATGTAATTAGTATAATTCAATATTAGCAAAGACTAGTACAATGAACAGAAGTCTAGATTCAATATTAATAACATTGCTTTTACTTACTTCAATATTGATATGCTTTCTTGTAAGGAGTGCAAAGTAGCAAAGTTATAGGTACAATTATTTTGTATAACTCTGATATGCTTCAGGAGAGTGTTTTGCATTCCATCTATTATGCTTATTAATAGGAGATTAAAAGTTTGAAAGCCATTATTTAGAGACTTATATGTTTCAGACAGGTTATTGCTTAAATGTGCTAAACTTTTCTAATAAAAAAGTGTGTATAATTCTGGTATCTTAGCAGAAACAAGGTGTTTCCCAGTAGAGAACTTTGCCATTACATCTTCTGCGTGGCTTTGTTCCTGCTGCTTCTCATCACGGGATTAGACCATGTAGAAAACATTTTACAAAATGATACATAATATTTAGGTTAAGTGGATTTTTTAGGCTCATATCTCTCTGCATAAGGAACCATGCTGGAAAATGAATACTTTGCTTATGAGGCCTATTTTGGGCCTAAATCTACCTTCTTAGACAATCAAATTACTTCATCTTCCTTTTTGGAATTAAGTGGCAATATTAAACAAATGATAAAGTAAAATTAAAAACTACTTGGCAATTGTGGTTCTTGCCTTCAGTTAGGATAGGTGAAATAGTTTAGCCTGTGCTTGCTTGAAGCACCCCACCCTTTGGACAGCCCCAGGGTCTGAAGTCTGCATCCCAAAGTGGGTCCAAAGGGAAATCCTCAGAACTAGGGGTCACCATAGCTATTCCAGTGGGAACTTAGAAGCAGGAGTAGATTAAAAAAATAAAACCCTGACATTACAGATTGTACATATTGTTATAGTGACACTGTAATTAAGGGTAATGTTACATCCTTTGAAAAATCTTCTATGATATTGCAACAGGGAGAACATGTAAGAACAGCCAACTGATTAGCACTGGGGAAAACTGTTTTTTAAAAAACACATTATAATGAATTGAAACAATATATCCCTTTGTTGATAGCACTGGTGAATTCCGACACTGGTAAATTTTAGCTACGATTACTCTAGACCTTTTCCTACCATCTGTCCCCATCAAAATTACCACTAGAGCCATGAGTTCAAAGAGTCTTGTTAATCTCTGCCAACAAATTCACAATAAAAAAAAAAAGACTGATGGTTTATTTAATCCAGTGGATTACAAACCGCTGGTGCTTCAGAATCACCAGGGTGCCTTTAAAAATTTAAATGCCCTGGTCTCATGCCCAGATATTTGGATTTAATTGATCTGACTAGAGACTAGTCATCAGTATTTTTTCATAGAATTTTTTGAGATATGATTTACATACCATAAAATTCACACTCTCAAAGTATGCAACTGAGTGGTTCTTAATGTCTTCACAGAGTTGTGCAACAATCACTACTCCCTAATTCCAGAACATTTTCATCTCCCCCAGAAGAAACTTGTACCTATTGACTCCCCATTCCTTCTCCTAAATCCTGGCAACCACTACTTTACTTTCTGTCTCTGTGGATTTGCCTATTCTGGACATTTCATAAAAATGGAATCATACAGTATGTGGCCTTTGGTGACTGACTTTTTTCACCTAGCATCATATTTTCAAGGTCATACTTAACTGTAGCATGAATCCCTACATCATTCCTTTTTATGACAGAATAATATTCTATTGTATAGCTACACCACCTTTTGTTTATCCATTCATCAGTTGATGGACATTTGGATTGTTTCCATTTTGGCTATTATGAATACTGCTGCTATGAGCATTCGTGTACAAGTTTTTGTGTGGATATATGTTTTCAGTTCTCTTGGGTATACATTTAGGAGTCAAATTACTGGGTCAGATAGTTACACTATGTTTAGCTTTTTGAAGAACTGCCAAACTGTTTTCTAAAGTGGCTGCATTATTTTACATTCCCACTAGCAGTGTATGAGGGTAATCGTTTCCCCACTTTCTCCTCAGTAACACTTGATATTATCTGTGTTTTCAATTATAGTTTCCTAGTGGGTATGAAGAAGTAGTATCTCATTGTGGTTTTGATTTGCATTTCCCTTGTGACTAATAATGTCAAACTTCTTTTCATGTGTTTATTGTGCATTTGTATATCTTCTTCTGAGAAATGTCTATCCAGATTTCTCATTCACTTTTCTATTGAGTTATATGTCTTTTTATTGTTGAGTTGTAAGAGTCTTTATATATTCTTGATACCAGAGTATAGATTTATTGGTATATAATGTCTAATATATGATTTGCAGATATATGATATATAAATATTTTCTCTCAGTTTTTGGTGGGTTGGCTTTTCATTTTATAGTGCTCTTTGAGGCACAAAAGTTTTTATTTTTATTTATTTATTTTCTGGCCGCGCTGCACGGCATGTGAGATCTTAGTTCCCTGACTAAGAATCAAACCGTGCCTCCTACATTGGAAGCACAGGGTCTTAACCACTGGACCGCCAGGGAAGTCCCAAAAGTTTTAATTTTGATGAAGTCCAATTTATCTGCTTTTTCCTTATTGGTTGTGCTTTTGGTATCAAATCTAAGAAACCATTACCCAGTTCAAAATCATGAAGATTTACACCTATGTTTTCTTTTATAGTTTTACCTCTTACATTTATGTCTCTGATGTATTGCGGGTTAATTTTTTATTTATTTATTTATTTTATTTATTTATTTTTGGCTGCGTTGGGTCTTTGTTGCTGCGCACGGGCTTTCTCTAGTTGCGGCAAGCGGAGGCTACTCTTCGTTGTGGTGCGCGGGCTTCTCATTGCGGTGGCTTCTCTTGTTGCAGAGCATGGGCTCTAGGCACGGGCTCAGTAGTTGTGGCTCGTGGGCTCTAGAGCGCAGGCTCAGTAGTTGTGGTGCAGGGGCTTAGTTGCTCCGCAGCATGGGGGATCTGCCCAGACCAGGGCTTGAACCCATGTCCCCTGCACTGGCAGGCGGATTCTTAACCACTGGGCCACCAGGGAAGTCCTGGGGTTAATTTTTGTATATGGAATGAGGTAGGAGTCCAACTTCATTCTTCTGTGTGTGGATGTCCAATCATCTTAAAATTCTGAATCTGGTCTTACTTTTGATCACCAACTACAATTCTGCACCTAATTCCAGTGTGTGAGTTTTCCCCCTATGTCACCAAGCAATTCTCTGACACCAACTGGGTGTCCTACAATTCAACTCAATATCAGACCCACAAGTTAAGGGCTCAGTCCCCTAAGACCGCCCCCTCCCTAATTTCAGATGCTAATAGCATGTCCGGATTATCACCTGGGCTCTGGCTATACATCAGAGATTCCCACAACGCCTGCTTGAGTTCTAGTAATTGCTGGAGAAGGTCACAGAACTCAGGAGGACATTTGCTTACTAGGTTACTGGTTTATTATAAAAGAATATGATAATGAAAAAAAAAGTCCTCTCCATCTGGTTCTATAAGAATTAAATCACTAGCCACTGTAGTCACTGACCTTTAACACACCCTGAAAGGAGTTCAGGATGGAGATCAGAAATGAGGCACTCTTTGCTCTGGAAAAACTGGCAGAACGGGCCTTTAGATAGTTAGATATTTTCAGAAGAAAGTTTTATGAACCCAATTTTTGCATCTTCTCATATCAAGAAAAGCACTAAAATCACTAACAGAGACATCTGCTCCTTGTTACTAGCAGCAGCTTTCCACCAAGATCTGTGCTTGATGGCATGTACCCCCTTCACCAAATCATGAATATACTGACCTCCATCCCTACCTCTTTGGAGCAGTTCCTCAGAGGCATCTGAGAAGCTGTCTCCACGGCTGTAGTCCTCATTTTGCCCCAAATAAAACTGAACTCACAGCTCTTGAGTTGTGCACTCTTTTTTCAGTCAACAGATATAATTCAGGAATAGCCAGATGGAAGAGATGCCTAGGGCAGGATACAAGTGGAAAAGGGCATGGAAATTCTGTGCCCTCCAGGCGTGCCACCCTCCCTGCTCTCTGGATTGATCCCTTGATCATCATGTAGTGTCCTTCTTGGTCTCTTGTAACAGTCTTTATTTTTAATTCCATTTTGTCTGGTATAAGTATTGCTACTCTGGCTTTCTTTTGATTTCCATTTGCATGGAATACCTTTTTCCATCCCCTTACTTTCAGTCTGTGTGTCTTTAGATCTGAAGTGAGTACCCTGTAGGCAGCATATATACGGGTCTTGTTTTTGTATCCATTCAGCCACTCTGTGTCTTTCGATTGGAGCATTTAGTTCACTTACATTTAGGTGATTATTGGCATCTATGTTCTTACTGCCATTTTGTTAATTGTTTGGGGGTTGTTTTTGTAGACCTATATTTTTTCCTTTCTTCTTCATTTGTTCTCTTCTCTTGTAATTTGATGACTATCTTTAGTGTTATGTTTGGATTTCTTTTTTGTGTATATCTATTAATAGATTTTTGGTTTGTGGTTACCATGAAGTTTTTATAGAGTAATCTATCTATCTATCTATCTATATATATATATATATAGGTGATTGTTTTAATTTCAAATGCATTTTTAAAACCCTGCATTTGATTTGTACTCTCCTCCCCTCACAATTACTGTTTGATAATCATATTTTTCATCTTATTGTTTTATCCCTTACCTGCTTATTGTGAATATAGATGATTTTACTACTTTTGTCCTTTAACCTTCCTACTAGCTTTGTGCATGGATTATTTCCTACCCCGTCTGCATGTTTGCCTTTACCAGTGAGCTCTTCCATTTCATAATTTTCTTGTATTTAGTTGTGGCCTTCTTTTTTGCCTAGAGAAGTTTCTTAACATTTGTTGTAAAGCTGGTTTAGAGAATTCTTTTAGTTTTTGCTTGTCTGTAAGGCTTTTGATCTCTCCATCAAATCTGAACAAGAGCCTTGCTGAGTAGAGATTCTTGATTGTAGGTTTTTCCCTTTCATCACTTTAAATATATCGTGCCATTCCCTTCTGGCCTGCAGAGTTTCTGCTGAAAAATCAGCTAATAGTCTTATGGGAGTTCTCTTGTATGTTATTTGTTGCTTTTCCCTTGCTGCTTTTGATAGTCTCTCTTTATCTTTAATTTTTGTCATTTTGATTACAGTGTGTTGTGGTGTATTCCTCTTTGGGTTAATCCTGTATGGGACTCTCTGTGCTTCCTGGACTTGGGTGACTGTTTCCTTTCCCAGATTAGGGGAGTTTTCAGCTATTATGTCTTCAGATATGTTCTCAGTCCCTTCCTCTCTCTCTTCTCCTTCTGGGACCCCTATAATGCAAATATTACTGCCCTTGATGTTGTCCCAGAGGTCTCTTAAACTGTCCTCGTTTCTTTTCATTCTCTTTTCTTTTTTCTGTTCAGTGGCAGTGATTTCCACTACTCTGTCTTCCAACTCACTTATTTGTTCCTCTATGTCATTTAGTCTACTACTGATTCCTTCTAGTGTGTTTTTCATTTCAGTTATTGTATTCTTCATCTCTGGCTTTTCTTATATTTTCTAACTCTTTGTTAAAAACTTCTAAATTCTTGCTTGTGCATCCATTCTCCTCCCAAGTTCTTTGATTGTCTTTATGATCATTACCCCGAACAGTTTCTCTGGTAGATTGCCTATCTCCACTTCACTTAGTTCTTCTGAGGCTTTATCTTGTTCCTTTGTCTGGAACATGTTCCTCTGCCACCTCGTTTTGCCTAAGCTGCTGTTTGCATTTTTATGTATCTGGTAGGTTAGTTACGTTTCCCAACCTTGGAGAAGTGGCCCTCTGTAGGAGACATCCTATGTGTCCTAGCAGCGCACTCCTCTCTCGTCCCCCAAGATACATGCTCTCAGCGTTCCCCCTAGGAGGGCTGCGTGGGTCCGTCTGTTGTGGCAGGCTGACTATGTGGGTGGTCTGGTAGGCTTGGTTGGCCCCTAGTCTGGTTGGTTACTAGGCCCTGCCTTGTGCAGATGCTGCTAGCTGCTGGGTGGCGGGACCAGGTCATGAGGTGGCTGACTGCAGAACCTCTGGGGCTAGTGCTGGCTCACTGGTGGGTGGATTCAGGGTCTAGAAGACTCCAGGACAGTTTCCTACCCACTGGTGGGTGAAGCCAGGTCCTGGGATTAGTGCCAGACTACTAGCAGGCAGAGCCAGGTCCTGGAGTCTGGCTGCAGGGCCCAGGGATCCCAGAGCTGGTGTCAGATCTCTGGTGTGGGGGGCTGATTCCTGACACAGTTGGGTGTGGAGTCCAGGGTGTCCCAAAGCTCGAGGCTATGGCCCAGCTGGTGGCAGGGCAGGGTCTGGCCTGCTATGGGCAGTCTGGGTCAGCAGGCTGTGGGACTGTGGTTTTCTTGTGGCTTGTGTCTACCTCCTGGTGGGCGAAGCTGGTCCAGGGGCTAGGGCAGGCTTCCTGGTGGGTAGGGCCATGTCTAGAGGCATATCTAGTGGTTGCTGTGGGCTCAAGAAGCCTTTGACAGCCTGGATGCTGATGTGGGATGGGCTGTGTCCCCTCCCAGTTAGTTGTTTGGCCTGAGGCATCCCAGCACTGATGTCTGCATGCAGTTGGGTGGGGCCAGGTCTTGGTGCTAATGAGTATTTCACAGTGGCGCCTGCCAGCACCAGTGTCCATGCTGTAAAAGAAGCTCCCAAGATGGCTGCTGCCAGTGTCCATGTCCCCAGGGTGAGCCACAGCCGCCTACTGCCTCTCCGAAGACTCTCCAATACCAGCAGGTAGGTCTGGCCCAGGCTCCTATCACATTACTGCTTTTGCCCTGGGTCCTGGAGAGTGTGAAATTTTGTGTGTGCCCTTTAAGAATGAAGTCTCTGTTTCCCCCAGTCCTTTGGGACTCCCAAAATTAAGCCCCACTGGCCTTTAAAGCCAAATACTCTGGGGGCTCATCTTCCAAGTGCAGGACCTTCAGGCTGGGGAACCCGACATGGGGCTCAGAACTCTCACTCCTGGGGGACAGCCTCTGTAATATAATTATTCTCCAGTTTGTGGGTCACCCACCTGGGAGTATAAGACTTGATTATATCATGAGTATGCCTCTCCTACCCATCTCGTTTTGGTTCCTTCTTTATGTCTTTAGCTGTAGAAGATCTTTTCTGGTAGGTTCTGGTCATTTTCATTGATGGTTGTTCTGCAAATAGTTGCGATTGTGGTGCGCTCGTGAGAACAGGTGAGCTCATGGTCTGTCTACTCCTCCATCTTGGCCCCATCTTTTCTCTACTCTCTGAATCCTGTCCTTTTGGGGTTTTATGGAGGCTTCATTGCTTAGACATGATGGATTAAATCACTGGCTATGGACAATCGATTCAACCTCCCTGGAGTTCAGGGGAGTGGGACTGAAAGTTCCAACATTCAAATCACAGGGTTGATTCTCCTGGCAACAGCCACCATCCTTAGGTGCTTTCCAAAAGTCTCCTCATTAACATAACAAAAAACCTTTATGGCTCTCATCACTTAGGAAATTCCCAGTGTTTTGGGAGTTCTGTTTTGTCCAGCAAATTATTCTCAGAGACTGAGATTGTCTTTGCCAATAATTTGTTTAACACAGGTTCAAGGCAGTAATATAATTTATAATAGTAATATTTCACAAGCCAATAGCATATAGGATAATGTCTCAATAAGCCAATAAAGAGATTTCGTACTTCAAACCAATGATAGATGAATTACAGTACTGCTCCAGGCAGAGGGGAGGTGAAAGAAGTAAGTCCAAATTTAGTTGAGGTGTACCTTTCTACAAGCTGGTTCTCAGTAGAGTCAGCTTAGTCACCCAAGAGCAGATATCCAGCTGCCAGCGCAAACAGAAAGTCCCTTTTGTTGCTAGAGCTCAATGCTAGTGGAGTGAAGGTGCCAGTGTTGGCCAGTAAGGTGGGCTGCTCCGGGGACCCTTACACGACTTGCACCAGTCCTCTGAGGAGCAGCCTCGCCAAGGCAGGAACAGATGTCCCTTCTTTTCCTGAGACTGCTGCATGGTTTAACACCACTGCTGACCAGGAGTGGCCATGGCAGGAGCCAGTGTCTTAAGCTCTTCGGAGAGCTATTTTGTTCAGCAAAGAATAGCCTTGCACAGACTGAATCCTCTCGGTAAACCTTCACAGATACTCGGTATTTAAAGTGTAAATGTCCATCACGTGTTAGCCACTCTTCCACATGTTCTGATCCATGACCCCTCAGCGACACCTCTCAGTAGCTGAACTACTGCATGCTGATCCACAGCAGACGTCAATGACATCACCTTGGCACAGCTTCCTCAAGATAAACAAAGTCACCCTTAGATCAAACGACTTCACTAGAGTCATAAACAAGTGGATTTGAAATCATAACCAATCCACAAGTTTTGTGCCAGAAATGGGGATGAAGACCAAACATATCTTAGTGTGAATCACAGTATCACACGTCCTATCACTATTTGTTGAAAAGACTATTCTTTGCCCACTGAATGTCTTGGCAGTCTTGTCAGCCGACCAGAGACACGTGGGTTTATTTCTGGACTCTCAGTTCTATCCCATTGATTTATATGTCTAACCTTATGCCAGTACCCAACAGTCTTGATTTCTGTAGCTTTGTAGTAAGTTTGAAATTGAGAAGCGTGAGTCCTACAACTTTATTGTTCCTTTTCAAGATTGTTTTGACTATTTTGGGTCCCCTGAATTTCCATATGAATTTTAGGATAAGCTTACCACTTGCTGTAAAATAGCCAGACTGGATTTTGATAGGAATTGCATTGACTCTATATATAAATTTGAAGAGTATTACCATCTTAACAGTGTTAAGCCATCAAAACCATTAACATGAAATGTTTCCATTTATTTACTTCTTCTGTAATTTCTTTCAATGGTGTTTTATAGTTTTCAGTGTACTGAAAATTTTGCAGCATCAATTTTTTTAAAGCTCTTCAGATAGTTATAATATGCAGCCAGTGTTAAGGATCATTGTTTAATGTCCTGAAGATTATCCCCCCAAATCACAAGTCTTAGGTTATATGTCCATGTGTGGCTGTGTTAGGCATAAGGAAGTGGGGTTTACTTTGACCAGGATGATCCACTTCTGAGAGATGTCCGTTTCATGACATTCCATAGGAAAAATGTGGTAGTAAACTTTTATTACACCCTATAGAGAATGATAGAGTTGCAAAATCTTAAGAGGCCTGAGAATTAATTTGTATTGGCCAAGTGGGGTGAGATTCTATCCTGTTTTAATGTCTGCTGAGAACAAATGTCCTTTGAACAATCTTCATCAATATAACCCATTCCAATGTTAACTAACTCTCTCCTCTGAAAATCTTACCCACTTCCCTATTTATCACTAGATTTTTAATCCCCTGGGCTCTCTGTCGCATCTGTACCAAAATTATGGTATGTCTAAATTCTGATTGTTAAAACTTAAGGCCATTTCTCAGTGATCTGAGGAACAATCTGTTCACCGTCTCTAGTACAAAGACTAGAAGGACTTTGTTGCTTGTTTTTGTGTTGTTGGTTTGTTTGTTTGGTTTAGTTTTGGTTTTTTCCTTTTGGCTCTTGATTGTCACCCTTCTGACACACACTGCCTTCTAGGCTTGACAAAATCACCATGAGATCTAAAGGGAATGAAGTGACCTCTCACTTTAATCCTACATCTTATGATCCCATCAGTGGCTGAGTTAAGCTGTGTATAGCTGGAGGTGTTGACTTAAAATGCTTTCCTGACAAATGGTCAGTCTATCTCTGGGGAAACTGGAACAAGTCAACACATCGACTTACTTGTGACTGTCATCTATTCCTGACTCCACACCTCTCTCCTTCCCATCACTCAGCCTCAGGGTCCCTCCAGGTCCTGACACCATCTGCACTTCCGAAAGTCCAGTCCACGTGAACTGCCTGGAGATTGAGGATCACTCTGGATTTCTGGGATACCGATGTAGAGATGATCTCTTCAGATGGGACTGAAATATAGGCCCAAGGTTCTCGTCTTTTTCCTACTGCAACATGAATGATGGGTGATGTTCACAACCATGCCGCTCTTTCATGATCTATCCAGATATTGAAAAATATCTGAAAATATTTTACAGAAAAAAAATAAGAAAGTAGTACTACCGACTTTTTCTTCTTGATTTGACATTAATACAATTTTATCCATCTGATAAATCAGTCATTTGGATTTTTAAAAATTATAATACAACATAGAAAACCACAGCGTTTGTCTAATTTTTAAACTTTATTTACAATGCAAGGTGAGTTGTTTTTCAGCTCATTTCTTTACATGTATATTACAATGGCAAGGAAATAATACAACTGAAGAATAAGCTTAGATAAAACTTATCTTAATATGCCATATGTTGATTTTTTTAAAAAATTAGCATTAATATAAATAACATGAGGGACTTCCCTGGTGGCACAGTGGTTGAGAATCTGCCTGCCAATGCAGGGGACACGGGTTCGAGCCCTGGTCCAGGAAAATCCCACATGCCGTGGAGCAACTAAGCCCTTAGTAGAGCAACTAAGCTCTACTGAGCCTGCACTCTAGAGCCCATGAGCCACAACAAGAGAAGCCACCGCAATGAGAAGCCTGCACACCACAAAGAAGAGTAGCCCCTGCTTGCCGCAACTAGAGAAAGCCCTCACACAGCAACGAAGACCTAACACAGCCAAAAATAAAAATAAATAAATTTATTTATTTAAAAAATTTTTTAAATAAAAAAACGGACCAAAGACCTTAACAGACACCTCACCAAAGGACATACACAAATGGCAAGTAAGCAAATAAAAAGATATTCCAGGGCTTCCCTGGTGGCGCAGTGGTTGGGAGTCTGCCTGCCGATGCAGGCGACGTGGGTTCGTGCCCTGGTCCGGGAGGATCCCACATGCCGCGGAGCGGCTGGGCCCGTGAGCCATGGCCGCTGAGCCTGCGCATCCGGAGCCTGTGCTCCGCAGCGGGAGAGGCCGCCACAGTGAGAGGCCCGCGTACCGCAAAAAAAAAAAAAAAAAAAAAAAAAGATATTCCACATCATATGTCATCAGGGAAGTGCAAATTAAAATAACAGTGAGATACCACTTCACATCTATCAGAATGGCCAGATTCAAAACACTGACACCACCAAATGCTGGTGAGGATGTGGAGCATCAGGAACTCTCATTCACTGCTGGTGGGAATGTAAAATGATACAGCCACTTGGGAAGGCAATTGGCAGTTTCTGAGAAAACTAAACATACTTGTACCATATGAGCTAGCAATCATGCTCCTTGGTATTTACCCAAAGGAGTTGAAAACTTCTGTTCAACAAAATTCTGCACACAGATGTTTTTGGCAGCTTTATTCATAATTGCCAAAACTTGGAAGCAACCAAGATGTCCTTCAGTAGATGAATGGATTTGTAAACTGTGGTACATACAGGCAATGAAATATTATTCATCATTAAAAAGAAATAAACTATCAAGCTATGAAAAAACATGGAGAAAGCTTAAATGCATGTTGCTAAGTGAAAGAAGAAAATCTGCAAAGGCTACATACTGTATGATTCCAACTATAAGACATTCTGGAAAAGGCAAAACTATGGAGACAGTAAAAAGATAAGTGGTTGCCAGGGTTGGAGGGTGGAGGGAGGGATGAATAGGCAGAGCATAGAAGATTTTTAGGGTAGTGAAAATTCTCTGTATGATACTATAATGTTGGATACATATGGTTAGACATTTGTCCAAACTCATAGAATGTGCAACACCAAGAATGAACCCTAGTGTAAACTATGGACTTTGGGTGATAATGATGCGTCAGTAGAGGTTCATCAGTTATAACAAATGTGCCACTCTGGTGGGGGATGCTGATAATGGGGAGGCTGTGCATGTGTGGGAACAGAGGTATGTGAGAAATCTCTGTACTTTTCTCTTAATTTTGCTGTGAACTTAAACCTGCTTTAAAAAATAAAGTCTTTAAAATTAAAAAAAAAAATAAAGCACACTACCTGTATAAGAACTGAGAGTGATAAACTGAATCTGCTCTGATTTTTAAAAATCCCAATCCAACTTTTTTTTGCACATACCCCTACCATTAAAAATGTGAGCATGAGCATCCCATATGTGTATGTATATTTATTTTAAAAGTACATTCATGTACCACTGTGTTGATGTAGCCTGTACACAGGGGGAATAGAAATTTTTAAAAGGTGACATGAAAGTAAATACATATCAAAACTCTAATATGTTCTTGCTCCATCTATATGGATTGTGCTGCACAAACCTTGGCAAGTTTATTTTCCCTCCAACTTTCAGTAAAAATAAAGCAGAGAGAGAGAGTTATTTACAGATCCACCAGGGAATACAGGCCTTAAATTTTGCTCTTTGATAAAGAACTTCCAAACTACTAAAGAGCAGGTCAGATGTTTGTTTCTTCTGTGTCATCTGTGTTCTGTGGGTGTCAGGAGGACTTTGGGTCCCATCCAGAAGCTTCCAGATTGGATTGGTTTTGACATCTCTTGTGAACTCTGGAAAGAAGATGAAAATGAGTCATTATAGAGACTTGGGATTTTTCTTTTATTTCCGCCTTTCTTTCCATTGTAGGAATAGCACAGAATTTTATGTAGCTTTCACAGTCTTTTCCTTTTGACAAAACATTGAAATGATGAGCCTTTGTCAATTGTCTGTAACACAAGGTGTGTCATGGGATTCTTCACAGATGTCTGCATTTGACTTTGATCTATCTGTACTTTGTTGTTTTTGTTATTTATGTCTCCAGTGTAAATTATATGGGAATTGCAGTTATTTCATCCTCAAAGGAACCGAACCAATGATATTTCTTTCCTAACTTACTTTTTCTGATTATAGATATCATAAGATATGTCTATATATCTACATATATCTTTTTATATATATTCTCTACGTATATAATCGTGATTATAAAAAATTTGGAAAATATAAGAAGTAAAAGAACAAAATAAAAATTTCCTATATGTTTATCAGCTAGAGATAATACCAAGCTAGTTTTTTTTATTATTTTCAAAATTAGTATCATGTTGAATTTCCCATTTTATTTCATCCTTATTAATTAATACCTAATGATTATGAGTATTTTTTCATGTAATAAATTTGTTAAAAACCTAATTTTTAATGATTGCAAACTATTTCATCAAGTATATATGTTAATATCTAACCATTCCCTTGTGATGATTACTTAGGCTATTTCTAGTTTTTTGTGTGTGCTTTATTTTTTCTCTGGCTTTATTGAGAAATAATTGACAAATGTAATTGTATATATTTAAATTATACAACATGATGCTTTGATATACATTTACATCTTGGAATGATTACCAAGATCAAAATAATTAACACATCCATCACCTCACATAGTTAACTTTTACAATTTTTTTTTTAGGGAGAATGTTTTGTTTAAGATCCACTCTCAACAATCTTAAGTATACAGTACTGTATGAATAACTGTAGTCACTATGCTGTACATTAGATCCTCAGAACTTATTCTTCTTTAGCTGAAAATTTGTACTCTTTGACTTATATCTTTGCAATTTCTAATTTATTGAAAACATTTTTGCAGTAATGAGCATCCTTATATGTATATGTTTTATTAAATCTCATATTATTTGCTTAGGATAGACTCCAGGAAATTCAATTCCTTCCTTAGTAAAGAAATTTAAGAATTATGAATACTTTGGATAATATTATAAAATTGCCTTATAGAAAGCATCCACTAATTACACTCCTATTAATGATGTACAGAAGTGCGTGTCACACAACATAATTACAAGTACCGAGTATCAGCTCCAAAACATTCTCAAGAGGGATTGAGTGGGAAGGGAGCATGAGAGAGTCTGCCACGGTTTTGGAAGTGGTCTGTATCTTGATTTGTGTGGTTTCACTGTGTGTGTGTGTGTGTGTGTGTGTGTGTGTGTTGCACATAGGGGTCAAAATTCATTGACTATTACATTCAAGATTTTGCCCTTTCCTGTATGTATATTATTTCTCAATATGGTTTTTTTACATTGTATTTATGTTTTAAATTTGACAACTTGATGGGAATAGTATGTTTGTTTGTTTGTTTGTTTGATCTTACTAAGTGAGTCATTATGCCTGAAAGAGGAATCACAAATTTCTTTGATTATCAATACATTTTTTTTAACAATTATAATTTCCCACTCTGGCCAATTAGTGAAAGTCTTATTTGTATTGTATCTGCAGATCAACATTAAATCTTCTTGGTGGATGCTACTTTTGAACGTTGTAATTCATTGTCTCTTTCCATCTTATTCATTGCTTTGTTCAAACATTGTTTTGTTATATTCTCCAGACCACATCTATAAAATAATTTTTAAGGGTATCAAAGCTTTGAAACTCTAGGTACAATTTCAGGGTTTTTAGAATGTAGAAGAATGCAACTCAAACTTGAATGCATGTACAAATCCACCTGGGTTTTTGTTTTCTGTTTTTGTTTTTCATAAAAGACATATAAAATTTACCATCTTAACCATTTTTAAGTGTACAGTTCAGTAGTGTTAAATATATTCATATTGGACAGCAAATCTCTATAATTTTTAATCTTGTGAAACTGAAACTCTAAACCCATTGAACAATAACTTCCCATTTCCCCCTCCCCCTAGCTCCTGGCAACCACCATTCTACTTTCTGATTCCGTGAGTTTGACTATTTTAGATACCTCATATAAATAGAATAATACAGTATTTGTCTTTTTTGTGGCAGGCTTATTTCATTTAGCATAATGTCCTCAAGGTTCACCCATGTTTTATCATGTGACAGGATTTCCTTTTTATTTTGGCTGAATAATATTCTATTGTGTGTATATACCACATTTTGTTTATCCATTCACCTGTTGATGAACACTTTGGTTGCTTCCATCTCTTGGCTATTGTGAATAATACTGTAATGAACATTGGTGTGCAAGTAATTCTTCTGGATATATTATCAGTAATGGGATTGCTGGATCATAAAGTAATTCTATTTTTAATTTTTTGAGGTACCTCCATACTACTGTCCATAGTAGCTCCACCATTTCGCATTCCCACCAACAGTACACAAATGTTCCAATTTCTCCACATTCTCACTAACACTTGTTATTTTCTGGTTTTTTGATAGTGTCCATCCTAATGGGTGTGAGGTATGGTTTTGATTTGCATTTCTTTGATTAGTGATGCTGAACATCTTTTCATATGCTTGTTGGTTGTTTGTATATCTTTGAAGAAATGTATATTCAAGTCCTTTGACTATTTTTTAATTGGGTTATTTGTTTTTTTGTTGTCGAGTTGTAGAAGTTCTTTATATATACTGGGTATCAACTCCTTATCAGATACATAATTTGCAAATATCTTCTCCCATTTTGTATGTTGCTTTTTCGTTATGAGAATTGTTTCCTTTGATGTGCGGAAGTTTTTAAGTTTGATGTAATCCCATTTGTCTATTTTTGCTCTTATTGCCTATGCTTTCAGTGTCATATCCAAGAAATCATTGCTATATCTAAAGTCATGAAGGTTTTCCCCTGTTTTCTTCTAGGAGTTTTATAGTTTTAGGTCTTACACTTAGGTTTTTTATCCATTTGGGTTGATTTTTGTATATGGGCTAAAGTAAGCATCCAACTTTATTATTTTGCCTGTGGATTCCCAATTTTCCCAAAGCCATGTTGAAAGGACAGTCCTTTCCTTTTCGAAGGGTCTTGGCATCCTTGTGAAAAATTCCTTGACCATATATGTGAGGGTTTATTTCTGGGCTCTCTGTTCTATTACATTGGTCTTCATATCTGTCTTTATGTCATTCCCATATTGTTTTGATTACTGTAACTTTGTAATAAGTTTTAAATTCATGAAATATAAGACCTCCAACTTTGTTGTTTTTTTCAAGATTTTTTTGGCTATTAGGGGTCCCTTGAGATTCCCTATGAATTTTAGGATGGATTTTTCTATTTCTGTAAAACACACCATTGAAATTTTAATAGAATTGCATTAAATGTATATATCGCTTTTGGATAGTACTAACACATTAACACTATTAAGTCTTCCAATCCATGAATGTGGGTATCTTTCCAGGCTTTCTCCCTTTTAAGAATAGTTTTTTTCATATCCCCTGCCTTTTCCAGGCAGTGTTAATATCTTTCATTTTTCAATGTTATTGAACTCTTTATATATTCAGAACATTAACCTTTTGTCATATTGTGACAAATATTTTGCCCAGCAGTATACTAATTTAGACTAAATTTGGGCTATAAATGAGGTCAAATCCTCTTTAAAATGTATTGGACAGTGGTATTTCCTTTTTTGCAAATTATGTTTGTATCATTTTCATTTTTAAGTTAGGGGGTGGCATTTTAAATAATTGATCTGAAAGAGTTAATTTTATATTGTAGCAGACACCTGTTAGCTTGTCTGCATAACACATCTCGTTAGTAATTGCCCTCTCCTCTGCCCATACGGTTGCAACAGGGAAGCCATGATTTCACGTGAACTTCTGACCCACCTCAGTCAGTTGGTCACCTGGCCACAGTCAGTTGGTCCTGGGATAGACATCAATCCAACCAAGTTAATCACAGCCTTCCCCAGGGAGTTGGAATAGAACCAAGAGAGTCAGGTCATCTTCTCCCCAAGTAGCTGGACAAGTTATGGTAAAACTTGGGTGCTTCTGGGGGCTCTTTGACCACAATGTGCTCTGGGAAACAGAGATGGAGACCTGCAGGGAAACATAAGTATGAAGCAGAAGAGAGAGAAAGAGAGCAGTCTCAGATTCTGAAAATGTTCTCATGCTGGTTCTAGTAACTGAGGTCTAGCTGCCTTCCCACCCTTAGTCAATTTTAACTTAAGGTAGCTCAAATGGTTCTCTGTTGATTGTAATAAAAGTACTAATTAATAAGTATATTTATTCTGAGTACTATATGCAGATACTGTTCGAGATGCTGGAAATAGAGACGTGATCAAAGTAGACACAACACCTGCCCTCACAGAGGGTATGTTCAAGAGGCATGTAGACAGAAAACAGAAGAACAAGTAAATATGTGGAATGTCAGTGAGGACTGGTGCCATGGAAGAAAATAAAGCAAGCCCCCAAGGAGGGGTAACCATTTTTAAAGTGACATAGGGGTCTGAAAAAAATGAGGGAGAGAGGC